>NC_136590.1:8279837-8879837 GCF_910589615.1 Taurulus bubalis | reverse complement strand
GATAAGCCGCGAACACTTAGTCACTAACACACATTTACCTTGGCTGAAACACCCGTCAGACATGTTCCACATTATACCGTGTGACCGTCAACCAGATGCAATAGAGACTGGTTTGCTGCCATTCTGCCAATAACTTCTCAGAAATATTACAATACGCCAAGCAGCTTCAAACCTCTGCTGTCACAATACACTTCCTGGGCTCCGCAAGCTGCTGAGGACAACTGTAAGTGCATATTTACTTGTCATGTACAGTTGACAAGTATGGTGCATTAGCTTACGATCGTGTTCCACTTGGTTAGCTCGCGGCCGCCGCTCTGCACTGCACTCATACCCTCAGATTCTCTCTCGTAAACTCTAGCACTGCTAGCAACGTTAGCTGTGAGCCGCTGTGAGCAGTCATGTGGAGGCAGTAGATATGCTCTGAATTCCATATTGATCACCTTTAATATGTCTGGTGCTATTCTCGTGTTAGGCTATTCTGGACAATATAGCAATATTTAATGTTGAAATACCTTGTTTTGTTTGACATCTAAAAACGGATACTTAGCTTATCTAGATTTACAGAATATGTTTTATTACTCAAATCACTCCTTTGGTTATCTACTGCTGACATTTTCCATATCACATAACACACTTACAGGTGTGAATGTGTATATTGAAGAAAAAGATGACTCTTACCCATGAGTCCACAAGAGAAAAGTGCAGTTCCCTGGGTCATGGTCTGTGCCTGGAACTACAGAAATGAAAGAGAAATTCACGGTCAGCTGTGCAGAAAGTCACCTGAATGGGTTTGCATGAAATGTACAGGAGGTTCTAGTATTACCAGGTCAATAATTCAACAAATGCAAATCAAAACCTACTGTAAAGTCAGAGTTGTGTATGTATAATTGTCATAACACTTTTGTTTCCTGCTGAGAGATGAAGTTTAAGTGCGGCCCATCAACCACTCTAAATGCCTCCGATTGACACACAAACAGCTCAGCGCATGATGACTTCATGTCACGTGGCTGAGAGGGCAAACTCAGTCCGCATTGGTGAGGGGATTTTCTCACTCTGCGCTGGCAGAAAGAAGGTTTCTACTTCATGGATGCTGATTGGAAAATGAGTCAGAGTTGGTCTGCCCAGTGAAACTAAAATACTCCATTGTCATTTTGAGTCCATTAAATGAAGCGCGGGGGATTCAAAACCAGATAACAAACGGCCTGGCAGCTAGTATGATACAACTATTAGAAATTGTAAGAAAAACATGCTTTATTCTCAACGTTCAACATCACTTCCTGACATTTAGTAAGGGAAAATATATAAATTTTCTGAAAGATTTGAATCAGAGGACGATAACAGTCATATTTAAGCTCTAATTAAAGTTGACAAAACAGGAAAATATTATGTAGAGCCATTAAACTGATTTGGAGCGATCAGTGGCCGGCAACAATTTCTTGATTTAGGCCCAATTCCAAACCACCACCCTGTCCCTGCACACTTTTACCCTGCGTTTACGTTGAGGGTCCATCACATCAATGCCAGCAACCAAACCAATGCGTACTGGGTTATAGTCCTCCAACAGCGAGTAAACGTTTTTTTTCTTGCTAATCTTAGCATTATTATTAGCACTATTGTTATATATTGTATCATACATCATTTGTGTTTCTCATTTCCATATTTCCATAATGTTTTCATGTTTTTTTTTATTAGCAGAACTCATTCTAGAATGAATATCAGAAATATCAGAATCAGCAGAACTTAGTTTTTATTTATTCATAGTTTTCTGGAGCAGCACCTTGTCATCTTCCCCTTAGGGAAGTGCCGTTGAGGCCTGTTGACAAGGCTCCTTACAAACATAAAATTACACGTTACACGTATAAAAAAGTAGAAAATAACCTCTCACCGGGCCCAAATCTGTACTTTTGGATGTTACATCATCGGCACCCTTTTTTTCCAGTGTTTTCTTGAAAATGATCACCATGGCAACACACATCTTTGTCCCAAGTTGTTCCAGTGAGGGCAAGAAAACCTGGCGTCCATCTTGACCGACATGGTGTGAGCGCGCTGGTTTCTCATACGCTTAAGACAGCAGCCCTCGACTCCTTCAGGAATGTGCCTTCACTCCTCGGCGCAATTCTGAGCGGACACACAGAGATGAGCACGGGATTAGAATTCTGTGCATTTCTGACATTCTGACAACCATATAAGCGGAGAACAATCCAGCTGGATTGAGGAGAGCAGATCCCCCCCGAGTGGAGGCTCTGAAACACGCAGTCAATGGAGGGCGAACCCAGTGCTCTCTTCGGGAGCAAACATGACTTCAGAGGCTGTCCTGTTAGGTGAGTAGCTTCATTCATCGAAGGGGACGCCGGCTGCATTCTCTGCACAATGGATTCCAATCCACAAAGAAAAGTGTCATTGAGTATTAAAACGTCCAAAAAAACTCTCTCTGCCTGATTGATCTGTATGCTTAGCATGAAGCAAACACTTGTTGCATTAGCAGTTCAAATAGCGGGTGCTAATTCTGGCAAGAGTCAACCTCTTTCTCTCTACTGACCATCAGGGTTGAAAAAGAGGTCAGCTTGTATGGAAGTCTATGACAAAATTAACCTACTTCTCTCTTGATGTATTACCTAAAACATTGTGAACATGAGTGTATTGTCTCAATCGCTAGTTTTAAGTCTTCTTCAATACATCATGATGTTCATATCGTAAACAATGGTCCCTTTAGAGTAAAAAAATCATAACGCAGGTTATGCTTTCGGGCGCTATGATTGACAGGGGACAGGTGATTGACAGTGATTGGTTGCAAAAAGTCAAGATGGCGACGGACAAATTGCCGAACACGAGGCTTCATGCTTTATGCTGCAGGAACGGTTGGAGAAATGTCTGGGCCATTTTAACTTCTGTGAATCCAAGCTGTCCCAGCTCCCGTCTTCCATTAGGAGTTTCAAACTTTTCAAGCAGGCATTGATAATTTGTTACAAATTGTTTGGAATCTGAAGTCACTGTAACTTCAACTTCTACAAAAGTCAAACTTGAAGAGTGGAAATTTAAGGAAGGTTAGTGGTTTTGACAAGCTCCTTCAATTCTCAAGTGAGCGAGTAAACATGACCAGGAAACTCTCGCTTTGATTCGCAAAGGGCGTTGCCTATTTCGCCATATGTGGTAGCGTGTGAATTGGAATTTTCACTTCCACGTGGTTTCTCCACTGTGTCACCAAAACAAGAACTTTATACCTTGTTTTGTTCTTGCCTGTCGATGTGGGGATTATCAGTCATCTGAGAGAGCAAGTTCCCTCGAAGTGTTCCACACTGGAGCGCACAAAGAGGAATAGAGCAAAGTCAAAGTTGTGTAATTGAATCCTCAGGGGCTGGCTGGGAATAGCTGACCTTGCGGTTATCAAAACAACCCTTTTCGCATTAGTGCTGCACCACGGTTACAGTACGCAGCTGATTAGCCACGGACGCAGATCTATACAACCATCGCAGAGTATTTTTCACGACCACTAGAAGTGACGTCAGCAAGGGGATTGAAACAAAGTGCACGCGGACACAAGATGGTCGTAGGTCAGAGGATGTTTTAAAGACAGAACGACCGCGAGCAGAAAGAGACGGCGTACGTGAAACAAACGCAGATGATGGGACACCGTGGGAAAGAAAAGTGGCGACATCAGAGGTTGCGGGTGGAGTGGTTGTGTGTGTGTGTGTGTGTGTGTGTGTGTGTGTGGAGGGGGAATCACAAGACCTTGCGGGAGCCGACATACTGGAGGTTATGTTTGCATTCAGCATATGATTTTCATTACCAGCACTCATCACGTCAGGAAAACAACTTAAACGCGAGGGTGTTTTTTGGCAGAGTTCTACAAGGAGATCAGCGCGGTTCAAGGACGGCTTTAAGTCGTGGGCTTGTGTGAACGGAACAGAACAGATCAAAGCTTGGAGCTGGAGTAGGTCAGGGCAGCTTATACTGTGCGTGACCATCAACCACGCAGATCTGTGTTCCACAGCAGAGATAACTAGGGACGTGCTGCGGTAGACGAGGACAATGTTTATATATTACCACTAATGGCTCGGTGAAGGATGCAGATGGCAATGACACAGAGAGCAAAAACCTCGCCCAAAAGAAGTGAAATTGGCAAAAAAAAACTAGAACACGCTTTGACATGATGTTTACCCAAACAAAAAGGTCACTAAATTATGTTTTCCTACACGAGAAAAATGGAAAAGGTCTTGGCTGTAGCCCGACACGCAGGACTCTAAACCGTAAACAACATTGTAAATAACTGTAAACAGCATTACGTCTCGTTACGGAGAATCGCAACAGTTCATCATCTTTCTCATGCTCAGGCATTATGTTTTTATCCCATAAATCTGAGCGAAGTGCTTTAGATGGGCGAGGTTTATAACATAATTATAAGCATTCCTCAGCTCCATGACATAAGCTGAACACACAGTTATAAAAGCCTAACCTAGCCCCACAGCCTTTGAAAAACATTCAAACTTGTGACAAGTTGTGAATAGAATATATTGGGCTTTTTTTTCATGTATGGACAAAGCTCACAAAAGGCATGGTTTCCAAAGCTTCATGGCTACACCCAAGTGCACTTCTGTGTTCTGTTCAATGACATTTCTACAACTTCGTCCCTTCGGGGTGCCGCTACCCTTCTGACGCCCAAACCTGCATCGCCCCAATAACGATGCCGCCATTATCTGGAATCAGTTGGAGTTTTTATACTTCTGCGGGCTGATAGCTCTTTATCTGTGCTGGGGCAGAGCAGCAGCCATGACAACTGAGAAGTCTAATCTCTGAGAAGGGGGAAGAACGTTGGCAGGACGCTCCCATCTGACGGGGCTTTCCATCACACGCAAAACAGGTCTGCAGTGACAGCTGCCTTCCTAAAAGACAGCAATGCTGCTGCCTCGGACGAGCTGATGGGACTCCACACTTCCTTTGTGGTCACCGCAAGCCTTTCAACCACCGCTGTCAGAAATAGCGAGCTATCGTGCGGCCTGAATGAGCGATAGATAGGACGGGAGAGGAAACCACAGAGCCTATTGGGCCGAGTATAAAACGGAGGTCTGCTTTAGAGGCAGCTCAACTATCAAGAGCCTGAACAGACCGCGCTTTGTTTTCGATAGAAAATAGGACACAAGACTACTATATTGTAGATGCCACTGTTCTAAGACTCACAAATCGAGGTCAAGTCCAGAAAGACTACAGACTGTCAAGCTTAGCCATTACAATAGGCATTGCAACTGTAGCCACCCATGAAAGCTCTGTTTCCCCAATTAGAGCAGCTTTTCCATACATTATTTAGACTGTAATCCCACAGGTTAGGCCAACATTACATAAGGATTTGGCAGCTTTGTGTCTGACTGACAATTAGAGCTAATACTAATCCATTTTATAGCACTTGGGCAGCTGGTGGAGAACAAGACTGTTTGAAATAATTGTTGCACCTTTTATAGGCTACTGACCAATGCTTGAGTAAACCACTTACAGAGCTATATTTAGACTATCACACATGCTTCAATTTCTTATTGTAGCTTTCGTCCCTGTTGAGTTGAGACACAACTTAAAAAACGTAAAAGCATAAATGTAACATTCAATTTTCCGACATCCTCCTTTGACATTCCTGCATGCAGGCAAGTCGGATCTGCGTCCTGCTCTCAACAATCCCAGGATTGTGGGCCGTCTCAGTAATCCGAGCATCTGCTGAGCACCTGAGACGTCCCACGACCTGAAACCTAGCTGGGGGATTTGTGCTGCTCTTCATCACCATGCCACTTGTGAGAGGAATGCTGGGTAATAGAGTGGCTTTCCCCTTCCACTGGGAGATATTTCTCAAAAGCTTGTAACCGTGAGCAATTGGCTCTGGTGGCCTACTTCTTTGAGTTGCATGGCTTGCACGGGATCCATATTTGGACTCCCGTTTCAGCGGTTCCTCATGTCATAATGGCGGGTGTGTTTACAGATCATGCAATAAGAAAAAGGCAAGACAGACATGTGGTGCTCATGAAGGACCGAATAATTGAATGACAAATTGCCAAACGAGTTCTGCTTTTTTTCCCCTGCAGCAGTGTGCATCGTGTTCACAGTGAAAATCCAAGGCTTTTGAAACCCAAAACTTTCTTTGTTGGCGTTTTCATTAATTAGGTGCCACAAAGGGCAGGTGCCACCAAGTTTTGCCACGGCTGACTGACTGAAAAGACATTTATGAAACTCATTGTAAGTTGGAGGCAAGCCCACAGCTGTCTGCATGTTCACAGACATTAGGCTATGTCAAACAGGAGGCACACTCTACATTTAAAGCAGCCAGCTTCAATAGTAGTTATCAGGCTCAGTTGAGGGCCTGGGGTACAGCCAAGGTCTCACAAGCATGCAGCTGCCCACTTACCATAAACACAAAAGCTCAGCATGGCTATGCATGGCAGCCAAGGAGGCCTACGTTTTAAAGCAAGCCTGCTGTTTAATCATCTCATACATAATCACTTGCACTGTATATATTTGTCCGGAACAAGAGCTTTGTTGAGCTCTGTAATCGAGGCTTTCAACAAACCTGTCCGAGTTGGAGAGAAATGTTGTCCAGTTGAATGCTAACTCTAGCAAAGTCTCTTAATTACAAAGAGTTGGAGACACAACACTCTCTTACTACTGCAGTAGAATAAAATTGCATGTTAATAGACCCACATAAGAGTAAGTCTTATCCAGTGGACACTGCTCTAATAACTTTCAATCAAAATTAAGAGTGGAGGGGAACGAGGACTCCTGAGTTTTACATGCAGGAATGCATCCATCCCCCACACTGAATTTCCACTGCA
The DNA here is from genome assembly GCF_910589615.1 of Taurulus bubalis. NCBI lineage: Eukaryota > Metazoa > Chordata > Actinopteri > Perciformes > Cottidae > Taurulus > Taurulus bubalis. Next base: position 8,873,031 of record NC_136590.1, on the reverse strand, counting down.
ACAACACGAGAAAGCCAGGGAAATAACTTTTTCTCAGATAAGTGTTTGAACAACGTTATAACAGTGGCAATACAATTTACAGGACCCCGGAAGGCCTTCATTTTAAAGCTGTCTTCGTCTAAATGTCCTAATATTTCAAGTAATACGAACATGGAAAGCGGTGTCATCCACAAACTCTGATGGGCAGCCTCTTTTATACTTGAACTCAAACTGTTCAACGCTTTTTCAGATGAGTTTGCCAGCCCTCCAGGTGGATGCCTCTCAGTTTCAGAAGAAAAAGGCCCTGAAAACTGAGCTTGTCCAAGTAACCAGCACAAACAGTCCTTTAAACCCCTTTTCCAAAATCCCTCATGAAAGGGAAATGAGTTTGGCAAAGAAATTGGTGTGACGGGAGCTCACAGAATGTTACACGCAAGCTACAGAGCAAACAGGATTTTGAACTTGACAGAAGGGCCACAAGCAACTGATGATAAAATATGAAATGTACTGCATAAAAAAAGTAATATGACACATTTGTATTCTAGAAGTAAGTCTCTTATTTAATATTTTTTTAAATGGTAATGTGTGCATGTGCAAGCCACTAATGAACTCAACAGATATAATCATGACCATGGGACACTGAGAAATTCTGGTTTAACAAGCTCTGGTTTTTTATGATCCCACTGAGCAGAATCTGTTGGATTGTATGTCAGCCAGCTCTGTGTTCATACCTGAGGGGAGGGTTGGCTGCATAAAGATAAGACAACAACATTCCACTGTTACGGCACAAACTGTAACATAGATGAAAGAGTCCGAGAACTAAATGACATGGGCACCAAATGATGTGGCATCAGCTATAAAGGCATGCAGCGGCTTATTAATAATAAAAAAATATGAAAAAATGTCTTATACATTTGCAACCAGAACCCACTGACTTATCTTACCATTGCGTGTATGAGTGAAACCCCAGTTTTAGATCAGAATGTACGCGCTTCAAAGCCAATTCACAAACAAACAAAAAATGATCCAATGAATGTAGTGTCTCTTTGCAAACTTGGATCACTCGGTCAACGAATCACACTTATCGTCAGATGTAAAACAAGCCAAGTATTCTTGGGCTGACATTAAAAAGATGAGTGGATGATACAAAAATTGGTAGTTTACAGGCATCATTTTTAAGACTGATATGCATGAGCATGTCTGGGCTTCACATACACTTATTGGCACTTGTTTTAATAATCCCCACTATAACATTGCATTGCATTCTGTCTGCAACTATCTATTAAGTGGCAAGACAGACATAATAAACAGAAGAAAGAACTAGCAAAAAAAAAAAACTGAATTTATGTCAGTAATAGCCCAGACAAGACAAAAGAGGCATAGCTATGGTAGTACATGAGGAAAAGTTGCTTAGCTAACTAATTACAGCTGTGTAAAGTTCTCACAGTGAAGAATACTTACTTAATACTGGTCACTTTTTTGTAAATGTGTCATCATATATATTTAAAAAAAACACTTCATCACATACTTTCAAAGCACAAGGGAGCATCACACTTTATGAACTAGCTATAGATCCTCAGTTAGCTAGCGCAGAAACTTTATTATTTGACCAAGAAAAGTACCACTCACAAGCATCACGGAGAGCGCCTCGGATCTCCAACGACACCGGGCAGCTGGTTAGTTTCGCTGGACCATGTTGAGTTTTGTTTCAGCATAAAACCAGAACAAGGCGTCCAGGCAGGAAGCAAGGCGAGCAGCTCACTTCGCGTCCTGCTCCAGGCGGCTCCTGCAAACTACAACATTGCCCCAGTGCACTACTGTCCAAGATTGCACGCTAATGAGCCTGTGACAACATACACGGGCGATACTACTTTTGACAGGGGAGAGGGGTGTCTGAAAAGTTGTTTATGCCGCTAAATCTCTCAGTTTTACGTTAATTATTTACGTTATCTGGCTTGTTTACCTATTAGATACTTCAGCTGAAGCGTATGGTGGGCGAAAGTAAAACATTAATATATTTAAGACTTTATGGAAAAACTACCACCCCCCGCTGCTCTAACTATTGGTCTGATCCACCCTGCAGTAATGAAAAGTAATCACAGTTTTGAGCTGTGCATATAGACAGGGCACTTTCACAATATACAGTGGTGTAACACGATGACCTGCCAACTACGTGGGATTTAATGAGCAAGGTGGAGGGAGAAAGCGGAAGATGTGTGAAATATATACATTTCTAGTTCCCCCCTCACAAAATGAGTTCCAATATAATAAGTTAAGTTTAGTCCTAAATAAATGCATGTATTACAAACAGATGTTCTCCACTGGCTATTATTTAAACTATCCGTTTTTATGTGTTTTTTTATTGCATATGCCCAACCTGTTATTACTATTATTTGTGTGTGTTATGATACAAACTGGAAAAGAGAACAATATATCCTTTTTTTTATTTCAACACATATTGTGCATAAGTATACATATGTTAACCTGCACATACTATTGATATCACTTAGACCAGTGGTTCTATCAACCAAAGTCCTTATAATCTTTAGTTTGTCTCTTTCATTTGAAAACATTTAATAAGCCAGTAATAAACCATAAAAACAGTATTTCACTTTTTGAACCTGTTAATCCCATCTTGCAACCCATCCACCAGTGCGACTTCGCACCAGGGCACTGCCTAAATACCCCCAAATGTGGGACCTCCAAATGTGCTCCCCTACTGTATACTAACTCCTGCTCCTAATACTTGGATAGGTTAAATGCAGAGGTTACATTTCGCTGCCAGTGCTCGGACGTGTTATACGGACGAGGAATAAGAATTGATTCACATGTGTTTTTACAGCTTGTTCATATATATATATAGAGTGGTGTGTTTGCTTACCTTAATACATGTTTAGACACTGTGTGTGCACTGTGAGCAACTGACAGCGGTAGGCAAAAATGTGTTTACTTCAGAAACCGTTTATTTGCCAGGAATGTTTACACAAATGGGGAATTTTTACTTAATGAACCTCTGAAAATTGACATAAGCCAACTATACTCATGACACATACGACACAAAAGTAAGGCAACTGGATGTTATTGCAACAATAACATACCATGCAGTAAGTTAATTTATTTTGTGGGAGCTGAAGTCAACACAGTGGGCCTCAGAAGGGTGGGGCACCCCTGGCACACTCTATTCTTAATCAAGGAGTAACATCTGTTGTGTGCCACTAATCTCCCCCAGACTGTCCTCCTTGGTTTTAGACTGTCTGCCTTTTGTGTTAAAGGGCACGGAGGATTTGTCTCCTCCACTCTGTAAGCTACAGTGTGGGGGTCACCCTTTTTTTTTTTTTTTTTTACCAAAACTCCTTCGTCAGTCCAGCAAACAAATGCAGACATTGCAAGTTGTGTTTTGTTGTCCACAGATGACTCCTCAGCAAACAGATGATCCAAACAGCTCATTGTAAGAAGTAGGTGTCTTGCAACTCATCAAGTTGGGCAGTGTGTGTTGTGACAGTCAAAACCATAGGGGGCAGTATCCACCAATCACCAACGTGTAATAGCTTACAATAAAGGTTGATTTAGGTGGTTTAGTCCTTTCTCTTTGACTCTGTTAATGTAACTGTAGCTAGCATATGGTTGACAGTGAATAGGAAGTGAGCTTCCAACCCACTTCACCCCAGTACTGAGACCCCATGCAGAATGCTGTATGCCATCTGTGGTTCACACTGGCCTCAGACAGATGGCTGAATGACTCCTGTTACAGGAGCCATCCCTTCTCAACTTTAAGGAACACTTAGTCTTCTCCTTCTTTGACAAAAGTCCCCTTTTTATGATTTAATTTTTCATTAAAATTTTTAAACAAATGCGGTAAAAACATTTAACTGGTTCAGTTCATATAGTGTAGTTTTAAAGCTGAAGAAGTACTCCTGTTCGACATGCCGTTTTCGAGTTTGGTTGTGATTCCTAGAGCCCATAAGCTTTCTTTCAGTGAGAACAAATCCAAAATACATTGTCAGCTCTTAAAAAGTTTCGTTTTTGCCAAGAGGGTGACGCTTGAGTAAAAGAAAAACACTGACACCATTTGTCAAAATAGCGGAAGTGCATGCAATTACAAGTTTTTTTTGCAGCCTGTTGTTGAAACTATTCTCTGATGTTTCTCACTGGGGGAAACTGTAACTACAGTCAGACCACAAAGAGCGCATATGGCTTTCATGAAACTCCTTCAACATTTCACTGCTTCTCATCCATCCCGCTAATCGTCGCCTATAATGTTTATAGCCAAGTTAATTGAGCTGGCATCTCTGTGGGTTCAGACGTCCCCTCTGAGAGGCTCTGAAGCGGCGTTTGGGCCAACGCATGCACATTGCTAAAACCTCCACAGCATCTGAAAGAGATGCAGCTGTTCTTCCAGGAATGGTTCACGAGTGACTGTGTGAGTGACGTATTCAGAAAAAGGGCAGTGGAGCTCAGGGCCACTTTATTTTTTTCGTCATTTTGATGTTTATGATATAATCAAATAAAGTTACTCATAATTCTCTCAGCCTACCTTTTCCGAATGAACTACCATAGATGTAAAACTCTATATTTGGTGAGGTGAAGTGGCTTCAAGTATATGCCTGTGTTAATAAGGAAGTGGTCAGTATTTCTCATTTTGTATATGGACATTGAAAGTAGTGGAAGCGAGATATACATCTTTTAAGTGAAGTAAAAGCAACAATAACACAGTGAAAACACTATTATATAAAAGTCCTGTGTTCAAATTTGTACATAAGTAAAGTATTATCAGCTGAATGCACCTAAAGTAGAGGTACTAAATATATAAAATTGCCCCATTTGGGCTATTATATTATGGAAGTATTACCATCAAAGCATTAATCATCAATTAATCATCAAGTTTGTTTAATAGTTCTCTAATGAGTATTAAGCTATCTGATCTTGTACTTATACCTAAAACAAACTAGCAATACAACAATGCAATGTGTTATGACATATTGTATTCATCAATTATTTTTAGAGATGTTTTGATGTGTAAGTAGTGCCTCATTGTTGTAGTTTGTCAAATCTTCCCTGCTTATATTATTTACCGTTAGGTAGTTTTACATTTGTACTTTTTTTAATTGGCTACATACCACGCAATTAAAGCAGTCATATGTAGAATAAAAGCATAATACTATGGCAATATTGTGGAGTAGAAGTGTAAAGTAGAAACATAATTAAGTCCCAGTACAAACTTTCCTGTCTGACCACTGGTGATGTAACCAAAGAGATTTTAAGGGGAGACATCCCAAGTTAATAAGTCAACTATTTTAGTTAATAGATATCACAATGCCAATTCCCCAAAATGTTATTCTTAAATGTGTAAATTAAATCATTATCCTGCGATAATTGTTAGTGAGATTAGGATGAATCTTTACGCAAAGTGACAAAGTGTCGTGAAATCAACTTTTCCAGACGTCTGAAAGAAGATGACAATAGCCCAAAATGTTGTCGCCTGAGATGTCTCCCCCTGAGAGCTCTTATTCTGAAATGTAGCCCAACCACATTCTATGTAAACATAAACAGAGAGCAACTTATTATGAGGACAGTAATTGGTCTTCACGGTGTGGTTTGAGAAACAGATTTATTGAGCAACAGTTGCTGTGAAGTCCAGCAGTTGTTTTGCTTTGACACAATGAAAACATAGACTTTCTTTTACTGCGACAGAAAGTGTCGTTTTGGAGTAACTTTTCAAGTTTCAAGTAAAATATGTAGCAAGTACCTCTTTGTTTAAAGTGCAGTTTTACATCATTGATGTTAATGTCATGTTGATCGATGGATATTAATACAATTTATGAATGACTTGTTAGCAGTGCAACAGGCAACTTGAGATGTACCACTAAATAGAAAAACAAAATGGAGAGCACTTGTGAAAATCTGTAAATATATTATACATTCTACTTTTTTTTTAAATATATTTTAAAAGTAAGTACTCTCACATTTCTTTTAAAAGTAAGAAAGCAAATAAAATAGCCTCAGTTAGAAATATCTGGAGTGACTAATACTGGGAAGTTTGCGCCATCTTTGGGGATTCCTCTCCTTGAGAATCATCCATGTGCGCCTGCACGGACCTCCACAGCGCTCTGATGTTCCCCTCACCAAAACCTTTTGCCCCCCTTCTCTCTATCAGCTCGAGGAAGAAGGTGTCCTCAGCAAAGATGGGCTTGGTGAACACCTGGAGAAGGTATCTGGAAACAGACGATAACACGGTGAGGACGCTCCGTTGGTCTTACGTGACCCTGAGAAACACGTCGACTTGATATCGATAACTGAACGTGTGATGCAGAGACCTTTTTTTATTTTAAATAGTGGTTTAATTACAGCTCTTAAGTGCCTCTCACCCTCGGTTTTCAGTGGATGCGGCCTGTGATGACGGATCCCGGCTCAGGTCCGTGTCCAGGAGAATGCCATGCTTCGCCAGCATCTGGGGGTTATGTCCCGCCTCCTCTATCTCCTGCCGTTTTCCCACCTGTCACAGCACACAGGATAGTAGAAGATGACTCATTAGCAATGTGACCGGTATATGTTATGTTTAATTATCTAATGTAATAATCAGTCATAGAAACTACTTTGTTAAAAAGGTGAAGTGAAAAACAGAAATCAAAACCGAAAAATGGTATGCATTTACTATTACACCAAAAAGTCGTGTGCTTTAAAGATGTTTTTCCCAAACTTACTTTTCGGGGGACCCACCTTTTAAATATGACGAATTCTCACGACCCAATTCACAATAGGCCCTTCTTTTTTTTTATAAATCATGAGTTTAAATGAATGTTCCTGACCATTTTCTCTACTATTTCCACATCACATTATATTAGCTTAAATAGATGAACCAGACATTTTGAAGACATATATATTTGATGTATCAAAACTTTGTTTATGCATGTTATTGAAAATGTATACATATGTTATATTGATTGTTAATATTGATATTGATTGTTATATTGGGTGACAGGGCCTTCTCAGCTGCTGCACCTCCCCTCTGGAACACCCTCCCCATCCCCATCCGTCAGGCTCCCACCCTATCGTCATTTAAGCAAGCCCTCAAAACACATCTCTTCAAACTCGCCTTCACCCGCTAACCCCTGCTTCCTACCCTCCACCTGCTAACCCCTGCTTCCTACCCTTCACCCGCTAACCCCTGCTTCCTACCCTTCACCTGCTAACCCCTGCTCCCTACCCTTCACCTGCTAACCCCTGCTCCCTACCCTTCACCTGCTAACCCCTGCTTCCTACCCTTCACCCGCTAACCCCTGCTTCCTACCCTTCACCTGCTAACCCCTGCTCCCTACCCTTCACCTGCTAACCCCTGCTTCCTATCCTTCACCTGCTAACCCCTGCTTCCTACCCTTCACCTGCTAACCCCTGCTTCCTACCCTTCACCTGCTAACCCCTGCTCCCTACCCTTCACCTGCTAACCCCTGCTTCCTACCCTCCACCTGCTAACCCCTGCTTCCTACCCTCCACCTGCTAACCCCTGCTTCCTACCCTTCACCTGCTAACCCCTGCTTCCTACCTTCCACCTGCTAACCCCTGCTTCCTACCCTCCACCTGCTAACCCCTGCTTCCTACCCTTCACCTGCTAACCCCTGCTTCCTACTCTCCACTGCTGGACTAATTCCGTTGCAACTTTTTTTTTGGGGGGCGGGGGGATTGTTTGTTTTGTTTGCTTCATTGTCTTTCTATATTTTTGTTTAGTTTTTTGTTCTGTTTATCTCTGTCAAGCGTCTTTGAGCATTTGGAAAAGCGCTATATAAATTAAAAGTATTATTATTATTATAATCATTTAGGTTAACAGGCAATTTCTTTCTTTTCATTCCCTCAGGTTTTTTTTACATGGTGGAGCTGCAAATTCACAAGCAAGTGCATCTCTACAATTGCACTATTTAAAGACAACTCTGAACCGTCTTGTGTATCTTCAATTAGCATTTCATTACACATTTATTAACAACAATATATTTTCAAACCGGTTGAATACAACGTGGGCCACTTCTTGCATTCATCAAGGTAGTTTAACTAGTATTTGTTTGTGGGAGTCAGTCAAACCTGTGTGTAGTAGGCTTGAGGCGGGGAGAAAAACTGGACACCAGCGTCAGCCATCGCATGAGCGGTAGAAACAATGTTTTTGGTGTACAGTCCAAGGTGCTGGATCCCAGGGGCCCCATGCTGCTCCAAGAAGGTGTCAACCTGATTACTGCCTGAAACAAGTGCAAGCACACAGTGATTCAGGTGTTGCATGCCGTCAGACATGAAATATCTTGAACGTTGCGACAGCTACCTTGTCCAGAGAGGGATTCTGCAATTACAAACTTGCAGTCAGGCTCCTTTTTGTCCAGAGAGGGAAGAGAGATGCCGGCTTTGCTGCATTTCCAGTACTCCATGGCAGTCAGGCGCAGTCCAATGCCCTCCTGGTTTATGACAAAACCTTCGTCCACATTTTCATCACTACTCGGAAGAAAAAAGGAAGATTTATTACAGATATCAAGTTCAACTGAATGTAGAATAGTACGGAGCCAAATCAGGGTGAATAGTTTTGTTCATTTGAAAAAACGATTTGAACCCGAAAAAAAGTTAGTTAAAAATATAAAATATGTTACTGAAAACTGAGCAAATATATTTTATTCACCAAAAAAAAACAGAACTGAATCAAAATGATATTTAACCCCAAAAACTTTTCATACACTTATTTTTGTTGATTTTTCAAAAGCAAAACTTGAATTTTCAGGTTCAAATCTTTTTATCAAATGAGCAAAACTTGTCTCCATAGCTTAGGAGACAACCGTACACGTTTTGAATCCTCACCTATGAATGAAAAACCTTTGGAACCCAAAAAGCTTCTCGTACCACCTCATGACCTGGTGGGTTGATTTCTTGGGACAGACATAAGTTATGTGATCAAAATGTGTGATGGGACAAGACATGTCCGTCCCTGGGACGCTGAGGTCATTCCCAACGCCATCAAACCCGGGCAGGAAGCTGCCCTTGTATTGAGTCCTGTCAATTAATGTGTGGCACACATTTCCCACGATGGATTTCACCACCGAGTAGGTGACGTAACCACAGTCGTCGTGAACGGCCGTTGGCGGAACCATGACATCGCAGCCCAGGTGGCGCAGAGCCGCGGATGACCTTTCCACATCCTCCACCTCGAAGCACACGTTGTTCACGGTGTCCACCGGGTAATGCGAGCTGACGTCATAAAGACACTTATCCTGGATGGGTTTCCCCACGTTGACAGGTTGCGGGTCACGTGGATGCGAGTCTGTAATGTGGAGCGTCCCATTCATTCGGCTCGGTCTCTCGTTCACGATGAAAACAGCCGCTCCCTTCCTGAGAGCCAGCTGCCGGGCGCCGTCGGTCCGTCTGGTGGCGAACAAACTGAACTTGAATTTAGAGACAAGGTCACTGGAAACTTTCTCCGCGTTGGAAACGTTGAGCGCAATGTGGTGCAGCCTCTTCAACAGAGCTGCCATGGTGGTTCAATGTGACGTTTTGAATCCAGGAAGAGCGCCATGCTTTCAAGGGAATCTTGTGCAGCGGCCAAATGGGGGAATTACAATTTCCGGGGGGCGTCACGTGATGCCATGGGGCCAAAAATACTCTGGAACTCGGATAGCAGATAATGTATTTATAATTAGTATAATAATATACTAAATATATAATTTACTATATATATATAGTAGTATAACAGTATACTATATAAATAGCATATTATTATAGTATATTATACAATTATTTGTTAATGATTATTATTTTTTGTGTGATAAATGAACTTCCCAATATGAACACATGAATAGTCCTTCATTAAATTAGTAGGTATTTAAAGTTTTTAAATGCACTAATTGTTAAATGTGTATTGTTAAATGTTATGCCTCCCGCCAGGACAAATTCCTATATGTGAAAACATAGATGGCAATAAATGGTTCTGATTCTGATTGATAAATCCAAATTTTCTAACCCGAGAATGAGGCTAGACCGAGGGCTGGAGAGGTTAAGACTGGTCCTTTGTGAAACTCTTGTTAGTGTCTGGGTTCATGTGTTTACATTCGGCAGGCGGCCTTACAGTCTGAGTGATTTTATAAATATTCTTGTAGGTTGCAGTTCAGACTAGTTTATAAGCTTATTTAAATGTAATTTGTATGCAATTATGGTTCTACTTGTGTAATGAAGTCACAATTCAAGGTAAAGGGGAGAAAAGGGTCTGACAGTCTGCCATGTGCAGTCCTAGTTCTCCATTGCCTCCCTTCCCTCCAGCTGGCCAAGCATACTGGCCTGGGTCTACAGCAGTTTGGTGTTGGCTCCCACCGTGGGCAAAATATTTTGTGGCATCAGCATTGCATTGCAATTGGGTCATAACCAATTAAGATTAAGAAAAAAAAATCAACATACAACATCAATAAAACAGAACAATCTTCTCTTGCCCTTTAAAGGAATCCCGATCCTTTCCAAGTTTATTTGTCACTCCGACTTGAGGGAAAATGTGACGCTATATGTAAACAAGATGGATCCTTTCTTGCCATAACTGCTGGGAGGAAGGATTTACCGGAGTGCGCTTGGAGTGGAGCTTCCGCAGGGCATCCAGGCACACTCCACGAGAGCTTAGTCCTAATCCATCACCCTCCTCAGAGGGATGACAGTGGCTGACATCTGTGCAGCTGCATTCTGGGCTTCTCTGTGCCCTTTCTTCTGTTTCTATCTGTGAGTCTTCCCTGACTCATTCATTTTTAAATGTGCCAGACCAGTGGTTCTAAACCTTTTTTTCTAAGAACAGCTATTGGAAACGACACCATTGGATTCTAATTTTAGTGAAGTGTTATTATGAATACCACTGCTTTTCTAGACCTGAGACCTGCACTGCGTAAAGTATGTGTCATATTTTGTTTAACAGGAAGCAACAATAATTAGATTTTTTTTTCACTTAAAATTAATAGTGATGTAACCTCGGGGTCATTAAAAGGTGGATTCATAACAGACAAAACTATTTTCTGCATGCATTTGTGTTTTTCTAAACATGAAACCCTGTTTCTTTTTGTTCCTCACACAATGTTAAGTGTGTGCAAAATAAAGTCATAAGCTTTCAAATTGATGTAATCAATTCTGCGAATAAAATGGTGCATCTGCACTATGCAGAGATTGATTGCTGGACTAGATTAAGTTGCCTAATTTGTCAACAAGGAGCGAGGATTTTCGTGTTTATGATAAAGTCGGATATTTCTGAATTATTCGGACAAATGTCCCATATTCCAGATTTTTTTAAACACGAAACAATGAAAGAAATGGTGTGCTTCAGGATACAGACTAAACACAATAGGCTTAAACTTCAGCAAATAAAGAACGTTTGAGTTACGCAATATATACCTTTTCTGCCTTTTGTTATAAAACCCACCAGCTCTTTTGAACATCTCATAAATGGTCGTAATGGTCGCGCGTGAATAGGGGAAATACAAATATTTCCGATAGATCCTGAACGCAACACAGGTCTTTCTTTTCATCCAATAGCGTCGAGAGCTGAGCCAGATGATTCGTGACGAAGGCAAGCGAGCGTTTATTTTGGCTCTGCTACTCATTTGTCTCGCTGTCGCCGCCATTAAACAACACGGAGGAACGTAAACCATGGAGTGTCGCATATTTATACCATGATTCAAGGAGTACAGAGGCTTTGCCAAGGTGTGGTCTATCCCGCAAGAGCTTAATATGTCCTTGAAGGTAAACATGTGAGAGCCCAAAGAGGTCGAAATAACTCGGATTGGGAAAGGTTTGATCGAGGAGAGGGGGGGACTGTACAACAAGGGTTTGTTGTGGTTTTCAGCAGCACTTTGGAAACGGGCCCAGCCGCGAAACGGTAAGAGTTTAACCTAAAATATTCCGTAATATGACACGTTTCATGTTTTTACCGCCATATGAAATGAGTGTTAACGGTTACAATTGACGGTAACTGTGTATGCTCGGTGGTTAGCTTGGAAGCTAGCAAGGCTGAAACATTACCAACGTTAGCCGACATTACAGCACAATACAGCCAACCGTCATGTGAACCGAACCCTGTTGACAATATTGTCAAATGACAATGAGCAGCTGGCAGCACATTGATCTTTCAATGACTCCACAATCTGAGGCCAGTGACCTGACCAGATGTAACGTTGGTGTTGACAACTCCAGGAAACACCTGTATATAAAACACAATACCAATTGAATACATGCATTGACCTTCGAGATGATTTATGATTTATTTTTTTGTGCCTCGCCTCTAGCTAGATTCATCACCTCCGGTCCACCACCCAAAGTGATCCACAATGACGGAACAGAAGGTAAAGTGGGCTTGTGACTACTGCACATATGAAAACTGGCTGTCTGCAGTCAAGTGCACTATGTGCCGTGCACAGAGGTTGAGGGGTCCCATCATCACGGAGGAACCTTACAAGAACCGCCCCAATCTGGATAGCAGTCTGGAGTGGGACCCTCCCAGAACCGAGAGTGGCGGCAACCTCCTCATCTGCCCGGACTCCAGTGCTCGGCCGAGAGTCCGGTCAGCCGGCATGGCGGAGATCGCCAACAAGTGGTCCTGCCAGATGTGCACCTACCTGAACTGGCCCCGAGCGCTCCGCTGCACACAGTGCCTGTGTCAGCGCACGAGGACCAGCAGTCCCACAGAGTCCCCCCAGACTTCAGGCTCCAATGCCGGCTGTCGTCCCTCTCTCCACTCTCCGGTGGACACCTGTGAGGAGTACAATGACAGAAACAGACTCAACACCCATCCGCAGCACTGGGCATGCACAGTTTGCACCTACCAGAACTGGCCCACTACTGCAAAGTGCGTGGTTTGTGACCGCCCCAAGCCCAACAACCAGGAAGCCATAGTGCTGGGCGAGTCTTCAGAGCCGACACCCGTGATAAATGAACAGGACAGGGCCCGGTGGAGGGGCAGTTGCAGTGGAGGCCAGGGCCAAAGGAGGTCCCCTCCAATGCCTAAGAGGGGAGAGAATGTCCAAATGGACTTCCAGAGGATAGAGCTGGCAGCTGGAGCCATGAGCAGCAAGGAGGAGCAAGCGGTCGACTTCAAGAAGCTAAAGCAGATTAGAAATCGTATGAGGAAAACGGACTGGCTGTTCCTCAATGCATGTGCTGGTGAGTTTTTATACGTTACTACATGTCATTCCTGTGAGGCCTGAAGCGATTAGTCGATCCACAGAAAATGAATAACAGCAAAATTGATGATCAATTAAGCCATTTCTAAGAGTAATGCCAAACCCTAGTTTCTCTCTATGGCTCACCTGAATAACCCTACTGGGAAAAATAATCCATATTCTTGTCCCTATTTTCCTTGTAACAACACTTCTATTGTCACACCAGCTTTGTGTTTTCTTCCGTGATGTCATGCTCAGTGATGGCCGAGCGAGGTAATCCAGTTAAAGGCAACTGATTTTGTCCCAATGGCAAAACATTTAGTTTTTTCACTCCGTTCTATTTTATTACAGTGCCTCACCCTGCAAAATGCCATGGTTACATAGTAGTGTGATCCACATTTTCTTTTATCAATGAATGACTACATGTTATTGTTTAGACTCCAGATTTGATTGTACAACAGGCATTTTTGACAACATGGGCTTGGCGAGCTCTATTCAGAAGGATTTAATTTCACAAGGTAGTGCTTTCAAGTGGAAAATAATAACTGTAGTGAGAGGATACTGAAAGCCAACGAAGCATAAATTATGCTGAGTGGCGCTATTATAAAGATGTGTAACCAAGTGGCGAGTAGGAATTGGATCCATCGCATCCCTGAACCCCCAGATGCCCTTGCTCTGCCACTGAGTGTCTTTTGATACCCTGAGAGGGTGCGAGTGCTTCCCAGCCGGTGGGGATGAATGAGCCGTCTGGGCAGCGCAGTGAGCCGGTGGACCCGAGACTCTGCTGGCCCGCAGTCAACCGGCCCTGTAAACAGTGGTGCTTATGTGCCGAGTACGGGCTCTAGGAGGCAAAAATAGCCTTGACAAGACATGAACACCAGTCTCCAACAAAAAAAATAAAATGTATCACATAATCAGTGTCCTCACGACCTTTGTACCGATTGCCCTTTCCAAGTTTGTGTTGTAGAATTGAAAACATCACTCTTCGGTCACAGTGAGAATATTTCTCCCACCGCTTTCTTACATCTACCTCATACAGACATTTCCAGACATTTTTTTTAGACAAATGTTTTTATTGTCTTTTCCACAGTACACAAACACAATACAGAACAAGGCACAATCAAAAAGTACATATATAGGCACTTGGAGATATTTCAAATAGAGATATCAGTGACATGTTTGTTTGTTGGGCGGCAAAAATAAAAATAACAGTAGAGGGTGACAGATATGCACATGCACAGATATATAGTACATATTATACCCCACAAATAGAATGCTCCCACATTCCCTAATGTGACCAGTGAGAGAAGAAAAAAGGAGTAAACGGTAGACTACAGGGTTACAACAAAATCGTCCCTCTCCGTTTACAGCCATTTAGTTGTATTCTGAAAATACCGTTGTTCCTTCTTATTCATCGCATGTCAGCTGACTTTTATTTTTTTTATTACAGTTGTGCTTTTCAAAGCATTTGTCAATGGAGGAAGTCTCTGAGTGGAGTAGCACTTTATAGCCGAGCCAAACACTTCCTCAGGCCGCGCAACTTGATTTCCCTTTGCTCTACTGTTTGTGATCAGATTTTTTTTCAGAGCTCTGTATTTGGGCCAAAGTGGGATGATCCCATTGATTCTGCTTTCCACAAAAAGGAAGCAGACTGTTTGTGTAATATTGTTCTTTTGTGTTGAACCGGCGAGTCTTGCAATTGCAGATAATATTTGTCTGTATTTAAAAATACAATTGTTACAGTTTGATATGGCTCATGATATTGTGTACAGTTCATGTGAGGATAAAAACATATTGTAAAGGAGACGTGTGTTTGCTATCAAACAACCCAAAGTTCTTGTTGATCAGCAACCCATGAGTACAAAGTCCACCCAAAATGATATCAGTGTGTAGAAATTGTGGTCACAAATATCAATAACAATTTTGATTAGTTAAAATAACAACATCACATTATTGTCTGTCCAGATGGTGATGCCTGATGTTTAGGATGCTCCATTTCTAACCATTTTGAGACTGATATTGTAAAGACTAATCCTGTCATACTAGGTTGATGATAAGGTTTTTAGAATGTGTCCCAGTTCCACACTATGTATTAATCCTGTATAGTACACATTATGTACTAATCTTCATCATATACTAGTGTGGTGGTAAGTGAGAAATTGTAAAATGTAAAATAAGCCTCAGCAGAGTTGAGTGCTCAAACAGCTACACATGCTGGAAGTCCAGGGGACCTTAAGAATAAAAATTCTCGGCAAGAAATTAATTAGTTTTGTACGAACATGAAATGAGCACTAGAACTGTCACCCAAACGGATTTTCAGAATAATCAGTATTTTATTTTTGTTGTCATCCACTGCCATTTTCTTTAGTGTTTATTAGACAGGACAGTAAAGAGGTAGTCAGGAAACAAGGGAAGAGATGAATATGATGCATATGAAGAGTGGCATTGGGACACGTGTGTTTTAATCATGACATCTTTGACTTAAAACCAAGCACATGAAATGTGTATTTATTTTTATTACCTTTAGTCATACACCTGCAAAACGGGTCACCCCATTGTCTTACTTCCCCCCCCTCCAGCATGGCAGTAGCTATGTTTCAGCCCAAATCATTTGGGCGTCCATATATGGATCTATGTTTGCAAAGTATCACCCAGCCAGGGATGGGCCGTTCTTGGCACATTCCCGTGCTTGTTCGCTCAAGGTAGCCGGCCTCTCCCTCTGCCAGACAGGCAGGACGTCCTACCTCTTCTGTTAGAATGAACCAGCACGTCGGTGTTCGGCGTGCTCGACCCTAGCCGCCGCTCATTTCACTCATAACAGATGTTGAGACGACCGTTTTCAAAGGAGGGGGAGAACGCTAATCTGCACAGACTGTCCTCTGTCTGACACGGCTCTCTGGTATAAGCTACACTGCTCTGTCTGTTCTGCTGTGTAGTGGCCCGACAAGTGTGATAACCGCTCTCACACTGGGTTAGCTCGTTCGCTACATCTAGAGGTCATCGGAACTGTGGATCCACGTCAAGAGCTAGTGAGCTCCGTTCACTGTGGATTCTTTTCACATTTTGCTCTTTTCAAGTTGAATTTGTTATGCAAATTGTCCCCCAGATTTTAATATGATTGCTTGGGACTAAGAACAGTATGATGTGTGAGTTCCTTCTAGCTCTTTGATTGAAGAAGGCAAGCTGTCGGTTACATCTTCCTTCCATTACAAGCAAGGATATGGAGTTGTGCTCCAAAAGGCAGGCTAATCCATTTAAAAAGAATAGGCTCGTTTTAAAAGGATTCCCCTTGTCTTTCTACATTAATTTTCTTTGGAGACTAGAAGCACTAGTATTCGGTGCTAATACATTATTACTGGTACAACCCTGCAATAAATACAACCTGTATATACATACAAAGGTTATGATGTTCGGTTTTTGTTTGAACGTGTTTTACAAAGGTTTGATTCAACTTTATGGTCAATTTTCAGGCTGTATTTTGTAGTGCTGTTGAGTATAACACTTGGTCTTTCCTCAAAGATATAAAAGGTGTGCCTAATAAACTGGCATATGAGTGTATGCATTGTGATGACGGCAGGGCTTTGTGGACAGGCTTGCAGTTGAGTTGTGAATCGTTTTTCTGTTCCTCGGTCGTTGATTGTGACGCATCGTATGCGAGTCGCCTCCAACTAACTGCAAACCGTGCACATGAATTCCTGGAAAAGCCGCCGCATCTGATCCATTTTCACATGTCAATGTTTGTCTCTCATTTTCTGAACCTTCCTTCCTTCCTTCCTCCTCCGGCTGCAGGTGTGGTGGAGGGAGACCTGGCTGCAATAGAAGCCTACAAGTCGTCCGGTGGGGACATCGCCCGGCAGCTCACCGCCGACGAGGTGCAGCTCCTCAACCGGTCCTCTGCGTTCGATGAAGGCTTCACTCTGGTCCATCTGGCCATCCGCTTCCAGAGGCAGGACATGCTAGCCATCCTGCTCACAGAGGTAAGCATGCTATATATGTGCTTTGTCTTCACCACCCCACTGGAATTAAGGTTTACCATCTTTTTTGAGCAGGTTGTCCCTTGATTAAACCCTCTCTTTATACATAATTCTATATATACATAAATGCACTACGCAGCAGAATCTGTGGTGGTATCAGATTTTAGATTGTCCTCTTCCTATGTAGATTTTAGAGTCTTATAAAAGGAAATGGGTAAACTACTACTCTTGTGAATGTCTTTACACCAGTGCATTTTACAGAGTCTGACAATCTAATTATTATTATTTTAAAAAAAAGAAGTGTGCCTGCATTTTGACGCTATTCTGTTCTTCACCGCAACAACCACGTCGACTTATCGTAGAGGATATATAGCCGTTGCCTGTAATGCCTTTGATTACAGCAGAAGTGCACTTTAAGGATTAGGTGGAGGATTAGCCTGGCTGCAGGCCTGCCACTAGTTCCTAATGGACCTGATGCCACAGAGCTGATGTGGTTTGCAAGGAGGCCAAGCAATGATTAGGAGAGGCCCAGACGGCTGGAAGAAAATGGTTGGCCTCTTCACTGCAGAATTTGAGCCTCAAAATAGAAAATACATATGTAGAAAATATTACTTTTTAGTTGTCGTGTTTATTGTTTTTAAGAAAATCCTGTCAACATTTGTCCATATTGCCCATCCTTGGACAAATATATACATGCAAGGACATGGTCCTTTTTGTTTCACCAAGTGGTTCATGATTGATATGCATCACAATGATCTGATCATGCATATATCGATGTATTTGCCTTTTTAACTATCAATTCATCTGTGTGTTTGTCCTTTTTAGGTGAACCAGCAGGCAGCTAAGTGCATCCCTTCCATGGTGTGCCCCGAGCTGACAGAGCAGATCCGCAGGGAGATTGCAGCATCACTACATCAACGCAAAGGAGACTTCACCTGTTACTTCCTCACCGACCCGGTCACCTTCACTCTGCCTGCAGGTACCCACGATATCTGTACCTACGATATTTAGATGATCACAGCACTTGGCATGTTGGACTTCCTTGCATATGTGCTAACCTTGGACTTTTTGAGTTATTCTACAAGGATAGATAGAGTGGAAAAATAAGTAATTTGCCGATTGTGGGGATTGCATTACATTTCATGGACATCTGCAGAACCGTTCTCTAAACGGTGTGCTGCATTTCAGTTCTCGACTGTCCCGTCTCCGTCTCTGGAGAATTGGCCTTGTTGTGCAGCATTGCTCAGGGAAACGGCAGCTCGGTGTCCTGTCCCTGTGGCACAATGTCTTCACTGAAATGACATGCACTTTGCTTTCAGAGCGACCAGTTGTATTCTGGTTCTGAGCTGCAAGTGCCGCTGGGATGAAAGACTATGCAGGCCTGACGGATAGATTTTAATTTTTCTTTTTCTTTTTTATGTTAAGCCAAGTATTTCCTTGCAGACTGAATATGGCCAGAGGCCAGCTGCAGGGTGCTCTCCCTCTGTTTGGGTCTCTCTCTCTCTCTTTCAAACAAAGCCAGTGCCATTCACTATTGAGCCAGAGAATAGCCACCAGTGTTCTGGCTTTGTGTATGCACAGTTCGATACACAGAGGAACACAACATGCTGTACAGAGCTTGTGTTTACAGCGTGCTATTGACGAAATGTCAGCCAATGAATGGAATTGGAAAGAACCTCCCTGTGTGTCATTCCTGTGGCGATCCTGTTCCCCTCGGTGTACTGTACCATTAGAGTAATAGTGAGTAAAGACACAATATCTTTTCCACACTTCTTTGCAGATATAGAGGACTTGCCGCCTGCTGTCCAAGAGAAGCTGTTCGATGACGTATTGGATCGAGATGTGCAGAAAGGTACCAAAGATTCAATCTTTTTCATATCTGGTATCTGCATTTATTGAAGCAATTTAAGGTGTTAAGACATGGCTATTGGTTACTTGTGCTTCCTGATCGCTCTGTGCCCCGTACAGGACTTGTGTTTAAAAACCAACATCTGCTCTTCAGTCCCCAGCCAGCTCTCCACCTCCTGCTTCATTATATATACCCTTTCTAATTAGGTTAATTGAGCTCACTAGTTCCCCTCCCTTCGTGTGTGTGTGTGTGTGTGTGTGTGTGTGTGTGTGTGTGTGTGTGTGTGTGTGTGTGTGTGTGTGTGTGTGTGTGTGTGTGTTCTACTGAAGGTATCGGAGGAGTCTTGTGACCTACTTAAGCCGCCACAAACTGGGTTACTGATGGGAGTTGCTCTGGGTTTTTGGTTTTTGCACAGAACATAGAACAATGACACACTGGGAGTAGGTCAGTGGAGAGTCTATCTTTCTGAGCTGATGATCGCAGCCCTGAACATTCTGCCGTATATATTAAGATTCTGTATGTTGCCGTGTGCGATTATTAAGTTAATGTAAACATCGCTGAGGAATCAGTTAAGTTGTGTTAAAATGCTGAAAAGCAGAATGTGCGACGCAAAAAGACGAGCTGCAGCAGTTACATATCTAAAACACTCAAGGCTGCATCCATGGTCCCTTTATTACCGATTATACACCTTTCATCTTTTTTTTTCTGTTATTTCTTTTATGAAACTAGACTTATTTGTTCATTGGTCAGCTGAGGTAATACAAAAATTAATAAAAAAAACAGAAAAGGGGAGCATTATCCTCAGCGTGGTTCATGCTTTAGTTCTGAGATAATGACTCAGTTTTTCCATGGAGTATATTTCCTCTACAAGCTCCTTCCTCTCTCCTGGCCTTGGTGGGTTGAATTTAACCTTCTCCGTGCTCTTTTTACAAGAGATAAATGTCTTTATTTTGAGGGATCAATCCCAGGTAGGTCCACAATCCAGGGTCACTGGGAATCTCCACAAGACCCAACCCCGTCCCAGACCGTGTGTATATTTATACATGCCAATTTACCTCCATCTGTCAGAGCGTAGCTTCTGAACACGTCCTCCTCTTACTGCCCTCACCACACGCTCATGCGTTTTCTCCATATGTGTGTAGAGTTGGAAGAGGAATCTCCCGTCATCAACTGGTCTCTGGAGCTGGGCACGCGCTTGGACAGCCGTCTGTACGCCTTGTGGAACCGCACAGCCGGAGACTGTCTGTTGGACTCGGTTCTACAGGCCACATGGGGCATCTATGACAAGGACTCTGTTCTCCGCAAGACCCTCCATGACAGCCTGCACGACTGCTCACATTGGTAGGACACCCAGCCACACAGAGTCCCGGTCGTCACACAGGCCAAGAAACATGTCAGGACTAATACTGTAAAGTATTATACGAAATGTTTTTCTTTTCTTACAGCAATTTTATTAGTATTCTAAATGAATTGTCTTCCATCATTATGAAATTCAACTTCAACTATGCGTTTTGCTCATCGCCACAAAACGGACCAAATCATCAAAAAGAGCAGTGTGTCATCAGAATTAGAGCAGATCTAAAGCGCTAAATACTGAAGACAGAAAGTAGTAGCTCGCCCAGACAAGATTCAACAAAAAAAATTGTCTCACCCACAAATATGTTGCATTTAATCAAAGGACCTTTTTACCACCGAATAGTCATGAGTCTCAAACTTGAGCGTAGCGTTCATTGCTGCCTCTCTGGCCTTTCTATCTTTCAGTGTCGTAACTGCTGAAGTTGTATTTCATCTCGTGGATTTTCATGTAATAGTATAAACATGTTTCTGGTTGTCTGTAGCCGGTGGACTTCCAATGCAATCATGCCCTGCTTGCAATTTAGTGGTTTTGATAATTTGACTCAGAGGAGAAGCATTTCCTCAGGATATTTACATACTTCCCTCACACAGTCAAATACCGGAGGTTTGATTACTTAGTAATGGTAAGACACGAAGGAGGTGTTTTCCTTTTAATGTGTGTTGCAAGAGGCGTGTTTGATTTAGTTTATTATGTATAACTGGGTTTCTTTTGAAAAAAGTGTTTGCATAACCCGGGTGACATTAGGGAGAAATTGAGTCTGAAATTTGATTCAGATGACCTTCATATCTAACTTTCTTTTAGGTTTTACACGCGCTGGAAGGAGTGGGAGTCGTGGTACTCGCAGAGTTTCGGTTTGCATTTCTCCCTGAGAGAAGAGCAGTGGCAGGAGGACTGGGCGTTCATCCTGTCTCTGGCCAGCCAGGTAATTATCTGGATGACACGCTTCCTTCCTCAAGTTCATGATCAATCCAAAGGCAGAAAATGACCCAGTATGATGTGGTCGGTCTGAAAAGGGAGTGTGCAAGCGCCTGGTAAAGGGTCAAGGCGAGTAATACTTAATATGCATTGATGCATCGTCGCCGTCAGAATGGCAGGTTTATGAACAAAAAGATTATACTTTTTGGTTGTTGGAAATTCAAATGTCATCGTCACAGAAATGCCACTGAGTTAATCATTTAGTGAGTTATATTTGTTTTAGAGGATAATTAAACCACCTGGCACACATTAAGAAATGCAGGAGGTTCACCACCTCGTTTATTGCACAAAATGTGCTCGGGCTCCTTTTTAGGTTTTGGGGGATCAGACACACAATGTTTTGTTCTTCCTATTGCGTCTATTGAGGGGGAAACAATAACATCTTCCTTCTCCAAAGACTCTGTATTTTTACACAATAACTCATTGTGTGAACTATTTCATACTGTTTCATGTATTCCTCTCCTTAAAAGGATTAAAAAGCAGTTGTTTAATTTTGCCCCCTTTTTTAAACTTGCATTCTTTACATTGTTCAGTCAATCAGAGGATGAGCTTGGCCTGCATGCACTATGCTTTTGCATTATTGTCTTCTGCAGACGACAGGAATGCAAATCCCCCCACCTGTATTCTCATGTACTTGTGGACTAGTAGAGCAAGAAATACAAACAAAATAGGAACCCGCTCATCAAACAACGTTCCGTACGAGAGATCAAAAACCTCCACGGGGTCTCTTTCTACCTTGGTGTAAGTTTCCAGCAGCGGTGGCCATGTTTTAGATTTCAACGTGGATATGTATTTATACCCTGTCCTGTCACTCTACAGTTATTTAAGTGAGACGGTCTTAAGAGTGGCATTCTTTAATATGTGATGTAATGAGCGCGTAGGGTCCACACGGCAGTTCAGCTTTCTTTGAAACAACACCAAGTTTAGTCCGGACCATATTGTTCTGTATAATCAGCATAAACACTATGAATCCACATTGTGAGGTACAAGATCTAAATATGGATGGCACGCTTTAGCTGCACAGATTCTCCACTTTTTAACACTTTCAAACACACATGCACACACACTCGAATGAATGCACAACATTTAATTTGATACTCCTTGAATTGAACTGAACTACATGGGAGGCTTGGAAGGTGGATCTCGTGTGAATGACGGGGAGGACATAAGCGGTTATTATAGGTCCCCTAAGACGGAGTCGCAGATTGACAGACGGCTCATCTGCTTTGCTGAAGCGGCAGCACTTCCCAACACGTGACCTTGTGATTACGGACATTTAGCACAGAGAGCCACTCCACCGGCCGAATAAACGAACGCAGCAAAGAGCCGCCATGTGATGACCTCGTCTGAGGCTTTGACAGTGATGGAGAGATGATATACAAAGGATGAGATCATCCTTTGTATATCATCTCTCCTTGTATATCCCATCCTCTAAACGCAGGTCACTTTGAAGCCCCTTTTCAACACGAGTTGTATAGTAGCTGTTGTATGAAGCAGCCTGCTTTGTGTGTCTTCAGCACCACTGAGGGGTCAGTTGCAGGTTCAGTGTGCTGGACGCTCTGTTTTGTAATACGATCGCCGCACTTGGCAGTCTCGACACTTCTCGCTATTTTTGGTTGCCTTTAATATTGTTGATATGATTACAAGCGCTGCATGATGTCGTTTTCTTTCTTCTCCTCAGCCCGGGGCCAGCCTGGAGCAGACACACATTTTTGTTCTCGCACACATTCTTCGCAGACCGATCATCGTCTACGGAGTGAAATACTACAAAAGTTTCCGTGGGGAAACGTTAGGATACACTCGTTTTCAAGGTGAGGCAGCATTTGGATACGATAAAGGGATATTCAAAAAGAACTGTGCTACTATTTAATTTTTTTTGATGATTTTTTTTTTTTTTTTTTACTGTTTCGGAATAGAAATGTTCTGCTTTTGCCTCTTGTGACATCTAACCATGCAGATATTTTAGATTTTATTTGTTGTTTACGAACTAAATTAAGTGGAATTACATTTTGCCAAAGAAATAATGTTTTTTTTCTATTCTATATTCTGACTTTTTGACATTAATTTGACTTGTTTTTACATAAAGTTATGTGACTTTTTAGGTTTATCTTTTTTTTATGCTATTTTGTGAACATACTACACTGTGACTTTTTTTAATGACTACACTATTACTTTACTATGTCATATTTTAGATGATGGCGCACACACACACACACACACACACACACACACACACACACACACACACACACACACACACACACACACACACACACACACACACACACACAGATCTCACTTGCTCTCCGTGCCTCCAGGTGTGTACCTGCCTCTGTTATGGGAGCAGAGTTTCTGCTGGAAGAGCCCCATCGCCCTCGGCTACACGCGGGGCCACTTCTCGGCCCTGGTGGCCATGGAGAACGACGGCTTCGACAATCGCGGTGCGGGCGCCAACCTCAACACTGACGACGATGTCACGGTCACTTTCTTGCCTCTGGTGGACAGCGAGAGGAAGTTGCTGCACATTCACTTCCTGTCTGCGCAAGAGGTAGGGACTGATGCTGCAAGGTTTGAGCTCCAGCTGTGCGCTATTGTTTTGTGTCTGTTTGGAAGGTTTAATATTCAAATAATAAAGCTCAAATTGTCATAAAATAAGATTATTCTTTATTAGTCCCGCAGTGGGGGAATTGCAGGATTACAGCAGCAAGAGACATAAAATAAATAAAGAATATAAATAAAGAATCTACAATAGCAGTATTTTTTTTATATATATATACAGACAGAATACAAAATGTGTTTAAAAAATGTATTTATATTGCACCAGTTGAAGTAATTAAAGTGACCAACGTGATTGAAGTGTTTTGTGTTACTTTAACTTGTTGCTAAAAGGAACTCTCACCACTTGTATTTTACCTAATATTACATTTGTTATATGTGAGTCACATTGTTTACTATACAGTACAGTAATCTGTCTTCATGCAGGAGAAAAGAACATACTTGGGGACACAAATTCAAAGTAAAAACAATGAGCATTATGTCCAGTTCATGGTGCAAATTGCTTCCAGCATGCAGTTGTGAAGTGGGTGTTTCGGATTGTGACGCACTCGCAGTTTTGCATCTTAAATATGAAGTAACTGCATGTTTGTCTGCATCTCAGATGGGCAACGAGGAGCAGCAGGAGAAGCTGCTCAGGGAATGGCTGGACTGCTGCGTGACAGAAGGAGGCATGCTGGCCGCCATGCAGAAGAGCTCTCGCCGCCGCAACCACCCGCTTGTCACCCAGATGGTGGAGAAGTGGTTGGACAGATACCGCCAGATCCGCCCCTGTGCCTCTCTGTCTGACGGCGAGGAAGAGGAGGATGAAGACGAGTGACTGAGTGAGAAGAGGTGGAGAAAGAGCTCCTAAATCTGAGACTGGACACTGTCGGCTCCGGGAGAGAACCGTACTATCTATATTTCTTTTTTTTTTTTTTTTTTTCTCTTCTCCAAAATGTCAATCTTTAACTTGTAATAATGCATGTGTTGTGTGAGCGCCGTGATAGTAAAACAAAAAAGATACCAGCAACAACAAATAGAATCCTGATTACTGCTCCTATGAAAGCACATCAAGTCCACTTCCTGTACTCAGATTCCTCCTTTTTTTTTGTTATCAAAGTAATTATCTTGACCTAATGGAAATACTATGAACATATAGGAAAACATTCTGTATTTAAGGAAAATCCCGAAGCTGCACTAGATGAGAACTTTAATTTACAGAATTAAATGGAAGTGTTGCTTAAAATGGAGAGGATGCTGATCTGTGTGTGTGTGCGCGTGTTAAGGGTTAAAGAGCACCTGTTTTTCTGATCCCTCTGCAGACCCCTTCTGACGTTTGGATTTATTTATTTGTGTAGGAGATTTAGCGCGCAGAGGCAATTCCTTTGTTCGTCCCCCGTTTAATCTGTGTTCCGTTTGATCTGTTCAGTCTTGAAGTATTTTATTTTGCACAGATGATACCTACTTTCTGTGAGGGGGGGGGGGGAGGAAGGACGTTTACTGACATTTTTACGTGTGATTTAGTAGCTCAATGTCATTAGAGTGGGTGGTGGTAATGCTGGTGGAGAGACGAAACCAAACACTCTGCCTCTTTCTATAGAGTGCATTCATATTAAATTTGACTCACTTGTATCCCGTGTTGCCATTTGCATTTGTTTTCAGATTTCTCATGCTTGTATCTGTTTGGATTTGACTTGAGAATTAACTTGTTTTTTGTTCTTGCCATAGCTGAACTTACTATGTTTAAAAACACATTGGGTAGTTGTGAATGTTTTTTTAAATTTAGTCCATATCACTGTTGGATAAACTTCTCTGAAGTGCGAAATTGGAAGCCTGTTTTGAAAAGAGCGAGTGTTTCGCAAAGAAAATCCCATTTCTATTTCTGCCATCACCATCATGGGAACCTCCAGTGGTTCAAAACCTCAACACAGAATTGCTCTTTACATCGTTACTAAAAGGTGATATTCAATTTGCTGCATTTCACTTGACGTGATCAGGACTTGTTTATACTTTGGCGCCCCTTTGGGACAAAAGATGCAACTACACTGAAGACACAAATCATGTAAGATGACGTTGAAGGAATGTATCATCAGGAGCTGCTCTGCTAATAAAACATTCAAGACAGTGTGTGAAAAAGCATGCTGGTACAGACAGCTGGTTCTCAGAATCATATCTTTTATTTGAACTGCACTGAATGCTAAATGTTCACCTTGTACAAGAAACAAATACAAATACTCACACTAAAAACAAAAACATACTGCTGGCTGCCTCTTCTGCTATTGTTGGGACACTAAGGAGTTTCTGCTATTGCTCTTACAGAGTACAGGATGCCCCAAAGAACCTGGCCTTCAATAGAACAAATCAAATATAAGGAGAGAAGAAAAGGGTGGATC
The DNA here is from genome assembly GCF_910589615.1 of Taurulus bubalis. Lineage (NCBI taxonomy): Eukaryota > Metazoa > Chordata > Actinopteri > Perciformes > Cottidae > Taurulus > Taurulus bubalis. Next base: position 8,846,824 of record NC_136590.1, on the reverse strand, counting down.
ACATAGGACTATGGTTATAGGAACATTTAACTAGGCAATACAAATCTAACAGGACTCTTCAAAACTCTTTAACACCAAAAACGTGGGATGCGCCTTGTATATAAAAATACCACAATGGAGAGGATGAGGGAGGAGAGAAAATATCCAGACTAACCAGATGAGTCTTACCTTTTTTTTTTTTTTTCCTCAAAGACAGAATTCTGGGAATAAACAATATCTGCAAAAAAGTGATTTCCTGAGTCATTAATGAAAAGTAAGTTTGCTTTAACCCTTTCCTGTCTTCAGTGTGAAATGTGCTCAAAGAAGAGGGAGGGGGTCACAATCTGTGTGCCGCTGCCACTAAGTTGATATCCGGTTCCCATTAGCTGTCATCGGATATCAGATGCATCGCACCAAACCTTTTATGATTCTAAAAAAAAATGTTTCCTCCTTCGCAGCTCGCAGTCACACTGACACATGACCAACAAACTCTTAACCAAGGAGAAAAGTGAAATACTTAGCTGGCAACTCCCTCTAAATCCATTTAATTGAATTCAGCTACAATCAAATGTTTAAAGTGAATGTTTGTTTAGTGTTTTACAGCTTGGGGGAGAAAAAAAAGATAATCACACAACATATACTGGAGCAACTTATGGTCTCAACAGTCAGAAGAAATCCCCCACACTGTGTAGAAGTGCCCTCAAGTGGTGAAATCCTATAACTGCAACAGCTGTCGTATGTATTATTGCCAGGAAAGGGTTAAAACCCACACTAGATTACTAGAACTGATGAGTCTTTTTTTTGTTTTGACGAATGATAAATATATATAGTAATCCATTTTTAGTCATTCACACAGAAGATTGAAAGAAACAAAAATGATAATTCTCTTCTGAGGCATAATGAGGGGGCTAAACAACACACATTAGTTACATAAGGAAGGTTGGAGCTGGGTGGAGGAAAGGAGGGGCGAGTCAGGAGGAGGTTGGGGAGGCGGCGGGGAGGAGATAAGGTCCAGTAGCACATGATGCCAAAGTTTTTTTCTCTTGTTCGCCCATTGGTGTGTTGAGATGTGGGCCTACGTTTCCCATGAGCTCTGAGGTGTACGGGCCGGGACAGAGTCTCATCGGTTGATCCCGGAGCGCTAAAAACACTCGACTGTGTCCACAATCATAGGCATGTCCCGAAGAAAAACAAAAACCATCATCATCATCATCAAAGAGTAAAGTCGGTACTGAACCCAAAAGAGACAGAGAGTAGAAACTAAAACATTAAAAGTACAAATTCCCCGGAACACTTCCTTTGTTCCCAGTTGCTGGACTGGTTTCAGCCGCTTGTGTTGTTTCACTGTCTCTTGGTCCCAGTTGGTCGGTTGCTTTGCGATTGGTTGGTTCTGAGTGTCGACACGTCGGAGGAGATGTTGTCGGCCGTATCCCTTCTGCTGCTATTGCTCGGTGAGGTGCTCTCTGGTCTCGCCGTGTTTGGAGGGCTGGTTGGGCGACGGGGCCTGGGAGGGGTGTGTACCAGAGGGCAGGGTGTGGGCGATGGGCACCCCGCCTGGCACCATGCCCTCTAACGCCACAGGGATGCCGCCTGGAGCCACGCCAACTACGCCCGGTGGGTATCTGGGGAAAGGGAAGGTCAAAGGTTAGTGGGACTCCCAGAGGGCATGCAGTTTACTAAATATGTTGAATATTCTCAACATCCTGACAGACAGGATTATCTGAACAAACCTAAAATCTAGTGACACTCAAGGGCCTTTCCCAACACAGGAAAAAATAACTGTCAGAAGTTGAAAAGAAGTCATAAAGAAGTTATAGTACATTATGTCGATAAAAAGGTCATAGAAAGTCATATTATAGTACATCAAATAAGTCACGGTATAGTATGTTGAAAAAAAAGTAATAAGCAAGTCATGAAATATCACAAAAAAGTCATAATTTATGTCATAAAAGTAGTATGAATAGTATTTTAAAAGGTCATAGTATAGTATGTTGTAAAGTCATGGTATAGTATGTCATAAAAAAGTTATTCAAAATGTCAAAGACAAAAAGTCTATTACTGTGAAAGTAGTTCAGTAAAAAGATTCCCAGTGAACCCGAGGCGCTCCGTACAATAACCATTCAACCAAAGAGGAGGAGGAAAGGATAATGCAGTTCAGAGACGTTAAATCCAACAGAAGTTGAAACCCATAAGAAGGAAATCACAAAGCATGACTGCATCTGAATGGCTTTACGTCATGCTTATGCTTATTGAGATGCTCAAAGCCCACATTCTCTACGTCGTGTTCAGTCACACAGGTGAGCACTGGGGGGTTATAGAGGGGACACACATCACGTGAGCTCAGCTCAGAGGGTCTTATCCGGGACCTCCAGACAAGAGGCTGTTGTCCCGGATGGTCGTATTTACCTGCTCCTGATCTAGGCAATAATTTTGTCTTGGGGGACACCGGTTGTTATGCCAGGAAGGTTCACTTGGCTGCGTGGAAGAAACACATGGAGGCGGACATGCTGAGTTCAGGAAGAGCCCATTTGACCACTACAGAGAACAGTCAGAGGGTACAGGCTACTGGGATCTAGAGCAGACCAGGGACGTCATTGATTACTTGTTGATAACTTTCCTCAACCAGTTGAAGGAAATACATTTTAAAACAATGAAAAAAAAGGGGGTGGGGGGAATTGGGCAATCCTAGTATAATGCAGGGCAGCTTTTTAATTCATTTGTTTTTTTTTTATTAATAATTTCTTTTAAATGGGAAGGTTTTTGCTAGCCATCTGCATGTTCAGTCTCTACCTGTAGGCGGCGCCGTTGAGCTCAGGGTGGACGCCCGGTTGATCCATAACTGCCCAAGGTGCCGAGGTGACAAAGAACTCCTTGTTGACGCAGTTTCTTAGGCTGTCAGGGATACGGCCTGTCATATGAGAGAGAGACACACACACACACACACAGTTAAAAGCAGCGAAGCACACACTCCAGGTCGTAACGTCTTCCAGGTGATGAGTGACAAAGAGTTGGAGTCCAGACTGACAAACACATCAGGCTTAGAAACACAAAATGCAAATCAAGACCATTTAACAGTCTGGATGTGTTCTCGTCGGCAGCCTCTGCTCTGCGTCGGGGAGCTAATGATGACGTCTACTAAGAGGTCCAGATTTAATAACGGCTACCCAGGGCCTATTGAAGTGGAAATGTGACATCTGGGAAAGAGAGACGTGCGACAGGTCACACAGTGAAGATGAGGCTGCGCCTGCAGACCACGAAGCAGTGGAGAGTCGGGCGGAAAAATATTTCATATTGTGTTTGTCGGACGTGAGCGCTGTGACAAGTAACAGATACTAAATGTGTTTATGTGTCGGCGTACCGGTGATGGCTCTTCGGATCTCGGTGGCGGCGGCCTCCCTCATCTCCAGAGAGGCCTGCTCACTGTACCAGGCTGTGTGCGGTGTGCAGATCAGGTTTGGAGCGTCTTTCAGCGGGCCCTGAGCAAAACTACACACACACACAGACACACACACAGACACACACAGGGTAAGAAAAGAGTGTAGACAAGGACAAATGATAACAAAATACTGAATAAAAGACACAGGTGCAAGGCTAACCATAGCTGTGCTGTTCTTATCTTTGTGAATTATGATGAATAAAATATGAGATGATTTTTGACCATAGTCCCCCCCCTCTATTAAATGTGTTTTGCTTATTGTTACTTTATTTGACCTTCACTGTGCAGATTTTGACACTTGTTGTTTTGTTTTCATGTTCATCTGCTGAAGAGGGAAAGCGTAGACTTCTTGTGCCCTGGCAGTTAAATTAATCAAATTAACAATGTTTGCATGTTTATAGATTCTGGATTTTCTTTATAATGAGGCAGTTAATATAACTAATGTATTTGTAACTAATTGAAGTTTTTTGTGAAAAAACAAACACATCTGACACAAATTATTATTCAAGGCATTTGTATTTGAGGTCTAATGACATGTCTGGAGGGGATCGTTAAGTTTTTAATGCTCTCATGATGGTAAAATTGTCATAAAAAAAATCATGTGAGGAATTGCAAGTGGCAAAGAGAGTGCTTTTTATCAAATAAATGACAGCAGTTTAGCATAGTTGTTACATTTTAAAGCCGACAGCTGAACAGTGACGCTGGATATTCTGAGATGTAGATGTAGTATCTGTCCATTGAGCCATGAAAGCTGGTGCGTTAAAATATTGCATGGGGCATTTCATGGGTTTTTGCTTTGTGTGAAAGCATCAAATATGTTTTTTTTTTACTGTTTTAATTGGGGCAATCAGAAAGCCCATTCGTGTGCATAACTCATTTCATATTTTAATCAATTCTCATTCAGTTTATTTTTCCTCTTAAAAAAAACTTGAAAACTTTGTAGACAATTTGCATGACAATTATCTGGAAACAAGGCTAACGGGAGACAATGTCAGATCTGGTTATTCACACACGCCACAATCCTCTTCCTCCTTTTCCTAAACGTCCTCTCCTTCATCTCTGTCCTCTCATGTGGCACTGAAAGACAGATCAGCTCCAACTCCCCCTCCTCTTCCTCTATTCCTGTAACACCGAGCCTGGTTGTGTGTGTGTGTGTGTGTGTGTGTGTGTGTGTGTGTAACGCCTCAGTGGCGCCCTGAATCAGTTCAGTGTTGCGTGGGGTGGAGGGCCAAAGTTATGACACACTCCCCTGTTGACATATTGGGTCAGCGGAGCACGAGTTCCAGCTTCATCGGGCTGAGTTTCAGTCTTCACGAGCAGCCAGTCAGCCGAAGCAAGCAGCCTCCGAACTCCCTACCTGTCCCTGATGCGTGAACAACAATCAGCACCAGTCACCCGCTGAGACGGGGAACATGGTTCTTAGAAAAGGTGGAAAACCGGCAGGTGCATCAAGCGGTTTTGCCCTCTGGTGAGAGCAGGAGTGGAATTGGAGATTGGAGCTCAAAGCTGCAGAACAGTTCAAGTTTTGCCGATAAAAGTTGAACATGGCCTGTGGTGAATGCTTAAATGTTTACAGGATGATTTTCAGCACGACGTTTTAATTCGTTAGCGGCTCAAATTTGGATACATTTTAAAAGACAATACTTACTGATGATGATGATCTTCAGCAATCTTAGTTTAGTTTAAATTAGTTTAACGTTTGGTAAAATCAAATTTGACCGTTTCCTATTTTCTCATTTGTAAAACTGTCTTAATAAAAGGCGGGTCTTTAGGCTCGTACGTCTAAAACATTCGGAAATCAAACTGTTCTGCTTGTGTCACTGAGCAACTTTCATAAGTATGAACAGGGTGCTGCTTCCAACGCTGTGTCCAGTACTCTTTATACATCCATGGTCTAAAGAAGGAGGGGACACACACTTCATTGATCCTCTCCACACCCAACCAATGAAGCGAGCTCTCTCCATCTCCTGAGTTGCATTAACTTCAGAGCCCTGAAGGAGTGCATGAGGTGTCTTTAACTTGTCAAATGTCTGCCATTGTTTCTGTCCGTTTGTCTGACATTCTTTCACTTCGGCTGTTTAAGGTTCTTCGTCTCTTTGACTGCGTGCAATTTGTTTCTTTCCCTTCCTACACACCCATCCATTTCCTTGTCGGAATCTGTCTCTCTGAGTGAAGCATTCATCTGTCTGCCTTTGAGAGGGATGTGGATGTGTGTGTGTGTGTGTGTGTGTGTATGTGTGTGTGTGTGTGTGTACTTACGTAAAGGGCTCTGTCTCATGAACGTCCAGGGCGGCACCACGTATCCTGCCCTCCTTCAAGGCCTGGGCCAGGGCCTTCTCATCCACCAGGCCTCCCCGCGCGGTGTTGACCAGGAACGCGCCTTGACGCATCTGTAGTGCACAACACACACACACACACACACACACACACACACACACACACACACACACACACACACACACACACACACACACACACACACAGTCAGACAAACAAACTAGGCATTAGGATTACTTCCTCACGGTTGTATGCCTCCTCCAACCAGTCATGACGTTGTACATCTATGTCAGTCCAAAACCTAACTATTTTATTATATTTTTATCGATGGATTTTTGAGGTATGGTCACAGTGACCTTGACCTTTGACCACCAAACTCTAATCAGTTCATCCTCGAGCTCAAGTGGAGGTTTCTGCCAAAGGTAAAGAAATTCTTTCCATGCGCTCTTCAGATATTGCATTCAAGAGACTGGGACGGCTGGAAAGATGGACGTTCGTATGGGCAACCCAAAATTATAACAACCAGTTATTCACAAACAAACGCCCAGATGTGGGTGTTGAGGTGCGCCTGTCAGCCCGGCAGTGGAGTTAATCTGTTTGATCTAACGCGGCACATTAATCTGGATTGGATGACTGCATTTGAGGGCCTTGAAACATATTACACGGGACAGAAATTGAGAATTTAAAAAACCCATCTGTGACACCTTTGTTGTGCCTGACACCTGAGAGATCTAGGAGACAGACAGCAGCTGGGAAGAATGCTGTCAGATGTGGGATAAAGGACATCTTTATCCAAAACCAAGAGATGAAATGAAGGATGAGGGCTGAGCTGAAAGATGAGGCAGCGCCACCACCCCATGCTGCTTGTGAAAAAAAAAAAGCACAACAAAAAGTATAAGAGGGAGGAAGCGAAAAAAATAAATCAAATGAATATGCTTAGAAGAAAGTAATCCCTTAATCTTGACAAAAGCTGAAATCCAGGGGCATGAAAAGCCTTTACGCTGGCAGGCAGTCTTTTATTAGGGCTTGGTGGTTCTGACACACACACAAACATGCGCACACACACGTTTCCACTCGCTGAGAGCCGAGAGCGACTGCCAAGATTTCTGGGTGAGGAAAGAGAGGAAAGTGTTCTTTCATTGCAGCACTTAAGAGGCAGCTGAGAATATTAAGCTTTGAAAAAGACATAGAGTTAACTAGGTTAAGCTATTACCCTACACCCACTTATGTGTGTCTCCTCGCATTCTGCAACTCGCAAATCGCAGAAAGAAGGACACAAAGAGAGAAATCAGTGAGCGGCAACATGGGGAGAAATCGACCGAAGGGAGATGCTTCTTCAGCCCGTGTAGTACCGCTGCTTCTCCTGCAGGTGTCACCCCAGGCAGCGCCTCGCAGTGCAGTTATTGACTCAGAGAACAGCGCTTTCCCCTTGCAGTGCTCTCAGCCCCCTGCTGCGCAGCCTAGTCGATATATTTGCTGTAGCCGTGGGCTGGCGCTAATTGCATTTGACAGAGCAAAGGAATGAATTTGTGTCCAGCTTTGGTGGAGCTTAAGATAAAGAGCAGGGAATGTGCAGGCAGGAAGGCTGCTGCCGTTTCCCGTCGCCCCTCTCTTTCTACCTCACTATAATGCTCTTTAGGACAGCCTCCAGGCTGACAGAGTCATAATACACCAGCAGCTCTGCTTGTCTACCTGCTAGATAGCGTTGCGTTAAGCCCGGGTCACATCGCAGCTGTTCAATGTTGGGCTCCGTCTGGATGACACGTCTGCGTGTGTGTGGGTCTGTGTGTGTATGTGCGCGGTTCTGCTCATGCACCTGTTTGATGGTGAAGTCGTTGATGAGGTGGTGGTTGTGTTCGTTCAGGTTGCAGTGCAGGGAGACGCAGTCGCTCTGGTAGAGCAGGTCCTGCAGGGTGTAGACGCGCTGGACGCCCAGCGAGCGCTCCAGGCCGTCCTGCAAGTAAGGGTCGTAGAAGATGACGTTGAAGCCGAAAACCTTGGCCCGCACCGCCACCGCCTGGCCCGAACGACCTGAGGACACACAGGGAAGGGAATCGGGTTTATTCATGTACAGTCAACCACAGGAGCCGAGAGGCAATTATATGACATTGACAATTCAGGTGATGGTGTTATTATCTAGCTATTATCTAGGATTCTCAACCTTCATGGACCGGCAGCTAATGCTACGACCTGCATTTATTAGGACTATAACTATTAAGATAATTACTCTGGGACATTTACTTTATTATGGGCACTGTTCTTGGTACATCAATATTTTTGAGGCAACACATCCGCATACATGAATACATTAACATAAAAGATATTGTCTATTCTCGAAGTCCTGGACCATATATATGTTTTACTAGATAGGAAATAGAGGGCTGTTAATGCATCATAAGGATTAATACTAAATGCATTAAACATCATTCCTGCTAAATACACAATAAGCATTAAAGAGAGTTATTTTTTTAAGACACCATAAAATAGACATGAACATAAAATCCAACCAGTGAAGCTATCCATTTTTAAGCATTTTCATTCTCTTGGGACGTTAAAAGGTCTTTTCTGACGTCTACGAGAGATTCGCTGTTGTTAGAAAGAAAATGGTTAATGATTGATGCAGTCATGATGGAGAAATCATTTCTCAAAAAGAGGACAAAGTGAGGTAACTGGTTTCCAGTGGAGACTGAGACAGTGAATCAGAAGCATAGAAGGCGCTTCCTCCGTCTCTCGCAGCCATTTGTTGTGTCGGCTGTGAGCCTCTGCTCCTTTACTGGAGATGCCAGCTGCTGGTGAAGAGGATCGATAAGGTCCTTTCCACTCTCAAAGCCCTCTCTTTGTGATGGAGCATTGTGTTCTGCTCTTAGCTGTCTTTCCCCCCACACATTTTCAATCTCATCCAATAAGAGACAGCTGCATACAAACTCCTTAAAATACTGAAGCAATCACTCAGACCATTCTGTTCTATTATGGGGATGGGATTACAATTAACTTTTTGATAACTGTCGAAAGCTACTTTTCCCAAAGTGCTCGATCTTTTTTGGTGTATGCACTTTTCCTCAACTAGCCCTGTGTATTTCTGCTTCATTTACTGTATTCCTGATATTTCCCAGAATATCATTTGACAACACACAGAGGGCAAGAATGAACTTGTTGCATTCAGCGGCGGGTTTTAAGTGCAGACAGCAGCAGCAGCGCTAGAATGAGTTTTCCAGTTAGTTTGAAACAGACCAGGTCGTCTTGTGGCTGAAGTACAATCTGATTTGATGCGGCTGGTGGGGGAGAGGTGGGGAATTGGCATCTCTGCTTCTTCTACAACGATTTTTCTGCCTGTGTGGTCGATGGGCAATTGTTGTAAAGTGGTGGATTTAGAGGGAAACAGCATCCCTTTGATTTAGAGGGATTTACAATGAAGTCTAGTGTTTACAGTTGTTTTGTGTGTCTGCAAATATCTCTAATTCACAATTATGTCGTGTAGCACTAGAAACTATAACTAGTAAGTGTTTTTGTGTGGATTTTTCCTTTCAAGCGTCTCCTTTCTTTTCATTTCTAATCCTCCGTCTCCCTACCTTCCCACACCGATCAATGCCACTGAAAGATAGAGAATATTCTGCCACACAACTTTCAGTGGGAGACATTTGCTTTGTCCACAGTCAAAGGACGAGAACGACACTCTGCACTCAAATGTGAGGCAACAATACAAAGATTTGTCAAATCAACTCTTTCCCAGAGTAGGGCAGACAGGGCGGTGATTGGTCAAGGCCAAGTCGAAGGAAAGAATGCTGCTTTTGTAAAAACAGCCCATTCAAAAGGAAGTGTGTGTTGTAGTCAAACACATGGTTGGTCTTGTGCTGTCGAGGTGGATTTCTCCTGGACAGAATATGTCAGTGACGTTGTTAACTATGCACCTACTAGAGCTTGGCCACAGGGTTAATATCGGTAACAGGAAATTAATCTATACAATACGATATTTTCCAATATCAATATATAGATGTCATATGTCAGAAAAGGCCAGTATGTGGACTTCAGTGAAGATTCTTTATCTTTTACTATGTGACCCTATAAACCTATATTAATGCAATTATTTAGTAATTATTATTACAGAATCCTTCATTCCAACAATAGAAATGTGTAGAACGATAATATGATATGTCAGATCGACTAAACCCACCGACTCGTATTTAAGTGCCAGGCGGGACGAGAGTCATTTTCCCTGCTCATGGGACTTTTTTCAGGATGTTTAAGTTCCGGCTTTACTGCGTGCCATTGAGGCTGATGAGCAGGCCTTTCTTTCTATTCTTATGAATAAACTTTTTTTGTAAATGTTTGTATTAATAATGAGTAATATACGTTTTGCAGCATTGTATTCACCTGGTGTATACAACTTATAAGTAAAGGATCAAAGCTGAATTAGGCAAAAACTCCAATCTAATTGATTCCCCTAACTGGTTTTCCTCTTAATGTATACAATGAATACGCTTTCCAGCTCACACAAAAAGACAGAAAAGGTGGCTTTCACCTAATTCAAGTATTTAAAAGTTTAATGCGGTGATCATTTACGCAGAAATATGATGTAAAGGGGATTCCACATACTTATTTATGAGAGAACTAATCTAGGGAATGATAGTGAAATCAATATCATTACAAATGAATGAATTCTGCCGCAGCCCAACATTACTTTAAAAGTGTAAAAGCCTAAAACATTTGCGTGGCTGGTACTTGAAGTACTCTTGAGTCTTTTGTCGCCACAAGAGCCAGAGGTTTTTTTTCCGCCATTCTGTGTGTTTGCAGCCTGCAGAGTTGTGCAGCTGGCTGAATGTACAGACTCCTACAAATAAACACCAGGAGGCCTTCGCTCTCCCCAACCTCCCGCTGACAATGGACATTGTTTTGGAGAAGGCTTGAGCCAGAAAGACCGGGAGAGGAGGCTGGAGATGGGAGGATTCGGTGAGAATGAGATAGATGGGGGGGGGGGCATTCTTCCTGCCAGTGCCTGCTGTTTGGGCACAGTAAGTCTAGAAGGCTGTCTGGGACCTGTAGGGGGGAGGAGGTTGTGTTTGTGTGTGTTGGAGGGAGGGAGGGGGGGTGGGGGGAGGTGTATGTGGACACAGAGATAAGGTGGCACTCTGAAAAGGCTTGTGAGAAGACAAAGCATCTGTGAGCCCACTAATGTTGAGACAGGGTGGAAGGATGCACAAACACACACAATCAGCATTAAAAACAGGTGCAGAGAGGGAAAACACACTGTAACAAACACACACACGGGCAGAATCCGGTCTGCCATGAGGGGCCCGATTATGGCAGGGCAAGGTGTCGAGGGGCCGCAGCGACAGAGAGGAAGAGTGGAAAACAGAAGAAGAGAGAATAATGGAGATATAATGGTGAGCATTAGAGCGCTGGGATGAGAGAACAGTGCGGCAGAGAAAAGGAAGCCAACCCGGAGGGAGGGGAAACCGACAAGCTTGAGAAAATAATGGGACGGACAGAGGCAGAGAAATAACCTTATCAGGGCAGGGAAACAGAAGGCGCGCCGAGCGGTGAGAGGATATGAAAGCAGAGAACGGCGGAAAGGAAAGAGAGTGAAAAAACAGAAATAAGATGAAAGTAACTCCAGAATAAATGACACTAACCGAAGCCGATGAGGCCAAGGGTTTCTCCGCGGATGCGGGCGGCGCCGGACGCCACCTCGCGGATCTGTTCCACGCTCTGGACCCGCGTGCCCTCCCGGAGAGCCTGGTAGAGCCAGGTGTTTCGCCGGTAAAGGTTGAGGATGTGGCACAGGGTGGAGTCCGCCGTCTCCTCCACAGCTGCCGAGGGAATGTTACACACAGCAATGCCTAAAGAAAAGACACACACGCGCACACACACACACACACACACACACACACACACACACACACACACACACACACACACACACACACACACACACACACACACACACACACACACACACACAAGGCAGAACAAGGAAAATGAATCAAGCTCTGTTCAAAAAATGTAATAATCAATATCATGATTCTAATGACAGTATTATTCTAATAGATACGAGTAAATTCAGGCCAGTAAGAGATCTTAAAAAGACGGTATCTTTAATAACAGTTGGCCTAGAATGAGTAACTTGGGCAACATCATTTTGTATTATTATTATAAGATATGATCACACTAAAATAAGCCTTACTCTATCTGAAATGATGTGCACATGCATAATAAAGCAAGTTTGAGACACTTTCTGTCAAGATATCCTCCAGTGGAATGCTCATAATGTTGTTACCTTCAGAGTATTAAAACCCCTGACCTTCTGGTATTACCATGCCGATCCTCCAACAACACAAAGATTTCCATTATCGCCACTTAAGCACTACTGCCTGCCCTCGCTCTCCTCTAATGTCCTCATCCCACTCTGTATCTCAGAGTAGCAGCACAGCCGTCTCTGGACAGCGAAAAATAGCCAGAGCCCGCTCAATCAATGGCCCCTTTTCTTCTCCCCGAGAACAGCCACCATATCAGCACCGCCTTCTCCAGGCACGATAGCTTTTGACTCCTGCGTTGCGAGGCAGAGCGCCTTCGGTGAGTGGGTGGCAGTTAGACACAGTATCTCCTATTGGCAGGAAAATGGCAGCTTTGTCAACTGCAAGGGCTGTTTGAGCCACAAGCCTGCTGATATAAGCCCGGGTGGTGGTTCAGAGAGAAGACTGCACTCTCCTCTCTCTTCCCGTTCGGCCTCTTTGAACATTCTGGCTCACAGTGGGATGGCCACCATTCATCTGACTCTATAACATCTCTATAATTCAGCTTTTGATACTGTTCTGCAATGAAAAAATGTATAAAAAACAAAACAAGGAAACAGCAAACATGCTCTCCCTAAGCCGTCGCCTTTTGGGCAAACTCACTATCAACCGTGCCATCTTGTTTTGACCTCTGCTTGCCAATCACTGCAGTTTTCGACATACACATTGTAGCGGCGTGATGAAACATCCCCTCAAGATTCAGCTAAATCTGATTACTGGTGCCCGAGGTACCATATGTAATTACGGAACAAACAAACCATCAAACAAACCAATAAGCAGACACAAATCTACAAAACTCTCCATGAAGAAACCACAATAACATGGGACACAAACATGGAACAGGAAAATACACATAAAACACAAGACACAATACAAATAGTACCCTTAGGTATCTCACATAATATATCGACTCTATATTCTGGGATACATACAACAGCACTAAACACTACTGGACTTTATACTGGTTTTGTGAGTTCGTACCCAGCTCTCCAGCAGCCTTGATGTCGATGTTGTCGTATCCGCTGCCGATGCGTATAATGATGCGGAGGGCTTTGAACTTTTCCAGGTCCTCTCTGGTGAGGGTGATGGTGTGGTACATCATGGCTCCCACTGCTTCGTTGAGCACCTGTAGAAACACATTCACAGTTTTTTTGGGGTCTTTTTCCCCCACTACTGATAGTATCTTATTTATTAACACGCCTTCCTTTTTGTTGATTGTTTTGTGCATTCATGCATGTGGCCAATGCATACAACGTGGCCATTAGTTTATTTGACTTCACGAGAACTCGTGACAATCACAAGATCACATTCCTTGCAGAGGAGCCATGAAAATCGCGTCCGCCACGACTCCGGAAAACACTTAAGAAAACGTTTAACATTTCACAGCGAGGGGAACTACAGACATCACATGGTCCCCAGCAGCAGTGACACACTGTCCTTTAACAGACCTGCTCCGAAGTGGAACAAGTCATTATATTGTCTCCAAGGTGCTTCGGTTCCGCATGGTCATCACAATTACACACAGACCCTGAGGGTGTTTACGGACAAAGGATCTGGGCAATTGTCTGGAGAGAGAGGGAGGGAGGTCAAGGCAGCTGCTGATTGCGGGATAAACCTTAAGAGACGTTAGCATGCGATAGGTCAAAAGAAATGACTGCACTCAGTTGACCTTTTGATCCATTACATCTAGGGATATAATGTGTCACCCATCCACAAAGATATATATATATATATATATATATATATATATATATATATATATAAGATTTCATATCGCGCTGCTGCTTTGCAGGTTTTAATATTACACTGCATATCTGTGTTTCTACATTCTGTCCACGGAAAGTGCAGCAATTTGAAGAAGAAGGCTACCTTTTCTGTTGCACATTTCTTTCTCCCTTTATTCCTATACAAGTTTTCTGTGATATACAGTATTGTAGGCTACAGATCAGAAACCCCAACCTTTTCAACTTGACTCCAGTCAAAAATGACTTGACTTCACCAACTCTAAAAAGAAAAACTGCACATAATTCTCTTTTAAACTAAACTCGTATCCGTTTTGGCATAAATGTACCTAGACTACTTTATCTTAAATCATCAGGTTTTACATGTCATAGTTTAGGAATTACGTGTCACAATCTACAGTGAAATAACCACATGGAGGTGCTTGTTTGAGTCTGGAGATCAAATCATTTGTTCCTCACCACGTAACCTGACCAAATTTAATTCACATTAAGTTTTTTAAGTCTCTTGCTAAAAAACAACAACCGCCCTCTGTTCGCCTCAGGATAAAAAAAAGAAGTCTCAATCAGTCCCAATCATGAGAGTCAGGAGGGTGTCCCAGTGGAGCGCTGCTCCTCTGCTACTTGACATGGACAAGGTGACCTGACCTGTGATTCATTCTGATGTGGATTTAAAATATTCCTCTCAGGATCGGCCACAGCGCCAAAATAACCGCTCTGCATTCACCTCCAGCCAAACTGCATTAGCTTTCATGTGATTAGCAGATTAGCTCTGAATTTCCATACTGCTCTTATTAGAGCAGTGCCCCGGGCGCGCCTTCCAGATACTAGTTCAAGGTTGAAACACATGAGCATTAAAACATTCTTCTTCTCTCCCTTGTGTTGTTTTTGAGCTGGAGAGGGAGTCTTTTTTTTTTTTTAGGGGGAATCCACTCTGAATGTAGTTTCCTTTAATGGAGACTCTTACCCAATCCTCATCCCACTTCCTCACTGTAACCAAAGCCTTATTGCTTTTAACGGCTATCATTTCTGAGGATGCCTGCGCTTTTCTGACACTGAGTTTCGATTTGGTGAATCGTGTACTGTTCAGTAGTGTGTGTGTGTGTTTGACTCTCCGGCTTACTGGGGAGGCATTTTATGGCTTTGAAGTCATCCCACTGGTAAGTAGTGGGGATAAGAACTGATTGCAACTATGAGAAGAGACTTACTCCACCTGGCAGGTTCAAAATGTTGCTTTTTAGCTTTTGGCACTTCTTAAAAAGGGTGGCATGGCTATGATAACAGCGGTAAATACAAATAGATGAAAAACACTGCAGAAAAAACATCCCGTAATAATGTGGAGCATGTTATTAAGAGTAAGCTATGATCCTTTAATTATTGATTGCACCTTTTAAAACCACCTTCAGCAGTCAAGCAGAGATGATTTAAAAAAAAGAAAGATATTATTTGCGTGTATATACATATATATAGACAGGCAAGCTGTTTACCAGCAAGGAATACAAAGATCTTTTGACATTGTAACATCCAAGATGGCGCCGAAGATGGCTGCCTCGGTGGGTCGGTGCTCTCTGTTTTGTGTTGTTTTTGTGTTAAATTACAATTTTTCCGAAATTTTTTTCTTTCTTTTCTGTCTTCTTAACGGTCACCCCACTGCACACTTCATATTCAAACACTCATGCCACTTCATACACTTTTTAACTTACTTTAACATACACTTACATTAACGTTATCTGTTTGTCTGAGCACTTTATCTTATACTTGATTTTAATATCATTGCACTGTTGTTGTCATTGACTGTTGATTGTTGTTTGTCTCGTCTAACGTCTGCACCTTCCGCCTAGCAAAATTCCTCGTTTGTGTAAACATTCCTGGCAAATAAACGGTTTCTGATTCTGATTCAGATTCTAAGCAAAATGTCAATAGATTGCAAACCTACGTAACCAGTCATTAGTTGCAGCTATAATCTTAACACCACAATTGGATGAACAGTGTACAATGTGGCCAATGTTGACCTTGTGCCATACGGGCTTTCATCCAGCCTTTACAAGCCACATGTGACTGTGAGACACGACAACTGTGAGAACGTTGGCCGTTGGAGGGCAGGTGCATGCGTGCGGGATTTGGTCGCACTCAAGTGGTATTGTAACTCGATCTTAATCAGTATTCGGCTGTGTGTTTCATCATGCCCAAATCACCCGAGAAATAAGGGATTACTGACATAACCTCGAGCGCCTTTCTTATTTCACCCTTGACAAGTCTGTCCCATGAGTTTCTGTATTTTGTGGTGTGGATGGAGGAGAATGTGGCAGCTGGTGTCTGGCCTGAAAACATCATACTGAAACTCCCTGAATTATCAGCGCTGCATCTCCGCAGCCATGCCGCAGTAAGAAGAGATTGGACATTTTCAATCTACACCACCCCTCTGGGTATCTCGACTGCAAGTTATTACTGTGAACTGCTGAATATGCTGGCGAGGTGAACATTACAATCATGTTTTCCCTGATAAGGCAGTGTTAAAACAAACAAAAAGCCACCCGCTCCCCCCTTCTCCTCACTGCCCAAGGTCTTTGATTGAATTGATCTCTATGCAAATGCTTCGTTTTTAATATGCCCCATTTTCATAAAAACAGCGAGGGGAAAGATGTAGCGACTCTCCCTCTGTCTGCAGATGGAGAGATAGCGGTTGGGTGATACCCATCTCCACGGCCATATATTGTTTTGCAGCCCCTGCGCTGCATAAAAAGCAATAAAGAGCCTCTACAAGCCAATGTAATTACACCGCATTCCCGGCGTACAAGGCTCTCTATTAGAACAATGGCACTGATATAGGCATTGCGCTGTGGACCAAAAAGTGACATAAAATCATAATGAAGCCACTATATTCTAACTGGCAAGCGCGTATGGCGCCAACATAACGTGCTTCACATATCAGGGCTGGGACTGGAAAAGAAAGAGGCATCCATGAGAGAGGGACCGGCTCCATCTCTCCATCAACTTTCACAGACGGTAAAGAGCAGTGTGTGTGTGTGTTTTCTACCTTCTCATGTATCTCCTGCGTGGACTGAGCATCACAGAAGGCGACAGTCGCCAAGTCTTTCAGGATGGGCATCTCCACGGTGCAGTCGCGCCCGTCCAGCAGCGCCACCAAGGGGCGCGGGTGCATTGGCCCGTTCATGATTTGGGGCCGAATACCTGGAGACAGACGGAGAAGAGAAGGAAGATCATTTTAGGGACAAGAAAATAAAGAAATGGCCCCTACCAGATTAGCTGTTTGAGCAAAAAGACCCTGCTGCTGTTTGGCCACATAAATTGTTATTTATTTCTTTTCTATACATGTTGTAGTTAAGTTGTGATTGATAATCATTAAGGGTATTAAAAAAAAAAGATACAAATACATATTTTAAAAACGCAAAAGGACAAGCTCTACCGGAAGAAACGGCCACTGTGCAAAGTCAAATAATTAAACTAAATTCTGCAAGTGACACTCTCCTCTAGACTCCGAAGGTAATGACCTCCTGTTGATTAGGATACAGCAGGAAGAAGTGCTTCTCCAAACTACCAAGCGTTGCTCAATAGATCAATCTACTCAGGACTGGATTAGACCACAGCCTCATTTACAGGAATCCTCTCGGCCTCATGGCTCCAAACAGATCAGACACACAGAGACCTTTTTACATGTTCTCTCTGTCTCACACACACAACAGGAAGATAATCCCCCTAGAGTGTACGTATGACAACTTCACACTAACACACACACACACTTCTCATTTCTCAGTTCAAGGGAGAGGATCCTACATTTGCCTCGTTGTGAGTGGAAGCAGTAGCTGTGGAATAGAAGAAGAGAGAAGAAAAAAAGAGAAGAATTGCTTGCTGCACCTTTAGAAATGAGTTTCGCTGCTGCCCTGCCATCCATGCATCATTGAAATGGAGAGCGTCAGAGGAAAAACGCTGCGAGCCTGAAACAGACCCTCAAGCCAACTCGCATCTGCACTTCAGCGCACTTGACAAAGTGCGTGTCGCAATTCTTGTCTGCGCTCGACTCACTCTCCTTCCCACTCGCCACTTTTCTCACTCAAAAGTGAAGAGAGCCGAGAAGAGCCCAGCTCCCCAGCGGGCCGACCTTCCCACACGTCCCCACTGACGACGACGTGTCTCGCTGAGAAGACAGACAATTACGAGCCCTGCTTCAGCAATGTTAACACGAGAGGAGCATCAATATTCATGCCGCTTCTGAGCGCCGAGCGGCTCAGAAAGCGGCCCAACGGATGGATGGACGCGAGAAGGAAAACCGTTCCCCGCTGAGTACTAGCGCTCTAACACCGCACAGGTCATGACCTTCACTCTCAGTCGTTTATGTCCAAGCTGACACAACAGGTCACATGGGAAGAGACCTGAACCAGCAAGATCCCTTCTGAGTGATTTCATGACATCACTTTCTTATCTTGTGTTTTGCTGCTCTGTGTGTGACCTCACGCGAGTGTGAGCGCAGGTGTGTGTAACTGTGTGCTCTTTAAGTTATCCCGAAGATTACGATGACGTCGGACTCCGGGGAGTCGAGATTAGGCGAAGGGTGGAGTAAGAGAAAGGAGAGGAGAGGTGGAGGATGGCTCGTTAGGGACATGCTCTGGGGGATTACTGAAGCGGAGGAGGTTGATTAGAGCAGATAAAGGTGAGATTAGGAGATTTAAGATTGAGAAAGTTGTGTGGCCGTCAACAGGTGGGAGGGGGAGCGAAGGGAAGAAACACAGCAGACAGAGAAGAGTGAAATTAAAATGTAAAACAAGCGTGCACAAAAGTAGACTAAACACTGCCTGTTAGCCTGAAGAGCACCCAGCACCCAACCAATGGCACAAACACCCGTGCCCCCCCCCCCGAACCCTTTAAAACCCTTGGTGCAAAGGGCAGAGGAGATGTTTCATCTCCTGACAGACAGACAGACAGACGCCTCCCTCCTCTTCCTCCTCTTCCTCCTCTTCCTCCTCTTCCTCCTCTTCCTCCTCCTCACCCACAGCCCACCACCATCACCGCTTCCATGCCTACTTATCACACTCGCTGTTGAAGACGGGTGACACGACGGCGGGAAAGGTGAGGCGTGGCGACTCGGCTGTCTGTGCCACATCTGCAACTGACAGGCCGTTGAATATTAATGAAGGCAGCTGAGTCCATTACACCAAACTGAGGTGAGGGTGTGTGCGGGTGCACGTCGTGCCTGACCACATCTCATGAGTTGGTGCACAACTCAGCTGATAAATCGGTCGAAAGAAAAACTACAACTCTGATGAAATGGATTATTTCCCCAAAATGCATAACATCCACTCTAGCTTTTCAGATATGAGGAATCGCTTTTCCCGGTGTTACAATTGTAAATGAATGTTAAAAATAATCTAGCAGAATAGGACACTAGAGCTGACAGACGGTTATAAACGTTGTTCTGACTGACGCGTTAAAAAACAGTCCCACATCCAGCATACTCAGACCAACACGAGCATTCATGTGACTGAATGCTAAAAGCTCAAACTCTTCAGACCTCCTGACGAACATAAGTCCAATATTCACTTTCCTTTGACCTCTATTTTGGTCTCAACCAGTCTTTCACCAGCTAGTTGCTAACTACGACTACCATTTAATTCTGGGCAGGCGACCTATGGTTGGTTTAACAGAATGTGTTCATAAATGTGTAGTAGAGCCAAAGCAATAAGGTAGAAGAGGCTAAGCGCTAGGACTGGGGAGTTGACAGATTTCAGTGCTCCAAGCAACCTCTTTCACATCCCACAGTGGTATAAAAATATATTGATTAAGGCATTGCAGATTTGCGGCACTCAAGGCTGTCCTTGACGAACAGAAAAGACCAAGAGCACCAAGTGCAACCTTTCCCCGGCTTCATGCGAGTCAGTGCTGCTGGCTGGTTTACGTTACCGGTGCTGGTTTATATAGATTACAGACAGCCGTGGGTGTGCAGGTGAGAGGAGCAGTAGGGGAGAGGAGTAACTGGCAGGCTGCATCCAACCCTGAGGCAGAAGTTAGACAGGCCGAACTCCATGAATCATCCACTGGGTTTCTCTCTGCCTCTCTGACCTTTCAGTCTCTTACTCTCTCAATCTCCTTTTCTCGCCGACTCTTCCACCGCTACATTTCATCACGCCGTCTGCAGCGCTGTATTTTCCCAGATCTCTCCCTGTATGATAGCATCTTCTGACAGCTCTCCTCCTGTCTGCCGATGTCTCGCTCTGTATCTGTGTTCACGCATCATGTATCCGCTTCGCCGTGCTTTATCTCTCTCTTCACGTAAATGTCCACCCCCCCACCACCACCACCACCACCTCTGCCGATCATTCCTCAGCTGTAATCACTGCTCCTCCTTTCTCTGTCATCCTTTCACCTCAACTGTCATTCCGTCTCCTCCTTTTCTATCAGTTTCTTCCCTTCCCATCCCATCCCTCCCTCTCGCTCTGTCTTTCTATGAGCCGGAGTGTGTATTTGTGTGTGTGTGTGTGACAGATTGATTTTCACTCTGCTGATTTTGATGGAGAGGAGATGATGTATTCGGGCAAGGGAAGCAGGGAGGTGACAGGCGACACTCCCTCTGTGGTAAACTGACAGCATGCACATCGAACCGGTCTTAACCAGAACCGCTGCACAATACTTCCTTCTCAGAACCGTTTCTCCCGATGTTGATATGTCAATGTGATGCATACGGCGCATCAAATGTGGACCAACGTGCACATTGAGGGCAGGGAGCTGTGGAGTGCTGGGGGGGTCACGTGAGAACCGCAGGAGGCAGAGTGCTCTTAATTTCACTCCTCCATTAATTAATCCCCCTCATTTCCTTTCCTCTGTGTTTTCACTTCCTCTGCTTGTTGCTAAACTGTTGCCAGGCTGCGAATGTGAGAGTGTGTGTGAGTGTGTGTGTGTGTGAGAGAGAGATTTGGGACAAGTACATATTCACTGAGAAAGGCAGCTGTTGTCGCGGGTTTACCTGCCAAAGGAATAAATGCACGTAACACACACACACACACACACACACACACACACACACACACACACACGCAGACGCACACTCACGTTCTGCTAATATACTGTCAGATCTAGGGCTGCAACTAATTTTCATCATTAACGAATTATTTATAAAATAATTGCATGCCTTAAAAAAAAAATCCCAAATCAACAAATCCCTGTCACAAGTAAGCAAAAACTCAGAGTATTGTTTTCTTATTTAATCTGACAAATAATCCCAAATAGTTCAATTTAGACCCACATCTCACTTGCTCTACATTTTTATATTCTTATTATCTCCCAATGAGACGTTTAAACACTGCAGCCTCCTCAACTTCAATAGATTTACACTAGAAATATGTAATAAGCAAAACCCTGAATCATACTTTTGTGACAGCGGTGTAAAAGTACCACACAATGATTTCTAAAAGAATCCTCAGAAAGATGTATAATGTGGGTTTCAAGATGCTTTCCAATGCTTGATATTATATTCCTAAAATGCTCTCTCAAGTCCCAGTGCTAAAAGGTGGTGAGCTCAGTTCTCCGTGTAAAAGCAGTACATTGTTCACAAAACAGTCGTCAAAAATGAGAACTGGGTCGCGATGAAAAGTATTTTGGAAATCTAGGTCTCCAGTGAAAAATGCTTGATTGCTTACTAACATTAATAAAAATGAGGCCTTTCCTCCCATCGCTCTCAGTCATCAGCATTTTAATTCTAATCATTCCTGTAGAGAAATACTTGTGGAACCCGAACCGAGCTTGGAGGCTGCGGTTCCCGAGCCAGCAACACTTAGTCAGAGTCTGGCAGCGGGACGCAGCAGAGCGGCGCAACGGGAGATGAGGCCAGAGTTTCCATTATGTGGGGAAGGGAGCGAGGAGTTTCTTCCTACCGCTGGCCTCTGCTGCTGGTGTTGTATTGCCTCCGTGAGGGGAAGAGGGACCAGAAAGGAACGGGGACGGGCTGTGTTGCGGTCAGAAAGGGAGGAAAATAACAACGCAGTGAGCTGCTGTTTGCAGGTGGCTCCTTCTCGACAACAAAGCTGGGTGCTGCTGCCGAACGCCAACAGTTACGGCCATTTACTGAGCTGCACCGTGCTGACACATGAGCCACAAAGCCTTGTTAACACCGGCAGCCAGGCCAACAGGAGGATGCTGTGTGTGGGTGAGGAACATGCCCGGAGAGGTGCGGGGTTACAAATCCAATTGTTGTGTCTTTTTTTGTATAAGCAAAAAGGAATCTACAAAACATTCAAGTCGATGGCTTTTGATAATAAGTCGTCACTGATGATTTGTACCGTTTAAAATGGCAAATGTCACTGCCAGTTGATTGTATCGGCCGTAGCGAATTAACGCTAATTCTCTGAGTAACTTGCCCGAAGGCCAAACAGAATTCGGCTGTTGTCTGGCTAATGTGCTCGCTGCAATTTGGTATTTTTTCCTCGGGCCAAAGACAGTTTATTAAAGAAAGAAGAAAAGAAAGAAAAGACGTTGGCATCACGCTACATTTTTGAGTAAATGCTGTGGTGTTGCAGTTCAGCATGACCAAAGAGAGTAGTGAGTAGCATTCCATCAGTTTCAGTAGTTTCTTCCATTTTCCGGTTAAACTTTCATGAATAATTTAAGTGTATCTACTTAATCGCTATGAATTGGGACTTTCAATAGCTCTAGAAAAAGAAAGGTGCGCAAAAAAAAGTAAATACACCAACATTAGCTCCTTACAAATTGATTTTATGAGAAGATTCTAAACTATATTCACATTCAACAAAAAGCTTTCAACCTCAACCCTCATCACGCACAATGTGTGCAATAACGTGCGCCGTACTTGTTCGAGTTGCAACGGCAAAGTGAGATTTCCGCTTGAAAACGAGGACACAACAGGAATGCACTTGCATGGCTGTGGCAACAAATGAATAGGAACCCACACACACAACCTTGGCGGGCTGCCAGGAAGCTGCCAAGGACTGGAGTAACGGAGAAGTTTGGCACAACGCACAGATGTGCCGTTGGGTCTAACAACACTTTGTTTTCCTTACTGGAGTTTCCTCCCTTTTTCATATGGCACTCTGCCAGAGCCTGTACTCCTGGTTTACTGAGGCTCAATTACTCATTTACTACTTTCCTCCCTCTTACACACATACACACACAAAACCTGCCATAAACACACACAAACCGATCTGCCTGTGACAGCACGAGGTCACTGCATGAGTTGTAGTGGGTAAAGAGAGGGGGTAAAGAGGGTGAGGGTGGGTGGGGGTATAAGCACCCTTTGTTGGCAGCCTCCTCCCTGCCCTTCCCTCCCTTCACTTCCCCAAAAGTAGCACACAAAGGCTACTTGTCCTGCACTGCCAGTGCCCCACCCCTGTCACCACCCGGCTGCCCGCCACGCCAATCCATCCCCTGCCAAGAAAATGAGCGCACGCCTGTTTTAAATGGTACCCTCTGTGTGCATGGGCGGCCGGGGGCCCACACTCGGGACAAAAGCGGGTGTCAACAGCATCCATGGCACAACCAAGCCGGACCTCCCCCCCCCCAACCCCACTCCCCTCCCTCTCCTTTTCCCGCTCTTTTATTCTTTGCTGTTGCCCCGAGCTACGGAGAGCGCTCCGAGCCCAAGACTGCAGAGGAAGCAAAAAAACACGGCGCCAAGTGCAGCAGCACAGACCTCAAAACGACTACATTTTGGACTACTTGCCTACCTTACCTTACCGACCACACCACACAACACACACACACACACACCCCCAGTCCCCTCCCCACACCTACACTCTCACTCCCCCCTCCTCTATTCCACACTCCCCCACCTCTCCCCATCCACCTACCTCCCTCCCACATGCCAGACTTTATTAGACATCCAGAAAAGAAAACAGGAAACATGCGGCTTGCCTGGAAAATGTTGTCTCCACATTCTTCGTCTTAACTACGCATCGCAGCGAAAACAGAAGATGATTGAGGCGAGTCGGGAGGGTAAAAAATTAAAATAAAATATACAAAAAAGGGAATTGGAAGACCCTCCGCAATAATCCAAGGAGGGCGACCCCCCTCCCCCTTCTCTCTCTCCTCTTCTCCCTTCTTCTCCACCTCCTCTTCCTCCTCCACTCCTTCAACCCCCCCCTTCCCTCCTCCCCCCGAGTTGCTCCTCTTGGTCTGGCCCTGTTGGTGAGGGGAAGGGGTTTTTGCGGAGCGATGTCTCACTAAGCCCCCGGCTGCATCATCTTCAGTCCATGCCTTTGAGGGCTGAGAGAAAAGCACCATACACCAGCGGCGTGCAGGCTGGTGATCGGATGGTAGCGGGTTGGAGAAGGTGGGGAGGAGATGCTTTTGTCCTTCTTTTTTTTTTAATCTCCCAGGAAGAAAAGGCTGCGGTCGGGGAGCGTGATGGCTGGAAACTCTCTCTGCCGCTTCCTCTGCTGTCAGCTGCGCAACATCTATTCACTGTGGGTCTCTCCCTCTCTCTCTTTAGCTCTTTTCTCCTGCCTTTGTCTTAGCAGATAATACACCAGGAGAGGTAGAAGAAAAAGAAAAAAGATCTTGCGACAGAAGAAAAAAAAAATCTGTCTAAATCAAAAGTGCCAGCTTGAACATGCAGAGCTGAGCTCTCTGGGCTCGCACAATTTACTCCCCGGCTGCGTTCACTTCATAGAATCTGCACACATAACACACTCACGGCACAATCCCTCCTCCCTTTTCCCCTCCTCCTCCTCCTTCTTCTTCTTCTCCCCTTTTTTATGTTTTATTTCTGATCTGGACTCCATAGTGTTTTAAAAATGCCTGCCCCCTTTCTCCCCCCTCTCTCTCTCTCGCGCTCTCTCTCCCTCACACACACACGCTTTCGTTTGCTCCCAACATCACCTCCCTCAGCCTCTCGATTATTTGGTTTCCTCCCCTGCTTTTCCACTTTCATCTGGACCTCAACAACTCACCTCAATACACACATACATACACACAAAAAACACAACCTCACCCCGGCATTTTGCCGGTTACCGGGAAGAGATTGAAATGGTGACATATACACATACTCTCCCCTCCATCGCACACACACACACACACACACACACACACACACACACACACACACACACACACACACACACACACACACACACACACACACACAGAGGAACAATGCAACATTCAAGCCACTCCAGCAATAACATTACAGTGGGCTGTTTTTTGCACCATCAGGGAAGTCATCAGAGCCGAGTGTGCTAAGTTCACAGTTTGGTCCCGGGAGGGACGAGGAGGAAGAGGAGGAAGAGGAGGGAGGGGAGCGGACTGACAGATCGCTCTGCTGAATGACTGCGAGGACGAACGGCTGAAAACACCCTGTTTAGAATAACAATGTAACCGGAGCCTCCCTGCAATTCTGCAGCACGGCCAGAGCACGGCGACGCACACACACACACACACACACACACACACACACACACACACACCTCACCGGCAGCATGACTGGCGCGACCAATAGACAAAGAGCCCGGCGTGGTCACACGCCAGAACCGATTATCACTGACAGTAAAGTGGAAAGGTGGAACGGCCCGAGCAGTTTTGGCTCAGGGGGTGGGCATCCTGGTGTGAAGCCACTTTTCCCTGCTTTTCTTCTTCTTCCGCAGAATAATTGTGTGCATCCACTCTAAGTGTGTTTTTATGTGTGTGTTTAGGCGACTATCAGGGCTGTTGCTTCTCAGCGGGGGAAAGCCCGACGAGCAGAGACGGGGCACGTCAGCCGAGACGCCGTCTGTAGCAATGACACATCTGAGGGAGTGTGACCATCAAAGGCAGCAGCCCCCACTTCCTGCCAGTCGGCCAGACACACACACACACACACACACACACACACACAAATACACACTCTTGATGGAGTGTGGGGATACGGCTGCCCCTCTGATCTTTCTCTCTTCAATAACATTAGAGGATGTGTAAGTGAAGGGGGGGGCGCCGACTGACAGCAATATGTTAATATGGAACGTGGCAGATCACAGCTTCTCAAAAGACAGAGCCACTCTGCGAGTTTGGGGATATTTTAATAAGAAGAAGAAGAAGAAGAAGGAAAGAAAGGAGGGCGTATCAAAGAACACCAGAGTTTGCCACCAATTACTGCAAACTCCATAGGTCAAATAGTGTCGGTTAAAGATGATATCTGACCGCTGCTGCTTCACAGGTATTGTTGAGGGTTCAGTCCCTCGAGGAGTTTCTTGTGACTACTTGACCCAGATTGATTGCATTTTAAACAGCGTTTTAAATCTATTGAGTCCATTCAGTAACCTCAGTGCACCATTAAAACAATAATCGTGGGTATCTGAAGACAAAATCTTTCTATCGTCGCAATGGACTGTTTGAATTTGTGTTAATCCTTTTTCTGATCAAAAGTCTGCAAATTCCTAGAGGGCCCTGCTTCCCTGAAGATATTCTTGTGATCTCTCCAGCAGGTGCCCTGGCTGACAATCAGAGGCTGATGAGCCCAGAAAGATCCAGTCCTCAGTGGGAAAGATATAGCTGGACATTGGGGGTGGGTTGCGTGCAGCCAGAGGCCTGTAGCAAACAAACAGCTATATGCTCCATACTCCAGCAGTTGACGTGCATGTTGTTACATGTTTGGAGGGGGCGAGTAAACACTAATGAGAACAGATTTGCGCAGCAGGCCCCCCACACTTCCTCTTTAAGATGTAGAGCCGCCAGACTTGGGTCTAAACCAGTACTGAAGGCTACATCTGTTCACCCCACATACTCTGTTGTCATAAAGCAAAGCCACAACCACACCTGTGAGCACAATCAATTGTGCCTGCACACGCCCAGTTACTTATACACAACCTGATCGATGACCTGAAGTCAAACTGATCAATACTTAAAGCTCATTATTTATTTTTTATAGAGTTCTTATTTTTCTCTCCAAATATCTGTGAATTTATCCGTTAATAAAAATCTGATTTTTAAAGTAGCATTTGCAATTCAAGCATTCTATATTTGATTCTTTCTTGTTTTGTGCATCACTTGTTAGTTTTGGGGATTAAAGTCTTTTCTCCTCGCTTCTTGAGTTTCCTTTTTCTGAGCGGTCATCAACCCTTTCTTGGATGTTTTAGTGTGAACAAGGGCGTACAATCTGGGTAAACATCTGTTTACCGGTAATCCAATCTGTTCTTATTGTATAGTAATAGGTCATTTTATTCATAAAAGAGTACAAATCTGTAAAAAAAAATGTAAAGGATGAGATCCAGGTTTGTCAGCAAAGAAACCGCTGAGCTATCTTTCTTTAGAAGCATTTTTCTTTTAGAGGCATAATAATACAGTTTTTTAAATTCAGAGTCAGAGTCTACACTCCCATCTGCTGCATGACTTCTTAAAGCCCTTCCCTTTTTCACAGTGAGACATCAAGAGCGCTCTGGAAGACCCAACAAATGGCCTGAACCTCCCTACAGTCCGTGTGAGAGGGAGCCCTCTTCTTTGACCGGCCTAATTATACTGGAAGCGCCCTTTTCCTGGAAGCGCTGGAAGTTGGCTGCTGAGAAGACGCTGGATGTAGAGGCCTGTTAAAGCCCCCCCGGAAGCACTTAAAGGTATCGTAAGAAAGCCGATGGTAGAAGGAGCTTGGAGATGAGACTTCAGCTGACCACATTACGACCAGAAGCTCAGGGGTCCGTTTCAGATGCTGGACTCTGATCAGTAAGGGGGGCTCTGCTGAGAGGCAGTGGAACGATGGAGAATACCCACACCAGCTCTTTGAGTTTGCATTATTTAAATGATTTTTTTTTGCCGTTCTTAACTCTTGTGGTGTATTACAACGGTTGTGACCTTTTGTAGTTTTAACTCGAGTATGTGCTGCTTCGATGCTACTGTTCAATAAATTACACTTGTTCACCCAAATTCCAGTGCTGTTTTTATGCCTTGTGTGGACGGTGCGCGCGCACACACACACACACACACACACACCTCGCTCAGCATCTTCTCTCTTCATCCCTCTGCTTGGAAGTGTAGAAGTACCTCAAAGTCCTGTGTGCGGGCTAAACGGCGGCTTTTTGAGGCCGATGCCGCCGTGCCTTTCCAGGCAGTGCCGGGTAATGCAGCCTCTAGAGGCTTCCGCTCAGCCCTATCGGATCCACCGAGGGAAGGCTCTGGCTGGGTTAATCTCCATTATACGGTTTGCGAAGGACTCAGCCAGATATTTCTCCGATCTCGGCTGAGATGGACAGCATAGAGATGACACTGACCCTGACCCAACTACGAGGAACACTCTGCAATACTCCGCAAGTTAAACAACTCATCCACTGATTCTGAAAAAAGCAATCGAACAATCTCTTTGCCCACTCCACACCTCATGCACAGTGGATGAATAATACATTATCATCTCAGCCATCAGGTGTATTTGTTCGCTCAACAACTTAGTTTAAGAACTTTAAACCCGAAACAAGCTGCGAGTGACGCAGTCGTTGTACAACTTGCTGATAACTGATAACAAGTTTACCCGTTTCCTGCATTAAAAACATCCAACAGTGGGAGCAAGATGAACTGGACATTCTTGGTCCAGAGATGGAGAGAGTGAGCAATAAGCAGAAGTAGTGTAGTTTTTGGTGACGCAAGTCTAATTTCCCCAAGGTGAATATTTATTTAGGAGGCCCAGGTTTATCCACTGAGAGGCACCTGTCGTGGCAGCGGCAGCCAGGGTAAATAACGCCCCCAGGCATGTTTGCAAACACACACCCTCACACACACACACACTCTCTCTCTCACACACACACACATACACATACACAAGAGCCCCCACCCCCTTAGCAGCGGTCCAGATAACAACCCTGAGTCAACACTGCCACTCTGCTTTTGTTTTCTCTGCCTCCCCTCCTCTCTTCCCCTCCCACGTTCCAATCCCTGTGGAACCGTGAGGACCAGGGCTGAAAAGATGCCGAGATGAGGGACAGGGAGATAGTGTAAGAGAAACGAGACAGAGGCTAAATCACAGCACGGGAATGCAAATGAGTGCATTTTATTGGAGGACCGGGGGGGGGGGAGCAGGTTTTATTTTACAGGTAGGAACAGCCCCCATGTGGCCTCTGGATCAGTTGCAGCAACAGCGAAGGAAGAAAAACGGACATTTTCACTCTGCCTTTTTACTCGGGGAGGAATAAAAAAAAAGAAATATCATAAATACAAAACCCACAACTCTCAGAGGCTGGTGTAGTCATAAAATACATTTTGCTTTGCTTTCATGCCTCCGCCGCCACAACCTCCTCCTCTTCTTATCCCTCCTTCATTCATTCCCTCTTGCCCCTCCCCCCTGCAGAGACACACTAAAGTTGCTGAAATATGGGCACAAACCGACACTACCCACCCCCCTCCTCCTCCTTCTCCTCCTCCTCCTCCTTCCCCCCATCTGGAAAAACACAGTGAGAAAGTGAACTCGCGCCAAGTGGGAAAGGGACGAGGACGGAGGAAATGGGGTGAGCCAGCTGCAGGCTGTCTCCAGATGTGGTGGCTCTGGGGACGGGCCACTCTGGCGCTGTTAAGGGCGACTCAGGGCTCCCTCCTTCCCCCTTTTCCTTCCATCGCTCCTCCTCCTCTCTCAGTGACAGGAGCCATCTGGCCTGGCAGAGAGAGTGGAGACGCAGCAGCGAGTCCCGCCCTCCCAAGTGTGGCCCCTGCGTGCCATTCAGTAGAGTGCACGAGTAAATAAAATGCATGCGCACACACACACACACACACACAATAACTCCCACTCTGCTCCGTTCCCCCCTCCCCACCCCGCCAAAAGCTGTCACATGGCCATTAACCCATCGAAGCTACGGCCCAGCTGTACTCCATTACGATAAATACACCAGGGTCGCGGGGTCTTGTCAGCCAGGAGTCAGCCATCACACACTATGAGGTGTTCACTTACAGCCTTTTAAAGCTCACTTTGCTAAAGAGTTACAGCCATTTTCATGCTCATAACCTCCCGCCGGCTTCATCTCCTACACCCTCTGGAAAGAAACTCCCGCCCACCTCCTCATCTACCTCGCTCCAACCAAGACAGATGATATTCCACACTCTCTGGCAGAGCAGACCCCTTCCCCGCCACCCACCATATCCCCAAACCCCCTGTAACTGGAGTTTGCGTTCCGTTCACACGATACGAACGCCCGAAACACCCGACACCTCCGAGCTACGCCGAGGCTGCCCCGCTTCCTGTGTGCATTTCGCTTGAGCTAAAGCGCAATTACCTGCAAGTGACAGGATTCTCGCAAACAAGCACGAAACGAATGCAGAGCCTCAAAAACATTTACTGGAGCACAAATCATTCGACTCGTTTTAGTCCTCGGAAAAATGTAATAGCTGAACCCTCCATCTGCATCTCTCCATTGTCAGTCATTACAACTCTGTTAAGAATACTTTTGGAAAAGGTTAGCCAGTTAAAGCTTTGGCTGCTTGGTCTTTGTACGGCTTGGGAATACTCTTAAAAGGATTCCTGAGTAATTGTCTTTGCTGCAGTACAAATTGGGACGGGAGGAAAATGGACTGTAATGACTGAAAGGGTACAGGGTAGTTGCAACCTAATGGCCAACGGGAGCGACGCGGGGTTAATGCTGCACTGTTCTCTCGGATATTATTGAACGAATAAAACACTCCATGTCCTATTAGCATGTACAACATACCGAACAGCGGAGATGGGGCTTGCCCCTTGAGTAGTTTTTATTTATTTAATGTATTCATTATCTTAGCATCTGCTCTCTGGCATAAAAGAAAGCTCTTTTAAGTTTCTGCAATTCGGGGAAACAGCATTCAGCGTGCTTGCTAGACAATTGTCAGGGAAAATGTGTACACACAAATATTCTAATGTGACCAAAATGTCCTAAAGCTGTGAAAAACAACTAAAAACAACTAAAGCTTGATGGATTTCCCCCCACTTATCCTTGCTGCCTATTTCATGTGCTCTCACATGGGAGATGTTCTGAGGGTCCCTGCTGTGTTTGTTGGCTGCGGAGCTGAATGAATGGCAACTAGTAGCATTGATTTGCAGCGTGGGCCGCAGATCAAACCACAGGACAAAAGACCAGGCAGGCGGACAATGGAGGAACACAGTGGGCCGCATGGGAAACTAATGACAACCGGTCGATCAGGACGACCGCAACCGACCACAGGCGCGGTCGTTCCAGGAAGGAACGGGCCTCACAACACGCGACTAGAGGTCAGCGCCACAATGAGGTAGCCCATGGGGTGGTCAAGTTCTTCCAATAGGAACACAGCTTACTGTTCAAACTCTTTATTCTATTCTTTCATCTCCTCTTTATCTCACTCTTTATGTTCTTCATCCTCTGCGTTTCCCCATCTCTCTCCAACCCCTCATCACCGGCCATGGGCCGTGAAGAAAGTGAATGTGCGCGAGAGGTAAAGCAATCGGTTAACCTTTGAAATACCCTGGCAATGAGATCCAGGCCGCTCTTTACTCCTTTCAGCTGCAAAAAAAAAAAGGAAGAGAAGAAGAAAAAAAAAAACACACACACAAGGTTGGCCACCACTTCAGAGGGGATATTCAATATCCATGAGCTTTTTCATTTCACACTGATGAATAATTCAGGGTGACCTGCCCACCACTGAGTGAGAGAGGAAGAGGGGGAGGGAGACAAAAAAAAAGAAAGAAGGAGAAATGGGGAGGTGTGCAGAGGTAGTTGTCTGTTTTAGTGGATGCAGCTGTTGTCGTTGGACATGCACAAAACCAATCTCCTCCCCAGCTGCCGCGGGAGAGAGGAATAATATGCGGCAGAATTGACGACAGATAATTGGGGAGATTATATCAAAGTGCTGCCATTCTTACAGCGCGAGCAGCGAGCCCACATCGTCGCCATCCTGTAAACAAAACGGGATGGAGGAGGCCGGTAGTAGAATAAACATTACTGTGCGCTCTCCCGAAATAGTGGAAAGATTTTACTCACCAATCATAACATGTCATGATAAGCACGCACAGACACAGACACACACATGCACGCACACACTCTCGCCATTAGCGCTTAGCAGTGACCTTTAGGCCTGTTAAGGAGCATGTTAAGCCAGTTAATTCATTACTTTTTCAGTATGGTTATTACTTTCGGTCATGTCAATTCAAATGTCGGACCCTTTTCATCTTCAAATAAACACGTGCAGAACAAGATGCTCTGTTGAAAAGTGCACTCTACGTATTTTTTTCAGGGAATTCAGAAAAACTTCAAACGTCACAAACCGATGGAACTTTGTCTCTCACATGGATCACGAATACCTGCAAAAGAAAACTCCCTCTCTCAAGTTGCAAACTCATCACACTTTTAAAGACCCATTATTCATTAACAGCAGTCCAGTAGATGGGAGAACACCTACGACTCAAGGCCCACTTTCAGACCAGGGACGGCACTTCTGACCCTGTGGCAGAGGTCAGCTGCTCCTATCGCACACACGCACACACACACACACACAAACACACACTCTCAAGCTGTCATAAGCAGAGGGAGACCAGCTGTTCCTCATTCGCTCGAAGGCTCCGTTCCCTCCACGGGTTGGCTGGCTTCACAGAAACCATTAATCCCTCTGTGAACGCAACCGATGGTTTGGAAAGATCAACCATGAGAAGGCGCCGAGGGAGGGGTGAGGGGGTGGCGCGGGAGAGATGGGGAAGAGGCTCGACAACACTTTTTTTTTTGTTGAGGAAAAAAAAAAAAACTACTGCAGTGGAAAAATAGATTTTCCTGGCCATATTTCCCTGGGGACACAAACAATACAGAGGCCGAGTGGAGATGGAGCGGCGGATAGTTCATGTAACATTTACCAGGTTCTCGGGAAACTGGAGACACATGACAGAAGGACTGCGCGCAGATAAGCATTTAAGAAAGAGGTGAGCAGCGGCCTTTAACAGCATCAGAGCAGCAAACGTAGCAGTGTAAACATTTTCCCCATTTGCACTTCAGCAAATTACATTTGAAATCAAGCCCCGACTTTGAGGTTAAAGTCCTGTCTTTCAACTTCCACAGGTGTTCACAGTGCACACCTCATAGACATTATTCTTCATAGGTCCCAAATTTGAGGACAATTAATCCGACCTGCTACATGCAGACATGTCAGAGGATTTTTTTTGTGGGGAAACTAAATAAATATATTAAATAATAATAATACAATTATAATGGGATGAGTTCATTCATTTTCTTGATAACTTGTCTGCACCCTAAAATAAGGAATCAATGAACACGAAGGGGCTACACTTTCTACACCGGTTCCTCTGGCGTGTGGAGACACTCAAATTAACGCTGGAAGTCAGCCCTTTAACATCACGGTCACCGTTTCATTTGAAATTCAAATTGCTGGAAACAACTCCAATAATGACGCTGTGTTCACAGGACGAGCGTCTCAGCAACAGGCTACAAGTCAGTGACATGCCGGTACACACGGCACTCGCCGCTGCGTGCCGCGTTACTGCCGTGAGCTGGTCTCAATGCTGTTCAGCGTTCCAATGACGCGGTAAGCCGTCAACCTATTGTATACGTTTTGGTTTCACCCTGAATAGGCATAGTTTGCATAGATAGAGCGCATCCATGCATACACGTGCTGTTGTGCGGTATTAATGCTAGAGCCCGGTGAGACTGATTAGTATACAGCTACATTCCTTCTAATAACCCCTGACCGATGCATGCGAGCTGAAACCTCTTGTCTGTCTCCACTCATTCATATCAGAGGGATTAGTGAGGATGACAGACTCACACTGACATGTGATGCCTGTATAGTAGCATCCCCACAGAAACATATATATATAGCACTCTTTACGCACACACACACACACACACAGTAGGATTTCCTCACTCTAATTCTCAGCCTATTCCTAGACAGGTAGCGTAAAATTAGACCATAATCAATTACAGCAAAAAATAAAAGAATCAACTCAATCGTCAGGCACATGAGCAGTGGAGTGGAGAAAGACACTTCTGGGATTCTTTTGAAATGCTTGGTGGAATCACAAGCATTATCCGCAGTGGCCATAATCAACTTTTACACTGTTGAATGGCGTGCTGGGATACTCTAGTGTTGCTCAGGGATTCAGCTAGGTCGTGGCAGGTGTTATCAATCAGGAACCAAGAAAGTGCACAGTGGAGGATTCACGTTGTTTCACCTGGCTGTTCGAGAAAGCTGCAAGCACCAATACCGTATGCCAGGCAGTCAACCGTTCCAAACAGGCACGTTTTAACCGGGCACTGCTCCAGTGGATGTAAAATTGGGGTAACGCGTACGAAAAGGATTACGAGTCTTACGCTGTTCACCAAGTACAAACATCAACACGCAGCCTTACAGCTTAAGACTTTAATTTGAAACGCTGAAACAATGATCACAGTATCGCTGCCCTGACTTTCTCATTGCATTTGCTCAGTAAATGGTGCAAGTCAAAAGGAAGAAAGAGACAGGAAACTTAAGGTCTTGTCCCGATGTCCTGCTGTCACATCCAGCCGGCCTCCAATGGAGACAAACACTTCCTGCTGCTGAGAGAGGGACATCTGTGGTCTGTGTATATGTGTGATAGGAAAGCGGGGGGGCTGCGGCATTGTGTGTCATCCACATGTCCATATATCACAAGACACACTTTGGAGTGATGCATTTGAGGCAGCATAGGCACTAAATCAAAGCGGCCTCACACAGTCAAAGAGACAGACACTACCCTGTGTCTGAAACACGCACATAACACAGGCGTGTCCAGAAACTAAGTCGACGCACATGTCTCTTTCTGACAAGGCAGTGGAAAATCGCCAAGGAGCGCACACTGAAATCAATGTCACACATCTGAACGAAGAAGTTTTGCCAAGGTCAGATGAGCAAATTAGGCATGCATCCTCGTGGATGTCCTTCCAAATAAAAAAAGGCAGGGAAATTAAAATCCCATTCAAGCTCCCAGGGGAGTAATGTACTGGAAGGTTACATAACTGTCAGCAGCACCTGATGGCTTCCTATAAAAAAAAAGGGGGGGGAGGGATCTGTCATGTTTTGACTAACCTCCCAGGAAAAGACCGGATACAACCTGGGTACAGTGGCAGCAAGAGAGCAGACTTATACAGGTGAACACGTCAACTTGACACATCCCATATGGCTACAACAGGCTGTTGCCAAGTCTTGGTGTCTCTCCTTCCTGTTAACTACAAGCCTGCCCCGCCCCCTGCCAAACACATCACCGCCTCCTAATTCTCCAGCCCAGAAAAGTACAGCTGAAGAGCTTCTGTGGATTATCTCCACAAGCAATCCACGTGCTGGCATTTGTGGACAACACGCAGGCGTCCACCTTAGTTAATCTACAGAGTACGCACACGATGCAGGCTGCTAGCCAGTCACGTCTCTAACTAGCGGGTTGGCTATTCTGCTTCACGTGACATCAAAGTTAGGTTTACCCACCTGTGCTGCTCTGTGGGATGCTACTGACAGACAACTCCATAGCCAATGCCAGTGCTGCAAGGCGCTCTCCGTACTTTGGGTGGAAGGGAACTGTTGCAACTAAGCTCGACTCAACCGTTTAATGCCATTATTAACACTACTTATGGCTTTAGCCAACCAAGACAGCGCCCAGCAGAGAGGAGTACACAGGCAGGGCCCTCCCACCTGCACCTTTTACATACATATTTTAAGGAGCCACCGACTTCACTGCAGCTCACATCTTTGCTTTGAGAATAACAAAAATAAAATAATTTGACAGTATGGAAATGTGGATGCCTGAGCAGCTATGTGTAAATGTACACTTTGATGCAAGATGATAAAGAGAAGACTGGTTTGTATTTGAAGAACTAATTTATTCAGTCGGTGCAAAAAAGAATAATGTGTCAACTTTTCATCAATATGCATGTTTGAACATAAAACACCATGCATGTAATAAGAGGGGCTCTTCACTGGTGTGCTAAAGCCGTTGCACAAAAATGAGAAGCAATCTCTTGAGATGTGCACTGTTGAGAGAGAGAGAGAGAGAGAGAGAGAGAGAGAGAGAGAGAGAGAGAGAGAGAGAGAGAGAGAGAGAGAGTAGAAAGCAATGTTTTCATTAAGTGCCCTGCAATATCTTATTATTTTCACTCAATTTTCACCTTCTCCAAACTGCCCATGGCATAAAAAAAGAAAAGAAAAAAGAACAACAACAAGTGAAGAGAAAAATGCACAACACTGCATGCAGCCTTTTCTCCTTTCCTTAAATGTGAAAATTAGCTTCCTCTGATTACCACTGAAACCTAGGTTGCCTAGCAACAGACAATTAAGAAGTATGCGTTCCAATCGGCGGCAAGGGCTGTCCATTATCAGATGAAGTTACTGAAGCAACAAATGTCAGCTACATGCAAATTAGTTTGTTGTGCGTGTGCGTGCATGTGTGTGTGTGGGAGGGAGTGGGGGCACTGTGACTTTGGAAAGCCGTGTGTATTTGCATAAAGCTCAAAAAGGGACTTCCCACTCCCACCTCTCCTCTCCCCTCCGCTGAATCTTGCATCTCGCTTCTTATTTCCTTGACAACACGAGAAGGGAAGCCACTTCATAAAAGTCATTACTCTATAACAAGTGTAGCAACCCACAGACCCATTAGAGAGGCACGCAAGACACAGGGTTACATGGTGTTAAAGCAAGGTTAAAAAATGTAATTATTTCTTCAGCTCATCGGCTGTCATCAGCAGGGAAATATATCAGTTTGTTAAAAGGGAGAAATTAAGGCCTTTATGTATAAACATAAACTCAGATGATATCTTGCTGGAGAATTTACCCTTGCACTAAACTGAGCATAAAAAGCTGCCACACCACTTGTATTAACCTCGTATGAGACAAACAATTTCTACGCCTCAATCTCCATAATTATGTATTCAGGGAGACCACGAAGGATGAACAATTAACATATTCCCAGGAATATGTGATTAACAAGAATACACCACTGTAGATAACAAAGAAAAATATACATTTTGTACGCAGCAGCATTGATACGAGACCATCAAAAGAAAAACATTTCTTTCATCGTTACCGTCACTCTCTAAAAATGTAAAGAGGAGAAGAAATGTACTTTCAAATAACTTCAGTTTGCAAATGGAAGCACATTTTTACCTTCTAAGGCGAGAAAGATTCAGTTTGTTTCTAAAAGTATAGCAAACTAATAAATGAAAGAACTTTTTGCGGCACTACAATGCAATCAGAATTTTAAAACAGACAGAGTGTCTTTAAAAAACAGCTACCTATTATAGTCTATACAACTATACATCCAATTAGTGTAATTGGATTCAAAGCAGCTAAGCCCACGATTAGGTGAGAGTACAGTGTAAAATAGAATAGACAGCAACTAGTCTGCTTCAAAGAAATACACTTTTAAAAAGACATTTACTAACTCTGTCTTGTACAAAAGCGTTTGAGGAGTTTATTAAAAAGACAGCTAGTAAACAACATCCTGTATTAAAGTATCTAAATTGGACAAGAAACTTTGAACAAGCAATGTGGAGCGACAAAACAACTCCAAAGCACGCTGTTGCTTCAAAAATGAGTCTGACCAGTGAACTAAGTGAAAGAAAATACCAGAAAAAACATTGACCTTAATAACTGGAGCGCTGCTCAAAAGAAATGTTTCAACTTGGTGATGAGACAGGATCCCCTCCGGCAAATGACACAACCTTGTTGCAATACGTGTATAAATAGTTGCGTAATTTATAAAAAGACCTCTCAGAGCAAAGCTGCTTAACTTGTCAGATACATCTTACATGCTACTCCTCCGTTCAAAAAGACTGTCACTCTCATTTTTTGGAGTATGCCAAAAATCTATCAATCATTTACAGAATTAAATCTAACTGTGCTATCTAATCCAAGACAAAACAATTTCAGAAAAATTCAAAGATTTCCAAAAACCTACAGAAAAAATAAATAAATCAACAAGGAATAAGGACAGGGGGAGAAAGGGTTTGAAGAAATTAGTGAGAAAGGGGAGGTTTGACATTACTTGTGTCAGGCGTGGTGGCCATGGTTGAGACTATGACAGGTGGACCAGTGCGACGTCCTACCATCTTGGAGTTGTTAAGGTTTTGCAAGTGGAGAGTTGAGCAAGAAGTTGCAGGAACAATGGAACTCTCAGGGGCAATATTGATCCCTTTCCGAAGAAGTTGGGGGCTGTGAAGTGGGCTTGGAGCCGCGACTGGCGATGGTAGGGGAAGGTTGGGTGCTCTCTTCATCAGCTCCATTGGAGAATAGGAGCCGGAGAAGGTTTTGGGCGCCGCTCCAGGAGTGCCCGGAGCTGGTGGAGGCTGCTGTCCGAGAGCAGACAGGGCAAGACCGGTGTGGGCATTGTACATGGAGAAGGGTCTTCCCTGAGTCACAGCACTGCTATATCCTCCAGAACTTATTGGGAAAGGTCCAGATGTCAGTGGCCGTGTTGCTGGGTAGGTGGTGGTCTCCAGGAGGTGTTGGGAGGGTGCACTGTTGGGTCTTCTCCCAAGAAACTCTCCCATCCTGGGGGACACTGTCTGCATGGTGGTGGGAGGTTGCTGCATCAGGCTGGAGTCCATGGTCAAACCCTG
This sequence comes from Taurulus bubalis, assembly GCF_910589615.1. Lineage (NCBI taxonomy): Eukaryota > Metazoa > Chordata > Actinopteri > Perciformes > Cottidae > Taurulus > Taurulus bubalis. Next base: position 8,808,630 of record NC_136590.1, on the reverse strand, counting down.
GGGCTGCATGTAGTAGTCGTTGCGATTGCCGAAGCTGTTGGATCGGGTGCGCGTAACCATACCGCTTGCCTTGCAACCGAGCGCCACACGGGACAGAACACGGGCCTGGGCCAAGTTAGGGGCCACAGAGCGAACATCATGGTCCTCCATCATTCCCAACATGGCAGTGGAATCAAAGCCATGTTGCAGCAGGAGAGTGATACTGCTCTCAGCCAAGCCTTCACTTCGCAGGAAAGCCAAGAAGGCAGGGTCCACCATCTTCTTGGGGTCTGCAGCACTGAGATGTTGATGAGGCATGCTGGATGACATTCCAGCTGTTGCAGCCACCATGCCTGAGCAAGGGTCATAATTTGGGTCATACGGCAGCCTCTGGGAGGCTATTGCTCCATAAACCCGAGGGTGAGCTCCGTCCATTCCCAGAGAAGCGGTGTCCACCACTGAGTTGGTGGCAGCTGGCTGGCGGGGATCCAGGGACAAGCTGTTGAAATTGTTATAAGCTTGGTGAGCAGAGAGAGACGATGACTCAGCAGCGTAAACAGGAAGAGGGGGATGAACCCCGTAGACTGCAGGAGCGGGAGAGCGTCCACCAATACGGTGGATGTCTGGGATCATCTTAGACCCAAGAGTTTCTCTGTACAAACGGCTCAGCTCATGAACGGGAGGGGGAGGAGGTGGCGGAGGAGGCAGAGGAGGCGGTGGAGGGGGAGGAGGCACGGGGTTAGGTGTTGAAGCGGAGGGCAGCATGGAGGGTGTGGCCCTCGTCTGTCCTTGATCCCAGGGAGGTCTCATCCCACCAGAGCTAGGCCCATAATGCAAGGCTGATCTGGTGAGCAGGTGCTGGTTATCCCTGTAAAACCCAGACTCTTCAGGGAGCTGACCAGGTAAGGTAGGGTCGGCCAGGTAGTAATCCTGAGGTGGTGCAGAGGCCCGGCCTGCCATCATTTGCCTGAGGTAGAGGCTGTTGCTTTGATCGGGCACAGAGCTCTTCCTCAGTGACTGCTCCCCATGCCGGTCCTGCAGGATCCGCCTGTAGAGGGAGGACTGGAGGTCTGAATCCGGTTTCTCCCCGAGGTGATGGTGAAACCACACTCCACGATCTCCCCCGCCCAATGGCAAAGAATTCCTTCGCCCCGCAATGGTGCCACAGTAGTGACAGCGACTTGCTGCCTTGTCGTTCTCGCCTTCAGACCATACAGGACCACTCTGGCCCAGAGAACCACCAAAATGCGACTGCTCACACGAGTTAGGCATCAGTGAAGGAAATAAAGCAGACGGGTATAAAAGCGGAAAATAGAGCCGTGTATTGCGTTTCAACTCTCCAGTTACACTGACATGTGACAGCGGAGAAAAGGTGAAGCATGATGTACCCTTTTACCTGATATGCAGCTGTAGGGCCCCACCTCCCCACCTCACTCTTAAGTCTGTGCTATCATGTAGCTCCCTACTGGCAGGCTCTCTAAATAATTCAGCCCTGGAAACATTAGAAATCCACGAAGAGAGAGGCACAACATGTCAAACACAGAGGGAGTACATACACACATGAAAATAGTAAAGTGTAAAAACACACCTTTAGGACGAGACTGTACTCCATTGGACAGCAGTGATCATGCTTGTGCTGGGTGTCACGCTTTCATACAATACTAAGACCAGGGGGTAAATAAATTGGGGTAAAAACACATGCTGGACAATGCTAACAGAATGGAGGAGGGGACGAGACACGCTAATCCAATGGGGTTGATGCACGCCATTGGCAGGACAGTCCTCTGGTCCACAGCGTTTGCTACAAGGGGATTAGCGTCAAACTAAAACCTGCTTAAATCCACTGCCCCCTCTGACATCACTTGAACCAGATAGTGTACACAGCCAGCACGCTCCTGCGGCCCCTGAATGTGTTCACGGAGTGTAAAGTTACAGCGTTTACGGTGCTTAGTGGTTATTGCTAACCCTGTCGTTGGCAGCCGGCATCCCCATGGGCGTGAATGGATCTTCCCCGAGGGACTGGGGAGGTTGGGGACTGACATGCTTGGTGTGTAGTGTGTCCCTGGAGAGAGGGGGAGGGGCCGGTTGCAAAGGCTGGACACACAAGTGCTACTGAGGGTCAGACTTAATCCTGTGGCTACTAGAAGGAGACCAGGAGATGCTCCACTCATAGCATAGAGAATGCACAGCCTCCTCTACCGGGCACCTAGAGGTTCACACATGAATACACGCATACAAATAACCATTCAGGCAAATGCAGGTAAAGAGGGAAAAGCTCCCCACCAAGTTTGTTTTACACTGAGGCTAAAAGGAAGTATTTCAGATTTAGTAGCAAAGAAAAAAGCCATCAAATTTCCATCTTCAAATTGCTTGTTTTGTTTGACAACAGTAAAAAATGTAATAAAATAAAAGCAGAGAAAAGCAACAAATCCTAACAGGAGTTACAAAAGAAAAATCTCTTTATATTCAAAATGTCGTATATATACAGTAAGGCCATGCTAATCTCGCTTCAAAAAATGTAGATTCACAAAATGAATCAGTATGGACTTCCCTTTCACCAGCCGGGTCTTATTTCCGCTCACAGAGCTCACACTTTGCTATTACAATACACCAGACGTACAACGGAGCAGATGTGTCTTATCTGAGATGTTGCCATCTGAGAGATAACTGCCGGTGTTTACTTGCCGTGACAAGAGCAATGTAAACAAAAAAACAGCGGCAGGAGGAGAAGAAAAGGGAGCTTTGATAAGTGTGTGATGGGAAAAAAGCTGATAAGACGGGAAGCTGCCAGCTTTGACTTCACATCTAAGGCAGACAGTGTGGGGTTGGACAAGGCAGGAGGGGAGGAGGGTGTGATTGGACTGCACTGGACTGTGACAACTAGACTGCTGTTTCTATTATGTGCTTTATTTTGGGTTGAAATGGGGAACCAGTGTCTAAAAAGGAAGAGTTTTTGCAGCAGGTCTCCGGGGACATCATCTGTATGGTGCTGAAGCTGAGACACAGAGACAGCGTGACTGAGACGGGCTAAATCTATTTCTGTTTGGGAGTGACAAGAGGCTGCGATAGTCTTGTGTCTGTTTATGTTGTCCCACTACCTGTCAAGTCACAGAGGGGACACGCCATAACAAGCGTGTTTTCGTTTTAAAGTGATGCAATCATGATATAATATTTGCAAAAAAATTGGCTCAAACTTAAAATCGGAATTAGAGAACATTAAGTAGGTCAAAACAAAAATAAATCAGAACAGTTTCATTCTCCCCATGGGGCTTAGCAGTCCAGTTTAATGCACATCTGAGGGATGGGTTATTTCATTAGAGGTAAAGCATACCTCGCAATTTCCTCGCAGTGATTTCTCAGTGCCGTCCTCTCAGGTCTGAGTCTCCCTGCGCCTTTTTATCAGCTTTAAAACACGCCATTAATCACTGTGTTGGATCTCTCCACTACGATCGCCGACATAACTTATTTTAATAAGCCCCTTCCAGGGCCTGCGTGTCACTCTCAGATCCCCGCTACTTGACAAAATATCAATAACAATAATAAACATCTCAACTACGGTCAGGCCAGTGTCGCTGAAACCGAAACGAGGATATGGCACACCATATCTCCAGCCATGCAAATTGCCGCATTTCTCACTATTCATAAGCAAGGGAAGCTGTGGTAACATATTCATATTGTCTGCATTCTCTGATAATGCCTCTCATGAGAGCTGCTCCATAATTGAGTGAGCATGCTATATTACACTCATCAAGCAACAGGGACCCTTGTGCTTGCTAGCATAGATAATACAACAGAAGAAAAGAAAGCCCAAAGTTACCACAGTGGATATTTGGTTAATTGATGCCTCTGCCCTGTTTGGTAGCTCACAGCCAATCGGACGACTCTGTGAAAAGACCTCTAGGTGTTCAATGTGTCGAACAGACGTCCAGCGACAGTCATGCCTTTGGAGCAATCTGGCCATCTTTCTAGGGCACAGGACGCTAACGGCGGGACTTGGCAGGCGGCACAGGCAGAGATAGCTGCGGAATGATTTAGATAGCTGCGACTCTACAACTGCTGATCCATTAAACTTTCATGGGGCCTTCATAAATTAAAGCCATGACTGGAAGAACTTGAAAATCCTACTCAATTACTGTGATTGTACAGTATATTAAAGTTTTAACGAGCCCCTGGGCCTTTTCCTCGCTCTAACACAAGTACGGGCAGGAAGGAGGGGGTGATGAGGAAAGAAAAACACATGGTACCAATTCTGGTCCGATGGCTTTTGGAGGGTTCACATCTGCTGCGTTAGCGAGACTCTATCCGCCGCCTCCTTACCACCTCGCATTTCTGCAGTCTATGACACAGCATGTCGCACATTTGCATGGGTGGGAGGAACGTTCGCTACTGCAAACCTTTTAATCAGAAGGCGAGACCTCTGGTAGACTTGGTGAGACAACTGATTAGAGTTTTGTCTTCCATTTTAGTCGGTTTTTTTTCCCCCGTCTTTGCCTCGTGCGGAGCCCGCCTATCATTATCAAGCCAGTGGCCCATACTGCATCACAGATGGGGCAGACAGAAGGGAGACACGACAGCCCGCTTGCTTTTTGGAGAGACGAGGAGAAGTGTGCAGCTGAGTGAGAGAAGAGGGAGGGAGAGTGAGAGAGAAAGAAAGAAAGAAGAAAGGATAGAAGAGAAAATGTAATTTGCCTCCACATCACTGATGAAAAAAAGATAAGTAGTCTATTTGAACAAAGGATCACTTTTCCAATATGTTCAACTAAGCTGTGGTTGTAAGCAGAGATGTAGTGAAGGGTACGGAAATACTGAATTCTAAAAATCGAATATGAATATTTTGTACATCTCCTGGTGGTAATGCATGGCTTACAGAAGGTAGGTAGGTAGGTAGGTATATATATATATATATATATATATATATATATATATATATATATATATATATATATATATATATACACCCTCCTACACTTTTAATTACTATAAAACCTGGAGAGCATTGTATTGTCTCTTTTAACTTTCTGATTTCCTAATTTATATCAGTAAATATTGTTGCGGGTGAAATAATAATAATATAAGTCTGAATTAAAGTGTGTTGTTAGCATTCCACACATGACCGATTTTAATCCTGGATGCCTAGCAGTCGACACTCAAAAATATATTTTCACATACGCAGCAGAGCAGTAACCCGCCATGCACTTGTGCTGGGTACAAAACAAACCAACAGATATAATCCTCGTTAGGAAGAACAATTGACTGCCGAGTTACTTTTGTGTTTTGTTCAGCAACTAATATGGATAAATGATATTCCTAATATTGACACCGTAAAGTGTCTCCGTGTAACACAACATGAATAAAATGCAGATGTTGATTAAAAACATTATCTCACTAGATAAGAGCGGCTCTAATCTAACCCAGAGGGGAACTAGTACTGCAGTCTACGAGCAAAACAACAATCTTAGCGAAGGAAAAAAAAATAAAAATTAGAAGAAGCAGATCAGGAGCAGAACTGTCCTTCCTCCCAGCCACTCGGCCCTGTTGCTGCAGAACAATAAACATTGGTTCAGCTCAAATTAAGCCGAGAACATGAAAGGACCTGAGGCTGGGAGGAACATGGGCCACGGCAGATCACTCCTCATCTCTTCAGATGACAGAAATGAATCTCTTCACCCCTGAGAGAGAGCAAGAGAGAGAGAGAGAGAGAGAGAGAGAGAGAGAGAGAGAGAGAGAGAGAGAGAGAGAGAGATTCCTCATAACGCTGATTTAAAGCGAATGCTTCCAAGCAGCTGCTTTGATTGAGCTAACTAGCAGCTTTTGATAAAAAACAGTCGCGACCAGCTCCCTGCCTCCTTATTTGCAGACAGAGCAGATTATGCTAAACACATATCAAGGACTTTAATGGCTTAATCAGCCTTGTCATCTCGCCACCGGGTTTCCTTAGATACGACATTTCTGATCCCACTGCCATACGTGCTGATGTAAAACAGCTAGAATGAACTGGTCCACTAAATATATATATATAAAAAAAAGTAAATTACACCTGGCATGTTGTTGGAAACGGTCTTGGCCGATAAGACTTGTTTTTTTTAGTGTCGGGGAAAACAATAGAAACAAAAAGGCGAAGTCTCTGTTGGACAGTGCAGAGAGAGTGTGGTCTCAGCAGACGTTTTTTGAAAGAGGACGCTCCAGATTTTCACTTGAAAGAGATTGAGGGGAGACGGCACGAATCACGGCTTCATCTGGTGTGTATCTGTTTGCCAACTGCGGGCCTGGTTGAAGTGTGAACCTGGATTAGGATGAGTTAGTACCGACCGTAGCCAAGAACGCTCTGTGAGGATTTTGCCTGCGTGTGAAACAAAAAGCAGAGAGCCTTGCTTCATGTGTGTTTTCTGCTTGCACGGTGACAATCGCCATGGCAGCCTTATCATGCCGCTACATGCAATCAGTGGGACAACTTTGCCTGGTCATTGGCTCATAAACAAATCGCAAATCACAAGCTGTTTTTTTCTTCTTCTTTACGCCCTCACAATGGCCGCCAGAGGACTGTTTCACTGATCCTGTATGATGGCCATCTGGAGAGTTAGAGAGGGAGAGATAGTATGTGTACGTCTGTGTGTGTGTGTGTGTGTGAGATGGAACGTCGGCAGGTACGCTCACCATGAAGTAGCTCTGCATGCATCACAGCAACACCTGTTACCGTCTCTCTGTGCGTCTCCTGTGGGCTTTGAGCTCGAGCCCAGCAGAGCAGACTAACTGTTGTCCCCCCAGGAATGATTAACTACCTCAGCTGTCTGATTCACACAAATGCAACAGCTGGATGTGGACTGCAACTCTAATCAGGAAGGATTTCCACCAATGAACGATCCACCTGTGATGTGAAATACGACCGCTTTTGTGATTCGGATCGTGAAGGGAGCGGTTATTCAAAAAGGATCCTCGGTGGACTTTCAGCGGACTCCTGCCGCCGTGATATCGTTTTGTTGCGTTACTGTTTTACAAGATTCTGCTGTATACTAAAGCTACTGCCATCAGCTTGCTAACTTAGCTTAGCATAAAAGACTGGGAACAGGGAATACAGCTAGCCTGGCTCTGTCCAAAGGTAACTAAACCAGCTCCTCTAAAGCTCACTAATTAACAATAAATAAATGTCTTGATTATTTAATCTGTACAAAAGGGTAAACAAATAAAACTAAAATCTGCATTTTATGGGGGGGTTATGCTATTAATTATGTTTGGGCCCAGGACCAGTAATGTCCTGATGGCAAAAAATAAAAAATGGCCATGAACTTTAAAGGTTCCAGGCTGGTTAGAGGCTTATCTTTGGGCAGAGCTAACCAGCTGCTGGTGGCTAGCTAGCTACACATTGTACCTACAGACATGGAGAGTATCATCTGACTCTCGGCAAGCAAGCCAACCAGTGCATTTCTCTCGATGTTTTAGGTTCAAGGCTACGCTACTTTAGATGAAAACTAAAAAATGAACAGTCCAAATTTTAATATAATGGATAAAGTCTATTTTAAGTTTGCAGACAAGATTTCAGAGAAAGATCTGAAATAGCATTTCTACGTCATCTCGGGAGATCTAAATGTATAGAAGACATAATTGAAAAGTTATCTGAATAATTAAAATGTGGGCAAAAGAAATTGCGGAAAGACTATTTCTAAAATCCTGGCTACAGCCTTGATCAACTTTGAGAATAATACAGTATTATGTTTTATTTCTCTCTTTTCTTCCTATTTGCATTTTATTGTAATGTATTCTTCTAATGCATTCTCAAATGCTACAAGCTACTACTTTGGATACAAAATTCACCATCACTTTTCTACTGCAGCGGCAGAGACCAAAAAACTCAAGATTGGATTTCTTGAGCTAAATTGGCTTTTACAGGATGCTCGGCATATGCCCTTCATTTCATGTGCACGACGCCAAGGTGCTTACATCATGCTGCAAAACAAATACGCTGGCACTGGGGGTAATGGTGCGTCTAGCTTCATTTTCCAGCACTGCAGTCATGCCTGCCTCTCCCTGCGCTGGCTCCTGGAGGGCCCAGCAGCTTAACAAGCCTCTCGGGGACCCAGACAGCAGAGAGATGATTTTACCTCAGGACACAGTCTGACAGACACACACAAAAAAAACATGCTGGGCAAAGTGGGTTTAAAAATGCACATCCACGAGGCTTCAGACACAGTTTATACACCCACGCAAAGACTCATCTTCTTTGTTGCTCGGGCGCAAGGCAGGGGGCTGCTCTTCTATGTTCGGGCCCTTCAATACAACGGCGCTCTGTAACCCACAACCTAAAGCCTAATAATCACTGCTGTTCATGGGGTAAAATTGGCTGCTTCCAAAACAGCCGTGACAGGAGAGAAACCATTCAATCCCCCGCGGTAATCTAACTCCAGTGCAGATGTTTAGAGATTCTCCATAACCATAAGTCCCATAGCAGACACTCCGACATAAACAAACAGCGGCTCACGCAGAGGCCAGAGTGAAGACATAAGCTTGTTCACATCCGCCAGATGACTGTTTGCTGCGGAGGTCAAAGTGTATACCACGAGAAAATGATAGCAATCAATGAGTATTGATCACCAATAGGTCTTAGGGTTGCGCTTACAATGAGGATGGTCGGATGGGGGATGTGTAGCTTGGAAACAGTGTCAGGAAGATACATTAAAAAAAATATGCTGTAAGTATAGAGAGGACTTCTTTTGCAAAATAACACAATATATGACTTATTAGTATCGTCACAGTAAGTGGTTTGCAGGTCAAAAGAAAGGTAGATTTCTAGGTAAAATGAAAACAGTTTTTAAAATGTATTTTTCAGCATTTAGGTTTTCAAAATGATAAATACATGTCACAAGTCAACCAGATGTAGCTCAGTTTATACCTTGATATTTGGGAAGAAAATAGATTTTAATGCATTTGGCCACTTAAACAGGGAAGACACTGTACAAACCTTAAATTATTTATTCACATCAACTATTACTGCTTCTTTTAATCATAATAATCCTTCACTTAATCAGATAATTTACTAGTGAAGAGAGCACTTGATTTGATGCACTGGGGCTCTAAACAATATCAAACACACCCAGATCAAGTTCAATTAGCCGTGAAGTCCAGAATCCTGACAAACTGACTCTGCAGTCCCACTTCTTTGTATCGAGAAAGGCACTTGGAACTAAAGTGTTTGTTGGCGAAAGTGCAGAAAACAGTGTGACTCTTAAAGCGGAATGAGTGATAGTAAGAAGGTAAGGACGGACACATACTCATAAGTTTACCTTCGCAGATCCGATCTAGTCTCTGCCTCTTCACTTTGTGTTTGTCAGTCAGGGACATGGCGTCAAACACAGCACGGGCACAGGACGGCACGATTCGACTCGGCACGGCACGGCACGGTTCGGCACCTCTCCTCCTCAGCCGCAAATTCTGGCAAGGTTCAGACTCCTAGTGCACTGTCAGCACTATTCCCCGGGGCATACCGCCTCGGCACATACACCTGCAGGAAAGGGACAAACGCACAAAAACCTGGTTAAACACAACACTGGCACGCACACACTTTATATATACACACACACACACACACACACACACACACACACACACACACACACACACACACACACACACACATACACATTATTGATGTAAAAGCACAACAAAATAAAAACTCTGGAAGGTATTAAAGGGTCCTTGACTACAAAGTCACTCAGCCTCTTGTTCACAAAGAGCCTGGGAAGCTGCAGGCGATAGATATACAGAAAATCAGGGAATCACACACACACACTCACTCACACACTCACTCACACACACACTTACTCGGATACTGTTGGTGACAAAGTGCCCCATTTGCTCTAAAAAAGTGGCAAAGCTTCCAGGCTCTAAAAGCTCCACTTTTCTCCCATTTGAAGTGTGTTTTCTTTCACTGACAAACACTCATCTGAAGCTTCATCTAACTTGTCACATATTCCTCATTGATCGCCGTGACATTTGAGGCGTCTCGACTCAGATGGCAAATAGCAATCTACTTTTCCCCCCCCTCTCTTTTTTTGCGTGCCCTCAAAGCCATTCTAAAAACAAAGCGAGCATAGGCATATGTATTCATCTGACAAATGTCGATGCAAATGAGAAAATGTGAAACAAGCAGATAGGACTTGTGACGAGAGATTCATCATCTGACAAAATGAAGCTCTCAAGTTGATGTGCTGCACCTGAAGGTTGACAGATTGTCATGTAATGACACATCCGGGCCAATAGAGGGTAGTTAAAATCTACTCAGAGAGGAGCACGCCAGCCCACTTACACCTCTATACCATGTTGTGTTGATTCATTACATCCATATTTCTCCTCTGGGCTCACAAAAATAAATTTTCTCATGCCGAGGCAAAACAATTCTATTTTTTTACGTGATTTACTTTGACCAGATTTGGGTTGACAACTATCGTACTTGATTTGTCAGATTACATCAGTTGTACAGACATGTGAGCAGGCTGGAAATGTTTCTCGACAAAGCCTTCAATTCTGTATCAGCTTGCAGACACGCAGGCAGATGTACGTACAAATACATATTTGTTAGAGAAAACAAAGGGCAATGCGTTTTCTTCTTCTGGCAGTGCATAAAGAGCACAGTGAGGATCAGCATTTAAGCGAATTAGAGTAAAACGATTGCAACAGAACAGGGATTAAATGTTGCACTGAAAAACTTAAAATTCCACATCTTTCTCATCCAGGAATGGAGCCAGAAGCGCCTCTCCACTCAGAAAGTTCTGACACCATGAAAACCTCTCTTTCTGCCAGAAAGCATCAGGGCAAAGACATTGCTTGACTCCTTCATCCGCCGGTTTGCAGTCAGGATTCAGGTAGGAAAAGACTCAAATCTTAGATAGCATCATTTTCACTCTCTTGTTGAACATCAGAACAAAAGGGTGCTGAGAAAAGTAGCCTTTGCTCCTAATGTGCCGCGTGTGCAATCCAAAACTAGCAACAGGCGAGGAAGTCAAGACGATTAATTAGTGTCAAGTCAAACTGCAAATGTATTTATTTAGATTTTAGCACTTTAAAGCACAATAAAGCGCAAAGTAACGCAACAATGTGGCTGCAAAGGCGGTGAAGGAGAGAAGCGAGCGTTGGATGTAAAGAATACATCATTTTAGAGCCGTAAGGGCTCGTTGATTAACCCGTTAGGTCATCGATGGCTAATCAATGAATCGTTAAGTTATTTTTGATGACATTACCATGGGCGTGTGATGCATTTATCACTATTTTCTGCAATAAATGAATCAAGATAACAATTGCCACATCAATTAATCATCAGAGTAATCGTGAGTTGCAGCCTCGCACAGTTTCAAATAATATAAATGAAAAACACCTTTGCAAAATGTTTTATGAGAAAGGAAAAGCATTAATCCCGTTTGTCAGACCTCAAGGATAAACACTCGACGCTGCAGAGTACCTCTAACTGCTTTTTCAAGTCTCTGGCTTTTTTTAAAGTCAGGAACGAGCAATTTTGACGTGAGGATGCTGCACATTACGAGTCAGAATGGTGTGGTGTCTTTCCACCGAGGCAGTACTCTGGCTTCAGTGTGTTAACGTGCTGCTGGAAGGCCTCACCCGGTTACTTCATTCATTTCAGTTCTTCTCTCTGTCCCTCCTCCTTCCTTTTCATGTGTCCATCTTTCTGCAGTGCTGCTGCTGCCTCCGAGGTCTCTCACACACAGACATCAATCACCGGGCCCTCTTCCAGGGCTGTCCACTTGTGAGTGTGTGTGTGCATGTGTCATGTGTGTGTGAGAGACATAAAGAGTGAGAGTGACAGAGAGGGAGGGGAGCGCTCACAGATTCTCTTCAATTCCTATCCCCTCTCCTCTAACCCTTCATTCTCTGCTGCACTCATTCCCTCAGTCAGCTCCAAGCAGGGAGCGGTCCCAAAACTAAATAAGAAAAAGAAAAAAACTCCCTCCATGACTTTATAAAACACAGCCAAGCATGACCCCCACCCCCGTGCTTTTATTAAAAACAAATATATTAATAAAAGAAACATGAAACTGAGCACCATTGCTCCATGATTCAAAAAAGAAAAGCTGAAACAAAGCCAGCAGTGCAGCCAGCAGGGCCTGAAAGGGTATTTAGGCGGGGATTTTGCACTCCCAATCCAAACACAAAAGGTCATATACATGAATCTTAATATTTAAGAGGCATTAAAAGTCAGATGATCGATAAAACTCCCTGCCTGCGGGGCCACAGCTCATTGAAAGAGAAACATTTGTGCGCGAGAGGCGGAGACATTAAATGCAGAAATCCATATCTGTGATGGCCGTCTCCGTCTCCCAAGGACGCTGTGAGCACAATCACGGTCCACAAACTCTGCTCAATGTCGGCAACACACAGAGATCACTGTCCGAGTACGGGCTGCGGGGGCAGGGGGAGGGGCGGGAGTTTAATAAAGCACAATACATCGAGACAAATACGCGCAACGCAATCCAGGGACGAGAAAATGAACCAACAAATGAGTTATCTATTCAAGGAAGAGCACGTGCCGCTGTAGAGGACAGCGTCTTCTGTTGATACAGACAGGACAAGACAATCTATTGGGAGCCTAGCTGTGGAGGTTATTTCTCAAAAGGTTCATTAAACATAAAAATAAAATGAGAATTTTCTGTTAATTGGCAATTTCCCCCCCAACTAACAACTTCGATGATAGATTAATCATGTGTCCTTTCTTTCTCTGCTTCGTATATCAAAAAAACCTTGAACATGGTTTGGAACTCGTGTTCGAACAAAAGAAGCTATTCGAAGGTGCCACTTTGGGCTCTACGGGAAAAATAATCACTATTTGTGAGTCCTAAATTCAGTCTCCACCCAACACTGTGACTTTAAACCACGAGAGAATGCGAAAGACAAATTGAATTAATTTGCGACAGCGTCGTCTTGTAATGCGATGAAATTTAACGATGACACCGCCGTTGTTGCGATCCGTCTTCCCATTGAGAGACGAACACTAACAGAATTTTCTCCGATGTGATTAATTGACTTTGCCGGAATACAAAAATAATTTGGTTTGGTAAACAGATACCGCCCCTGACAGACTCTCATTAGAAAGCGGTGATTACTTACTTTATTAGACACTGTGTGTGTGTGTATGTGTATGTGTGTGTATCTGAGGCAATCTCACACAGTCAAAAGAGTCCTTACAGTTATGGCGTCACTTCATGCGTTGACATAGATCAGCGTGAGTCCTAGAAGAACGGAGCAGAGAAGCAGTTTCCTTTTGTTTAAGACGGACGGAAATATGTGTGGACAGGAGGGGGACTGTTAAAGAGCCAAACTGGAGACAGACTGGGAGCATCAGTGGATGAGTTTGAGAGATTGAATAATTAAAAAGGTCAGGCTACCTGCCTGCTGTGTGTCGCTTCACACACACACACACACACAGTTGTGAGTGAGGCAGGAATGCACACTGGGGCAAAGACTGAAGAGACGAGTCATTTGGGGGAATGATCATTTTCCCTCGAACACAGTGTAGTTTGTGAACTAATTGGGTGAATCCATAATTAATTTGCTGACATTAAGCCTCTGGGTCTGCTCCACAAAGACGCTTACTTTCTAAGGATGTGATGAAGTGCCGGTGAAGCCTCGGGCTCACCGCTGACGGGGGGACTCTTGTTCTGATGCTGCCGGTTCTGACATTTAGGGGGAGATATCTAACCGCAATCCGTTTCCACACATGCCAGTTAACTCCCAATACCGTGGGGATTAGTTTAATGTGGGCCGACATTCTCTCGATGAAACATTTAAGTGACGGATAAATCCAGAAAATCCATACTCGACATGTTTTCAATTCACATCCAAATTATTTCACAACGGCTGTTCTGCTATCCTCCTCAGGGGAAGAAAAAAAACATCAATGCTGAGCGATATTAAGAGGTTTCACGGCCGTTTCTGGTGCCGACGAGACATTTAGGGCTTTTTGACTTAATAAAGCAGAGCGACAGCGTGTGCAGACATTTGCAGCTGAGGCGCACGGAAAACTGTTGGTTCAACCGTCACAAGGACAACAGACAAGTATGTTCAAGGGCAATTTCTTTTTTTTTATTATTTCAAATAGGAACTCACAAGTGTCTGCAGACAGGGTTAGCATGCAATTCAAACTAGCAATGTTTTAAATGCTGAATATGTTTCCTTTGATTCATAATGTGCACCTCAAACCAGGGAGGCTCCGTTTTTTATCCCATACGGTTCGTCTTTTAAAAAACAGCCAACCAGTTCTTTGTGAGTATCCATTGTGTGTGTTTCTTGTCTCATGAGCTACTGCACTTACTTGACTGAAATAATGAATGAATCTGTGTATCCCACAATTATTTATCACAATGTGTAATCTGTTGCAGATCCACATTCCCTTTCATAAAAAAACAAATGTGGAGGATTGTTGAGGCTTGGCGCTGCCTGCTATGCACTCCGAGCACTTTCTAGTGTCTGAGTCGATTTTCAACATTTGCCTACTAATTATGATTTAAAAAAAAAAAATTCTCAACAGCTGCTGCGCTTTTTTAACATCACACTTAAATAATACGACTAAAAGCTCCAAAAGATTATAATGAGGTAGGATTAGATGGAAATAGTCTTTTGATTTAGATCTGTTTGAATTGCATTATGTAACCATAAATCCTTATACTGTACAACAATCTTTTACAGCCAAGCCGACCACGTGTTCTGTGTGCGGTGAACACACTGACACTGGGGGGATTTTTATCAATCATCAGATGGAATGAACTCCAAAAATATTTGGACAGCGTTGCATCTTTCTGGGAAAAACAGTGTTTTGACTCATTGTGCCGAGTGACGAAATGTTTTTACTTCAAGTACAGACGGTCTGAGGAAGGATATTTGTATCTGTATTGGAAGGACAGTTAGAAAGATTACGATTATCCAACTGGTTATTTTTAGTAAGCTGACAAATTATATCTCATTCAGGGAAAGCTTTAGATGAAATCATTCAATGAGTTGAACGCACTGCAGCTCTGACGGCAGTATTTATCTTTCCCAGCTGAAGCTACAACCTCTTTGAATGTCGATGCAATGTCTCAATGTGAGTTCTGTGGTAATCCTCGCCAAAAACACCCCACAAAGCACTTGCTTAAAGATAGAGTTGGATAACTTCAGCAGTTATTTCTTCTGACTTAATTTCCCAGTGGAGTTCGACAGCGAAACTGTGAGCAGGAGAGACAACTGTTACAAGTTATCTGACAGGGTGTAGCAGGAAAAACCTACTGCAATATCCATTCCTCTTCCAGCTGATTCCTATCACAAGCCAGAGCTCTGGAAGTCTCTTCGGAGACTCAGAAATAAAAGGAAAAGTCAACCTTCTGACACTTAACACTTTCACCCTAAGAGGCATACTTCTCTGGAAAAAATATCTCAATCCTCCAAATGCCCTTTAGAAATAACAAACACAGGTCTCAATGACAAAGTTGTTTTTACTATTGATATTGCAATCCATTATTACCCCCTTGTTATTTTCATCAAAAAGGCCCATGTTTTCTTTCCACTAGAGCCCCATTTGAACAATGGGGTCCATTTTTCCCTTTCAAATGCTGGAGTTCTTCCAGAGGTAAATCTGTCAGCGCCGGGCCAAAACAAAGAGAGAGAAAACAGGAAGGTGTGGACACCCTGCGGCACCAGCAAGGCTCTACTATTAATATCAACTTACATGCCCAGATCCCCAGCACCTCAGACAGGAGAGAGTGTGATTTCCATCAACTAAACACGGCCTGTGACAGCGTAGGCAGGTGACAGCTTGACATCATTATATTTAGCCCGGTAAGCATGTCAAACGCAATGCCTTCAAACTGCTGAATTGTTGAACTAGTGGAATCAGTAATGAAAATTGACTCAAACAAATAGACAAACAAGGCTGCCCTTGAAAGTCCAAGTTGCTGTTGCCCACCTTGTGCTATTTACATCCAATCAATAAACTCTTGTTTTCTCAAAGTTCCAGAGGCTGAGGTTATCGGTGTGAGCCACAGCCGCAGCTGAAAACACTTCCCAGTACAGGAAAACGCCTGCAGCATGCCAGGCGAAGGCGTGGCTTTGCTTCTTTTTTTTTGCGAGGGTGCAGTAAGAAAGCTGCGCTCGCCACCGGCTTGGTGTCAGCGAGAGGCCACGCTCCGGCTCAGACGGCCCGCCTGAGTCCAGCCGGCTCTGCCCGGCTCCCTCCAGGTCCTTCCAGGAAGAGCCAGCGTGATTCAAAGCTTCCTGATCCAGGAGAATGAGGTGCTTCCACTCCCCCCAGAATGTGCCCTCAAACACACACACACACACACTGCTCAGCCCCCTCCCTGTGGACGGTGAGACAGCCAACTCCGTGCTGTACTCGGGCTTACATTGGGAGGAGGCCAAGTTAAACAATGTGTTGATAAAGTCCAGAGCAGAGTGGTGAGAGCAACACAGAGAAAGAGCATGAGGTCCGTGCTGCACCACATAAGGACGGCGGATTCACACAGGCAGGAACACTTAAATGTAATCATTTCGCTTCGTCTACTTTGCGTAGTTTTGGCCATCGATCCTATCAGTAACAATAACATTGTATTCACAAAGTTAATTGCCGAGGTCTGGGAACATATCAGCTTCACGAAAAAAAAAAAAAACACAAGCAACCAGATAATCAGTTTCAAACAAACTCTCAGGTTACAATTTGGAAGAAGAAGAAAAAAGGCGATCACAGTTTACAGGCCTCTTTCCTGGTTCTTTGACTTGACGTACCTATGACAGTTGACAGTTTTACTATGAAGTGCCAGCTTAGTACCATCAGACTTAGTTGTAGGGATGGCAATGTTTCCAGATCC
This sequence comes from Taurulus bubalis, assembly GCF_910589615.1. Lineage (NCBI taxonomy): Eukaryota > Metazoa > Chordata > Actinopteri > Perciformes > Cottidae > Taurulus > Taurulus bubalis. Next base: position 8,791,816 of record NC_136590.1, on the reverse strand, counting down.
AAGCAATTTGATGAGTATTATTCCATCATAGCCGATAAACGATGGCAACCAAGTACAAAACAAGCAGAATTTTACTTTAAATGCAGCATCGGCCGTGTGGGTTTTCTGCCCCCTGAGCACAGTTTGAATGGCTATATTTTGGAGAGCTGCAGTCAATAACTGACGTTTCTGGAGAGCTTTTTCTCCGAGCCCCCTCTGATGGGCTCTCAACACAAGGCTGGCCTCTCTCTCTCTGCCTCTCTTTACCACATCCTATCATCTCAGGCTCTACTAATGCGCCATGCTTCCCGGGAGTAGGACTGACACGCGTGCACACACACACACACACACACACACACACACACATATATATATATTTATATATATATGCATACAAGCACATAGCTCAGTCAATTAGTACTGGCCCAACCTTGCAGCTGAGAGATAAATGGTGTGGAGTCTCAGCAGGCTTTTGTGCGAAGCTGTGCTCCTTGTCCGGCGTATGTAGAACAGCTCTCTGGAGGAATGCTAGCCCCTCCACCACGATGAGACGTGGCAAGCGCGAGGCTGAGGAGGGGCTCCGAGTGCTCAGGATTATATTAAAATATGACCACAAGGACCCCCAACTCCCTAATCAGAGCTGGGTTGAGAAGCAAGAGGAGGTGGGGACGTTCTGTTGGGGTTTAAAGCGGCGTGCAGAATGTCAGGTCATTCCACTTATTAACCATTTGTTCGTGCGGTCGAGCTGTAACCTGTCCACTGAAAGAGATATGATGCAAGCTGGATGGGACACTAAATGTGGACACTTAGTCAGCTGATACTGAAAATGATCTTTAGTATGTGTGAAAATGAGGCTCGTCCACGTCAGCCTTTTTTCGTTGCGTTTCTTCTCCTCAATACGAATACACCTGAACAACCGGAAAATTGGTCAATTTCCTTTTTCTGTTTTCTCTTTTAGTCAGCAAACAACACAATCATGCCATCACAGCCAAACATTTGATAAAGAGTGGTACTTTGTATCTACCTGTATCAAATCACTTACCAGAGCAGGACAGAGCATATGTCATAGTTGTTAAACTTATCCACAAAAATATACATTTCTGGGTGTGAAAAATGGCAATTTAGTGCAGACGGAAGGGCGACAGAGAAAAATCTGGGTTCTCATATTCAACAAGCTCAGTGTGGAAGGGTGGAGGAGGTCCAAGCAGACAGCCTCACCTCCATAGGTGTAGTAAATCAAGTGAGTAAGCCGCATTATCTGCAACAACATGACATCCTTTTAACACCTGACACACTCGGTAACAAGCGTCTACCCCCACTGCGTCCTGTTGATATATTATATAAGGCTCCCACTCCTCACTAACTTTTTACGAGCCGTCAATCCTATCTTGGCACACACACACACACACACACACGCACACGCACACGCACACACGCACACACCTGTAAATCAGCCTTCGATGCCAGTAGGGCGGGGCGGATGCAGGTGTTTGTGTTTATACGAGAGAGAGGGCCCTTCCATTGACAGCAAGACACACACACACAACACACAACACACAACACACAACACACAGCAAGGTGAAAAATTACAGTGTGGGTCTGGCGGATTAACTGCGGAATAAAAGTGCTGATGGGCAACAAAAGGAGGAAAAACAGCTATTCATCACCCTGGCACAGGATCAAACTCACACACTTCTACAATGCTTGCCTTGAGTTATTGTGCAGCGCTGCTCTGGTGGCAGCTCCACAGATAATGCTGCTCTACCTGAATTGATTAGAGCAGAGGCGCATCCGCTCTTTCCTAAAATGGAGTGCGTTCCCTGCAACTCCTCAACGCTGAAGTGGGAGAAATCTGTTAATATGCATTTAAGAACTAGACTACAGATTTTCTTTCCCCTCTATGTGAGTTTTTTTGTTGTTGTTGTTGTCGAGATCATCAAGCATGCAGCCGGGGTAATTTTCTCAAACAAATGCAGTCGCTGTGTTTCTGCTGATCCTGCATTTCTCTGAACCTGGGGGAAACAAATTGGGGGCATCTTTGTGAAACTCAAATCGCTTTTTACACCATTAGCTCTTCATGCGGCTCTTTCAACTTGTGCTCGGGCACGCATATTCAATATTTTCGGATGATATTAATGCAATAACTGGAGTCGTCTATCGAAATGGGTGACCCATTTGTCCAGAAGAGCCTTGCCATAGAATCTCCAAGTCACTCGACTGGATGGAGGAACCCCATGCATCTTCATTCATCATCTCAACTCCATTAAAATAACGATCATATACTTCAAACCTTTCAGTGACCCCGTGCAGCGGGAGGCATCGTCTCCGTGCAAGACATTGCTCCCTTCAAGAGAGAAATGTTTAATCATAGGATAAAAAGACTTAAATGTGCATCTTGATCCAAAATTGAGGTTAACTGGACCTACATAGCTTCTTTTTTTAATACATTCCACATATAAGTATGCAACCATCTGCATTTGTGACGTTCCATTCTATTATCCGAAAACCGTTTATCCTATTCCGGGTGGGCTGATGCCGATCCCAGCTGGCGAGGGGAGACTTCACCCTGGACAGGTCACCAGTTTATCTCAGCACACATATAGAGACAGACGATAATTCACGCTCAAGTCCGCACCTACGAGCAATTTGGAGTCCAATTAACCTGAGCTGCATGTCTTTGGACTGTGGGAGGAAGCTGGAGAACCCGGAGGGAACCCACGCTGCCACGGGGAGAACGTGCAAACTCAAGAAAGACCGCAAAACACACAGAAGAACCGCCCAGACCGGAGATCGAACCCGGACCCCTCTTGCTGTGAGGTGACAGTTCTAGCCACGACAATGCCGTGCAGCCATTTGTGATGTTCCTCTACTAATTCATTCAGATTTTTCCCGATAATGTTCCACCCGCTCGTCAAATGGTTCTCCATTGTACTTCTCCTGCACGACTGAAATACACTCGGGCTGCAACTGATTTTCATTTACAGTTCATTCAGAAAATGAATCATCCAATCAGTGTCAAGAATAGTCTAAAATGGCTATCAAGAGTTTTGTCCAAACGATCCAAAAATCAAAGATATTCAATGTACAATTAAATCAAACGAAGAGAATAATTTGAGAAGCACTCGTCAGTCATTTTGGCTTGATACGTGACGAATAATTAATTGGTTATCAATCGGTTGATCAACTAATCATTTCAGTACTAACATGCACTGAATGGAAGCTCTGCAATCTTTGCTCTACAAGCTGCCATCTGTTACAGTTTGGCATCGCCTCTCACGGACCAATCAAAGCGCCATTTTATCAACAATCTGAACATCAAAGGAGGCTAATAAAAAACATTAATATGAATATAATGTCATCAGCTTCATCTTCAAACTGCTGTAAGTGTTGTATAATATTAGTGCTTAGCTAGATAGGCCGTTTAAATGCATGAAGTCCGTGGTCTTGTGTGAATAGGGTACATAAAGATGTGTGTGTGTGTGTGCAGAAACCGCTCAATGAGAACTCCTCCAAGGCCCTGACAGTACATAGCCCCACACGACGGGGGAGGAAATGCCATGAAAAAGGATGAATCATGAGACTGTATGCACACAGAGGAGGCACTGACCGCCTCAGGGTTTGGGTCACTTGTGTTGTCTGAGCGGCGGCGACTGACACTCCTTACACAAACGTCACACACACACACACAAAAAAGTACACAAAACAACATCTTTACAGTTTCTGTAAAATCAGACATCCTCCTCTGTTTTTGTTTTCATTCATGAAACAGTCGCTGTCAGAGACATCCCCCCTCTCTCTCTCAATCGGGGCATGAGAATCGGCGGTGGCCTCTACTTCAACTCAGTGGGTCATGGAGGTCGCTGCGCCTTTTAAAGAAGAGAATGGCTCGTGTTACAGCGCTGGGTTTGTCTCCTGCAAAATGTCTCCTGACACAAAGCCCTCATACTCGTATCAGCGCACTCCCACAGCATTGCCAACAAATGTGACCTCCTTTTTTCCTCCCACTTCTAAAAGAACAAAAAAAAAAAAAAATTACTCACCTCTACCTTGCCAACTGCATAAAATAAATAAATGAAAAATGTGTGTTCTGCCACTCTGCCAGACCACAAACAGAAGTAATATATTTTTTTCCCTCTCTCCGCTAACTTCTGCTTGAGATAGTTTCCATGTTACAGTTAAGGTGACGCCGTCGACTTTATACTTGTTGTGTTCAAGGCCTGGGGGAAAATGCTTTTCACTGTTTATCTTTGGCTGGCTGGTCTGAGCCAAGGTCTCTGCATCACTGCAGATAGCCGACGCTGCCACTTCTCAAACCTCCTGGAAAAAAAGGAGTGCCTGCAGAGTGATGCCATGTCTTTATACGCCAAGTTAAAAGAAAATTGTTGTGCCAGATTGAGGTTAATTAGACCTTTCTGCTTGAGCTACACTTGTAATTTCAGATGACTTGATTTAATTGTCAGAGCCAAACGTCTGTATACACTTATAATCAAATCATTTCAGTGGTTCTTGATTTTTCGGTTCATTGTTTTAGTCATTTATCAAGCAAGAAATGCCAAAAATGCATTGGTTTTCTTTGTTTAATATCATGTTAGATTAAATATCTTTAGATTTTGGACTGTTGGTTGGACAAAATGTGCAAGTTTAAGATCAACTTGATGTCTCCAAACCTTGGTGTGACATTTATAGACTGAACAAATAATCTGGAAATAACTGACAGATTAATCAATATGGAAAATAATGGTTGATTGCAGCCCTACCTTTTCGGTCACACTATACACTATGTGGTAGAATATGCTAACAGAACTAATAATCCCTTCTGAGGTGTGACCCATCCATCTGCTCCCACGAGCATACAACAATCCCAGAACACACACACACACACACACACACACACACACACACACACACACACACACACACACACACACACTACCCCCACTCACCACACACAGAGGTCTGCACGGATTAAATGAAGTGCATGGTGAGCAGGGCCCCATTACCCTGCAGAAGCCACTTCACTGGTTGCTTTACTAGCCAGCGTCCCCCCCCCCAATTATAAAAGCACAAGGCTTAAGTCAGAGGTCAGCGGGGACGCTGGTGGGGGTCGGCCCCTTGTGGGGATGACCTTAGCGAACTTGGGGATGGGGGAGAGGACACGATCGAAAGGCCACGAGGTCAGGGTCCAGTTAAGGGGTGTTGAAAAAGATGAGGACTCATGTGTAGCTGTTGTAGTGGGGACAACCAAGCGCAAGTGTTTTGTTTGTTTTTTTTCAAGAGAAGACTAAACCTGATGCTGCAGGAAATACTGTCGGGAGTGGACACTCTTTTAGCCAAATTAACTTCCAAAGTAATGGGCAAAAAATACAAGAGGGAGGAGGAGAGGTGGATGGAGAGAGTAGGTGTGTGTGTGTGGGGGGGGGGGGGGGGGGGCTGCAATCTCTGCACAGAAAATTAACAATCCCACCCAGCGCTGAGTCTGCACGACATTGAATGCTTGAGACGCATGAATTATTGCGCGGAGAGGGCTGAATTAACTCCATATATCAAGTCGAGTCAAAATAGTTCAGGGGTGAGGGGCTGTGTGCCTCAGCTGACGAGGGGGAAGGGATAAGTGGGTGTGCGTGGGGAGGAAGAGGGAAAAATAAAGTAACTCAACATTACTATCTCCTCCCATTAAAGTTAACCACTTCTCCCTCCACAGCGCCATAAAGCTGTCAAACTGACCTCTGATTTATTCTGCCCTTGCCCAGGCTCCTGTCCTAACTGTCGCATGCCTCCAATTATTATTTTTTTTGTTGCTCTCCATCCCTTCCCTGTAAATGTAATGAGATTGCAGCGCCGGAAACTGCTGACTCCCATTAACGCACAATTCCTTAATAATACCGAAAGCTGGCCGCAAACGCCGGGAGAAGACGCTCGCTCGGCCAATAATGGTGTTTTAAAAGTGCACTGTTTTGTCGGAGACGTAATTAACATTATTCATCGCGGCAGTTTTCACATCTGAACGTAACAGACTGACTGAAGCACAAAGCGGACACCTGGCTTAAGTGCACAACGCGCCTTTTAATGCATGTAAGACTCTCTTTGTGACAAATTCAGTACAATCATCAGATTTGGTTGCCGCTGCCTCCATTTGTCCACCTACTCTTCAAACACTCCGTTCGACAGAGACCGACGTTGTTTCGATGAAAGGAGTGAGCTGCTGCGAAGAGAAGAGGAAGTCCAGGGAAAGCACTTTTCGGTATTCACTACAACAGCGAGTGCTCGCCCGAGGTGAGGAGATCAGATAAGAGGAAAAAAGGCCGCAGTTATTGCATTTGGCAACAGCATCGTAACCTGCAAACAAGGTCGACAATGGGCTAATTGAGTCGAGATTTTAATTACCCCAATCATAACCTTTAACAGCAACCAGGAGACTCGCACAGAGCGATGCCGTCTATTGGCCGCGTTGACGGTTGGGACAGAGATGTGCCGACTGTTACGGGTGGGCTGCAGGTGCACAGCGTGAGGTATTAAATAGACTGTTTTGGTCAAAGCTGAGCACAGCTGGCAGGTGTTGGCGTGAAGGGACTTTATTACCCTATAAACTATCTGAGACAATTCACTCCCACCGTCTTCTGTGGGCAGCAAAAGACCCGATTCAATTACTGCTGAAACTCAACATTGAGAGCCCTAGGAGGCCGGCGAGGCTCGACTCATTGTTCTTCATGTCACCTTCCTCAGCGGAAAGCACAGCGGCCAATGTTCTCACGCTGCTGCCGCTAAAATGAAAGGAAGCTCTGCCAGTTGTAGACAAAACCCAACACATGAGTGTAATATCAGGTGTTGAGGATTGATATGTTCTCATGGGCGACTAAAAACTTTTGTCAGGAGAAAAAACGGGGATTCAAGCAAGCCGCAGTGATTGATTGACATGTTTGGGACAATTAGAAGCTCAAGGAAGCGAGTGTTTCCTGCTTGTTTTGCTTGTCTTTTGTTTGTGTACTTGGAGAAGATTCATTAGGCCCCTGCATGGAGGATTTGAAGTCTGCGGAGCGAGAGGGACCCAGCCCAAGTGAAGCATGTCAAATTAGGAGGGGAAAAAATCAAACCGCTGCTACTGGGACTCATTAGAAGCTCAACAAACACAGCGTTTTGCTGTGAATGTGTGCGTCTGCCTCTGTGTGCGTGTACTAATAAAAGCAGAGTAGCGCTGGTTTGTGTGGTTTTAAGTTATTTTCATCATAGCAGTTTGTTTTATGAGGCAACGAAGCCGAGACTCTCCAAACAACTTTAATGAAAGTGAGGATCCAGTGGCCTCCTGGGAACTAAAGCGCTAAGCCGAAGTGCCGACAGAATAACCGACGTGTTGCTAAATTAAAAGTATCAGGTGGCTTAAGTAAAGTACCCGAGTTTCCCAGCTCACAAAAACGACAAGGACACCCAGTGCCATTGATGCAAAGCACCTCCATGTGTGCATCTGATAAGCAGGAGTTTGGGTGAGATGTTGACTGTGTCATAACTATTTCTAGATGAGGCAATACAAGTTATTTAAACATGGTAGTTTCTATGTTTTTAACACCATAGTTGTGGCTGCTGGCTATTTTGCACAGCTATAATTAGATGGATATGAAATGACAACATAACATAATATTATCAGAGCAAGTTCCAGCTTCGCTAATCGTCCAAAAATCACATTTGATTGGATACATTTTCCGACTTGAAAATAAATCCGTAACAATATTGTTACACAGTTAGAGAGACAGACACAGATATGCAGGATTGTTGTTTTTTTGGTCAATGTCGCTGTGTTGATTTTCCAAACCATAAAGCTCCGGTAACTGCAGACCACACCAGCGAGTCAAACCTGTGATTCAATATGAAAGAATATAATTCTGAATGGGTATTTCAAACAAATTACATCCATGAAAAGTAATCAGTCTCACGCACCGCACCACCGCAGCTAAAGTAGGAATTCAAAAGCCGCGTTAACAAAGCGTTTTGTTTTCCCCGTCACAGCACAACAAGCACACAAGGTTGTCCTTTCAGCGTACGCACACTTAATGGCAGCAAACGAACATGCATCTGTGCCTCTGCATTCACAATCAGCAAGGACACTGCGGTCAGTCTGCCGCCTGTTCAACATTAAGTTACAAGCCGGGTCAGTGAGGTGAGTCACATGACCCGCAGATACACTCCGAAGTTTAATAAACGGACAGAACCGACCGCGTAATATAGCCCATAAAATACCGTAGGACCGGAAGATTTAATGCCACTGCGACTAGTCAATGAGCCCAGCTGTGAACGTAAAGGAAAATGAATTGCGGCGAGGAGGAGAATTTCAGAAATATGCAGAGGAGAGCTCTCTCACCTCAGCCGGCAACACGCTCTTTACAGGGGCCACCAAGCATGGCGGAGCCAGTAATGTATGTGATTTACATCCAGCAGTACTTCACCCTTCTGAGAAAAAAAGAAGTCCAATTTGTTATTGGAGTGGGGAAGAGGCATCTGCCACCCCACTGATCTCTGGGGTTAAAGGGAAGCTAATCTGTCCCCAGGCGTATCCACGCCGAGGCCTTCAAACAGCTCACTTTACCACAGAGGCGCTGCAGCACAACAACTCCCAGCACCTCAGCTATCATCCAGAAGCTTAACTGTGTGAACCCCCTCCCTCTGCATCTATACCTGTGATGTCTCCCCTCAACAGGCATGGAGGTGTGGCGCTTCCTGTCCCCGTCTCTCACTTCCCCCCCCCCCCCCCCCCCCCTTCCCCTCCCTCACGTCCCTCGCTCTCCCGTTCCTCAGATCATTTCAAAGGGCCCCCGGAGATCAAAGCTGGCCCTTCTTTCAAAAATGGACGGGAATGGGGTGATGTATTTAGAGAATCATTTATTGGATTTTTTTTTTGTTTAAGAAAAAGAAGGGAAAAAAAGACCCCACATCTCCACTCCAGTTTCTGTCTTCTTTTTTTCACCCTGCTACCCACACCCTCCCGAGGCCCTGCCTGCTACGTCTCCAGGCAGTTTTTAATATGCAGAGAAAATAAGCTGGTCGTCGTCTTCAGGCGATGGATGGGCCCGGGGAATATAGTTCAGCTACACAGGAACACTTGCGTCTGATGGATTAACCCCTCCTGCACCGCGATATGACGTGGTGCCTGAACGTGTGTATGTTGAAATGACAGACAGACGCCTCATTAGACTTGATTCAGGGTGTTTGGCAAACTACGCTTAAAGGGAATGCCGTTACTGCTGAGCAGCGGAGCGAACAACAAATCCATCTTCTTGATCTGCTCATTGTCTATGAGAGATATTACAACAATGTGGAGCAGCGCAAACCTATGGAGTGATTACATACATAACACAGCTCACATCCTGTACTAAATCACGATTAGTGTCAAATGCATTCTGTCTCTCACACACACACAGAGACGCACCTCTCAGCTGTATGGCCTCCAACAGGAAGGGTGACCCTGTGAAAGGACTCCGTCACACTGCCTGCCCAGCAAATGGACTGAGGCTTGAGGCAGCTAATGGCATAATGAGCCCGGAGTGACATTTTTGGCCACGGGCTCGGGGAAGGCCCTGAACAGAGGCTATGCACACACACACACACACACACACACACACACACACACACACACACACACACACACACACACACACACACACACACACACACACACACACACACACACACACACGCACACGCACACGCACACGCACACGCACACACGCACACACGCACACACGCAAAGGATGCTGATGGTGTGTCCATAGTCTCCATCATTCTGACACTGTCTCCTAGTTACCCAGTGATGTGTGCGAGCGGAGTGTGAGCTGCCTGCTAATGCCATCTCCAAGCTTTTGGTCATGAGCAATTTTTTTTAGTTTTGTATGTCACTTTGCAGAGAATTAATCCTTTTCCTAGTAAAAGACAAAAAAAACACACCAATAAATGCGTAGTCCAATGAAACAAACAGATCTGCACACCAAAAATATTGTATTACCATTGTATCAAATAACAATGTGTAACGGGTCGTCTGCTGCTTTACAGATTTCATTGTTTAGCTTTCCAGTACACAACTTTACTGTTTTGGTTCACTCTTGCGGTGTCGGGCCGCAGCAGGCAACTGTTTTCAGAAGAGAAAAAAAAGCTCTTAAAAGCCACAGTACACTCTCTGCTCAGCACCAAAAAGCAGACAGACACAGTTAGTTACTAGCTGGTGAACACATTGGAACATTTAGCACATAAAATAGCCAGAAAGAGACCGAAAACAGAGCTGAAAAAAAGATTGAATTGTGGACTTGCATTCACCAGAAGAACCAAATATTATTAAAAATGCATACTGGTGTTGCTCAGTAAGTGCTGGATGTGTGAATAGGCAAGAGTTTGCGAACACATTCCTCATTAAAACTTAAAAGGGAGATCATATGTCAATGTGTGATATCTACTCTGCTCAGGCCTTTTAAATCGCAAACCAAAAACAGAGCGTGTGAGATCATGGCTGGCATCACCCAGCTACCTGACATTTGACAGCATGTTGGCTCTGAAGTAATCGCTCTGCAGCAAGGGTGTTGCAATCTCCAGTCCATCCTTGGCAGTAACTGAGAATGCAGTAAAGTTCCAGGGCTGGACGGTTTGACAGCCTCCCTACATGTCAAGCCTAATGCATTTTGTGTTTTAGTTATAGATGAGCAGGGAGAGCGTATTGTTTAGCACAGGTCTCAGAGCCCCTGCAGCCTGTGAAAACTGCCGTGATGTAGAATAAAGGTTCCCCTTTCTTCCCGTTTCACTCTCTGACCTAGATGTGTGTGTGTGCTTTACACTGGTGTGGTTATGAGCTCTATGGGAGTGAATGTGCGCTGGGTGGTCCTGTCGGATTCATCGTCGGCGTTGGCTGTGAGCCAATACCTTCTGCCTGATTCACCTGGGACGATCTCACATCTTTGCGAGCTTTGGTAGCGCTGTTCTGACTGTCGAGGAGAGACATGAGAACTGGACCCCACACAGGGAAGGGAAAAAGAGAGGGAGAAAATTAAACACAAAGAGACAAGAGGGAAGAGCCCGGATGAGCTGTAGAGTCTAGTCGGTCAGGCAGAAGTGGGCCAAGCTGGTGTTGTACTCATGAGATGACACACATACAGACTACTCCAATGACTGGAGACAAGCCTTGCAGTCTCTCTCTCTCTCTCACTCTCTTGCAGTCTCTCACACACAGACACACACACACACACACACATACACACAGAGCCAGAGTCCCCTGGGTCCTGGTTCTCCAGTGCTGCATGCTGATGTTGTGAAAAATACAGCTCAAACATCAAGCTGACTAAACAAGAAGAAGACGGCTCAATTTGGGCGGGATGAGAGGAGGCGGGGCATGAGGGCGACTCCGGGATATGACATGTCCTTACCTGAAGAAAGCCCGGCTTTTGTTTCACCTCAAGTTCAAAGGTAAACCGCACGTGAAAGCTGCTGCTCTCCATCATCATGTGCAAAGAGATGTAGAGCGAATAGGGCTGCAGCTAACACATCTGAATCATCGATTTGTTTATTTTTTCAATTCATTGTCATCTTTAAAATGGAGCTAACTGCCCGTATAATAACGAAGCCCAGAGGGACATCTTCAAATACCTTTTTTTTCCTTTGACCAAGAGTTTAAAAACCCAAAGATATTCAATAAATAATTAAATAAATATACAGAAAAGCAACAAATCCTTCCATTTAGGGAGTCTAGCCACTGGAGCCACCAAATGTTGATTGATTTTATTAATTGTCAGCAATCAAGCAAAAATGACCAATTAGCCAAAATATAGGATTCATAATTTCAGTCAATGGTTTTTACAATTGATTATTTCAGCATTAGTAATGGAAATGGTGTGGCCCACTGTCATTTACATTATTGTGTAATTTCATCATGTTAGCAGGTGGGTTTCTGTCTCTGCCAGCCATTATAGCCGTGAAAATATGTGCAGTATTGTGGTCGCTTGGTGCGAGTCACAGGAGCCAGAGGACAATGGCCGCCTCTTAGGCACAGGTTAATGAAGCCTTCCGGAGGGCTCCCGTTTTGGGCCTCACCAGGTTAATTACAGAGCAACATACTGACAGGCGGCCAAGTTGATTTCATGCAAAGCAGACAAACTTGTGCTGCGGTGGAAGCACTGTTGTTGGCTTCCACATTTCCATGGAAGGAGCTGTATCCGCTGCACTGGTCATCCAATCAGTGTCTAAAACCAGAGAGTCTCCCAAACAAACTAGAAAATGTACCTTTCAAGTATCTAACACTCACCCCCTGCAGACATGACAGGTGGCTTTAAGAAGTTTGTAGCTTGCTCAAGGTGCTTTTCAGTGGATTCCTACAGCGGCCTAGTCTCGCACCGAAAAAGTATCAAATCCTCCGCAGATGCGTCTTGAACCACCTCTCCGTGTATTTGTATGCTCAATTTATTCAACACACAAATTTGCTTAAAAAAAAAAAAAGGTTCAATATTCAGCTTTTATTTCAATCTTCACACACCCATTCAAGCTCATTAACAATCTTGTGCATTGGTTCGTGTTGGTTATAGTGCCCGCCTCCCTCTTCCATTGGTCAGAGATGGACTGACTTAAAGACTGAGCTGTTGATGCATTTCCTTTGAACAAAATGGAACATGGGGTTCATCTTGGTTTGAAAATAAGAGCGAAGGAACAAGTCCAGAAAGGAGCACAAATACATAAAGAGGATGTGTGATTTTGACGGGGGCTGCATTGATAGCAGTAATAGTACGGGGAATCAAGCGCTCCTCCCTCTGACCAATCCATGGACATCAACTCCTGGTACAGTACAGTCAGGTATCGGGCCGCTTGGACTCCAACGGCACCCAGTCCGGGCCCCTAATGGAGCCGACTGATCACATTTCACAACAGGGCAAAGCAGCCAGCAGAGCAGAACAAGGCAGAGCTGGTGGCCCGGGGCCCAGAGGCCCACTCTAACGACCAGAGCGCGCTGTGCTGTTGGCAGCCTGGAGAGCAGGGAGGAACCTTCACTACACATCAACCTCTTTCAGACAGAGAAGCGAGCCTCTAGTATCTAGATGAGAAAGGGCTTTTTTGGGCACACGTAGGTCTCAACCACAGCAATGTTACATAATAATTCTGCTTAAAAAATGACCGACAAGCGATAATTGGCATCGGGGGTGCGAGAAATTTCACCACGATGGCAGAACTAGTGTAGAATTCATTATGTAGGAAGTGGGAAGGACTGAAAGTTACACATTTAACAGGGAGGGAGACTGAAGGTCTGGTGATTAATGTGGTTTTCCAAGGTTTTTTTAAATCCTCTTTAGCGATGCGCTGCGAGGGGAAAGTAAAACCAATGAAAACACATTTTAGAGACTGATTTGACTGAAGAAGAATCTCCTGAACAACTCAAACGGCTCAGAACTACAATAGTGATTTATTGAACACATTTTTCAAGAGATAATTGCATGACAGAAGGTGGAAGGAGATGCCCAGTCAACATCTCCCTAACTATATATTTAACATAGTGCATTCTGTACTTTTGTCTTTAATGTGATAACATCAAATTTAGACTGCTAACTAGTCAGACCGCCATGGTGACTTTTACAGAAAGTCTCTGGAACTTTTATGAAAATGAAGCTGAAATGCAAGCTCATGTAAAAAAAAAAGTGCATATCTGAAAGAAACACACAAAGAAAATAACAAAGTAGCAAACAGATGCCTGCATGGACTCTGACAAGTACACAAACTAACAAAACTCATCATAAAAACTCATGTTTCCCCTCTTTGCGATTCCGACCAAAGTAATAAAACAGTTCTCCCCGGCTGTACCTGGAGAGGAGACATTTACTGCTTTACTTGAACTAAATAAAGGTTTTTGCTTTTCACTTATAGCAATTATTCACCCATAAAATACAGACAGAATTAATTTACAAGCTTTAAACGCTGGTGATTTTTCCTTTCAGCGGGTAGATCACGGCGCCTCTCTCTCCTTCTCCCTCTCTCTCTCAAACTAGACAAACACTTGGAGATACCTTGAGAAAGCACGGAGAGCTCACAGTATGGAAAGAAGACAATTTTCCATCAGAGATAAGCAGATAAGTGCCCACAGCTGGAAGTTAGGAGACTAGCTGGCTTGTTTACCTAAGAAAATGGACTCGCACGCTGAACTTCAAATGAACCACGCCTAATGCAGACACATCTGCCGCGAGCATAGAACAGATCCTGTGGGCTGAAAAATAATGGATGTCAATCATCGCAACTAAAAGAGGACTGGTGCATATTGTGGATTATCAGAAGTTGTTGTTGCACAGAGAGCTGCATCAAGACAAAAAGATAGTCGGTAATACGTATACAAACACCATGTATATAATGCACTTAGAGGAAAAAGAAATCTCCTGAGAAACCCATTTATTCTTGTATGTGCAACTAGGGCATGAAGGCAACATTTTGTAAACACAAGCCCAATTAAAACTTGTTTTTGCAATTAACTCTTGTTCTCCAGAGATGGCATATAAACATCCGTGAATTCACAGAAGAATACAGATTCAATGTTGTCAGTAGCATTACTTCAAACTAGATAAACTGCCATGTGACTGTACTTCATAAGGTCCGAGGTGTTGTCTGACTGGGCCAATTTTGCCTGTGCATAAAGAATAAAAAAGGCAATAAGTATACAACTAGAAGAGAATAAATAAGAGAACACTACATGCATGTAAATGGCAGAAAGGCTGTAAAACAGGTCGCCTGCTCAGATCACGACCATCAGTGACAGTATAATGGTAATGCTAATACTCAGCAAACAGCATAGCCCTGGAAGCGGTTGTTTCTGGGATTTAGGGCGGCATCTCCAGCAGCCATCGTTACTTTTCCCCTCCGCAATTTATTCCCATCTTCCACGAGCGTTCAGACGTGAAGCGACATCACGTCGAAGCCCCTGGACCCCATAATCAACAGAAGTGTGTTCTGCTGCGTCTGATTTTGACCAAAAGGAATGTGCAGTTTGTGTCAAAAGATCCGTAATGAAGCCGCAATGAAGCCGCTGGGAAGTCAAGATATATATATATATATATATATATATATATATATATATATATATATATATATATATATATATATATATATATATATATATATATATATATATATATATATATATATATATATATATATATATATATATATTTTCAGGTTTTAACATTTCTCAGCCACAAGCAATAACTGTTTGCGAGTGGCACATCGACTCTTCCTTGTGTACAGGATACGAAAGCATATCTTGTCACGGGTAAACACAATAACATTGTAGATGACAGCAAAGTTGAAGACTTGTCAAATACTCAAAGGAAGATTGTTATTTCACAAAAAAGAGCTTGTTACAACAACAGCTCAAACATGTTGAGATAATTGGCAGCATCCGATTCCATCATTTGTGATTTGTTTTCTTTTTGCCACCGTGAGACAGACGCATCTAATTGAATTATTAATGAACGAAAGCGCAGCCTGCAGTTCAGGTGTCTTGTGACTAGGGATGGGTATCGTTTGGGTTTTTTCCGATACCAGTGCTAAACCGATACTTTTAAAACGATACCGGTGCCTAAACGGTGCCTGAACCGATACTTTTTTATTGCCAAGGCAATTTTTTTTCTTCAAATTGAACAATATTATTAACTGTTTAAAGTATACTATAGATATAAATAAATAAGTACATACAAAACACACTTCAAACTACAGCTTCAAACCTTTTAACTTCAAACTATAAAAATATATATTTAAAAAAAGAACAGACACCAGTCCAATCAGGTGGCCTGAATGGGATCGTGTGCAACAGAACTCAGACACTGTTGGATCCTAAAACTGCTGCTTTACTGGACTACACGTCATCATTAATATCAACTGGAGAGATTTGTTCCATCAAGCCATGGACGGACGTTCAAAAGCTCGTGCTCGTGTCTCCAACGATCTCTGTGTGCGCGCGCTGTGTGTGTGTGAGCGCTGGAAGCCCCGCCCCCTCGAGCCCCGCTCTGCATGCAGGCGGACAGAGAGCAGAGCAGCGAGTGCGCGCTGATCCGCGCTATTTTAATAATCGTTTTTAGCGTGCGGGTACCGCGCTACCTTTTTAGTATCTATATACCGTGCAACTTTACAGAGTAGTGTAAAAAAAAAAGTATTTAAATCGGCTCAGGCACCGGAAAGAAGCACCGAAATCTGCGTTGCTTTTCGGTCCGGTAGGTACCGGACGTGTTCTCGGTACCCAACCCTACTTGTGACTCTCAAAAATGTATAATTTAAAAGAGCTATTTTTTTTTTACATCAGAAGAATTCCACCTGCACACGGAGCATGCAGCTGGCGTTATGCTGCTCTAGCTGGGAGTATGTAACCCGAGTGAAACCAAAGCGAGCACAAGAGAGGCCAGATGCCAGTTTCAACATCAGACGTTCTGCATGAGCGCATCATGTAGATGTACCGACAAGATTATTTAAAAGTCGTGTGAGAAAATAAACACAGACATGTACAAACACACCGTGCTCCAAGTCCTGCGGGCATCTTCTTTTCACTCAATCTGCAGAATGATATCAATTGCCAAAAAGAAATGAATCCTTGTGTAACTCATCGGCTTGACTGCTTCCGTTTATCAAGGTCATCTACATATCCATCTACACAGGTCTACTCTGCTTCTTTCTACATTCCCACTCCTGCCATTCGTTTCCTATTTAACAAGACAAGGTGGAACCAATGTGATGACATTTTAAACACAGCACTGTTGTTTTTCTCTAATAAGAAATAGTGATGTCGGTACACTCCTGTTCAAAGCAAAACTATGCAATGTTTGAAAGTAGAATTAACAAATTCTTATTATTACTTCACAAGCGTTATAGCGTTATAGTGCACCAATTCAACACACTCGGGGGTTTTGACGTAAACGCCTTGCTTGGTCTGGTATGACTAATCGCTTACGGTGGACATTGTTGCTGAATTATGACTCTTCTCTAATTGTGTGACTATCTTTTGGCATTTAGCCGTTTCGCCAAAAACGTTACATCTTTTTATACTTAATATTTGATTTATATTGAGGTATTTTTACAGTTAAACGAGAAATACCTCCTTCGAAAGTAAGAAAGAATCAAAGTAATTAACCATGCATCTGGCCAATTAGGGCCATAAAAGTAAATAAGTAAAAAATAAGAAGAAAAGGAAGAAAAGAATTCATCCTTCATTGCTGCGCTTTGAAAGACAAATTCATCATCTGGCATGAAAGCAGATGTGTCCACTTCTTTACCCAGCTAAATGTAGTATCACCTGCTGCAGCATTGATTAGTTGATCAACGGTTAATTAGACGAATTAAGTGTCCAGCTGATGTTTGCTTCAAAACAAATATCCAAGAGCGTTCCGAAGAGAAGAGCTATTTCTAGGCGTCTGCTGCGCAACACGTCCAGGATGAAAATCACAGCAAACAGACGAGAACGTAAACAAGAAATTATTGCTTAAAAGCCAACAACGGTTACGGCCAAGAAGATTATGACGGAGCTCAGTTGCCAACTGTGATCCTGCATGTCGTTTTCATGTAGTCTTATTTTGGTCTTAATTGCACACTTTACATTCCTCTCAAAGAAATTACATAAAACATAATTTCAAATTTGCATGGCCTTTAGTGCTTCATAGCAGGTGATCCTCAAATCTACAACATCCAGTCTTAGTGGGAACAGTGGGAGGCGTTCCTTCGACAACGGGAAACAATGACCCGTGCTTGTGGAGGAGCCACTCTCCGTAGGAAGTAGCACATTTCTTTTTCCTCTTTAGCCGAACCTCCTAGTGATTAGAGGAACATCTGCAAACACAGGAAGTCCTCTACGCTTTTCTTTTCATATTTTACACAAGCAAACTCCAGGAATCATTACCCAACATGAGCTCATCATTAGCACATTCATAATTCAATGTAATGGATTATGTAATTGCTCCATTAATCAGGGGAGCCACCCCAGCATACTCTCATATACATTAGTTTAATTATGGGAAATGCCTTAGTTAAAATAGATGTTCTATTTGCCGTAGCGGAGTTTAAAAGTCTGTATTTTGCAAATGTGGTGGTTTGTGCTGAGTGACGTTTGGAGGCAGCTCGGCGATAGCTCCGAGTCCTTGTGGTACACTCGCAGTCAGGACAGGAATCCAATAAAATGTGTCACGGCAGTAGGGCAAAATGAAAAAGTAGGCAAAAGGACAAATGCCTTTCAGGAAACAGTTGTCAAGTATAGGCGTCACTTGAGTCACATAATGTATTGACAGTCGCAGGCAGCGTCTGGGTGATGGATATTACAGTTATATATGAAGCTGGGAGCATCTGAAACAGATTAAGACACATAGAAATGGAGGTACTTGTCATCTGATTCCAGCAGCTGGCATGACTTGTGAGGGCTTAATCCAAAAGGTGTCATCAGCTATTTGTCATGGAAAGGAGATAGAGGGCTCGGCACCTCCTCCTCCTCCTCCTCCTTACTATTGTTGGAAGCTCCGTATGAGCGTCTGGTTGGCTGCAGTCCATCAGTTTGAGTGACATTTGACTATCATCACCGAGGGACACGCAGTGTATTTTGGTCCTCTCATCCTTGTTAAAAAAGGTCAGTGACAGGCAGAGTCACATATACACTCATAAGTGCGCCGAGAGCCAACAAGAGGGAAAAAAAACGGTGGTACAAACAGTAATAGAAATCCCTCATCATATAGGGACATTGCAGAACACTAATCGGTTATTTTACTCGTCTGCTTTTCCTCCCCCAGATTGTACTTCAAGCGATTCTTACTTTGATCTTGCACTTGGATGAAGAGCGGGAGAGCCGAAAAATGAATATGTATGTTATACTGCTGCATGTAGAGTCCCGCATAAACCTCAAATCCAAACAAGACCCGAGTGATTGGTCCTTCAGTCCGTACCTACACAAAACAAACAACTAAATGGTTTGTGGTTACTGTCAAGATGTTGGCAAAGCTTCACAAGCCTTAAAGCCGGCTGCCAATAACGCAGCCCGAGCCAAACAGAAAGACGGAGACATGCACAGAATAAAATATAGAAAGAAATGTTTTTCCATTGTGAAAAATGCCCATGTAATGCCATAAAAAATGAGAAAAAGAGAGAAAAGCTTAGGCATTCACCTCGTAGAACTGACATTTAAATAAGGCAGGAGCCATTTTCTTCCTCCAGCCTTCTCTTTTCTCCCGATCCCTCTGTGCCACTGTAATTTGACGCCGCCGCAAACAAATCCTCCCAACAGACCTTTCCAAATGTCAGGTTCTGTCGAGCAGGATGACGGCCTCCAAAAAAATCAGGGCCTCGGAAACTTTTGTTAAGAAAACAGAAGAGCCTGAGTGCACATGCACTTTTGTGGGCAGTCACCGTTCTCTCCTTGCACAGTTGCTGAAAGGAGAGAACGAACTGAACTACTGAAGCATTGCTAAATACTAATACATTTTTCTACCCAGGCATTTACTTTGAGGTGGAAAAATACTTAAGAGTTTAGTTACATTTTCTCAAGGGCAGGTAAAGGTCCATACCTAGTCCAATGTAATGACATGACATTATCTCTTACCTCCTCCACCAAATATCGCCTGAACATGCTTTGCCCTCAATTAAACCAGTTCAGCCACCAGTGCTACAAGCTGGGCTCCTAAACCTGCGATTGGTCTGAAGAAATGCTGTTCAACAATGTAGAAACATGAACGTTATGCCACTTGCCAAGACACATTTACCCAACAATTGTTAAAATAATTGCGTACCGCTGTTTATTTCAACTGTGGCAAAACTGGTCAAGCCAGAAAATGAAGAAGAAAAAAAAACCTAAATATAATGAATACTGCTTTTTGTTTTGTCTGGCCTTTTAGACTGAAGGGATGCACGAGAGATAACTAGACCAGGCTGGACAGAATGGAAATCCCTGGCAATAGTCAAAAAGCCTGCAGTTTGTTCAATGTAAAACAATTAAAACATTTAGAGGAAAGAAGAAAAAATAAGTCTCTGGAAACATATTTTCTTCTCACAATATAGGCAGAAGCTGCAACGAATAAGTCAGTAACCATGCATTCAATAACCTCTGGCACAAATAAAGTTTAACAAGAAACTGTTAGCGTGCACAATCCCAAGAGGCATTGTACTGCCTTGAGTGTGAGAGAATGAGAAGAGGGAGAGCAATGGGAGCTAATCAACTTTTACTCTTCAGTGGCATTTCATGCACTGTCTGCCACTAGTTCAGTGTGCTCAAAGGGCACGGAGCATCAATAAGTCAACACGCTGCTAAAGCAGGAGTGGATCAAGACTACTCAGCCATGAAAACAGAGGGCGCGACTTTATAGCATGTGCAAGATGAAATTAATTTTGCAGATGAACCGCTCGAGGGTTACAGAGTGACTTAAGTTAACATGGTGAGCGTGAGGAAAAGTTTAATATGAAAGGGAAATCGGACCCCCGCAACAAGACTTGGTCTGGATTGAGCTGCTATATTTGCATTTCTTAAGCCACAGCTTCCGAGTACAAAAAAAAAGCTGTCCTCCCGCTGCACTTTGTATAGTATGCTGAGCCAATAGAGGTGGTGGGCGGGGAGCGGGAGGTAGAGATGTTGGAGGAGAAGGAGTGAAAAAAAAGAGCCTCTTTTCTGCCTTTTCATTTTGAAGAATCACCTTCAAATCTGTGCCATCACAACTGCACGTTGTGTCACCATGTCCAGAAGGCCAGGCTGGTTTTGAGCTTCTTTTTTATTTAGTTTTGTATTCCACCCCACCCCCTCTTCTCTCTTCCTCGTTGCCTTGCATCAGGCACAGGATCTGAGCCTTTAATATGGCTGCCAGTGAGGCAACAGCCATTTAATAACAATGCAATAGTTCCTCACAGCAGTAGTCCAGTGTCGCTCACACACCCCGCCGTGTGCAGATGGTACATTGTCTGTGGTTTCCGAAAACATTCTCCTTTTCTGAGATCTTCTTCCTCTTCCCCCCCCCCCCCCCCCCCCACACACACACACACACACACACACACACACACACACACACACACACACACACACACACACACACACACACACACACACACTGCTGCAATATGTAACCCTCTTCTTGGTAGAAACAACATACAATGCTCTGCAGTCTTATTTCTGCCATTGTTGCTCTTGTCTTATTTTGTAACAGGTCAGCTGAAGTGGCCCCCCCATCAGGTGATCTGACGGTGTGCGTGTGCGTGTGTGTGTGTGTGTGTGTGTGTGGTTGGCGGTAAGCCTCATGCATGTGCTTCACAGCCTCCCGCGGTGGGGGACATCTGGAGGAGGCGTTCCCGTGTACACAGAGAAAAGAAGAAGAGTTCAGGCCTGAAATATCATCCTCCAAGGACATAACTGGCTTTCATTAACACACAAAAGGGGGAAATATGGTGTTGGGAGATTTATTCAAATCAACATGTCTAATGTTGCCATAAGCCAGTCACCTTGCCAAGTTACCCTGAAACTCATTCTCTCCATTGGTGGCTCATCCCCCGACTCGCCGCTGAGAGCAATTAGTGCACTTTCTGATGAAAATGACCGGTAATTTAGTGTAAGGAAAAAGCTTCAGAACAACCATTTCACAAGGTAGATGCTCATTATGCGCCAGCGGGGGAAGAGCCTCCTCTTAATAGAGTGCCAGCCATAAACATCCCTCATCATCACCGAGCTTGCCATTTGATCTCACCTCTGGGGGTTCTGCGCCGGGCATCTTCATTCATTTCTTCAGCGTTTTCACTGTCTGTTTACTCCGTAATGGACTCTGCCCAGAGAGTTGTTAAGGGGGACCAAAGTGAAAGTGCCCGACACTGCTGTGGCGGTGATTAACGACTGAATTAGAAAGCAACTCCAGGTCACCTTCTTTAACATCGTGATGAATGATCCAATGCGAGAATCTGATAGCCTTTGTTACAGGCGAGCTACAACCTGGATCACAGGTGGAGCGACAGTACAGTGATTATCAAATTTCCCGCGAATTTGTAATCGATAAAAACTGCGCCCTAATTAACAGCCAAAAGCAATGTGGTGAGATCAAAACTGAGATGCGAGAACAGGCATCTCCCTGATGCGTGTGCATGCAACTGTGTCCACCACTGTCTGTAAAGCCTTAGTTAGCGTTGCCCTAGTTCAGCTGTGTATGCGCCGTCTCTCCTGTCACAGGCAGTTTACAAGACTGGGAACGAGGGTTGCCATCTGTCCCACCTCTATGGGGTGCACAGAGGGACGTTTTGCACAGTTTTGGCATGCCTGACTTCCCCTAATGCTGCACAAATGTTTAGAAGCATTACATAAGCAATGAGACCTTCACCGGGCGGAGGGGGAATGGAGATGGAAACGTGCAGAGGAGGAGGAGGAGGAGAAGAAAAAAGCAAGAGAGGGACGAGAGATTGGAAAGTGTGAGGGAGCAGATCTTCATTCTCCGCACTAAACGGATGCCAAGACCCCATGTGGAGCATTTTCACACCTTTCAGTCACGATTGTATAAATCTGGAAAGTTTTTCACGGTTGCAATCATTTTTTTCTTACATCTCAATTCTGGGCAGATAAATCGCAAATAAACCCAATGCGGCCGGTTTGTCCAAATACGCCGTAACAATTGGCCAAAGTGGGAAGTCAGTGAGTGGTGGAAACAAACCTAACGTCAGCTCTGCATCAGACTGAAGCTGCAGTGGGAGAGGAAGCAATCTGAAAACAAAACAAACAAAAAAACAGACTTCACTCACTGCAAGGAAAGGTGATACTGAGCTTAATGAAATATACCTTTTCCTGGAAAACCGGGAAGAAACGGAACAGCGACTTGATGCACGGAGGGAATGACAGCACCACAGCTCAATGGAAGACGTGCATTGTGATCTGTGTTGATGTGCGTGTAAAAGGTGACAGGGTCATGCTCAGCAGAGTACACAATGAACGTCCTGGGAGAGGTTTTTAGATACAAAGACGTTTTTGCAACGGCCACCTGAGACAGCTTTTCTCTCTTTGCTCCTTTCACGGGGGAACAAGATGAGATTTCACTGGAGAATTTATAGCAGCCAACGTGACACAGGTAGTGCATGCAAATACTGTTGGGGGAGGACAAGAGGAGGGTAATTCTATTCCTACACATATTCACTTCTCTGACGCAACAGCAACGTATCGAGCAAAAGGTGAAAACCAATTTTCAAGCAAGCATACGATTTCCTACATTTACTCAACTAACACCCTGACCGTAAAGCAGCCCACCGGGCCTGTCGCAGTGTGTGGATCTTAACAACTGTGCAAGTTCCTCTAGCAGCGATGACACAGCCCACAGTGGCAAACCTAATGCACTGTCAAGGAAAGCTGCGAACAGTCAAGGACCAACACATAAGACGTCTTTTCAGAAGCTTTTCTGACAAAAAAGAAAGAAAAACACCTGGTGACTGCTTCAGTACACGTTCACCTCCTCAATCAGTACATTCTCTATTTTGTCATTTTGGCCAAAAGAGCCACTTAATGTTTTCTCCGAGTGCGAGCGAAGTAACTCTGTCCTCCCACCGCGTGACGACTTTGACACTCCCGTTCTCGCTGCTTGTTCAATTCCACTTCCAGCTGCTAATCGTCATTGTCACTGTTGGGAGCCGATTGTGAATTCGACGGTGTTGGAGAGCTGTCTCTGAAGTACACAACGGTGAATCTGGGAAGTGCTTTTAAATGTTTTTTCTAATCATGAAGACTGTTCTGCCCACAACTTCAAGCCTACTGTCGCAGAGCCCCGTCCTGCTGATGGCGTCTAGGATTATAACGCTGTGTGGTTGAGCTTGATGGAGCCCGATGGGCTCAGTACCAGATGGTAAGTTTTCTTTGGTGGGGCTTAGGTTGCACGGAGAAAAAAGAAGAAGAAAACTGAACTACCACAAGAGAGAACAATCTTCGGCTCCAGACTTGAGTTCTACCTATTTTGGCAATTTTTGCAGGAAGGGAAACCAGTGAATTCATGTCATTGCTCCTACTGGTTGGTTGGGTTGCCCGCACGGTGCTGGGTGGCATCTGACGGCACCCTCCCACCCTGTCAGGTGAAAAGACATGGCTGTCACATGGCTGTGGGGGCACATGGCTATATACACCCTCCCCCAGAGTTAGCAGTGACTATCTTAAGTGGCAGTATGATCAAATTGGGGACAGAAGGAAAAAATATTTTGACAGGATTAGCTACGATTTATAATTGGGCCGAAAGAAATCAGATCGGAATGACAAAACCGTGAATAAACCCACCTCCACGAAGATTAGAGTCACAAGGAATTATAGTAATGGTAAAAAAATGAAATAGTCACTCACAGTTCACTGTGGAGTAGTTGGGCTATAGTTGCATTTATTTACTTTAAAATGTAAGAGTAGTAGTTTTGTCAGCCTTGAGCTTTTTCAGCAAGTGAGACTAAGAAAAACGTGTTGCAGTCTGTGGGAATTTACTGTAAGACGCGTGACTGAACTGTGTCAATCTTCGTATCGTGTCCCATGGCGTTCTGAAATATCCGATAATGCAACACTCAAATGCTTCAAATCCATGGAAATGCATCCTTATCTGTGTTATATAAAAGATAATAGAAATATCACATTATGTCCGAACGATGATTGCAGTGTTTATTTTTGTCCATGTTAGAGAGCATAGCGCGAAGGGTTCACTTAAAACAACACAGTATTTTTTCCCAATGTATTTCAATCACTAATGCTGCATGTCAGCAGTGAGGTTTTAAAGTGAAGTGACAGTGGGGAATAACTGCTACAAGTGATCCCACCCCCACGAAGAGCGTTGAGTACACCCACTCAGTATATGCTGACCCCAAACGCAGATTTTATCGCTTCCTCACATTGCACACACACCGTGAGGTTTCCTTGCGCTTGTTCAAATTCATCTCCGGTAATGGAGCCGTCTGAAAATGCACACATATCTACGAAGACATTTGTAGAACATAGAATTTGACGGAAACGAGACAACGCAACAGATTCATGAATAGAGCCGATATGCAGATACGCATGGATAAGCTTCAGATACTGTGTGATAAAGTGCCGAGTGCAGGCGTGTTTTCTTGGGCTGCCTGAGCAGCAGAGGATCTGCGTTATCATGGTGGTCCTTCTCCCCCCTCCCACTCATAGCCTACCCTGCAATTAATGATGCACAGTCATTAAATGCCCCCCTCCCTCCCTTTCCCCTTGTGATCGCACGTTTGTATGTATTTATGTATGCGACCGTGTTTGAGAATGCTTGCATGGATGAGAGAAAGCTCATTTTCTCTGCCGTGCACCAGAAGGATATCCGCTGAATTTGCACTCGGTAATGAGACGGGGACTGGGAGTGATGGCGAATTTGTAAGCATGCATCATCTCCCATAATTCCATTTAGTGGTCCTGTAAACACTTATAAATGCAGCCAGTAGTTACGGCAGCCCCTCCCTCCCTCCTCAGCTCTCATCAGGCTAGTACATCTCCAAAGAAACCAAGGGCAGGACGAGGAGGAGATATTGCAAATCACATTATGGGACATGAAATTAATCCACCCTCCCCAAACATTTGGCCTTCACACAGTTTAACCTTGAAACTGTGTTTCACTCCCTTGCAGTAGGACTTCATAAACCCCCCGCCCCCCTTCATCACATCCAAAAAAACGAGTCTGGCATGACAACAATGGCTCTGCTGAAGTAATTATTCAATAGGATCCTTCACCGTGCCGATGATATGTTGTAATTTCATTTCACTTACGTGCGTTTCATAATGTAATACACAATTGAGCAGAGGCCCTTTACGTCCCAAAAGACCACTTCCTCTTTAAGATAATAAAAGGCTTTTGTGCTTGCCTTTGAGAAATCCTTGGTGGATTATGCGAGTGTGGGTTCGGGAGCACATCAATTAATATGCATTAAATGAAAGAGTATTAAGTTGTAAGAAAAATAATTGATAAGTCTAATTGCTGTGCTGCTGCTTTGCCCGATGACATACCTTAACGCAAACAGGACTGTCTTTGACACAGCGCTAAAGTACAAGAGTCACTTGACCTTTGCTTTTACATGACTAAAAGACAATGTACTTCTACTTTATTACATGGCAACCTCACTCTCCCCTGATACTAATGTAGAGTGGTGCAAGATAATAATAAAAAAAACACAGAGCGACTCCTACATCCAATAAAATAATCTGCTAGCCAGCGCTGAAACCACATGAGGTTCAGCTCTACCATCTCAGTCAGAATAAATACTTTCGTTTGTGTTGGAGAATACTGTAGATCTCTTATGCGAGCCCTATCCATGGATCTTGTCCCTTTGTACGGTACAGAGAATAGCGCTGGCACAGGGTTCCACTTTCCACGTTACCATGAAAAAGACGTTCACGGCTCCAATTATCCTTTACCCCTGTGTAGCTCCCGAAAACACAATCGCTGACACTGTCAAAGAAATTATAGCAATGGGGGAGTAGACGATGACATGGGGAAAAGCTGATAACTCCCCCCACACACACACATGTACACACTTTTCAATGTGCTAAGAAAAGTGAAGATGAAGAGTGCCTCAGGAGAACAGAGAAGCAAAGAAATGGGAATGACAAGCAAAATGTTTCTTTGAGATATCTTTTCAATATACCATTTTCTAAAGGTTAGAGGAGTTTTGAAGCCATGAGAGAGTAGCTCTGGCTGAGCGATGACGCCTTTAGTTGAAGATACAGAGTAGCGCTCGGCTTCAAACTTATTCATTTTGACCAAGCGCAATCCGTTGCAAGAATTACAGTCTTGATCAGTTCACAGTCCTACCTCCACGTTTTTTTTTTCTCTTCTTCAGAAATCACCCCAGCTTTCAGTTAAATCAATCTTGCCTTTGGTTGGAGATAATGAGCATGTTCGCCGGGCTTCAAATGAACACCGCTGCTCCCGGGCTCCTCGGCTCAACATAGTCACATCATGCAGACACTTTTGAGGAAGGCAGAATAGCGAAGTTTTACCCTTCAGAGACCAATTAAAAACACATATTCAAATTTACCTAAAAGGAGCACAGTGTGGCATTAATTTGCAGCGCAGCCCCATCTACGTAGCTTCACTTGCTATCAGATTCATTGCAATTGTTTTCAACTCTTGACAAACAAACAATCTCATCCGAGTGGAAAAAGGAAAAAAGAACCCATTTCATCTCTGCAGGATCAAAGACTATATCAAGAAGTAGTGAACACACAGATGTACTAATACACATGCTCAGAGTCATTGAAAAGGACATGGAGGTAGGATTTACCAGCTCAGCATGCATACATTAAATGATCCTTATTAAAGCCTGTGGTGAATATTAGATCATTATAAGTATTGGAACTAAATTTTATAACCATAATGTATGTAATGCATATGTGTAGTTACATTACTGTGATATGACTAAAGGCCGATCCACTGCGTTTTCTACTTGTTTAGATCAAACAAACTAATTATTACTTTGATTATCTATTAATGTGTTCATTGTTTAGCTGAGAAAATGTTCAGAAAAAACACCCATTACAACTTCTTAAAGCCCCGGGTCACCAATTCTCTTCTCATTGCTTTGGTTGTCCAACCAACAGCCAAAAAAAAAAATAAAGTATTCAATTAACAATGATATGCAAGAGAGAAAAGCAGCACATCTTTACAATTAAGAGGCTGGAACGAGCAAATGTTCAGCATTCGAGTTTGATAAATTACTTTAACGGTTAATCAATTAACAAAATTGCAGATTCATGTTCTGCCAGTCTAGTAATTTGAGCCCTGAAACCTATTAGGAAGACAAACTAGAAAAAGGAAAAGAGAAGTTCAGGCAGCTCTTCAACCAGTCAGAATTTGATCCGTGACATATTTGGTACTGCAGCCCAACGGGTGTGTAGGGACCCTGAAACATGCTCCGTCTCGCTTTCACAGCACTTCCAGGGAAGCTGCCGCCATAAATCCCTTCTAATGGTCGCTGGCGAGGGAACTTTTTAACACAGAACTTAGCAGCCACTGTTATTCACCCGTAGAGCCAGAGTCTTGGGATGATGGATAGTAATAAATATTGCACGGGGCTAACGGAGGTCCCCCTAGAGACGTTCAATTGCCTTGAGTGATAGGGTGCTGCTCGGCAACAGAGGAGAGGATGGCAGAGGGCAGGCTCTTCACGGGGTCGACTAACTGAGTCTGTTCAATTTCCTCTCAGGAAAATACGACAGTCCCCATTCTTAACAATAACACTGTCTCAAAATGGGGGAAGGTAAGTGGAAAAGAAAGGGGGGGTGGGGTGTTCTGCAAAAATAATTGACGCCATCTCCTCAACTTATGTATGGCAAGTTTGTTGGCTATGAATGAACAATTGATTGTCCCAAGGAGAGAGAAAAAAAGAATAGATCCACTGTGGACCGGTAATGATTGTGAATGTACCTGGCATGAGAAGGAAAAGGAACACTACTCAGTGTTATGACCAGTTCCCTGCTGCGATTGTGACGGGAGCAGTTTAATGGAGCTTTCTGACAAGGGAGCCCTGTTGTGCCGAGCTGCCCACCATCTTAACTGCTGCCTTGACAATGGCCGACAACAGAACAGATGTCCAAGCTGCACACATCTGTAGCGGCCTTATATTTCTTTAGGCGCACACACACACACACACAGACACACACACACCCTCCGCGTCCAATACATACAAATGGGCACCCAGACAAAGACCTGCTTTACCAAGGTCATCCCGTAATCAGCCTGCAGGCATCAAAAAAAACTAATTCTCTTGTTGTTAACTTTGCTTTATTGTGTCTAACAATCTACGTTCTTCTTCGAAAATGATACAGTTTGATTATCTCAAGATTACTTTTTTTTATTTTTTTAAAGGTGTCACTCAAGGTTAGAAATTATCGTTGCTGACAAGAACCCATGACTGATGATGTTTTTAATGATGAGTTTGAAGAAAATGAAGATAACTCTCATTCTTCATTAATCCAGCACTTGTCCTGTTGTCATATTTTCAGAGCAATCAGTTAATTAATTAGCCCAATGATGTGTAAGAATACTTTAGTGTGTGTAATTAACAAGTTAACACACAGCAATTAGCGGCTCATTCAAACACTGTGGACACCGAACAGTGGCTGTAAAAGCACAAGATGCACTCTCCTGGACATTTTTTTTAATTGACACAGACAGCTACGGTGCTAAATCCTCAATGCAAATATCAGCTCGGTAAATTATGAACAAGATTAATTTGCCTGAGTAAAATGCAGCAAGGAGAGTGGGAACTACAAAACAAATCTAATCTGTCCATTATTCCAGGGAGAAACATGAGACTCGGTTTAACTTGCTTTTCACTCACTTAACAACAACAAGAGACTGCAAAAAGGATGAAGTTCTTATCTCCACGCTGTCTTTGCCAACGTGCAGATCTGCAGCTCCTCACACTAAACTACAAAAGCCTTTCAGATGGGATTCCTCGAGGCAACATGTCATCAAATGCAGGTGTTTGATCCACTGCTTTAATCACTTGAATGTCCCAGAGATGAAGAAAAAAAAGAAAAAAGTTTAGGAAGCCTCTGATCCTCTGTAATGATGTGTAGATGCTTCTTTAACGTCTTAAAAAAAATGGGATAAAACAAACACATAGGGTCAGTGACGCAGCTTGGACAGCAGATGTGCTCCATAGTAATTTGTGTTTAAGAAAGAAAAAAAGATGCTCAGGCTAAGCAGCAGCAGCAGTAAGCGGCGCGGAAGATTACACAGGATGACGTCTTTCACAACATTATTCCCCGACAAAAACTCAGTCAGAAGGGTCAAGTGTGAGGTATTAGAGGATTTATGAGCAAATAGCCTCACTGGAAAGCGCGCGCACACACACACACACACACACACACACACACACACACACACACACACACACACACACACACACACACACACACACACTTCCTATTTTCTTTTAACCTACACACTCCCCGTATGGGTTCTCTTTGAAAGCAAAAAACAATACAGTCTCGGCGTCTTTACCGAAATACCATTGCATTGAGACTAATGGCAGCATTGGAGGGAAACCGCGGGCTATTTCGTGCCAACATTTGACAGTTACGCTCGGTTTTACGTGGTCAGATATGATGCCCGTGTGTGTATGTGTGTGCGCGTGTGTGTTTTTGCGTGTGTGTGTTTATGTGTGTGTGTGCGGGCTGCAACCCACCCGACCATTCCCCATCTCCGTGGCGCAGTGAGGTGGACACACATGGTCAAAGCTGGTATGCGGACCCTGGCAGCTAACTCTCCCGTGAAACACGAAAACAACAACAAAAAATGATTTAAATGTGCAGAGCGGTGCTGCTCCTGTAAACGCAGTCGTACCTGGATGAATGGCGGTCTGGTCGCAAGTTGAGAAGCCGACTTTTTAGGCATACGTCGACGGTGGCGGCGGCAGCATTACCGCTCCGGGGCGAAATGTTGCATGTGAAGATTTGGGAGTAATTCTGATTCCACCTTATTAATCCTCCGCGCGCGCGCGCGCGCTACAAAAGCGGCTTCTTCAAAGAGATGGGAAGCAACGGTCGGATAGAGAGGAGTGACTACCGCCCGTGAACATGCTACAATGTGTTGTACGCGTCCTTTAGCTTATTCAAATACGACCGACCGTATTTTCACAAGCGCCGAGTAGGTGTCTGTCTAACTGTTTCACTGCTTTATTTCTCTCTCTCTCTCTCTCTCTCTCTCTCTCTCTCTCTCTCTCCAGCGCGCTCTCTCTCTCTCTCTCTCTCTCTCTCTCTCTCTCTCTCTCTCTCCCCCCACCTCTCTCTTTGGCTGTAGTCACACTAACTCTCCTTTTCTATCAAGGCGGGGTCTTGGGTCGTTTAAACCAATGACATAAACCAAGAAGAAGAAAAAGCCCCCTCCTCCTCCACCACTCTTAATACACACCTTCGGCTCCCCGGTTAGCAAAAATGAAGTGGTCAATTGGGAAATCTTGTTCTTATCCTCAGGAAGAACTGTATCCTTATTTTTGTGTGTGCGTTTACAAATTCTCACCAAAGGCAATCACCGTAAAGGGTCACTACAACTAAATCATAAAAAAAGAGGACTTATTTAGCCATGCTGATAGTTTTGGTTTCACGTGCTTCCATAGCCATGTCTGCCTTTCATTTGATGGCTTTAACATGAGAAGAAAAACAACATTACTGTTACAGTGAGTAATCCACAAATCTCCATGTTTTTTTTAGGAGCTTTTGTTTTTTTTAATCAAAGTCCTAGTTCCAATAAAAACTGTTGATTGTGAGGTCTGTGGATTATTTGGAGTAAGTAGGACACTCATTCTAGTTTTTACTTTCTTTTTGTTGTTGTTGTAAATGTAACTTTAAAGCTACCTTAATCAAGATGTGTATGTGAACAATGGGTCAGATGACAACGTGTTGCTCTGCAGTCCTCTCAACTCTATGGACCGCTTTTAAACACACACTTTTTTGTTTCCTTTTTTTGTGTGTAAAAATTCTGTTTTGGGCTTTTTATAAATGTTTTGGGTTAGGTCACAGCAGATATGCAGACACACATTTTGGACATCGAGAGCTGAAACAAAGTGAAGCTCGGGACATTGTGATTACTATGCATTTTAACCAGTGAACCCACAACTTTACTGTCTTAAGCTCCCACCAGATTTGATTTCATGTTTAGCAGGCAGCTGTTTTCAGAGAAAACGGGACTGTACACGATCTGCTGAGCACCAAACAGCAGACAAAGTTATTGACCAGCTGGTGAACACAAAAACACAATTGCTGCATGTTTAAGTAGCACATACTTGTTATTTAACTTTAAACTTTGGCGGCCGTAGCTCAGTGTATGGTTGGCCTGGGAACCGGAGGGTCGTGGGTTCAATCACCTGCACAGACCAATGAGAGGAGCCAGTTTCACTGTGTACAATACAATATGCAGCAATTAAATTTGATTACGTTGATTAACATAAACCCAAACTGTCTTGGACAGATACCTGAAGGGGCAACTGTAAAATATACAATTTTGTAATTTGGGTAAATTGACCCAAAA
Source organism: Taurulus bubalis (assembly GCF_910589615.1). Taxonomy (NCBI): domain Eukaryota; kingdom Metazoa; phylum Chordata; class Actinopteri; order Perciformes; family Cottidae; genus Taurulus; species Taurulus bubalis. The sequence continues at coordinate 8,759,864 of NC_136590.1, read as the reverse complement.
CCAATCTAGACGACAAAGACTTACATACAAAAAGTATTAAAGACAGCATAAGATGGTTTTAGAGATGGATAGACCCATATCTCAAAATCTGGGCAAATGAAGAAGGAAACATATGTTGAGACACTTATAAAGAAAATAGGTTTATAATGTCCCAAAGTGGAATTATGTATGTGTTAGTGCTGCTCATGTCTGCAGTGAATCTATAATTCATGGTGTTCCTTTAACATAGTACTCAGACGTTATAGGGACCTGTACAAGCCTATCTGTTTGACCCTTTTAGATCCGGCATATAATTAATGGTTTTCCTTCAAATTGATCACAGTGGGACACTGCTGAATGAAAGCTCATAAGTGAACAAGTCTTGTATTTGTAAGTAGTGAGAACACAGAACATATGTTGGGAGTTCTTTTGATTTCTCTGCAGGGATTATTCTGCAAGTTGTGCTGCGGCAGGCATTTGGATTTAGCAATGCTAAATATAGTTTGACTGTGTTGTCCATGCTGGACTAACCCATGCTCGATTGATTTGACAAAGACGATACGGTGAGGCACGTGACCTCCAGGACTTTGTTGAATGCATGGGGATCACATGACTGATACCTATCCTTTTTTCTTTTCTTTTTTTTACTTGTTGCACAAAGACCAAGCATTGATCCACATGATTCCATTAATCCATGAAGGGTTTTGCCTCTGATATACATTTGGAAGAGCGGCCCTGCTCCATATTCATGTAACCACTGCACCGTTTAAACATTTCATTTTCTGCCTCATTTCTGCACTTTGTGTAGTCACTGTGTGAGGTCAAGTAAACGGCAGCAGACTGTGTCAGAAGAGCCAGTCAGGGTGCTCAGTGAGCTCAATTATCTATATCTAATTTTCCACTTTTCATTTATATATTCTGCCTGGCCTCCATATGCTCCAATATTGATCTGTCCATGAATGATTGTCCACCTCTTGTCAGAACGCTGGCTACACTTGGGGGCGTGCGGCGCGTAACACAAAAAGGCGACCTCTCAGTGGGGTAATTATGGGAAAAATAGACGTGCCGAAGATTGTGGTCGAGAATCTTACAGCCCTGATTTTATTGATGTTCGGGGTATAATGTTCACAAAAATCAAGATCGGTGATTTCAGAGAAAATGACAGCTATTTTGCGAGGGCAACAACATTAAGATTGCCTTCAAGGCGCTGTCTTCTTATGCATTGCAAAAACGGCGCACATGTTGTGAAACACAAAAGCAGCTAATTTAATCTATGTGAAAGGAAAGAGAAGAAATCTTTCCCCCCTCCCACTGCTCATATGCTCTTTGAGAATATTCTGTTCTCTTAAATCAGATTTGGAGTCAAATCAAGGCCAGCAATTACACTTCATCAGTCGTATCAGTTTTAACCAAAGAATCCACCTTTTTACCTGTTGTACTTTAAATATTACGTCGATGAGCAAAAAGATTACATATTTTTCATGCAAGAACATTGCTGCGTGTGCCCTGCGGCCCACATCCAATCCACCGCTGCATCAACATAAAACATCTCCGTGGAGATAGAGAGGAGTCTTGAGTATCGAAGGGATTTGTGCCATCCTATTAGAAGAGGAGGTATGGGTCCAGAGTGGCGGCGTATCAGACCTTCTCATGTTGAACCCTGACCCCAATCTCCATACTCTCAAATTCACAGGCAGAGTTCACAGTGAGTCTCTGCGGAGAGCTGAGCAACACACTATCCCGATTGCGCTCTCTGGAGACACACATCTAACAATCTCCAGATAAATTATTGAAGGCACATCACCCCCACCATGTTTCTTACACGGGCTGGAATTAGTGGCTGTTGCGGAGTAGGTTACCAAGGACCATGTTGCATTATTATTCAAGTGGCAGTTTTGTTCAAATGTTGATGTTTTTCTCATGGTGTGTGTGTGTGTGTGTGTGTGTGTGTGTAGCCGAGTCGTTTGCCAATTCCACTCTTATACCTGTGTTGCTTTCCCATGCCACTCTTCTCACACCCTGCAGACTCTGATTAAATGATTTCCCTCCTCATGCTCTGCTCATGTACTATTTTTAATGCGGTGCCTCACAGCTACACGTTACATTTAAAAAACAGTTGAATGTATCAGTGTGAAACATCTCACAACATGACCCTAGCAATTCCCCCCCTCCCCTTGTTGCAGAGGTCACAATGACTTCATCTACCCTGCTCAGAGGCTGAAACATGCCTTAAATGCATGAAGGCTGCACGCACACACACGCACACACACACACACACACACACACACACACACACACACACACACACACACACCACACACAGACAAAGTCTACCCTGTGTTGCTAATGAGGTGGTGAGGCCTCACCATGCAGGGATAAAGAGGGGGTGAACAGCTCAGACCCCCAATTGGTCTGATTGAACTTGTGAAATAGGATTGACACCACATTTAAAAAGAGCTCCCACCATGAAGGAACAGCAGAATGAAACTCCCCAGGAGGCTAAGTTGAATCAATTCTCCTAATGGTGTTTGTAATTTAGGAGGCTAATGACATGCACTATGAACTGGAAGATTATGTCTAGGAGACGCCTCTCAGAGTCAAGTGTTACCATTAATGCCTCAGACAATTACAAACCTACACAGAATGTGGGAACAAATATTAAAATCCTAGAGATACAAAAGTGTACATGTTGGGACAATGATGTAAAGGCAGTTTATGACATAATGGAAAATGTTTGAAAAATATCTAATTTGTAGCTATGCTAAGGCTGACAATTTAAAATTCAAGGGCCGTGTTCCTACTATACGTCTCATCTTTTTACGTAGCAAAAACATAGTAATTTCCGTCTAGCCCAAAACATTTTGCCCTGCGATTTTAGTTTTTTGGCCACAGGAGGCAGCTGCTTTTGGTGAAAAAGAAAAAAAACTCAATGTACATTACCAGCTCAGTACCAAATGGAAGACAGACACAGTTAGCAACTCGCTGGTGAACATTGTGGAACTTTAGTAGCTAAAAAAAACCTAATATTTACCAAAGACACCGCTAAAAGAGAGAGATTATTGGACTAACATACACCAGATTGCCACGACTCCAAACGAAAGCTGTACATTAGCAACTGTTTGCGAACAAAAAGTAAATTATGTCAATATTTTGCTCATAACTTGTTCCTGCTGCTACCAAAAACACGTGAATTCCCAATAGCTTTGGACCACATACGTGCATCCATCCAAACGTTCATGCATTCACACACACACACACACACACAACCTCACAGACACTTGACATCCATGCCAAATTGTAGGACATTGGTGGTCCCAACAATTTATGTGTAAAGATTTTTCCCAAGTCAAGATATCACTCAGGTTATTTTCTCAAACAAAGTTCTCTTCGTGGCCCTTACGGGCATGATACTCACAGCATGACAAAGAAGTCCACATGACCAGTAAATGACTGATGTGTTGAATCAGTGCAGTGGCCCTTTAAGTCTTACTGAAGTCCAAATATCAAGTCTATATGTTTTGCATGAAATTTAGCTTGCATGTTCGGGTGAAAGCATTTTGCGTGAAAGGTTAAAGAAGAGTAAATAATGTAGGATGTAACATGTTTTATTGCCCACCTACATTTCAGCCTATGTACTCTGGAGCTGCTAATTATATTGTATTTACCCCTTTGGGTGTGCTGAAGCCTGCTTCCTGTGGGATGAGGATGTCACTCATTGTTCTCGATGTTAGGCGCTGTGTGTATGTGGCGTTTATGGATGAGCAAGTGCACATGTGCGCGTGCATGCATATCTCTCTGGTAAAGCAACAATACCAAACATTAACGCAAGGAGCAAGCGCATAGGAGGCATGGCGGCGGTGCACAGCATGATATGCATACGCAACATGTTGATATGATTACTCCACAGGCTGCTCGCTGTGTTTTAGGCTGGTCATTAACAACCTATTTGAAGACTTTGTCAATAGGTGCCAAGACAACAAGAAGCAACATCGCCCCCTCCATGCTCCACCCCCCCTCCTTGCCAACCACTTGCCTTTCTTTTCTCTCATTAATATGGAAATGAGTCGCTCATTGTTGTTAGTAGGGAAGAAAGCTGTCATGTCTTTGGTGACAAGCTCAATGGATGTGTTTGGATTGCAGGGCTTGCTGTTTTCCGAGAGCATGTCTTATCTTTGTTTAGGCAGCGAATCAAAAATGTAAACATCACTTCATTAGCATATGTCAGAAAGCTTAACGGTATGATTTTTAATACACGGCTAAACCCTCTGAATAGGCAAACAGGCCTCGTTATTCTGTCTCTTCTTTTATCTCCACTTTGTGTTGTAGTTAATTTCTCAAAGGGAAACTTACTTAATCCTCTGCGTTTGCTGGTGAAAAGCTATGTTGTTTAGCTCTGCTTTCTCCCTCTGCCAGAGCATTACTCAACCACAGTTGCTTTCTTGTACTTTCCCTGTTGGTTGGTGGTCACTTTTATGCTTTTTCTCATTTGCAGACCAAACAAGTTCATAGATTATTTTCTTCAGTCAGATGAAAAGCAGCTCCCACAAGAACGTCTCCTTTTGAAAAAGTCAGAAAATGAATAAAACATAAATTACATGCACTATTTTTTAACCTTAAAGCAAGATCAAAGAGACGTGTGTTCAAGCCAATCACCGGCACTATCAGGATCTCACTTCATCCACTCCATCAAGGCTTTTTCCTTACCCAACATTTACTTCAAGTGTACCTGCACATCGTGGAGTGATATCATTACTGGGACATGACCAAAAGCAAGCAAAATGCAGCTACTTATCTCAAGTAAGTGTTTTGTTTATATCCAGGTTTGCATGTTGCAGTGGCACATGCACGTCAGAGCTCGGGGGAGTCATATTCCTCAGTCTCTCAGAAGGATTGGAGCTCCTCATGGGCTCTGTAGGCGACTGAAATATGACTTACTTATGGATTAAACTTGCTTGGTATGTATTGATGCATCTGCTTTAGCAGAGCCCCTCTGTTGTGGAACCAGAGGCGTCCAAGGTCCAGGAAGAAAGCTAGGGCATTTTTGCTTTCAGCGGACATCTGCACTAAATGAATTACTACAAATATTTAACTTCAATTAATCAAAGTCAAACTTTGCAGAGATACTGTTAACACATAGTGCTATCTTATAGTAGAACAAAAGCGATGATATGCGGAATTAAAAAGAGGAAATACATCGTGGAAGTTTTTTTTCTTTTTTTCTTTCATGTGTTCTATCATCAACCAATAAACCAGTAACACATATACTGCTATATGAATCTCTTAACTGGTCTCACAAGTGTTCTCTGTATATTATACCTTTTTAAATGATTCAAATAGCCCTTGTGGTTGAGGAGATATTCTGTATTTAGTATGGGTATACAAACCATTCTGAATTTTTTTGAAAAATGGCTGGGGCTTCACTGGGGCTAAATGAGTGAGCAAATGTCAGCTGCTCCTCAGTAAGATAGCTCAGGTGGAATAAATGACGTCTGTGCGATTGTTACACCCTTGAAACGAACTGTCCACAAACACGTCCTTCTTCAGTTTTGCAACTTTTTTTTAACAAATCCCAGTTTAATAACAAGCATACGTTTTTGTCTTCAGCCAGTATACAGCACGTCTGCTTCACTTCTCCCTTAAAGAGACAGCGCTCTTTTCTAAGATGCATGCAATACTGTCTGCCCTTCACAGCCAGTATGTGTACAGGTAATGTAATGTTCTCAAACATTGGAACAACAACATATGACTTAACTTAAACACACAATTTAAAGTAAATTGTTAGTAATGGACACAGTTGTATTAAATTAGTCAAACATATGAAATAACATATTTCAGGGCGCTACACGATGAAGCATCAGGTCAATCTGTGAGTTTAACTCAAACAAACGGGACAAAGAGCAAGGATTTAATAATATTGGTTGAGCAATACAGGCTTGCGTGGTGAAGGTTTTCTTCTCACCAAGTTCGTTATTTCCAGAACACCTTGGAGCATTATGACGACGTGCACCTGCACCATATTCACGTTGCAAGAGGTGCGACGTCAAGGAAGACAAATGGACTCAAACACGTCATATATATAAAAAAAAGAAGTGCTGCTTGATACAAAAGGAAAAATCACAAAGTTCTCATTTTTCACATCTACAAGAAAAGTCTGATATAACATAATTTACCCTGACAAAGGGTTCTTGGATACACAGAGTTTGTTGCGAGTGACCACAACCTAAAAATGAGAGAAGAAATTCAGTTGTTTCCAATATCGTGCAAAATCGTGCAGACCAGAAATGGGAACTTCAGGCTCGTTTCCAGAAGTAAGAAAAGGATTCACAATCTGACATTTGCAACGACGCTAAAAATCCCTCATTGGAAGAGAGATTTTCTTAACAGTATGTTGTTTGACTTTCTTCATGTGTGTAGATAAGGACGTTATTTAAAAAAATTAACTGTTTAATATTGTTGTCTATTTAATATATATGATTTCAGCGGCATTTGACGAACACCAATTCCCATAAATCATAGACGTGTGTGAGCATTGTGGCTCTAGCACAATCATCCATATGAAACTGCAGGCGGAAAACTTTTTAACATGATTTTTCTGAAAGGAGGTGGATATCATGGCCATACAAAAAAAGATACTTTCAAACGTACCTTTCTTTCTGACCGGTGTCTTGTCATCTGTTATCTGTCATCTGTTATCTGCGGCCGAGGTAAAAAGATTCATTAAGTGTATTTAATTGTTGTCACAGTAATCAGAAATCTATTGCTTTGTCACACTTTAACAAAGAATCGATGGCTTGGTCCACATTGATTAGCGCCTGTGAAAATAATGAAACTCAGATTTAATTACGTACGAGAGTCCTCTAAGATATATGTTTTCTCCCTTTAAATCACTTCAGACTTCTGTTGCATTCCTAATTGTCTACTCAGAAGTTGTTCCAATTGCTGAAGTGCATTTATGTGAAACAAGGAGGAGGTGCTGTGTAATGTTTTTGCATTCGTATTCCTCCATCCATCTCCCTTTTTGTCAGAACAGTTTCATTTCCCTGTCAGTGATTTATGTAGGGAGATAGGAGCGAGCTTGTTAATGGGATATTTCTTTTTCTCTCCTCATGAACAACAACATGTCAAAGTAAAGATAAAAAACAAATCCAAATGCTTGCCGGGGGAACAAATTAGGTATTGTGGCAATATTGCTCGAAAAAAAAAGAGCTTTCCATCATTCCACTCTAAACTCATAAACATTCAAGCATTTGGATTTGATATGCGTCGTCTCATTTAAAAACACTTGCCTGTAATTGAAACGTATGCCTCTTTTAACCAGAATATTTCACCTTGGAAACACACCATTCTGGTTCAAGATGAAACAGCAAACCTTAATGGAATACGAAAGCTGTTTGGGGATATTGTCAACAACTAAATGGCTATGCAAAATACAATATATGGCTTTTGTTCTCCAACAAAGTTTGATTTCCATCCTCCTAAACAACTTTGGTCAACTTTCTTTAGGTTATAAAGGTCCTAAATTATTGTAATTTTGTTGTTGTTTCTCCCTGCACTATTGCTTTTCACGTCCTCTGTTTGATTTCAGCGAGCACAAATAGATCACATTCAAAAATCACATTCAAACCAATATTCGAGGACAGATGCTGCGGCTCTTTCAGACAGTGATATATATATATATATATATATATATATATATATATATATATATATATATATATATATTTGGGTCGTGTTAGTTTATTTTGGATGAAGACAAAGAGATCAGCCACTGCTTCCACCCAGTCTGACTGACTGTGAGGCTGCCATCTTTTTTCATAGTTTTCCTGGAGTGGAGTAGAGTGCCCGGGATGATTGCGGGTGGCGCTGACAGAATCTGAAGTGGGTCGTCCACTGACCTCAGCCCCCTGGAGTATGTTGGGTCTGGGCCAAAGAGGATGGGACCAGTGTCCTGCTGAGACGCAGAGTCTGGACTGGAGGTAATGGGCAGAAGGGAAAAAGAGCCTTGCCTGTGGCGTGGCACAAAATGAATTACTGCCATCTTTCTGCTCCTCTGCCTCACAGTGAGAGTAGAGTCTGGAGGGCCAGATAACAAGGGCACAGAACCACAAACTCAAGCAAAACGGAGAACTCAAAAAAAGCTGTCTGGCGGAGTTAATATCATGTCATTTATGATGATTTGGCTGAACGAATGATGAGGTCATTCTCATTTCAGCGGTAATGCCGACCCAGACAGTGGAGGGTGGTGGCGGCAACGACTGGAACATTTTCTTTCATTTCTCAGCTCCCACTCTTCTCATTTAGGGTAACGGGACATTTTCCAGCGGTGTGTTACAACACTCTTGGACCGGAGTGATGAGACTGTCATGGGCTAAAATTGCTGCACAAAGCAGACAGAGTTGGATCCAGGAGGATTATACAACTTTCCTGTTTAGCAGTTGCTTGGGGTAGTCACAACGGGCCCTAGTTACGTACTGCTGCTTTTATTTGCGTATTTTGAGTATTTGCGCATCATCTCATCGTGTGGTCAAATAGATATTGGACAACATAAACTACATCTTACACAGCAATCATCATTGCATATCTGCATATGACAACAAATACCAACGAAAATAAAAAATTATTATTAATCAAATCAGTTTTTCTATAGTTTATTTAGAGTTTTCACAGATTATGTAGAATCAGCATATCATTTTGTTTGATCGCTACTGATTATCTTACCACATTTTCTTTTTAGCGCAAATGGCCATAGATAGCAAATGGCACCTTTTGTCATCAACTTAAATTATTCTTTAAAATCAACATGATACATTTTTGAGGGAGCAATCTGAGTCTCTCGAGGGCCCATTCTCTTCCCCATCGAGCTGATAGAGGGCCTGCCATCTTTACAAGCCCCACCTCATCCCACAGGCCCAGTGCTACCACATTGCCTGCACTGTCTATATTTTTCACCCCTGCTGTCTTGGCGTCATGTGTGAAGCATAAGTATCTGAAATCTGTATTTTTTTCTGCTTCGCATAGAAAGATCCTCAAAGCCTCCAATTTTTCCGCTACATTCTCTCTTTTCGTTCTGCTTTGTTTTCCTTACGCTGCAAAGCCACAGAGAATAAATCTGTGACCTGTACAACAGCTTGTCGTCAGTATTTCATAGATCAGATTCAATATTTCATAATATGCATCAATGTTTTCTCCCTTTCCGGCATTGCATTTCGCACATGTTCATTGAGGTAGTTCAGCGTGCATGGGGTAAGTAATATCCTATAAACATGATTTAAATTGCCTCAGGGATCAATACTCCAGCATCATGAATCTTGCCCTCTGTGATGCTTGTTTGGTCCTCACAAATGTAGTCTCCTGTCCACCGGGTTTGTATGTTGTGGTTACCGTGGTCAGGATGAGGATGTAAGACGATATGTCGAACCTTAAGAGCATCCTGAAGAGGAAGCACTCACTAACACAGCCGATCAATAAAGGAAAAGGTTCATCTGACCACTGCTCAAGTCATGGTTGTGAATTTTCTCTTGCAGATGTATTAATAAATCTTCCAGTAAATTCAATTGAAGTCAGCAAAAATACTGAGAACCAGTGAATCAGCAGAGACTTTTTCATCAAAACCAATCCTGGATATGTTTGAATGGGATACGACTCGCCAGTGTGGAAAAAAGAAGAAGGCAAAAGAATGGGTGCACAATTAGATCAGACGTTAGAAAACTGTTGAGTTGCATTTTGATTCATCTCACCTTTCCCTGTTTGAACATGTCACCTGCATGCAAATTATTTGATTTCTTGTCTTCCCCGAGAGGGGGAAAAAACCTACATGAATTCATTGATGCCATTTTCTGGTATTAGATACAATCAATCTGGTGAGTGGGTGGGGAAGCAGGATGAGGGGCCCGCGGAGATTAAACAGAAGCCTCACCATGGTTGTTCCAAAAACAAAATAAATCCATTCATCCAATTAGGAGCTGCAAGATATTCCCCCCTAAAACAAAAACAGATTTGGGCGAGAGCTAATTTACGCTCTGCTTCGATCTGAATATCCTAATAGACTGGACACGATTACAGGCCACATCAAAGTCTGCAGGACTTAAAAACAAATAAGCCAGAGTGACTGGGTGGCACAGCATATTTACAGCAAGCCGCAAATATGTAAAACTGGGTACACAGAATCAGCTGTGCTTGCATAATTAATTCTTGCAACATGAACCACAGTTCATGTAAGGAAACTGGTAGAATCTTCCTATAATTATCCATTTGCTCATGTCTTTACACTTTTTTTTTACGTGACATCATCTCATCATGCATTTTTTGTTGTAATTTTCTACTCGCCTTTTTGTGCAGAAGACAGAAGATGCTGTCTGCACTCTTCCTCCCCTTCGATCCTTCTTTTCTCTGTTGTTCAACTTTGATTAACACCCAGCGTTCCCCATCCTGCGGAGCGACTCCCTCTGTTTGATGAATCTGGCCCTGTTTGTTCCCCTGCTCCTCCTGTTGTGTGATGCACGATAAAACTCCCCCTCAAAATGCAGCTTTATTCCACACAGGGGAAAAAGGAGCCAGCCGCAGCGCCCCTCCACCTCCCTCCCAATTCCTTTTCACAGAGCATCTCAACACCTTGTAGAGAGAAAGAGAGGTGTGGAGTTGAATGAGAGAGAAAGTGGTTTGCAGAGGCCATCGAGTAGCCCACCAATGTGATGCATGTAGGAAAGTAAACACTGTACCTTGGAGGTGTGGATAAACTCTTAACCCTGCAGGTGAATTGCATCTTGGGGCCTCATAGACACAACAATGCCACACAATATTAGGCTCTCGAGCCATTTGATTTTATTTCACCCATGATCGGCTTATCGGCTGCTGCCTACCTGTCAAGGCGGTAATGGAAAGTGCTTTGGGTTAAACGTTGTTTACACAGGAAACCCTATTGAGACCTCTGTCTCATTTATAATGGCGAGGTATTTTTTCTCAAATCAGATAGGTAAGGATTGCTAAAATACCACCATGATAACAAAAACACTTTGATAAAGGTGACATGTTTATGGAAATATAAAAATGGCCATAGTTGAACAATTACCAAATCCTTCCATCGGGTCAATCCATTCATCCATTATCTTCCCGCTTATCCGGCAGCAGGCTGAGCATGGTATCCCAGAGGTCCCTCTCCCCAGCAAAGTTTTTCCATCTAATCAGCATGCTCTGGGTCTACCCCGGGCCTCCTACTAGTTGGATGTGTCTGGCAAACCTCTAAAGGGAGACGGCCAAGAGGCGTCCTGATCAGATGCCTGAACAACCTCAGCTGGACCCTTTCGATGCGAAAAAGCAGCGTCTCTATGTCGAGTTTCCTCCCAATGCCTGACCTCCTCATCCTATCTCTCTGAGGCTGAGCCCAGCCACCAATACGAAGGAAATTCATTTCAGCCACTTGTCTCCGCAATCTCATTTTTTGGGTCGCTACCCAAAGCTCATGACCAAAAGGTGAGGGTTCAAAACTTAAATGGACTGGTAAATCGGGAGCTTTGCCTTACGACTGAGCTCCGTCTTCACCACAACGGTCTGTTACGACTGCTGACGCAACACCGAACCGCCTTTCCATGTCCAACTCCATTTTATGAACAAGACCCCGAGACACTTGAGCTCGCTCGCTTGGGGCAGTGAAGCACTCCCAACCCGTAGGGAACAATCCACTACTTTCCAGAGCTGAACCGTGGCCTTGAACCCGGAGGTGGTGACTATCAATAAACAATGAAAGTCAATCACGGACCTGAATACGTGAAATGAAACATGACTCGCAACTTTCACACATTTTTGAAACGTTTGAAAGTATCCAAGAAAAAACAAGACAAGTATATAATAATGAGACCATCGTTCCACATGGAGAGCCGACTCGAGGGTTGTCTGGGTGCACAATGAGCCCTCTGATGTCATGCTGCTGGTAATTTGTTCTGAAACAAGAGGGGAAATATTGCTGCGCTGTCACTGCAGTGTCAAGCCTCACACTGCAGGACAGATTTCGCTGACAGCGCCGTATCCTCTGGAAAAGTCACAACTCAGTGATATTACCAGCATCAGGGCTCAGACAGGGGGAACACACTCACTGTACATTTGAGCAACAGTCCCGAACTTCAACTCTCTGACACGGCGCTGCATAAGCTGCCACCAGAATACAATAAGGCAATAAAGCAATTAGATTAAACTGCGTCTGGTTCTCCCCAATGAGCAACCTCCTCCCGGCCCTGTAAAGGAGCCAAACAAAGCCACCATCCAGAAATCAATGAAGCGCTCCTCATAAAGGGACTGTCAAATTCAAATCTGTGCAATTTGTTGTGTGATAACTCTGCAGGCTCATGCATGTTATCAATATGAGGGTACTGTGGAAAAAAAAGGGCAGAGGGGGTTGAATGTGTACTCAGAAGCAATAGAAGTACAACATTTTGAAGCTGTAACCTTTGATTGTTGACTTTAGATTCAGTTTTAAAGTTTATTTCACACTGAAGTGGAGGCTGATTTATTCTCCACAAGTCAAAAGGAGGAAATGTCAGAGTGCTATAATACTGCCATATACTCATTTGCCCTGCAGTTTGACCTTCTCAGGCAACCCTCACCACTGCTTTTTGAAACACATAAATCACGGGACAGACTCGGTCGGTTGGCTAGTAATTGTGATTAAAAGCATAAGCTGCAGAACTGGCCTTATAAAAGCTGAAAGAACCATTAACAACAACTTTCCAGGCAGGAGGTCATCGTTTAAATCTCTTGCTGGGCTCACAATTCCTGCAACGCCTTGAATTTTATATCAACCCCTTGACTGATGCGACCATCTGCTAAAATGCTCGGGCATGAACACACTGCCAGGCTACAGAATGAATATAGAGCATCTTAAGGTTGCCTTTATATTATGGATGCACTCTTCTGCTGCCATGTAAAAGCTCTCATGCATTATGACAAAGCTGCCTGTTGTATTTTCCCAGTCAAGTTTTTAAGATTTTGTAGTTATAGTTCATGTTAAATGCATTTTTTTTTCTTTGAATACTACAGTTGTGAAGGAAATAAGTCAATTAACTGAAAGGGCAGTGCTTTTTGCCTCCTCGTCACTTCATTTAAGAAGAAAAAAAAGAAAACTGCAATGAGAAATAACAGACAGCCCTCCCTTTCGTGGAAAATCATTACACAATCTGAGAGAGAATATTCTGTGCCCAGGCTTGCCTCCTGTTATTGCACCATTAATAACTTTTGCCGCTGCCAAACGAGACAACACCAAGCTTGGTTGGAGAGGAGCCGACTAATGCAGTCAGTAAATTAAAACCGTCGGTGTTCGTTTTCATAAGAAAGACCGATCCCTGTTGTCAGGGGCTGGGCTTCTTCCTTTTTAGTTTTTTTTTGCTCTTCTCTTTTTCTCTTCTTCTCTCATCCTCCTACCTAGTGCATCTATTTGTGTTGCACTTTTTGAAAGAATAACTGCATTTCTCAGACGAACCCGGCACCAAACATCAAACTACTGTATTTCACGCTGCCAATTTGTTAACCTGACTGCAGCAATGAGAAGTTTTCACTTGTGGAATTGCAACACATATATTGTTTCCCTATGAAGATTAATTAACATACACATTTATGTGAGGAATTACAATGATTATGCAAACAAAAGCCTCAAGACAGTTAATCTTGCCAATCATCTCCACACACTCATTAATTGCTGTTTCTCGGCTTGATCAAATAACCTTTTTAGTAAAGTTTTAACTTTGTAATTAAAAGCAAATGCCACATAAGGCCTATATCCCATTAGATCAGTATGCTCACACGTGCAATTTAATTATGTAGAATCTCCAGCTTCATTATGATGTATGGTTGTTATAGGAACTACACTTGCTGTATCAAGGTCTTCAGAATGACATAAGCCTGGTTTATATGAAATACAACCAATATGAAAATGGCCTTCATGGAAGTTTGTGCAAAGAGAGGAGAGGAAAGGTTAAACAAAAAAAAATCACATCAAATATCTTCTGTATGTATACGATTATATATTAAATGCATTACATATTCTGAGTTATAAAGTACCGGTACTCTTATGTCTTATGTTGTTGTGTGCATCACAAATAATAATAAAAAACACCAGGAGTACAGTTACATTTTGCAGAGACCACAACTTAATCTGTGAAATTGGATGAATTTAAGTTGCCTACCAAATGGGATTAAATTGTATTGGCTGCAGTTTGCTGAGAGGGGAGCATGTGTGAAAGGAATGGATACGGATGTTACAGTATTAAAGAGGCACCCATATATTTCACCCAGGAAACACAGTGGTGAGGATCCAGTGGGAGTCAATGGGCTCAGGGAGGCTGAAGTGCCAGCTCAAGAGAGAAGGCTTAACAAAGACTGTGTGGGAGGGCTTCTGTACACTGTGTGCTCATGAAGTGAAGCATTGTCTCAAGTTTTCCCCCCAACTGCCAACCCACACGTGTAGTCACAAACCTACCACCTTAGATACACCAAATCACCATGAAATGGCCTGCCTCCCCTGCACGTCGGTAAACGGTGTAATTTTGCACATGTAGACAGTAAGATAATGTTAACTTAACCTCGCTAAGTGCAAAAGGGCTCAAACTGAAGCACTTAAAACACCCTTTAAAAGCACAAAGTGTATATATATATATATATATATATATATATATATATATATATATATATATATATATATATATATATATATATATATTCTAGATTACTCTTGCAGTACCTTGTGTGTACATTATGTGGATTCGGTAGTTCTAGATCTTTTGAGTTGGTAGTATTTTATCTGTGATTGGTGGCTGATGTTTGAAAGGGAACTCAATGTTTAAGCATCAAAATCACAAAACAGGTTATGGGTAGAACTACTCAGCCTGAAAACTGTTGTATGATGTCTTATGTTGCTCTAGATGAGCTTTGTTAAATTGGGGTTATCTCAGGGTTAGGGGCTTAGGGACAATTTCTAATGGAAAGCCTTTGTTGCAAACTGGGGACATGGGATTTCAAAGGCATGTGCTTTTATTAGGCAGGCAGGGTCAAACTAAACAAAAAAACTTGCACTATAGAAATATCCATTTTGGATCTATTTGCATTTCCTCTTATTTTCTACTTTACTTTGTTTGTTTGCTTCACTTTCCTGTTATTTTCTTTCTTACTATTATAAACTGATCAACGCATACACAAAACACTTAAAATACTTTTTCTCTGATCCCTGTATATCATATTGTGCATACTCACCAATAAAGTATATTTAAAAAAAAGTACATATATATATATATATATATATATATATATATATATATATATATATATATATATGTATATACATATATATGTATATACATATATATGTATATATATATACATATATATGCATATATACATATATATATATACATATATATATATATATATATATATATATATATATATATATATATATATATATATATATATATATATATATAAAGAAAGATCCAGTGTTTTTGGAGCTTTAGACTCATACCATGACCTAAAAGTTAAAATATATCATCCTCTGCTGCACCCTTTTTGTTTCAACCTGTCTTGTGTGAATCTCCCAAGTTTATGAAAGATCCAAACCAGTGCTATCTTAACCAGTCTGTTGAAACAAACTATAAAACATTATTTTTATAATTCAACTTCAGTGTTGTCTGGCTTTGCAAATTGTTTTCTGTCAGGTTTTGAGCCGAAGACAATTGTATTTATGCTGCTAAAATTACATTTGAGTTACTCAAAAGCAGTGTGTCTGATTAATGCAATAACCCTAAACATTGTCTTGGTGTCATTTATTGACAGGCTGCCTGCTATTTTATGATAGATAATGTGTTTGCATCTTTTCCTACAAAGAGCACGTTGCTTTACTGTTTCGACTCTGGTGTCTTTTGAATAAAATGTTAACGGTATATTATTTTAACCCAATGGACCCAGTACTGGGTTTTGTAGTTGTAAAAAGTCACCCAAACAGATGGAATAGGAATATAAATTATTTTACCAATACAGTCGTAGTAAACCGGGTGGTTGTTCATGGCCACCTGGTTGCTGTATCGAAGGACTTAGACCAACAAGCCATATATTGCATTGTACCCTTCCATTCTCCATGCATCTGCCTGTATAGCATGGAACTCTTCAGTTATATATGAATATTGATCAATTTTCAATTAATTGTGTTAATACAATGTATATTTTAATGTTTTGTAACAACATATTGAATGGCCATATTGAAATAAATAGTCTTTGAAGTAAAACTCCTAGTTACCAGTCAACGTGTAAGCATGACCAGACCATGGAGACTTTATAGATTGTATCATAAATGGTGTATTCTCATCAAATGTACAGTTACAGTTGTAGTAAAGAGTTGGAGAGTTTCATTATTATACCTATTCTATCTTGGTTTTTATGATGATGATATTGCCTTTGAAATTTAGATTATGCTAAAATAAAAATCTAATTTAGTCCTTTATTGCATTTCCATTTACTCTGGAATGGTAAGAAAAATAAGTTTACTTACAATGGGGTCATATTCATTAGCTTCTTAACTTTCAAATGAGACTAGAAATATGCATGTAAAGCATATGGTTCAAGAGCTATTCCTGATTCATTTTGGGTACATTTTCCCTCGGGGTAGGACTTACTGTATTGCCCTGAGTAGTGCCTGCAGGTATTACTTTCAGGCTGCTCAACAACCTTCAATCTAATTCGGGGACGCTTTTCTGTCACCTATGGCGAAACACAAGGCAAAACAAGTCTGAAAAGCACACGCTGCTCCTTAAGCTTTTTACTTTGAGGGCACGAGAATCAACATTTCTATCAGCTGAGGTCTTCCCTCATATCTATGGTTGATTTTGAATAGTTGGGTAAAGCGACCCTGTCATCAATCCATAACACACACATACCCGACAACTGCAAAAAGTACCTTGACCATATTTGATGTGTTTTTTTTAAAGCCCATTCATTTCTAAACACTGAAATGATTCAGTCTTTCATACCGGGGAATGCACAGAAGCTAATCCAAGCATCATAATTTGTAACACTCCATGCTTATTAGGTGGTATCTCAGGCATTATGGGCTGAAGTAATTAACTCAAGCCACCCAAGGGTAAAGGTGTTCATGGTACATATGAGGGCTAAGCCAGTCAAACTGGGGCTAATAATGAAATCAGATACAGTCCCTGTGGTGGGTCACGTGCTGTTCAGCCTGGTCATGGCTTGCATGAAATACTCTTTTGTCGATTAAAACGCTGCATCAAATAGTGAGCTAACCCACCAGTAATTATGTCCTGCTCTTTAATGACATGTAGTGCACAGGACCATTTATTCTGAAAAGTGAAAAAAAAAAAATATATATATATATCATATTTCCCTCAGTGTCATTTTAACATGATTATTCTCACAATTAGCTAATGGTATTAAGGGATTCAAATCTCGACAAATGGACTTTTGTCTGTTCCGTTCTTGTGTTATGTCAAAAAGAACACCAGCATGGGCACTGACTTCCAGAAATAATGAGTTTCTCTCCTGACTTGATAATTGAAGATATAATGAGGGAGAGAGAAAAGACAAGTGAGTGTGTGCGTGCATGTGTGCGTGCATGTGTGCGTGCATGTGTGCGTGCATGTGTGTGTGCGTGCGTGCGTGTGTGTGTGTGTGTGTGAGAGAGAGAGTGCCCCATATTTTGAGTCTTAGCCCTGGGGGCTGGGCACATGCACCCCCAGCATTGCAACCTACTTTTTACACCCCTCCCTGGAAAAAAGAGGCCCAAAGTGTCCTGAGCCCAAATCCAATCTGTTTCTTGTGACACCATTGTCATTTCCACTCTGTGCCAGCTTTGGGAACAGCTCCCCCACTTTCCTAAATGTGCTGCGCTGTTTGTCCTCGTGTTCTAATGTTGACCATGAGTACATAAATTACTGCTAAGTAAACATGTAGACATGCAGCGAAAGGCAGATAAACAAATCACGAAACAAGGGCAGCTTAGTCGTACAGTAGGTGCACTTTAAACGTCCTTATCTTTGAGCAGTGTTAGAAATGATTATCGTGTGCCTCCGCGTACATTATTTATTAATACATTTGATGATTTTTGTTTAATATAAATGTTTTATCAGCTAAATTCATATGAGGGACACATAAAACTGAAATGATGTTGCGTGTGTTTTGTAATTTTTCTGCCTTCCCTTTCTTTGGGATTAACCTCCGTCACAGTTATCGCTTCTGTATCTCCACTGTAAATTGAATTGAACAAGGGCACAGCATTAGGATGCAAATTGAAGACCTTCAAAAAAGCATTCAAATAATGATTGGGAGTAGAAAACCAAGGGGCCGTTTAGAAAAGTATTGAAGTTTTGCTCGGCTGCCTTTATGAGGCCTTCGTAACCACATTCCAGGACTTCTTTCAACATGCTGATAAAATGTATTAGTCTCATTTACAAATATTGTTCTCTCAGAGAAAGTGTTGTGTCCGAGCAAATATTGACTCATTTGGAGAAAAAAAAATGGTGCCACGAATTGCTAAATTTAATCCAGCAGCACACGTCAACTCCTCCTGCAGCAGATGCTTTTCTGACATTATTGTTTCACGAGATGAGACTTTCAATGGTTGAATGTTCCACACTGTTCATTTCAGACACAATCTGAAAACATATATATCATCTTTCATTATGGCTGATGTTTCTCATTTCTCTAAATGACGGTGCATCTGCCGGCGTCTCCATTTGATTTCCTCTCTGACAAAGTGTTTCTCATGCATATGTACAGATGGATATCTACATCAAAGGGTGATGAAAATATATCAGTTTTATGGATTGTTCACAGGTGTAGTCTTGGCATTGTTTTTAATTGTTTTTACACTCTGACAGCTATTACATATCACTTTAGGCTTTGCACAAATATTGAGATACTACAACTTTAAACATTAGCTTTGCAAGGCTGCGATAATAGGTTTGATGATGTATAATGCTCATATGTAGTTATAAATCCCAGGATAAATATGAACCCAGGGCTCTTTAAAAACAATTAAGCACTGTCGATGAACAGTTACTGACAGAACAGATTCCTTTAGCAACCTTAATTCATATTTAAATTGCTTTTTATGACAGGAAAACCACATCGCGTCATCAGGGATCCATTGGTGATCCAATTCAAAGGAGGCTTTTTCAGCGAGTTGTGATTTATTGTTCTCAAAAACCCATTCCATGCTCATCTCTCTGCGTACACGCCGCACCTTTTGTTTACCGCAGCTATCATGTCTATGTCAATCACGCGTTACTTTCAGAAAACACATTTAGCTCGGAAGACACAGAGAGAGACAAAACATTTCTCTTCTTTCATCCGTTCTCCATTCATACCTCTCGGCGTGATGGTAATTGCTGCCAGCAGGTAACACATTCAATTAAACACCTTATTCTTGGATACAAGTGAAACATGTTTACCGCTTGATAGTACAGATGAAATCCGATGTGTTTGAATATTCTGAAAGGCACAATCCCGCATGTTGGGGAACCAGCGTGAGAACATTCAAACAAAATTCAAGCCTCATCCTTTATTTCCTGCAGCAGCATCCATGTACTGCTTTAACAGTCAAGAGAAGCAATTAAAAGCTGGCAGAGGGTTAACTTACACCCAGTGGAGCAAAATCGATGAGCGGCATCCTGCTTGAACTAATCACAGTACTGAGGGTGAAGCCATCCAGCAGACATGAAAAGTACAGGAAGCAATGACAAGGCTAATGGTTTGGAAAATGCTGCTGATGAATGAGGAGAGAAGGTTGTGACTCTGTCTTTACCCTCTTTTATTTACCTTGCTTCTGGGCACCATAATAACTCTGATACTAAAGCGTTCTCTTCAATAACATGGCTGGATTGATGGGTTTACGTGGTGCTATGAATGTCGGATACTATTACTTTCTCATATTCATCACAACCAATGAAAGAGTGACTTGGTTGAACCAGGTTAACAAATATAGGCAGTTGTTTTTACAGATATTAGGCCCGACTGCCATTAAGACAAAATGGCTCCATGCCATTTTCTTTAATCTTTTCTGTCTAAATTACTACTCACGGCCTGTAAATTACTTTTTTTCCCCTCCCACCCCACATAGTTGCATCAGCTAGGCAATCATATTGGGCGCAACGAGCAAGCTAATGAAACCTCTCCGCATTAACAAATAGGGCCACCGAAGGATGTTCTATTTGCGTCAGGTCATTGTTTGATCCATAAAAGAAAGGGGGGCGGGGGGGAAGATGAAGGCGAGGGAAAGAGAAAAAGAAAAAAAAGTCTTTGTTTCCTATTGAAGACGGCACTCTTGGCGAAAGAGTAAACAATGCAGCTATACTGCATACAGCTTGGAGACTTCGTAGAGCCATCGCCATCGCCATGGCAACCCCATTTTCTAGTCATATCTTTAATGAAAAGGTAATGAGAGAAACATAACAGTCCCAACTTCATTACCGGAGTAAGATTCAGCAATAAAAACTAAATCAGAGCGTGTGTCATTTGAAGGAGCTGCAGCAGCAGCAGCAGCAGCAGGTCTGCAGTATACAACTGTTATAAAAACAGACTTTGGGCACAAGCAAACATATGGCTGGTCAGCTGCTGATCACATGCCAGGTGTTTCATTTGAGAGTTCATCGTGTCTCATTTGCTCATCTTAAATTCCCAAATCATAGCTTTTCAAGATTTTTAGATTCTGCATATTCTGCATTTTATTCTCTTCTAAAATGCAGTAAATGTGAATCGATAATACCAGGGGTGGAATCTGAGGATTTTCATGTTATGTTACTTTATGCTAATTCACTTTGTTTCAAAAGGAAGATTTGTACTTTTTATTCCACCACATTTATCTGACAGCTATATGGTTACTTTGCAGATTTAGATTCTGTGTAGAAACCATATGATCAGTGTAGGAAATATGATGCTAATATTATAGATTAAACTGATCAACATTATTTAAGTCATTACATCTCCATCCTGACCAGTGACAACATAAAATGCTAAAAACGTGTTACAGTATCAGTATTAACAATACTTCTAAATCGTCTACCTGTCTCCTGGACCCTGTTCCGACTAAGCTGTTTAAGGAAGTTTTACCTTTAGTTAGTGCCTCTCTACTAGATATTATCAATGGGTCTTTACTAACGGGTCATGTACCACAGTCTTTTAAAGTAGCTGTAATTAAACCTCTTCTTAAGAAGCCCACTCTGGATCCAGAGGTGTTGGCTAACTACAGACCTATCTCTAGCCTTCCCTTCCTCCCCAAGATACTGGAGAAGGTAGTTGCAAACCAGTTGTGTGACTTTTTACATAACAATAGTTTATTTGAGAAGTTTTAGTCAGGATTTAGAAAGCATCATAGCACAGAGACAATTACTAATGATCTTTTAGTTGCATCAGATAGGGGACTTGTCTCTGTACTGGTCTTGTTAGACCTTAGTGCAGCGTTTGACACCATTGACCATGACATCTTATTACAGAGACTAGACCAGTTGATTGGTATTAAAGGTACAGCACTAAGCTGGTTTAAGTCGTATTTATCAGATCGATCTCAGTTTGTATTTGTAAACGATGAGGCCTCGGTTACCACTGCCGTTTGCCATGGAGTTCCACAGGGTTCTGTGCTTGGACCAATTTTATTCACCTTATATATGTTACCTTTAGGCAATATTATCAGAAAACACGCCATAAACTTTCACTGTTATGCCGATGATACTCAACTATATCTGTTGATCAAGCCAGATGAAACCCACCAGATCGCCAAACTTCAAGCGTGTCTTAAAGACATCAAAACCTGGATGACCTGCAACTTCCTGCTACTGAACTCGGACAAGACTGAAGTTATTTTACTTGGACCAGAACACCTCAGAAATCAAGTATCTGATGATATGGTTTCTCTGGATGGCATCGCTCTGGCATCCACCACCACCGTCAGGAATCTCGGAATTATTTTTGACCAGGACCTGTCCTTTGGCTCCCACGTGAAACAGATCTCAAGGACCGCCTTTTTTCACCGACGGAACATCTCAAAGATCCGGCACATCCTGTCTCAACGCGATGCAGAAACATTGATTCACGCATTTGTTACCTCAAGACTGGATTACTGTAACTCCGTATTATCAGGCTGCTCCGGTAAATCCCTTGGATCTTTCCAACTGATCCAGAATGCTGCAGCTCGTGTACTAACGAGGACGCGGAAGAGAGATCACATTATTCCTGTACTAGCTGTTCTCCACTGGCTTCCTGTAAGATCGAGAATCATATTTAAAATCCTTCTCCTTACCTACAAAGCTTACTTAACTACATACTTAACTGGTGATGCACCATCATATCTTAAGGACCTTATAGTGCCATATTACCCCACGAGAGCATTACGCTCACTGAATGCAGGGTTACTTGTGGTTCCCAGAGTGTTAAAAAGTAGGTTGGGGGCTAGAGCTTTCAGTTATCGGGCTCCTCTTCTGTGGAATCAGCTTCCACTTTCAGTTCGGGGGGCAGGCACGGTCACCTCATTTAAGAGTAGACTTAAGACTTTCCTCTTTGATGGCGCTTATAGTTAGGGCTGTTTCAGGCTTATAGTTAGGGCTGGCTCCCCCCTGGCCCTGCTGATGCAACCATGGCCCTGCTGATGCAACTGGCCTGGAGCCGGTCCTGCCAGCTGCCATGGCCCTGCTTTCTCCTCCCACTGCCCCTGGGATGCCCCTCCTCTCTACCTCCTTCTGCTTAATGGATCGTGGCTATCTGGATCATGGACCATGCATACTACTCATTACATGAATCATTTCTGTCACATTCATTGAATGTGCTGTAACTCCGTTACATTATTCATTCTGGCCACATGACATCTATTGCTTCTGTCCATCCGGGGAGAGGGATCCTCCTCTGTTGCTCTCCCTCAGGTTTCTTCCCCTTTTTTTCCCTGTGAAAGGGTTTTTACTATCTTTATTGGGGGAGTTTTTCCTGATCCAATGTGAGGTCCCGGGATAGGGATGTCATGTGTACAGATTGTAAAGCCCTCCGAGGCAAACTTGTATTTGTGATGTTGGGCTATATAAAATAAACTGAATTGAATTGAATCCAGTACCTAGCATAACAATACATCATCATTCTGCAGAATTAGTACTGCTAAACTAGCTGTGAACAAAACAATGACATGTTTTCATATGACGTAACACTGACATGTTATATATTAGTTTATCTTTTACGTTGACATAGTAAACTTGTTAACAAACAGCCTATTTACACATCCAGCAGATGCGGAGCAACATTAGCACTCTTTTCTTTAGCTCTGCTTTGTTCTCCACCACCTGCCAAAGGCTATATCTGGCTCATTAGCTTCACGTTCCACTATGAACACGAACTAGTCACACAAGCTTGTTTGCTAAAGACCTGTGATTGCCCCTTCTGTAAAATGGCATAACCAAAACAGTAAAGTTACGTCTGTAAAACCCTAAAAAAAAGACCCTGGAACGCGAGCTAGCCATTTCACAATGTGACTTATTAACGCAAAATGATTAATTGTTGCAGCTTACACCTTATTAATTGTTACAGCTAAGTAAAGGATCGGACTTTACTCCAACCAATGTATAATATACACATATTTAATCCTGTATATTTGAATAAAATGAATTTCAGAAACCTTAATTTCATATATAGGCTGAAAGGATTAAAGATGCAGTCGGTGAACAAACTCACTTTAAGTGTAATAGTCCAGATTACATTTCTTTCTCCATAAATACAGCGTTCATCAAATGCATGGCTGCTATGCAACAGCTAAAGACATACTTTTGCTCAGGGCACCATGTGTTAGCTCTCTTCACCGTCCCATTACATACATATTTGACAAAGATAATATTACATATGTGAGCGGAGGAAAGGAAACAAGAATTTCAAATGACCCCGGCAGACGGGCTTTGCATTTTTACACCAGGCTGGGGATTGACACTTTGCATTTTTACACACGGAAGAGAATCCTACATTCCTCTTGTTTGTTTAATTGGATATGACCTCTGGCAGGGGGTCACCCTCCAGAATATGAGATGGGATCCCCTTTTACAGCCCTGTAAGGCGACTATGTGTCACATTTGAAGCTCAGTGCCGCAGTTTACCTTGTCGTTCTCTGCTCATTATCACAGTAACCTTGTGATCTGGCCAATTTGCCAGTCGTAATGATGCATGATATTCAGAAAGTAATTTTAATCTGGAACGGGGAAATCCAGCTGCCAGGTATCAAAGCAGACTCTGCCTGCCTTCAGCGGTGCACTCAAGCCACGCCGAGTCCTCCACGAGTCCGCCTCTCTCACCTCCTCCCCCAAAAGCCCTCAGACATGCATAATTAGGCAGAGTCCGTAGAGAATAGTAGAGATGTTTTTAAGATGTGGATTTTAAATAAGTATGGCCTAATGTTGTATTATTGTTCTTGTGATAAGGTGGCCCTGTTGAAGCCAGGCAATGAGAGAGCCCTAATTGATCTCTGTCATAAGATCGCCCATATTTGGCATTTTTTCCAGCAGTGATGAGATTTATTCCCACAGCGCTGCAATTTAATCTTAACAATCTCTCCTTGAGGAAAAAGCAAACAGGCTGAAAGCCTCGGCGTTGTGATATCAGAGTCGGTTGAACAAAAAGTCACGGCCAAAATGAGACGAATGGTAAGAACGACGCCCTGGGCCGCATCCCAGATCTGCTACGAATACGTTCGAGGATAACTGTGCGGATCGACTGGACTACTGTGTTTACAAAAGCGCATTAACACCAAAGCCAAGACAGTCCAGGAAGGAAAGAATGTACAGAGCAGCAGAGCGCCCCGTCTGTATGAATACATTCTTTCCTCATTGTTCTCTCAGACAGGAGGATCATTACTGGCTGGACACATGCTCTGGCAGCACCGGCCTTCATTATTATGCAGCAGTCGACACAGGTTTAACAAAGAGAAATTTGTCTAGCATTTGTTTATCGGGAAGAGCAGAGTCTGGCAGAGCAGTGCTGGCAGCAGCAGCAGCAGGCCAAGGTGGATAGACACTCAAGTAAGTTGGCGGTCGCTCACAAACCCTGCAGACCCCTCCCCCGCCCGTCCCCTCTCTACCACCATCACCCTCGTATGCTCCCCACAGGTGCACAGCTTTTTCTCCCTCGCACATCAAAGAGACGGCAGCAGAGTGAGAGACTGAAGAGCAGGGTGGCACATAGTTTCATCTTCAATTGTATCCTGTATTCAAAAGGAAAAAGACACTGTTTTATTCATTTCTAGTATATTTGGATTTTCTTATTCATGGGTGAAGTATTTGGACTTTGAAGGCCAGAACAAAATCCATCCAACAGAAGTTTGACTGCTTTCCCAAAGAAAAGATTTGTTCCGGAAATGCACGAGAAAATCCTATTTCTTTACTCGTTGATTCGTGGCCTGAACAATTGTGGTATTCAATGCCAGGATCTTTCGGTGAAAGACGTCTGCAGCGATCCACAAGTTAAAGTAAAATATCAGAGTTGACTTTCTCCTCTGTGGAGTGGCTGTGGCAGCTCTGAGTTATTGACAGTTTTTTTTCCCCCCTCCATACAAGCTTTGTTGCAGGAAGAGGGCGGGGCGTTTGGCTCGTCCTTGACCTCCCTGTGAACCAAATATATCAGCAGTCTGTTGCTGAGGAGATTAACATCATGCAACAAAGGGACGTCAGAGGAGCAAAAATAAAATAAAATTGGCAAGTACATGCAACACCAATCTAAAGGTGTCTGACAGTTTTCCCTGCACACAGTGGAGGTTTGATCTTATGTAAGATGCAGAATATGCCTCTGTTCAGTTTCCTGTCAGGGCAACAGAGGGTCAGTGTTGAGTCAGACTTTTCTTTTCTCTCTTGGAGGATTTATAGGAGGAGATAAGAGACGTGTGTGCTGTTTGTCTTTGAGGCATCATCGCAATCAACCGAGGGATCCCATCATACATCCAGGGACTGCTGTGAGTGCTGCACCCTTGTCTTATTGCAGACAGCAGGTGCAGATGGTTAAAGGCAGGTGCTCGGCAAAAAAAAAAAAGAACAAGCACCTGGTCCCTCTGTTGTAGCAGTCTGGGGCTGCTCTCACTATGATTAGCTTTGTTTCTCCAACAGAGCGCAGCGAGGAACAAGACCTACAACTTCATTAGGGTGGAGCACAACACCCCTTCTTTTGCTTTTGTCCTACACTTGACTGCACTAAGTTAGAGGAGGATGAGGTGGCAATGAAGATCAGGCTTTTATTAGGTGCCATGACTATCATTGGAGTGACACCTCTCCGCAAGAAAAGAGCTATCATCTGATGCACGTTTGCTCTACCGAGTTTAGTTTAGTTTAGACCTATGCAGAAAGTTAAAGGAAGACCTCCAGTGCTGCTGACCTGACGAGCAGCAGCAAGTTGCCTCCCACAATAATTTGTTATTTGAGCTTATAGAAGCACCAATCCGTGCTTGCAGCGTCCCATTTCCAGGATGCTTCAAGGACGAGCAGAGGAAATAAGTGCTAATGGTGTGTTTGTATAGTCAGAGCTCATATGCTCACACATTTGCTTTATTCGTGGCCTCACTTCATCTGCCAGCCAACCATTGAATAATTGAAGGAATTATCAGGCTACGGGATCCAAAGCCCCTCAGAAATGTGTCATGCCTCTGAGCAAAGCCGGCAGAAAAAGAGAAAAAATAAGAAAGAGAGGCCTCCGAATTCAGGGCTGTGTGTGTACGGCCGCAGAGCACAACCCTGTAATGTTCCACCTACATACAAAGACACACATAGAAAGTTGAAACACAGAGGCTGATGATGCCACAAATGGCAAGCTTTGATTGGCAGAATACCAATAGCTCATAATAGCGGGAGCCCATGCATGTCAGATAAATTCATGATTCTCTCCGAGCGCCGCTCTCCTATTTTCCTCTGCATCAGAATGGGTGTTTTTGGAGTCGCGAGATTTCACCATGCAATTTGGCTAGTGTCCCTCATACAAAGAATGTGACTGACGCAACATTAATCTCCAAACAAAGACACTGGCACAACTACTCCGCACAATTTCAGGGCTATGAGGGGGCAACGTCAGTCTCGATTTCTCACTGCTCCTTCACGAGCTGTTCCACTTTCTCCAATTCTCATTTAGATCAAACAAAACACTCCGGAAAGGAGGTGAAACGATACCGTTTAAATCCGTGACACACATGCACACGGGGGACCTCCTTCTCATTTTCTAAACAGAGAGTCATGGCAAGAACTTTTAAATTTGCCATAATAAGGTGTGACCTACATGGGAGGGAGCCAAAGCTCAAACTCCAGCTCCAAGCGAGATTCCTGCCTATTGAGTATTCCGAAATGTAATGCATGAACATTAAGGAGGAGAGAGACATAATTCTCTCACTTCCTGGAGCAGTGGTTAGAATATATACCACATCCTTCAAGGTGAAAAGCATGCAATATTTATTTTACTGATGCACTGTTTGACACTTTGGGAAAAAAACCGCTGTCACCAACACCAGCCAGAGGATGTAACATAATATAATCTCTCTGACACTGACATATGAAATACATCCCGTAGCTGACATTCATGAATAATGGCAGCTGTTTGGAGAAGAACAACTCTGAGGTCTATTTTCAAATAGGTTTCAGCTGCGGTGCTGCAAAACAACTATCCCGCTGTTTGTGTTGAACGAGAGCGATGCATCTTTCATGAACACGGTATAGTGCAACATGTATATTTAAGAAAAACACACACACTACAGGAAGGAGAAGACTTTTAGATTGCGGTTTGAATACACACTTACTGACACGTAAATGGATACTTTGCTTTGCAACATGTTTCGTCATGCATGGTTCATGCATGCATGCAAACGTGTTACATGGTGTTTTTTTTCTATATTATTTATTGCAGAGCAAATGTGTCAACATTTTGTTCGGTCTCCACAGATTACAATCTCGAGGTGAGAGTGGCATTCGTTCAGTGTGTCCAGCGTCAGTAAAGGGCAGCCTATGTGGAGAGCTCCCACAGGCAGCTCAGAGGGGGCTGAAGCTCACAAGACCCAGGGAGGAAAACATACAAGCGCTTTCCATATGAATGTAAGGCGTACAGTTTATGTTGCTATTATTAAAGAACTGGCCATCCTTTTTTCTTGGTTATGATAACATATTCTCACCAAGATAACTGCTCTGATCTGAGAACATGGCCGCATGGCTACAATGATTATGTTAGGGTTCACAAAAATGATCTGGAAGGGCTAGGCAACGATCATGGTTTGGGTTAAAATAAGTACGGTTAGAAAAATATCTTGATTTGGTTTAACATTGCTACTTTATTTAGGTTAGGGAACCTTTGTTGTCAAGTTACGGGACAAAAACATCAACGATGACTTCTCGTTTAACGTGGGGAACGAACAGCACTTTCCTGGCTGAAAGATTTCTATTTAGGATCTAAGTGCAGCCGTTTCACAGTGAGGACGCAATGGAAAATGTGTTATTATGACACGCAGAATGCCCTTTAAATGTCGTGGCTTTTATACAACCATGAGATCAGGTTTAGTTACTACTTATATAGCACTCACTCGCATGTTATATATATATATATATATATATATATATATATATATATATATATATATATATATATATATATATATATATATATGTATATATATATATATATATATATATATATATATATATTCTACCAACACTGTGTTGGATTTTACAGTCAAATTAATTACTTAGGCTATTGTACTGGGAATAGCTCTCCCCACCACACGGGCCCCAGTTCAACCACACTGCCTGCACAGTCTTACGCCCCTGTAAGACAACGTTATTAATATTACAAAATAAAACACCAGTTGTAATAAACCACTGCTAGTTAAGCTTTGCCACATGGCGAAGGACACAAAAACTAACAAATGTATGCTTGAGCAAAAAAGTCTAAGTATTTTTTTTTTTCAAAGCAGGACCGTAAAATTATTCATATACATTATTCATTTGGATTTTATTTTTTAACAAATCGTATGTTCCTAGAGTCCAAAAGATATGACGCATAAAAAAATGGCCCCGAGCCAAAATCAAGGCTGAAAGTGAAACACACACACACACACACACACACACACACACACACACACACACACACACACACACACACACACACACACACAGACATGGCACACAAAGTGTGACACCCTTCCCCCCAGTTAAGTAAGGGACTGTTCATACAAAACCATCAATCCCCCCTGAGTTAAACCCCATCTGTTCCTCTGGTAGAAACAGAGAGCGGGAGAGAGGGAGGGTGGAGGAGAAAAAGGGGTGGGGGTGCTGAGGTGAGGAGAAAATCATAGTGGGATCTGGAGACAGCCGTAGGAGAGAGATGGAGGAGGAGATGGAGGGGACGGGTAGAGGAGTAGGGCCAGCCGATGATGATGATGATGATGACGATGATGGTGGTGGTGGTGGTGGGTAAAAAAACACAGGCAAGAAAGGAGGAGGAGGAGGAACGCCAAATGCTCGACCACTTGACAAATTCCTTGTTTGGTGCTCCTGAATGTACAAGTGGTCTCATAAGCAGGTGTGTGTTTGTGACCCAGAAGAGAATAAAAGGGCTCATCAGATGAGAGAGGTGGAAACCGTACGTTTGTGTTCATAAAGTCAGGACTTGAGATTAAGACGACAAAAACAAGTCAAGTAAACAAAACGGGCGTGAAACAGCACGTACGCTTCCTGTCACTTTCCCCTTCTCGAAATAGAGACAGCGGCCGGGCAGTCACTTCAGCGTGGCCATGCGTGGGACAGCCTCGTCCCTCCCCCCGTTTGACCTGCAGCTGCCACTCAGACTGACATCACCAGAAAGCCCCTTGTTTTGTTTCCCAATGTCCTCCACAGCCAAAGGTCAAGGTTCATCGTGCGGCGGGTGGGAGAGACTCCTCCACTGCGTACGGTGTCAAATTAATGGGGCCAACTAGTTTATTGGGTTGCTTTGGGAATGACAAACATATTCTCTTTCACACCCACACTATTTGTTGATCAGGTATTTAGTCAATATGTTAATGATGCATTATGCATGAGGCTAAACAATGCTTAATTACACTTGCATGATTTGGATTCCACATTCAAATTAGTGTGTTTGATACATGGACTATTCTCAAGAGAAGACATGTAATTACTGTACTATTTCCATTTGGTATAGTGACTCCTGCTTACATGCGTAACCAAGGAGCGATATAAAGTCAAAGAAACCTGTTCTGGCCTCTACAAAAAACATTTTTTTTTGTGTTTTTTTTGTTGCAGTTTTCTTCATGGTGTAATGACGGCATGAAAGCTTAGGTTTGTGAATTCCAAATCCTATTTACCTCTCCTCAACATTAAAGATACTTAGCGAGGAGCACTTTGCAAGAAACTATTTGATGATAAAAGCTTTTGAAATATTGATTTGAATGTGAAATTGAGCAGCAGTTGTGAAGGCATCAGTCAGTGTTATTCTCTTTTAATCCAAACTTCTTTATCTGAGGGCAGAGAGGGAGGAGGGAGAGACACATATGGGGGAACATCTGTGAGTGTGTGTACGTGATTCTTCTGAGAGCGCACATGTGTATGCATTTGTGCATTCGTGGGCGTATGTTTGTGAGCATGTATTCCCCAGTGTATTGTCTGAGTGAGGTGAGAGACTACTTGATTTTTGAACCTCTGTAAACAAGCCAGAGCCTTGTTAACGATGCCACTCAGAGTTAATGCGCAAAACAACTTTCAGCTCAAAATACGCTTTTCAGGAAAGTCTGAATTCCTCGCTTATTACTGCAGAATAAACGCTGATCTGCACTCTACCTCAGTATGGCGGTGGAATCTTTGGCAGCAGCAACAAATTCCCTTTCAAACATAGAGACACATAGCACATATTGTGTGTATACCAAGGTAAATGTATTTCCATAACCTGTCATTGCAAGAAAAACACACACACAAACGTCAGAATTCCACAGTAGACCTCTGACAACAGGAGACACATGCAGAATGCAGAAAGAATCCTCCCCGTTCTTATTCCGCTATCATAATACACCTGACGTTGTCACAAACCCACAGAAATGCAACAATGCAAAAGAAGGGATTCAGGTATACCTTCCAATAAAACCACAAAGATACTCTGGAAAAACTACGCATTAACAACCCAATATACTTTGATTGGATTCATAAGCGTTGGTCTGAAATCACATATTTATCATTCTAAAATGAACACAATACATAGAGAGTTTTATTCCCTGCTGCATCTCAGACCAATTCAAAATGTCAAATACATTTCTGGGGTAATGCAAAAGATGCCTATACACATGAAAAACTCAATACTTTGAAAAAAGAGTTCCAATGTGTCATAATAAATAGACAATTGTGGGTTAACGTAGCAGTCCTGAGGACTAGCTGAGCCACTTCTATGGGTTGAGGTTGCCCTCTACTGGCCCCTTTTTCCTGAAGCATAAAGCATGAGTTTACCTGCTTGAAGCCACAATATTATGCATTCCTACATTTACATTTTGATAACACCCTGGCACCAGACTTCACAGTAGGCGTAGATGTTAATGTAGGGTATGCTAAAGTATGTAAAGCACAGATTAATTGTCATTTGTCTCCAATATTTAAGATATTCTCTTCTTCTTCTTATATATATATATATTCGTTCAAGATAACATTTTAAAACAATATACTTTTTTTGTGAGTTAAGGAATGGGCCTATTATAAAGATGAGCTCATTCATCATAGGGAGTATACTCAGCCTGTGAAAAGAGTTCACAAAAAGATGCTTTCGAGTTGCATTATTGGAAGTGAAGGATTGTGTTTTTGGAACATATGGTGCTAAAAGTTCGGATATCTCCTCTGCTGTTTCAATTTTGACCACTCTTATTTAGATTATCTCCTGCAAGTCCCCACACTTAATGAAAGCACATTACTAACACATCACAGGAGTACTCCGACTGTTGCCTTATAATGCTACTCAAATTGTGTTCGGCCGCTTTGATGGCAAGACAAAGGGGATTGAATTTCAGTTGGTGGGTCATCATAGGTGAAGGATGAGGAAGAGCGTGGCAGGGGAATGGCTACTCAATGCTGTTGAAGTAATGTAATTGTTTATTCCTTTTCTTAATGAGGTTACCACTTCACTCACTCTGCTTCTACAAGGGCAGACAGGGCATGGACGATTTCCACAGCGCTGTGTGAACATTATGACGTGTCCAATGAACGATTCCTCAACTCCAGCGTACAATGAATTGAAACTATTAAACACACGTCCCAAAAATGTGGTGACTCACAGGAAAATGCCATCATTTACATCACGGGGGAAATCCTGGTAATGTTCTCTTCACGTGAACATATTGAAAGCGACATCATCCTCAGTATCAAGTCAACCCTAGAGATCGCTGACGGGAAAACAAGAATATCCTTTAAAGCTGGGAGCTCGCAGACGGGATCCTTCAGGATGCATTCAAATGCAACGCACTACTGCAGCAGTTTGTTAAACTAATCCCAGGGCACACACAAAGACACATTACTGGAGGACACTGAAATGATGCTAGAAATGATTGATACCTATGTTTTACTCTCTGCTCTGAGACAGAAATGAGGCGAGAGTTTTGGGGTGATTTCTTATGAATGAATGTGCTGCAGGCACCATTCTAGTCCCGTTCTCCTGTTATTGAAGTGCCTCCCATGTGGATTCCTGTGCCATGACACAGGTTTTTGTATCTCTCTGAGGCTGCAGCAGCTCCGGCTCCATCAGCATGACTGATCTCATTTATCTCAGTCGCATCCAAAGAGGCCCGGGGTGTAGGGATGGGAGCTTCAATAGCAGCACTGTGAGCGCAAAAGCACAGATCATTGAGCTGTGCACTACGGCAGCCGGGGACTCACATGTGTGAATAACTGTATGAAGTTGGGATTTCTCAATATGGGGTAGCAGGAGATGTATGATGCTTCATGTTGGGGATAAACAAACCTTCACTGCACTCCATCATACTGCATTCAATATTAGTTTATCAATATTTCCTGCTGAGATGTCAACCAAACAGCACAATGTACTGCAGCAACAAACATATGGCACATTATAGTCAAACAAATGTAACTTCACGCTGAATTAAGGGATGTTTATTAGTTCTCTCGGAGGGATAATTTGCCTGTAAATAGAGTAATAGCAAAAATAAATCTTTACATTTTTTAAGTGGACTTGAACCAGGAAGCCAGACACGATACCCATTGATATTTAGTTCCGAGATGAAAATTACAAGGAATATTATCTGACGACAGAAAAAGATGCACAAGGATATTTATGTGTACGCCGTTAACGCCTTCACAGAAAACTCATTCTGTTCATGCGAGAGCAGACTCCTCATCTCAGGACATCCGTCTCTGTAGACCCACTTACCATGACATTTTCTTCCTGTGCTTGTAATTGATTTCTTCTTCAATTTATTAATATAGCCTATGGAGCGCCCGGAGCACAACGCTAGTTATCTGGAGCCCACCAGGAGCTTAATCTCCTAAAATGAGCGGAATTAATAAGAGTGTTCAAGTAACGTATTGATTACAGAATCGATGTCTGTTTCTTTGCACATGATTACTATAAAATGAAACCGCATTAAGTAAGTAAGTGGCTTTTTCAATCATTTTTTGCTTCAATCCTAATTTCAATAAGGTCTTGTTTGATAGATTGTATGCAAATGTTTAACCATACCTTTCATAACAAGAAGGAATTCAAAGAAACGGATCACCACCCGCTCCAGGTTATAATGGATGAAGCTTATATTGTTTTCTTCCAGGTCGGACATCACGCTTTGCTGAGATCAGACTGTCAATCAAACAAGAGGCCATGGGACCAAGTGCAGAGACATTTCCATCATCATCATCATCATCATCATCATCATCACCACAGGGAAACGAAAGGATGTGGTTATTATTTTTGTATCCCTCCTATAGTAACATGTTGCACAAATAAGGCAAAATCGAAGGAATCTGGATGAATGTCAATCCGTTGTGTGTAATATTTCTGTTAATACTTATTCTAAATCAATATATAGCATTTCTTTAAATATATATATATTCCATCTATAAGTTCACCAAGAAACCACTTACAGTCTTCTGAATAAATTTCCATTTGTATACACGCATAATAGAACAGATATTTTCTTCAAGAGATATAGGTCCAATGTGTCACTCTATATTTCGCAATATGTATATTGGGAGCTTTGACCTTATTTCATATGTTCTGGCATAAACATCTCATTTTCTTTGTAAGTGTGCCATTTGAAAGCAATTTCTCAACAGTGTGAATAAAAATGAGGTGTCTGTGTAAAAACAATCCATAAATAAGTATTATAGAAAGATAGTTTTCATGGCAATATGCATTTGGCACCTCAAAGTGAAAGACAGACAGAGCAGATGAAACAGTAGTAACACACCTCATTAAAAGTAAGACAACAAACATAAATTATAGATAAATATATTTATTTATTTTTAAGTAGAGGACGTCTACACGCATATGACAACATGTATACATGGTAGCACAGGTGAATCAGCAGTCCATATCAGCTCACATTAGTAGGGTCTAATGAATCTCTGCTTCTGCAGACTCAGCGGCTTAGTTTGAGAGCAGTGGGGTGAACGTTGCAGATGTCGAACCAGCGCTCGACCACCTCCTTGTGTGGCAGCAGGCCATTTCGTGGCAGAAAGGGCCGGCGCCAGCGATCCCGGCTTCCCAACACCTGCCAGAAGCGCGCGCCCTTGAGGAGGAAGATGGCATTGTGGGTGTAGGAGAAGTACGATGCATCGATGTTGCCATCTGGATGGTCTCCGCTCACCACTGGAGGGAAAACGTCTCTGATGTTTTTGGGGAAGCCTCGTGCCAAGCTGTTGGCTTTCACGTCAAACGCATACACCTGTTTGAACAGATAATTGTTTTCTCTCTTATATAGAAATCAATTAAATTACAACAAGCAAACAAATCACAGAGGAAGTGCAGCAGGTGTGTTTGCGTGAATATGTTCCCTCGTAATGCTGAGAAACAATGAATTAGCTTGGGCTTTGGTTTCGCCAAAATGTTTGCTTATGTATACATATTTAATACTCAGTGTATTATGTTTGTACCTCATTGCCTTTTTGTTCCCGGCTGCACAGAGCAGATGATACCTGGCAGCTTGATAATATGCCAGGAAGCAACAAGTAGTCCTATGCTGTATTAATAGGCTCCAGGTCTTGTGTATGTCAATTAGTTTGTGTTAATTTGATTAACACAACTTTAGGAATTATAAACAGATTTCTTGGGATTCGGACAGAGGCTACCTTTGCAACACAGGGCCACACTATTATTAATGGTAAGGCAAAAATTAGGTGCATTAATTTGGATCAATATATCGATTCAACAATCCAAAATCCAATATCCTTGATGCAAAGTGAAAACATTGATACATGTCACCGTTTTTAAGATGTGCCTTTATTTTGAAATTCCCATGGCACATCTGTGTCACCATTTCCAACCAAGCGCACCTTCTTCCTACAGAGCTCAATGATACAATTCTTTTTGTTGCTTATTATGACTTGATATAGATGTAACTAACTATGTTAAATGTGCAGATGATATTGTCTCATATGGATCACAGGCAACTGAATTGAATTGAATTAAAATCATACTGTGGCAAACTATGATATTAGCAAATATCGTATTGTTGTCCAAATTGAATCTTTTGTTTACATCACTAATCATATTTATTCACCTTAGTTGATATTTTCATACAAATTTACAATTAACCATATTACTCCTGAAATCTATTCTCAATTCAAACAGATCTACGTGATTTGTATGCACCTCCCCAGTTATCGTGTACTAAAGAGATGAAGATGAGGATTCAATTCTTACAAGAGTGTCTTTGAAGAAGTAGATGTGAGAGTCCCTCCTGTCATAGAAGGCGGTGTCAATGGGACTGAACACCCCTGGGAAACCCTGGGAGATTAACCTCGGATAGCGGTGACCTTCAGGGTCCTGTCTGAACGCCTGGTCATTCTCATTGTCGTACCTCCAGAAATGAGCACCTGTACACAAAAAAACACCATTCACCAAAGAATATCTTTGGAGATACAACTACCCGAGTGGTTCATACAGTATTTACATTTGTAGGGATGATTTTTGGGCCTACCTTTAAAGAAGTAGACGGCATCTTTTTTTCGGGACCACACATGCACATACGCATCCACTCCATCCATGGGAATTCCACGCCAGCCAGCCTGCAGGGCAACTGGATCTCCGAAGCGCGTTCGGTTATTTCTGTTCTCGTACAGCCAGTACGAGCCGTCTCTCATGAAATAAGTGTTGAAGCGGATGACCACCTCCCCGTAAGGCGTCTTCTCCTTCCTGATCATGTCAAATGCTGTGTTGAATCGGCCCTTACAGCCCCCTGCATTTAAAGATAAGCACATTGTAGAAAGCATATTCCTTTGTGTCAATTTATTACTGTATGTATGTAAATAAAACATAATCTAGTTGTGTCTGTGTGTGTATGTGTCCACTAGATGGCGCTGTAACCGTGTACCATAGAGGTGCTGTATGGCCTTCCTGTCCATCCAGTCCATCTCAAAGCCTGACTCCTGGGGCAGATAGCTGGGCTGCATGATAGAGCCAGCTCTGTAGATGTGGGGGAGACCCAGAACATGGCCGATCTCATGAACTGCTACCTAACAGACAGGAACATTTGTGTTACTATGCTGTTCCGTTATACATTATGATTCCCTTGATCATGCTTACTTTGAGGAGACTGATCCCGCTGCCAGCATTGGGGGCGGTGAAATGTTCGTCGTCATCAAAGTGAATATCCCCCAGGAACCAGGCGTGGGCAAATTCTTGACCAGTGCCATCAAATCTCTGGTTGCAACCCAGATGCCTTCCTGTGTGAAATATAGTGGCATACGTCAAGAAAAAAAAGAACAAGAAAAAAGAGGGCACTGTGTGAATTTTGTTTTAAACATTGTCAGCACATAGGGAAATATGTTACTTCACAAGAGAAGCGGTTGTGCATTAAGTATATATAAAGTCTACTTGTACCAGACCAACATATTTCTGCTTTATGCAACACTGATGATGGCCATTAGAGCTGAAATATGCTGAAATATGCTGGTTCTGACATGACATGGGAATTGTGTTTTTTCTGAAAATATATGATAATAATAAGTAAATGAGTGAAGAACCTTTATACTGTAGTTTAGGATGTTTTACTGCCAAACTTTACTTTGAAAAATTATGTTATATTGAAACAAAAAGCAGAAGAATATAATGTGAAACTTTCACATTTCAAGAAAATATATTGGATATGCATGCATTATGTGAATGCCATATGTTTGTTTTTCCTTTTGGAGGAATGTTCTGAAATATCTGGATGAATGGTTAGAATCTGATCTGCCTATATTGCCAAGATTGTGTCTTCTTGAAGCCAGAACTGTGGTGCCGCAGTTAAGTGAGTACCAACAAGTGGCTTTAACAATGTGTGCTCGGATGATTCCTAGATGTTGGAAAGAGCCTCAAACTCCAATGAAAACATGGAAGGAAGTAATGTAAAAGGTGAAAAGAAGCTGGAAGAACTGAACTGCAGAATCAACATGTTAAAGAACAATGAGACAGCTTAAGTGAACATATGTGTGACCTAAACGTGGCAATAATATAATGATTTAGCAGAGTATTATGCTATGTCTGTCATGCACTAATGCCCATATAATTATAACCAAATAATGATCTCTCTTTCATCAGTGTCGGTTTGATTACCTGCCTGTTTTTTATTATTTATATTGTTCTTTTTCTGTTGAATATTACCATGATAAAACCCATTTTAACTTAAAAATGAATGAATATCATATATATTGGGTCAGACCTACCTGTGCCAAAGCCCAGCCGGATATCAATATCCTCCAGTGGAGAACGCGTATCCTCCACAAACTCCAGGGGCGACACCTCGCTCCACATCCTGAAGGCCAGCCTGAAGATGTACCTCTGGTCTTCAATGGACAGCTGGCTGCTGTATCCTTCTCCTATCAGCCTCCATTTCAACACCCTCTTGGAAAAGGCCATGTAACCAGTTTTACCCAAATCTCTCCTGTGCCTGCTTTTGGACACGAGAGTGGCGAGGTGGCGTTTCCTGCGCCGCACTGCTTTGCTCTGACGTGCGTTCACGCTGACATTTACCACTTGACCGTCCATGTGGTTATTGTGCGAGCTGTTTAGAGAAGTGTTATTTAAAATGTGATCGTATAAGCTAAAGCCGTCTGTGTAATTCATGCTGGTGTCATTGGAAATGCCTGTGATAACACTTTCTGTGTCATTAACATTGAATGTGTCTTCTTCAAGGGGGCCAGCAGTACCAAAAGAAGAGTCTGAGATTACATTACTCAATGTGTTGTTACTGTCACTTGCACTGCTTTCAGTATCTGAGGCGCTGCTGTTCTCGGGTGCTGCAGGGGCGTCCAGGTCGATCTCCTTGTCAGGGACTCCGCACCTCGGTTTGTTCATAGCCACCTTGGTGGCCTCATCAAACACACCTGTGGCAGGCAGACCCGATACCCTCTGGAACTCTTGAAGAGCTGAAATAAACACTTGGCTCTCGGTTTGACCGTTGTCGTTGTCACCATCCTCAGGAGCGTCCCTCGAGTGATGTGAGGTTCCTTCCTGGATCACGTCTTGAAGGTCACCCAGGAAGTCGTTTTCGAAAGAGGGGTCTGAATCTTCAAACTGGACCGCCTCCCAGTTCACTGGATTAATGAATCCATATCTCGAGAGAAATAGCTGTAACAAGACATGGGTTACTTTATATGATTACAACAATCAATCATAAAATGTCTAATCTCAAAGATGCGGAAGTTTGAAAAAAGACTCCGATTTTTACCTCTGCTGTGTATTTGCTTGATATTGCCTCAGCTTGGTGAGAATTAAGGGTCTGCACATCAGAATGGTCCCGGTTATGGAAGAGTTTCTCTGCATCAGCTGAGCTAATGCTCGTCCAAAATAGCAAAATCATCAGCTGGATAGAAGTCAGCATCGTGGCGTTGGTTTACTCAGGTAACTATATAAAAGTAAGTAAGAAGCCACGGTGCTTTATAGGCAGGTCCTGAGTTTCTCCACTCCCATCTAAAGGTGCGACTCTTTGGAGGTATCCCACTTTCCTCAGCTTTGTGTGAAAAGTAAACCTGTCTTTACTATCTCCAACTGCTTCATTTCACTGAATTGTATGGATGTGTTATACACGCTCCGCTGGTTTTAAATGGACTGTTGTTGACCTGCGGAAAGACGTTAAAGCCTTCACTTTCATGTGGACAATAGCAGTTTAGGACATCCATGACTTCTTTTGAACAGGACACACAAACGCACACACTTGAGTGTTTTACAATGAATAACCACCATCCAAACCTTCCATCCAACATCACATTGACTGACCTTTATTTTCAAAAACAAAAGATAGATTGACTTTCTTGAGCATGCCAAACATAAATATTATAATTACATTCACTTACATTTTTTTTAAGCTCTTATGGCACAAAAGCTTTGTTTTCCTCAGTGCAAACTAGCTGTTGTACATACAAAATCAGGTAAAAGTAAAACAGACAAATAACAATACATATAAATAACACAGAATACACAAAGAGAGACGATAAAGTGGATGGATTCAAGAGCTGCGGCCTGTGGGTGGCTACTGTAGAGCTTTGGCTATCGCTGCTGCCAGGTGCTCAGCTGTTGGCTTTTCTGCAGTACAGCTGACACACATGCCTTCTGCTGCCATGGCATCTTGTGTAGTAGGTCCTATGGCTGCAAACTGGAAACAAAGAAGTGAAGATCTGTTAGGTACTGCAGATTCATGCATTGTTTTATGTGTGTGCCTATGAGGAGGCTGCACCTTTATTTGAGTCAGCTGTTCACCCGACAGCCTCCGTACCACCTCTAAGCAAAACTTCACTCCCGATGGGCTGAAGAAAGCTATGCTGGCTGGAGTGCCCTGTAAATGCACAGACAAATGAACAGTTACTACATTTAGAAAAAGCCCTCTCGAAAATGCAGACGGAGTGGGGCTTTACCTGCTCTGTGAAAAAGTTCTTTAGATTTTTCTCCAGATCTGGATGTTCAGCTGTTTGATAGACAGTCAGCGTCTCGAGGGGCACCCCTGGAAACAAAAGAAAGAGATCCCCGCAGTGATGAAGGTAGCACAGTTATTATTTTATAATTAGTGTAGACCCAGTGGGACTTCTATCACCTTGAGTCTTAATATTGAGATCTTGAGGCACAATAGGGGAGAACGCTTACCATTTCCCCTTAAAGCCGTGGGCAAGACTTCTCTTTTGATTGAGCCACAGGGGAAAAAAAGTGGTAGAATATTTGTGTTCTCTCCTATGAAAACGAAGAGAATTAAGTATAAGGTCATATTAATTATCAGAACAACTGTAAAAGGTTTCATTAAACTGAAGAATGTGGGAGTATAAAGTCATATCGTACGTTCAAGGATAAGATGTGACAGGACTCCTGCTGTCCCTGTGTCCTCGCCCAAAGGGTTCAGACCCAGATTCCGTACTATGCAGGGAAAAAACAAACAGAGAAAGGACACGTGACTGAATATTTACACAAATGAATGATTAAGTCAAATTCTGTTCAACTGCTCCAATTACTAAATACACAACTAACTGACAACAAAGAGACCAAGTGGCACTAAAGAAAGAAGGTAAAGCACACGTCAGGCAGGTGCTGCACCTTGCAGCACACTGTCACTTGTGTACGTCCTATTTCCAAATGGCCGAGGGTAGTAACATCCCCTCACACACTTCTGTCGGCACCAGGTGCCTCTCTCACTCTACTAGAATTAGCATTAACATAGCAAAAGTCCATAAAAATAGCATTTTTTTGGAATAATCATTTAAGGTGAAAAGGGTTTTCATATGTGACAATAACTCACCTAATGCAGCAGTTGCCTTCCCGACCACATAGATGGACTTGCTGTTCCATTTGTCTTTCACAGAGTTGCTCCATTCTGAAATAATAATTTGGGGAAAAGGATTACATTTAATCAAGGAAGTGGTTTCAAATTTCAGTTTTCAGTCAAGAAACACAGTACACAGAACTCACAAGACATTTAACCGAACACATGTTTTCAGAGGATCAATCGATGAGGTACAAGGTGCAACAATTATACTATAAAACACAATTCCTTCTCACCTTCTCTTCTTTCTTCCGCTTCTAAGCACATCCTCACAGCCTCCACTGCTCTCGGACTGGTGAATATAAGACCTCCGTGCTTTTCTGGTTGGAAAAGCTGAAAAAAGGAAGACATCTTAAAACAACCGACAAATGATACAAAAAGCAATATGTGTACATGAATGATGCAAATACAAATGTAATATTTAAATAATGTAATTTACCTGATCTGACAAGGTGTTTAATGAGACAAACTTAAAAGACAGCACAGGAATAAGGGTTGCTGTATGTCCATGTGACGCCAGCTCCTGTGGAATCAAAACAATAACTTCCTGTCAATATTTTCTGCGAAATGCAAATCTGTACTGACAACTGCTGAAAATACACATCTGAACAAAGTACACAGAACAACTGCTTTTACCTGAATGTAAGGATCAGGACCAGACTCTTCATCTCTAGGCTCTTTTAGAAGAAGCACATGCATATTGGCAAGGCTTTAAAACGCTCTGGATCAATACAATAAATAGGGAAGCATACAGCGGATCAAACCAGGGTGAAATATGAATGCTGCTGTCAAAAATACAGTCAACACAGACACTGAAAACTGCCAAAAAGACTGAGGACAGTGGGTGTGAAGACACAGCAAGTTAAGCTACACCCTAAAACTGCCATATGCAACCGGCAGATAACAATACTGTTGAGTCACGATTATTGGACGTACATGAGGAGAACATGAAACGAAATAATGTCACAATTTCTCTTTGAATTCGTGTATTACGCATGTTGCATTAGCTGTAATGTGGCTGATGTCTTCTTCTGTTATTGTTTACATTAGTAAGGCTGAATTATGAGTTTAGCTAGCTAGTAACCGCCCCCCTTATTAGATCCTGTCCGTAATGCCTTGTGATAATAAGTAGTTAATATACCTTGCTTGCTTGCTTGTACAATGATTTGAATGACAACGGATACTCAAAAGACACAATATTACACGATATTCTTGTACCTTGAGTTGTCGTTACCGCTGAGTGCATAACGACT
The DNA here is from genome assembly GCF_910589615.1 of Taurulus bubalis. Lineage (NCBI taxonomy): Eukaryota > Metazoa > Chordata > Actinopteri > Perciformes > Cottidae > Taurulus > Taurulus bubalis. The sequence continues at coordinate 8,717,681 of NC_136590.1, read as the reverse complement.
TTCAGCCATGGTCAAGAAGGGGAGATATTACATTTCATATTTGACTAACTTTAAAATAAATCAAGTTAATTCTGCAAAATTATGATGAATTAAAACGATCTTTTATTAATTATGAAACCATATAATATAATTAGCTGTCCATAACGGATGTATAGTAGTTTAGGCACATATCAATTAACTTCTGTCCCCTTTTTCCTGAAATGGTTCATTCCATTTTCGCGAAGGGCGACTAGCCAGCATTGCGGCTCCGAAGGTTGCTACGGCAAGTGGCAAGTCCTGTATATTTAAGGGCCATAATGGCGGCTTCAGACTCACAGTTTCCTAACACGCTCTCCGCGAACAGTTGCCCCGCCCACTCGGTCGACACGCGCGTTGTAAGTTTGCAAGCATGGCTTCTTTAGCTAAGAAAAGAGCAGTAGGTTTGGGTGTAAATCCCGAGGAAAGCGACAGCTCCGATGAGAATCCGGAGGAGGATGGTGATTCCGGAGATGAGGACAGCGGGGCATCCGAGGAGGAGATCAATGAGGTAACGCTAACGGAACATTAACTCCCATGCATGGCCTTACGAACTAGCTAGCGTTTAGCTAGCTGTTAGCTAGCCAACTCAGCTGTCGGCTAAAGGTAACATGACGCTACATTAGCAATATTTACTGTTGCAACCACGAAAATATTAATGTACAAACTGGAATGTCATATTTAAGTAGTATCTAGCGTTAATATTAACGTTACCTTACGTTAGTATGGCTAACATGGGAAAGTATTTTACAGTGCGTGTCAAAAAACTGCTCGAGTAAAACTAAAATGACTTATTAATTCAATGAGTACGTCAAGCAACTACCCTATTAATATATACAAAGTACTTTAATGCATACTTTCTCCACGTGCAGCCAGGTTTGTGTTGTTAACTGCTCACTACTTTGTTATTGTTTGGCTATCAGGAGGTCATGGTTGACTTTGAAGCTCACGCCATCGCAAACAACGACTTCAATGGTGTCAAGAAACTCTTACAACAGGTTTGAGACTCTATCTATCTATCTATCTATCTATCTATCTATCTATCATGTTCGGTGTAAGCTTGTACTGACTTCAGTTGTGTTTGTATTCAGCTCTTCCTGAAGGCTCATGTAAATACTTCAGAGATGACAGACCTCATCATTCAACAGAATCACATTGGAAGTGTCATCAAGGTGAGTTTAAGCTCATCTCACATTTTACAAGTGGCTTTATTTTTTTTCCAGCTCTAACATGTGTACACTACTTCATTTTGCTCCAGCAAGCTGAGGTGCCAGACGACAGCGACGATGACGACCCTGATGAAGTATTTGGCTTCATCACTTTGCTTAACCTTACAGAGAGAAAGGTAGCACCACTGGTGGACACCGACCTTACGGAATAGTTGGCTTTTGGGCGCTCTGATGACGTATACATAAATAAAATTAACACGTTTTTTTGTCATTTTCCTGTTTGCAGGATGTGCAATGTGTGGAGGAGTTGAAGGAGCTGATCGTGGATCAGTGTGAGAAGAGCTCTACCCCCAGTATGACGGAAGAGCTAGAGCAGATCTTCAACGACGCCAGCAAACCTGTTGGGCTTCTCGTATGTGAGCGCTTCATCAACGTGCCCCCACAGATCGCCCTCCCACTGCACAAACAGCTCCAGTGAGTTGCACTCTGTCTTGAATGGATACTTGACCTAATGGCGCCTCGTAAAGGGAACAATAAAACATTTAAGATGGGTTAACTACTTCCTACGGATGCATTCTAATTTGGAATAGGTGAAGGGGGTGTTTGCTCCTTAGCCTTGTTCGGGGTCAAAACTTGAAATGTTGTGTGCAGGAAAATTAACCGAATTTCTCTGTCCTCCAGGGAAGAACTAGAGGAAGCTCAGAGGACGAATAAGCCCAGTGGGAAGTGTCACTATTGTCTGATGATCAGCAAGACCTGCAAAGAGGCAAGCAAGAGTATTCCAGCCAGAGGAGGCGCTCCCAAAGAGGAATACTTGTTTGTCAATGCAGAGGAGGAATTCTTCTATGAGGTAACGTCAAGTAAATGCAAGAAGAGTCTGAGATGCAAACTTTTATAATATACAAGGAGTGCTTTTCATTCCGTATTTCAATAACTCATTCATTTGATATTGTATTGCTATTTAATGAGCTGTAGGCAGTTTTACCTTTATTATAATGATGATAATAATACTGTCATAGAAGAAAAAAGCAATGTGAAACATTTGTATTCATGCCTAGAGATGAACAGATGTAAGCATTGTCTGTATTCTCCTCACAGCAAGCCGTCATGAAGTTCCACTACTCGGTCCAGGAAGAGACAGACACCTGTTTAAGCGGCAGGTGGGCATTCGACGACGTACCCATGAAACCTTTCAGGACCGTGATGCTGATCCCAGCAGACAGAATGCCAGCTATTATGACGAAACTCAAAGAATACTTAACTGTGTGAACCGAACCAATAAACTGACGACTTTCAGGCTCATGGAAATTGTTCAATATACTCGAGACTGTAGAAGAAAATATTTTGGTACCATCAGCTACAGTAGTGCCAGTATTAAAAACCTGACATTTAGTACATGCTGTGCAGTGAGTTTATTTTTTTTTAAAGACATTTTAGAGAAGCAGTTTTTAGCAAAATGTCTGGTTCCCTTTATTATACCCTGCTTATACTGCAGAAACATTGTCATGTGAATTTTATAGACTTGTTTATAACAAGATTATGAACCAAGATAATTCAATATGATAAATATTGTGTTTGACAACTGATGTGAGCTTGGAGTCCAGTCACCCCAGATGGAGGGATGTGTAACTTGCAAATAAATTAGAGTGGTAAAGCTCCAATTGTGTCCAATCGATAGCAGTTCCAGATTTCCTTTCATAACTTAGTAAAAATCCGATTTTCACATTTTTATCGACATGAAAATGGAGGATACAAATGTCTGAGGATTTTCTAAGTAAACAACCTTGTAAATCTCTTGCCATCTATAATTAATAAATGCTTTATATCTACATGTCTTGATAAAATGACACGTTTTAGTCTCAAACCACAACGTTACACACCACCTTAACCTGAAGAGTTGTACCGCTAGCTTTGTAAGAGGTAAAGGAAGTATATTCTCCAGCAGCTTGTACATGCAATGTGTTGGACGTCTCTGAACCTGCATCCTCCTAGTTACGTGCACAAGAGGTGTGATGGAATGTTTTTCTCCCTTTTTAAATACAGCAGCAGACATCTGTTGCTCATTAAAATGTAAACATCCATCAGGATACTGCATTTTCTGAGAGCAGAGCTAATATAAAAAGGTACGAAACGACAATCAGGTAAAAAGCATGTACTGACACTAGGTATCTCTAAAAGTTGTATTGAACCACGATTAATACAAATGTTTATAACTTAATATTACAGCCCCTGGTTTGCATTGCATTTAAACATTTTACAACATGTGATGAACAGATTACAGCCCAGATTTTCACATTTTATGATTTTAGATCACTGAATCACACATCTGTCATAAGTCTGCGGCACCACTGCACAGCCAGTGTTGACATCGCCGCAGATTGTGGAGGATTTTGGTTTCCCGTCTTCACATTTGCTGGATCCGTCAGGGTCCAAAATGTCCTGCAGTATGTCTTTGCTTTCACTAGGGGGCAGGTTGTAGAAGAAGTACAGGGGTGCCATTTGAATGTACCTATGGGGACAAACAGAAATTACATATAAAAAAGATGAAAAACAAGTACGAATATGGTTAATAATTTATTTATTTTTATTTAAAAAAAAAACACGTAAATTTAAAGAGGATTACAAAAAGCAATTTTTTTTGGCAATAACAAAAACAATCAAAACATGTTTGTCACCAGTGTGGTGCATGGAAACATAATCCATGAGAATGTCATTCTAATCTCTTCGCATGCATGTCATATTGAAAAGAGCTGGAAAAAGGGAAAGACTTACACTTGAGGGGAAATTTCAGAGACGGTTTTCATGCAGTTGTTCTCCGACAGGGTGTACTCGTGGAACACAACCCACTCGGGCAACCCCAGCTTGTGCGACTGAGCCCCGTAGCCGGACAGGGGATGCACCTGGGCCACGTGCTTGTGCGTCAGAATTAAGTAGTTTCCTGATCCGTCCACATCTCGAGCGATCTGCGAATCGGAAACATACACCGCACACGTCAGTACAGTTGAATAATGGCAACTCCCTTAATATTGACATTTTGGTTTCCACATACCTGCATGAAGAAACCGGCCAGCAGAGCTCTTTTGATGTTGTGGGTGTTGGTCTTGGTTCCAAAGAAGGGCTCGGAGATGGGAAGCTCGATCCTGTTCAAGGTGTCGGTCAACTCGGATCTGATGGCCTCAGCTTTCTTCAGGGCGGAATGATCAAGGAAATAGTCCTGGCACCACTTTTCTGCGGTGAAGTCTGTAGTAGGAGTGGAGTATTATTTATACAAGTCAGAAATAGGGCAACAGTTTAAGTCATGAAACTGATCTGGTCAGACACCTTGCACCTTGGCCCATAAAGTAAAACTAAAAACATTAAAAAAATAACTTCTATCTCTTATTTTAGAACTCAAAGTACATCAGCGTGTTTGATCAAGTTGATGGACTTGCACAATTCTTGCACTTATTGTAAGTGTCAGCAAAAATAATGTAATGTAAAAAATAAACATTTAAATGAGGTCCATAAGTGTCTAATATAATTAAACTATTTTAATTGTTATCTTAATTTTTAATCCCCAACTACAAACAATGTGACCGGATTTAAATGGTGACAGGTTGTAAATTATTAATTTAAAAAAGGGGTAATACGATTTACTTAAACCCACTATGTCAAGTAAAATTACCCTTAAATTAATATTGCAAAAACATCTAAATGTTTTATTTGACAGTATTTTATACATTACATTTTCTTTCATTTATTTAAAAAGGTGAACCACTGTGAGAAAGTTTTTATTTATTCTTAATATTCTCTCTTTTTTTGTTTTTAATTCCTTGTAAAAAGAAATGTAAAGCATGTTCAAAGTATCCTGCCTTGATATGATGGCACTAGGTTCTACTTTACACACGTTGAACTTGTTTGGCTTTCTTACTACCGCGAGGAACAGAGTGATAAACACTGCAGGTGCTACGCTATATAGCAGCATGCTTGAACATATAGCACTTCAGTGAGAGTCGATCAATCCTGTTCCCCTAATGTGTCTTACATTGTTCCCTCTGGCTTTGTTTAAAGGCATTGTAGATGTTGATCAGGGTGAAGTGATCTCCATCAGGGTGCTGGAACTTCCTGTGACACTGGACTGCCTCGTGGGTCATGCCAGCAGGTGGCTCCAGGAAGCAGCTTGACGCTAAAAGACAAGGACACAACAAGGTCAACATGCCTGAGACCAGCCACTCTCACCGAAGACCATCTGGTTCGCTGTCTGGGAGAAACTGCAGCCTCCTACGTCTGCAAATGAGCTCCTACAACGGTGTCCATCTGGTGAATCCAAGTTGGAACACGTGGTACCTGAAAGCATCGCTGCGATCGTCAACATCTCGCTCACGCAGTCAAACTCGCAGGACGCCAGCAGCGCTTTGGCCATCTGAGGGTCCAGAGGGATCTCAGACATTATGATGCCGATCTCGGACAAGTTGCCGTCATCATCTAAAGCTGCGAGGTAATCAAGCTCCTCCAACGCCTGCATGAGACCCTCCGGATCTGTGACGAGGAACGAAAAGGCTCGAGTTTGATATGACCGGAGTATCATGAATCAAAAGAGAGAATCATTTTTATATGTGGAATTTGAAAATGCCCAATGTAGTTAACTGGCAGGCTCCCACTGCCCTTCAGTGGTAGTTTCCAAAAAAGGACACTATGGCAGATGCTAAAAAACATAGACTATTTATAAGAAGTGGTCGAAGTCACTGATAAATAAATCAAGTGAAAAGTAGGATCCTTTTCTCATAGACTTCTATGCGATCAGAGTTATTTTTGCAACCTCTCTTTTTGGAGTCGCCCCCTAATTTGCTATTAGAAAGAAAGCTTGTAGTTTAACGGTACTTTGGCATTGGCTTCACTTTTCGGACCTGGAGGTTGCTCCCTGCTGAAATGCCAACACCAATGTATGCCTTAATAATTTGATGCTGCTTTAAATCACTTAAAATCCCTCCACTTGATATGTTAATTATATACAGTATACATACATAAGGTCAAGTAACTTCCGTGCCACATTGTGCAAGAATATGGAGATATTACAGTACATTTGGCGCGTCCTTCCTCTTCATTGTACTTGTCTGGTGCTGCCCCAACGAGACATGTTGTGTAATCGTTAATGAGCTGGCCTCTTTTAGCCTGTTCTGTTCATGTTAGGGGTGGTTAGAGCTCAGACAATAGTTAGTAGCAGGGTCCTGTCAGCTCAGCTAAATCATGGCTGACTAGGCCCAAACAGCTACACAGAGCAAATTCATTTGTGCTTCCTCTCGCCAAAAGTACCCCTCCCGCATCCACCTCACTGCCTGTGTTTTAGGGTGGAAGAGAAATGTCGTCTGTGGGAACCATCAACCTCAGAATAAAAATGCTTATTCAATGATAACGTGCAATGACCACGAGCAGTGACCACGAGCAGGCTACGTCACCTGGTCTGTCGATGAAATCACACTGTCCAAGGCCGGCTATCTCCATCCTTTTTAGGAAGAGCACCGTTGGAGTAATGTTGGACTCCAAGATCTGTGGGGAGTTCTCAACGGGAAGCTGGCTGTCTTTTTGATACAGGCAGAAACATTTACCTAAGAAATAAATTCAGTTAAAGCACAAATAAGACACTTAATTGTGGTTTTACATGAAGTTATTTGATGCAAAGTTGGACATTATTTATCAAAGTATTGTCTGTCAGACACACCTGTTGGTCCAGACAGCCGCCTGCGTATGTCTGCCTGATACTGACTGATGGGTTGAAGAACCTCCGAATTAGCTCTTATTCTTGGATTGTACACCTACAAAAGATCCAACCACATGCCAATAAATAATCAGTATATTACTCATTTAAAGTAGACATGTTTGGTTGGGGGGGGGACAAACCATCTTCTTCTGAACTCCAGTGTCGATGACAAAGTTGACAGACTCTGTGGCCCAGCACATGTCCTCCCCCTGTTTGGTCGAGAGGAAAACCCTCCTGGACCTCTCGGCGCCTGGCTGCTCAGGCGGTAGCCCTCCCTGGCGGGGGCACAGCACCACAGGAACCATCCGGCCCAGCTCCGCTCCCAGCCTGGTGCCTTCTCTCTGGAGGATGCTGTGGGCGCAACGGACCTCCTGCAGAAGATGCAACAAGCAAAAGAAAAATGTACTTAAGCAATGTCACTTTCGCTGCGATCAAACCACTCCTTAAAAAAAAACAATCTCTTACATCTGCTGAGGCAAAAAACACAACAACATCTCCGTCCTCTTTGGTTCGATGGATCTCCAGCGCCAATCTCAGCGCTGAGAAGAAGTAGTCTTTGTTGCCGCCGTTGCTGTGGACCACCTCTGCGGGAGACGAGGCCTCCAGGCGGATGAGCGGGACGCCATCGTAGTGGCTCATCAGCTTGTCGGTCGCGGGTGGGACGGCCAGGACCACCACTCTGAGCTCAGGCCTCTGCAGCAGGATGTCCTTGAGGAGACCCAGTAGTATGTCCGTGCTGACCGTCCTTTCGTGGGCCTGGTCGATGATGATCACCCCGTAGTGCTCCAGAAAAGGGTCCGACATCATCTCCCTCAGCAGCATATGGTCGGTGCAGTACCTGAGTGGGTGAACGCCATCAGAGGAGTTAAAAGCCATTATAATGCGAAACCATCCATCCACAATGTGATCGAGGAGCACCGGAAAGAAGAAGGAAAGATTATGAGTGGTATTAACGCGTCGTTCTGCTGCTGGCTGCGAAATAGACGGACTACACCGACCTCAGAACAGTGTCGGAGGAGCAGCAGTTCTCCAGAGGGATGGTGTAGCCCACTTCATGGCCTATGTTGACGTCCATTTCGTCGGCCACGCGCAGGGCCAGATCCACAGCGCACTGTCTGTTGGTCTGCGTGCACACAACCATGCCGTGCTGGTACTGGGCAGAGAGACACACCTCTGCACACCACTGAGGGATCTGAAAGAGAACATACACGTTTCACACTTCATTGTATGTCTTGAAAGACTCTGCACCACTTTTTATTATTCACATAGACTCAGTTTCCAGTGGAGAGCATCCTGTCAGGGTTGCACCAATAGCTTTTGTCGAAGCACAAAACAAACAGTGACGGGAGATATCCTATGGCATTATCGCTAATAATGCAAAATTGCTTTGGCAGCATGAGGCGGCTCCAGCGGATCAGGGCTTAGCAGCAGGAGGTCCCCTAACACACCTGCTGGAGCCTTTGTGAAGCATGACTGTCAGGCTGGAGCTCGGACAGCCATGACAGTGACACAACAGCTTCTGCTGAGCTGGGCAGCCTGTTCACAGGAGCGCACACAATGACACTCACATGTCAAAGTGAGGGGGGAAATAAATCCACGCCACAGGAATCTAAAGTGTAAAATGTGTTACTGTTCAGCGGATAAAGATGGCAATGCTGGGAAGTAAACAACTCAATTTATACATGTTTTAATAAAATTATGGGGAGTGCAAGACTCACAAATTGAGTTATGCTTTGTTATTTAAGTCCAGAATGAAGGACGTCATAAATGTCCCAGAGCAGAAAAAAGGATGGAGAAGTAAAAAGGAGATCCACTGTTACTCTTATACCAGTTTGCATGTGACCATGTTGAGGCATTTAAAAAAAATCCTTTCTTTATTCGTTAAAGAAAGACACTTCAATCCTTTTCACCCTTCTTTCCTAATAAAACGTGCATATTATTGGACCATGCATACCTGAGTACTCCTCCCAGTCTTCGCGGTCCCAGACACGATAACCAGTTGGTTGTTTACCAGCGCATCTTCAAACTCGCAGCGGACCTTCCACACGGACAGCGTCTTCCTCTCTTTGAGCAGTTTGTAATAACGTGAGGAAAATGGCAATCCATCGAATTGGTTTAACTCCAGATCATCTCCAAATCCAAATGGATCTTCCGCAGGGCATTCCTCACTTGCAGGGCGAACGTCTGGCTCCGCTGAGTCTTTTTCATCAGACATGACACAAATGTGTTTCCTACCTCTCCGGCTACGGCTCCATTTCGGTTTGTTTTTTAATTATCGGATCGATTAAAAAAAGAATCGGTTTCCGTAAAACATATTATCTCTTCGCGAAATCGGACAGAGCATGTCATAAATGAGCAGAGAATATCTCTACTCGGCTTCTCGATTGCTAAAATGATATTTTTTAAGCTGTTAAGAGTTTGGAGTTGTTCTGGTGGAGGCTGCCTGACTCGCAGTGCGCACCCGGCGCGTAATTTCTCTCCGGCGTGGCGTCGCACGTGTTTTGATTTGCGCAAAGCTTCACACTCTCCACTGAGCAATATGCCTGCTGTCATAAGCTCCTGATCATCCCGAATAATCACAAGTAAATACCGAGGATTGTGACGCTAATATTACATCCAAAATGTGCGTCAAAATATCTTCCCTTTATATGTTTACAAGTCGTTTCAATGCTTATCAATTAATGAGTGTAACGTCTGTAGTGGTCAGTTCGTATGGAAGCTCATTTTGACACATAGAAATATATAAATTCACAGGTTCATTCAGTTTTTACTCCTTATAATTACTACATTCCATTTACTATATTCCTATACATATGACAAGCCATACATATGAGATAGCATAGTATAGAACATTCTATATAGTAAAGATAATGTTTTATCTAAAAAACAAACATAATAAATAAAACAACTATTTTGTTGTTGTTGAAATGGGCTTTTATAAAACCGTAAATGCTGTTTTGTAATTGATGACTTTTTTTTTTTACTAGATGTGAAACATGTAATACTCTTCAGTGACCTGCTGCAGTCTGTAGCGTCTCCACAAGGAGGAGCTGTTCTTCATTCTCAGTCCAGTTCAACACACGTTGACTTAAATTAATTTATCTTCGACTTAACCACTAAACAAGACTAAATGTCTCAAGTCAAGAGTCTGTAAACATGTCTGATAGTTACCAAAAATGCACAGATATGTTAACGATGTCAATCACACCAAATAATAAGCATTACACACAGGATTTAGGCAACCTACATGTGTCATTTTTGTTTATTATATTTTACTTTTGGCCTTTGCATCCCAGCCTCCTCCCTTTTTTTGACAAATAAAAATCTCCAGCTGCAACCTTGTGACTATAGATGATGTTGGCTGATCTTCTCATTTGTGTGTCCCTGTTATTGTGTGGACCTGCTTATTGTTTAGAAAACAACAACATTATTTTAATCACACAAACACACTTACAGAGACCTCTAGTGTCGGTAAAATCAGAAATAAGTCTTTGTATTCTTACAAACGAGTGAAGAGTGACGGTGCCATTGTGTGTGCACGTATGTTTTCTAAGGGCTTTTAACATAGAAATAATAGTTGTTTCTCTGCTATAATATATTTTTTCATAAGGCACCACTCTTGCTGAAAACATGCATACTGCGTAAAAGAAAAATCACAAAGATCAATAAAAAAAAATTCTCAAGTGTTTGCAAAACTGTTACTAATACTGCATGAGTGTTAAAAAACAACAACGACCAGAAACAGACACTTTAAGTGTTTTCTTTACATATGATGTATCAAACAATCATTGTATAAAAAAAGCATTCTCCATGGAAATGTGTTCACCTGTAACACAACATAAAAGGAACATATGGACACACCATAGTCAGGTGACAGGACTCAAATACTGTCTATTAGTACATGGACACATAGCATTGAAAAGCAAAGGAAACAAAGCACTGCATGTAAAACTAGTGCATTATTAAAAAGATAACCATATCAAAAGTAACAAAAGTTCAAAGTCACTTTTCAGCCTACATATTGGTGAACGAGAGCTGTGCTTAAAGGAAAAGTTGCTCAGTGTGAATGTATAGGCAAACATGTTCAATTACCACAAATACAATGTATGTAGGATTGTGTTATATTGGCTCATCCCATTAGCCAAATTAAAAAGGTAAAAAAATAGAAAATGAATAACCGCCACACAGTTTTGGATGCCGCTTCATTTCAGTGGCCTAGAAATGTGTCCTTGTCGAGCGAATCGGTCCATTTCCCGTCACAGAAAAACATGGCTAGAAATCCACAAGTGGAACGCCGCAGCCAGAATGCTCCCATGCGAGTCCCTCCATGACCACAGCTTTAAGAAAGTCCTCAGTGAGTCTGTGATTTATTCACAGACTTTCACACAGAGTCCTCGGTGTAGACAGGCACACAAGGAAATGTCAAAAAACACACATGACCTTTCAGCAGAGCAATATTTCAGAGACGTTCGCTCTCTCTCGGAGGAATGAATGCTTCCTTGATCTCGCCTCATTTTAGATCCATGTTCAGTTCATACCTCAGAACCCGGATCCCTCAACTGAGCCTCCTGGGTCTTGTTAAGGAAATGGAGGTGGCAAATCAGTGACATTTCCCAAATCGACTTGTCACCTTCCCGAAATATAAATGCAGAGGAAACAGACTTGGATTTCTGCTGTCCGTGAAAACGACCAGCCCCTCTTCCCCGATTGCAGAGCGGTTGCAGCAACATGCCTTTTTCTTTTTCTGTAGTTGTTTCAAGCCTCATCAGATTGACGCAAAGGTGCTACGGAGAGCATTGCCCTACAAGAAAACCCCCATTGGATCTCACAAGTGTTATCTGTTCTCATCTGTCATTGCACGCCACTCTTCAACCCTTCCTGTAGTATCCAGAACAACACCATCATGTAAAGCGTTCCCTCCATTAAAACATATTTCATATGTTCTGCCAACAGAATTTCACAAATTGGCTTAAAAAAAAAAACATTGTGAAACCGACGCAAGCAACAAATACAACATTTGAAGTTGCTACCGTGTAGTAAAAGTGTCTGGCAACAGTGCACCTGGTGGCAATAAATACAGAATATAAATACTTTACATGTACCTGAGCGCACACTTGTAGCACCATTCAGGGACAGAGCACCAAAAGGGACACGGCAGAGCTCCTGATTCAAAACTCAGAGAAGCCGCCATCTTTTTTTAAGGTTTTCAGAGTTTTCATAGTGCAAATTCTTGTAGTGTCTCCTCGCAACATCGTCCTTTTGGGCCAAAGTCTCAGCTGCTGTATTTGACGTTGGCAATTATGCAAGGCTTTGGTAGTGTTGGTGGCTGCTTGGGAGTGGGTCTAGAGAAGGGAGAAGAGGGATACAAATAATATTTCAGCGAGTGATACTGGCCTCAGTGTTTTTTATTTTTATTTACATGAATACGGAGAAGGTCGGAACTCACCTGTTGGGGTGCGGGACAGGGCGCACAGGTCTGGGCACACCAGGTGTTGGGACAGGGCCAAGAGCAGAAGCGGGCCCTTGGATCACAGAGGAACTTCGACCCAGACGAGAGCTCCTTGGATCGGCAGGAAGGGGTTTCTGAGGAGGACTGGGCTTCTCCAACTCCTGACAAAAAAAACAGACACATAGAAATAATAACTGAAAGTGTCCACCAGGTGGCACTCACAGCTCAGGTCCTCCTCTTCCTCTCAGGTGCCCAGGGCAGCCCTGCCCATGCAACTTGCCATGAGAGGAAGAGTCATGTGGCTTTAATCATCTCTAGAAGACTGACATCATGATGAAGGCCTGCTACCTAGCCCCCATCTGGTCTCCATTCACATCCTCCTCCTCCTCCTCTTCTTCTTCTTCTTCTTGGTTGCAGAGAAACCTTCTCAAACATCACCAAACAACCATGGAATCAGATTCAAACCATCATTCATGAACACATAAAAACTACATGCCGTCAGTGAAGTATCTCATGCAGTATATGTCCCTGCACTATTGAAGTACTGCTACTAATTCATCTCATTAACAGCCAGTACCGTCGTGCAATGGGGCCAACTGGAGCTCCATCCAAAAATATCAGAGCAGTACCAAAATGGTAGTAAAGTGAGATGCAGACAAAAGAAAAGAGCATGCCTGATAAGGTGATTAGTCACAAAATAACACTTGGAATAACTAAACTCTCCCACCAGACAATGCTTCCGGGCCCCCAGCAGAGAGCTTTCTCTCTGGATTGGTAATGAAAAGGCTCTGTCAACGCCTCGGAGCTGCCAAACAGCTGCTAAAGATACTGTTGGTGATTTCTGCTGCCAACAGGCGTCACTTTCAGTTTCACACGTTGACATTAAATAGGAGCAGCTGAGTGGGAACATCTACTTCCTGAAGTCGAAACGGTGCCAGGAGCTGCTGCACTACAGGTGTAGGGCAGGCAAGACATTTTGGTAAACTACAGGGAGCTCCTTCTTTAAACGGATGTTTCTATTTGAATGCAAAGCACACAATAAGCCTGGAAGTATTCTGTATTATGCAAAAGTTAAGTGTTACCATGACTATTAATGCCCACTGTCCCTGATTAATAGTCTAAACAATATGTAAGTATTGCATGAAAACACATCTATCAGTGAAACTTGAAAGGTGTATATTGTGTGTATAGTTATGTTGTGTCATTTCATTTGAGTCTTATTTTTATCTCCTTTTGTTCTCCGTCGTTTTAATCTCGAGCTGCTGTAACAGGTGAATTTCCCCGATGTGGGATGAATACAGTTCTCATCTCGTCTTAATTGTGCCAGGCTCTTTATGGAATTTCTTTATGCCATTATATGATGCCACAACGTGTCGTCCCTCAAGAACAGGCTTGTGTTTTGAAGCCAGACCTCCTCTGTGACCCCGCCATTAATCTGGACAAGACTGGAATGTCATTATCTGTTTAACACACCTCTAATTAGCGTGACACTGCGGCATCGCTTTGACCTCAGCTCCCCTGTGGCATCATTTTCACTGCTGTCCTTAAAGGATGGAACTCATTGCTGATTTCTTCATCCGCATCTTGTCCACTACTTATTTTCTCTTTCTTTAAGGGCTGCAACTAACTTGTAGTTGGTGATACTTTCCCAAAAAATTTCTGGAAATGTATGCACAATTTTTCCACAGGCCAAGGTGACATTTTCAGATTGCTCGCTTTTTCCGTCAAGCTCTCTAAAACCAAAAGGTATTCAATTTGCAACGATATAAAACTATAACCCAGCAACTCCAAAAGGTTGAGAGGCTGGAACCAGCAAATGTTCTTAGTTTCTGCCTGAAAAAGACCTTTAAAAATGTATTAATTATATATAATTAATCAACTTGTTCCCTCAAGCCTCCCCTTGTCCCTTGATCACTTTGTCTTTCTGTCTTCTGGATCCACTCTCTCTCTCGCTCTCTCTCGCTCTCTCTCTGACTCACTTGCCCACAGGGTACAAGTCAAACCGGATTAAAGCAAATAAAAGTCTTTGAGAATCACTGAGTGAGAGGGATTTAATACCAGGAACTTCTGGCTTTCTCTTCCCCTCAACTTTGACAGTCTGCAATGCCATAACTAAACTCCATGGAATATTGGTGGCAGCAAATTTAATATCACCCTGTGATATTTGGACATACTTGCTCACTCCAGTTTGCTGTTTCATCTTCTCTGTCTACCCCCTCCACATGTCTGGCTCCATTTGCCTTATTTATGCTGTGGTTTGTATTGTAGAATTGAAGTCTTGCTTCGATGACGCTAGCTCCCCGGTTAACCTCGTTATTTTACGAGACAGTACATTACTGTCAACATGCGTATACTTTTATAGGATGGGAAAGAACCGTGAAAACGGTTGACATCATGACACCCGTCTGCAGGTGCAGCGAACAACATCATTTCCCTGGTTAGGTATTATGGGTATTAAGACAGAGTGGAGAAATTCAATTCCGTGACATCATCAAATATAATGTATCCAAGTGAGGGAACAGGGAACTCACTCACCATGACCATCCTGCAGGAGTTAAGGCGGGACGCACTTCGAAAGGACGCCCCCCTCGGTGCGACGTGGATGTGAGGTGGAGGCAGCGGGGGTCTCGCCAGCCCGGGGCCAGGAGAGAGGGTCAGGGTGAGAGACAGAGGAACAGGGTGGCTGAGGTGAACCGGGGGGCACTGGGGAAGTCTGCGCAGGCTGTGGGACGGGTAAGGGGCCGGTGGGAGCGCTGCCTCTGGCCCTCGGTGATGAGGCTGCAGAAAGATGAAAGGCAGACCCAGAACAGTCAAGAGGGTGCTTCATCTAAAAGCAGAAAGAAGAGACGGAGGAGAAACCTCCTGCTTCTGATCAGAAACAGTCATGTTCACCTCCTCCTCTTCCTCTGAACGCTCTTCCTGATGCTGTCAAAGATAAAGTGTAAATCAAACGCTCACACCCGCCGGCTCACTATTCCCCAACTCCCCTTCAGCTAACCTATCAAAGGGAAAGACCAATACTGTGCCACAAGCGCCCGCTTGGCCTCATTCAAAAAGGTGCACCCAGCTAAAGAGCCCACACACACTCTCACCAAGAAGAGCCAAAATATGAGTCTTCCTAGTATTTAGACCTGGCCAGATGTGTGCGCGGCTCCAAGAACACACAATGTAACACATACAAAAGCGCGCACACATGCGGCAGTTTAACACAGCTCCCGACAACTGGAAAATGACCTCACTTGCACTGTGCTTACATCAAACAGCCTTACATCCTTTCTCCTCTTACCGTTGATCTCAAATGAAAACCACATGCTCCGAACAGAAAACACCAATATCATGGTAATGCACAGCATATTGCCTCACTCGTGTGGCAACAAATGTCAATTCTGACACAGCTCCTCTTTCTGCTCCCCTAACTCAATCGATCCCAGGTCTCCTCCCATTACAGAGCATGTCAGGGCAGTAATGGAGTAGTTAAGGCATACTGTGCTGTAGACACACAGGTCATTACAGCAAAAACTGAAATAATCCTGCACTGTCTCAAGTAAGCCGCCGCATCAACATTCCCCATGTAAGAGACGGGACAGATAAATCAATTTCTCTCCTAACAGGCAGTTGTTAATGACAAGAAATGTATTGTGAACACACTGCTCACCACTGACTCCATTATCGCTACCTCCTCCACATGTCCACGTAGAGTGGGATGATTTAATTGGATTTGAATGAGCTGCCATTTGTGTGAAAACCACACGTCAATCCCGCTGAGCACTATTTCTGCTAACGAAACAGCTGCGGCATTCCAGGAGGAATATTGTCCGGCGGGTGATCCTCCGTTGTGTTAGGGATCAGACACCGTACTAAAGTCCGTCTGCAGGAGATGTCTATCTGTGTGTTTTGTAGACGTGTGACCTAAGTGACCTTGAAGATGGCGGCGCTGTGCGGCGGAGGCGGGGCCGGTCGGGACGGAGACGCCGTGCTCGATGGCGGCGGCTGGTTCGGAGCCGATGGGCCGCTGATTGCAGCGCTTACTGATCTGGAATTTAAAGAGGAAATTATCTGGAATTATACACTTTATTATATTGATCACACGTCAGTTACAGTGGTAATGTATTTCTAATCTGAAAATCCAAAATAAGTAAAAAAAGTGTTCCCAATCAGCAGAATCGGACACAGATTTATTTGACTATTTATTAATGCTGTTACATTGAAAAAGAAAGTCAATTAAATAAATCATATTCTGAAAACGCACCTGAGCTTCTCAATTGGGTTCTTTTTGCTGGTGAAGAGCAGGCCCAGTAGAGCTTTCCTCTTGATGCAGACGATCAGAACAGCTCCCAGGACGGTGAGGAGAGCCACCAGTATTCCCACTGTCAGACTCCCAGCGTCTGCTCAGAAACACACACGGAAACCTCAGGAGGTCTCAGAGACAGAAGTCTTGTAGCACGACGCGTGACAGCCAGACTGCATCTGTCAACATCTCTGCAGACTTGTGATAATATAAATCGTCATATTCTGTAGATATTCGAGGTCAGTTTAACAAATATTGTCTGTAAGAAGTGAGAAGCGTCCGGTGGTCTGTTCCTCAAGGTTCACACGCCTCAGCACCACAACACTCGCACCTGTTTATCAGATTACTGACATTAGGGAAGCAGACTGGTCGTTGCACGTTCCAGCCTTGTGGGAAAAGACGAGGACACGATTCTCCTCCTTCTAGACGGGTTAGAGCCAATTAAATGCTAGATGTTCATGACGAAAAACGGTGTATTAAAGAGACGACCTTCCGGCTGTTCGGGGTGTTTTTTGGACGGTCAACCTGCGTGTTGACTGGACGACTCAGGCGTCCAATAATTATTACGCGCTAACACTTTGTCTATTCATTTTTGATGTTGATAGTCAGATATCCGACTCATACGTTCCAGACAAAAGACCGATAACATGACGAGAATAAAGCTAGAATAAAACAAGCCATTCAATATACTCGAGTTGACTCACGTGCTAATCTGATGGGGCCGCTGTCCAAACTCCCTCCGAAACCCGCCTTGTCACAGAAGGGAGGCGCCCAGTGAGCCTCGCAGTGACAGTTCTTGTTGTTGTTGCACACCTGCAGCATATTAAAAAGGACAATTAACTGTTAGATGAGGCAGAACTTCACTAATCAGCTTGTCATTTTTTTTATGCTGCGTTTGACTATTTGCCCACACTCCTTTAATATTTAAATATGCAGCTGTGCTTTTTGCTTAAGTTGTTAAATGACGAATCAATTAACAAAACTATTGTTTATTAATGATCTGACTGCGTTAGGATGCTCCATGTGCTGCATGGTGTAAGGCAGAGTTAACCACCAGCCAGCACCACAAGGCTCCACATGGAAAAGATTAAAAACCACAGCAGGGATTTTTGCCTCATTCTACTTTTTTTTTTTCTTCTCTCTCTTCTCTCTCTTTTGTCTTCCTGCCCTGCAGAGAGGAGGAATGGTACCGTCTAAGAGGATTCCCCAGCTTGGTAACATAGAGCAGGCGAGGGCAACATCTTGATCTAAACTCGACATGCGGGGGTGCAACATCTTTTTATTCATGCGAGTAAAACAGTCCTCGGAGCTTTATAGATACGTCTTAATTGAAACTAGACAAACAAATATGACCGTATAATATCTGCAGAGGTTTCATTTTAAGAAAACTGTTCCCTCTGTAGCTTTGATGGCATTTTACCAGTCACAGCCAAAAGCCTTTGGGACCTACCAGTGAATTTAAGGGCAATATCACACAGCCACATATTTCATCTCAAACAGGACCACCCATAGACATTTGATGGGTTGTATTTGAGAAAAAGCCAATATCCATGCTCCCCAGCTCAAAGTCAAACTGCGTGTCATTGCTCCCAGCGTTAGCCCAAATAAAGCCTGGCCTTCAGATTTCAACACAGTTTTTGGGGACAAGGACGACTGCAGAGCGTATGATGAATGGCATTTAAAGCGGAGCACAAATGAAGCCATTACATCTAATTGATTGAGCCTTTCAGCAACCAGAATGATTGATTGCAAGGCATTGTAATGGCTCCCTACCCACCGTATACTGTTTTACTTATTTTTTTAACACGTTACCGCCAAAAGGAGCTTCTGTGTGAGGGAGGAATGGGAAACAACTGGGAGTGGTTGGAGAGAGACAGCCATCACATCAGGTCCTCGCATCTCTAAACCAGGATGAAAGGTGCAGGACTCACCCCTCGGCTGCTGCACTTGGCCGAGCACGCATGCACACCGAAGACACTGACGTTCTGGCACTGACGATTCAGACACATCTGAAGCAGACAGAGACATTAAAAATTGACAATGTGAGCTCAAAGAGCAGATTCAGTTATACTCTAAAGCTTTAATCTTTTAAAAAGAGAAAATATCCAGCTTTCGGGTTCTTTTCATTCAAACCACTTCAGCTAGAAAACAGCATGGCATGAAATATAATAATACAAGAATACGTTGAGGCGGCTTTTTAAAAGTTATATGATGTGGACAGTGGACTTTGGGCTCCTTTAAAAAGGCGCCACGCCCAAATATATAACGTGGAGATGAACTTGGCAGCACCGGGCTCTGAGAGTAATGACAGAACCCTCGACAGATGAGGGCAGAGGCTGGATCCTCTTCCAGGGGGGAGGCTCATAGAGAAGTAATTTAGACTAAATGGAGCCACTGTATCATTGAGGTGACCAATGTCTGAATTGATGAGCATTTAAAGATGCCAAAAAGACTGAATAATGGTCAATCGATTTAGTGTCTGTGAGGCGGTGCGAGTCTGAAATGACAAAATGACACACCCTGAAGAACTCCTTAGAAAGTCTTAGTCATGGCGCGTCACGCCACATCACTTTTTCCACTCTTTATTTCCCAGCATTCGGGCAACATCGCTATATTGTGTTTTCAGAGAGTCTTAGAAATCGCTAGCATTGTTATTCAGCAGTTGTGGGAAAGGTATTTCAATGCTTCACTTCAAAGGGAATAAAATCAAGTGTGTCATTTTATGTCTCTTTCTTTGTTTATTAATCTTTCAAATGTAAAGCACATTGAGTTCCTCTGTAATAAAATGTGCTTTATAAATAAATCGCCTGCCAAATCTAAAAATAATGCTCACAGGCTCATATGTACAGTTAACCGGTTTTGGGTTGCAGTAATTTGGAAGATGGAGGACGCAATCTGCAGTCCTCATTCTGTGCTGAAATGCATTGTAAAATCACTCTTTGTGCTCAACAGGGAATTACTGTCCAGGAAACACCAAGAGGTTCTAAAAAGACATACAGTCTTTATATTTCTTTTAGATGTTCACGACGAGTACTAAAAGGAATGACTACAGCAACCAATAGGCCATTTTATATGGGAATGTTAGTATTGTTTGAAGAACCTGTCCTTTAAGTTAAAAAAAGATGAGTTCACAGTCAAAACCAAGATTAATCTATTTAACTTTAGACTTTTTTAACACTCTTGTTTTTTATTGATATATTCATTCAAATGTATTCGTTATGCTTTTATTATTATTATTATTATTATTATTATTATTATATGTACTTATATTACATTACATTATATGACATTTTCATTTAGCTGATGCTTTTCTCCAAAGTACAATTTCTTCAAGAAAGCCAAACTACAGTGTAAGTGCCACTAAAGTGCTACTTTCTTTATATATTCTATTATTTGTAACTGTGACAAACAGATACATGTATTGGAGTAAATGAAACAAGTAACAGGAAATGGAATGTGTACAAGTACCTTTACATTGTACGTGAGTAAATGTAGCCTACTGCTTTCCACCAGTGCTCATGAACCATTGAACGCATTGGTTTGTGTGTCTACTGGCTGTATATATTTAAGCATCACAGGCCTCAGCTCTCACCAGTCCATCTCCACACTTGGTCCCCGTCAGGACCAGGCCGGGGTCGGGCATGTCGTCCCCCAGGTAGACGTGCGTTCCTCTGCACAGTATCCTTCCTCCTTCCTGCATGGGGATGTTTGTCTCTATGGAAACAGCGTTGGTACCAATCACCGGGCGGCTAGCTCCTCCTTGACACTGGATTTTGCCACATTTAGCATCTCTGTAAACAGAATGAACAACAGGGAGAATAACAATGTGATAATTGAATAACGTGTCACGGTTTTCCCAAATGTGTTTATAAGCAATTATTTTCTATTTCTATTTATTTCTCTCACGCTTGCTGTCCAATTAGAGAAAGTGCAGAAGAGGCAGCTGATTTGTGCTGTTTTCAGACCACAACTTGAAATATTATATATTTCACCAAGTGACTCTGGTGACTCTGTAACCTTCAATTAGGGCTGGAGCTAACGAGTATTTCCATCATTTGATGTGGCTGTTTTTTTTTTTGCATTTGTAGGACAGCACATTCCAAGTTTTAAGAGCCTGATGTAACATCTTCAAATTACTTATTCTGACTGATAAACAGTCAAATACCCAAATCATGCAATTTAGAATGATTAAAAACCGGGGAAGTGGATGGAACTAGTTTGTCATTTTTGCTTCTTTATTTTTTAAATTGGCCTATTTTCAGTTTCAGCAGCTTATACAATCATATTGACAATATTGCAAACTGTTTTTTTTCCTTCTAGTTCTAGTTTTTCTTTCCAGCTGTGTGTATATGGGATATCAATAATTTAACAAAATAAAAATACGTATAAAATCCTTTCAGCTTTAGTATTAATTGTACAACAGAGGTTCAAACATAAAAAATATATAAAAAACATTAGCATTTTTGCTTTTTAAACAATTAATTGATGGCTCAGCTAATTTATTTTTAAATGTTTGGCCGCTTTTTGCCTTTATTTGACATAGGACAGTGTAGAAATGGGGGAGCGAGAGAAAAGGAGTACGACATAAGAGACGATGGATGCGCTGTAACCACTTGATAACTAAGGCACTCCTGTATTAACTGATATTTGATGCTTCAGTACTCGTCAATAACATCGATTTTGGCATCTATGAAACAGTCCTGTCATGTAAGATCTATAAAGTAAAGTAACTACAGCATTCATTGGTTTCTGTCAGATCTTACCGTGCTTCACATTTGGCAAAGGAGCCTTTGGAGTCCTTGCCACAGTTGCCGTAGGGGTCTCCTGCTGAGTTGACCCTTTGAAAGCAGATGCCCGGAGCTGGCTTTGCTCCTGCAAAAAAACCCCACAATGAAACACATTCAAAAAGCTGGCGGCAGTCGCTGAACCGTTCAGTGCGAGCCAGCGAAGGGGCGCCTTCCACTGTACCTTGTCCCCACAGAGTGATGCATTGCTGCTCGTGAGTCTGGCAGATGCCGTTATAACAGTAGCCTTCCACGTTGTGGCAGGCGTGGCCGTCGTGCAGGTAGACGTTTGAGGGGCAGTGAGGGCTGGTGCCGGTGCAGAACTCAGGCAGATCACAAGAGTTACTGGACTCACGGCATGGAGTGCCTGCTGGCTTCAGCTACATTCAAATGTTGACAGAAAGCACCAGACATTAGGACAATACCCAGCGGGAAGGTTAGACAAATATGTGGTGAGCTTTGTGAGAGGATGGCTGTAAAAAAAGAAAATATATATATACATATATATCTCGGCTGGCTGATCCGAACACATCATACCTGACAGTCCTGGCAGCACTCCCCGTGTGCACAGACAGCATCCCCCTTCAGAGTGCAGGTAGTAGCGTTGCAGCAGGGATTCATACATTCCTTCAGATGGAAAATAATGGAAAAAGAAGACAAGCAGAGAAACGGGATGTAAGTGAGGGGGGCCAAAAGCAAAGAATAATTTACTCAGCACAAAGAGATCATATTTCACCTCAGAGCAAATGCTCAGACTGTGTTATCAGAGAGGATGCAGCCCTAGCAGGACTGTATTCAGCAACAACTAAGAAACCTGGCACAGGAAAGGAAACAGCAGTTTCTAGTTCTCTAAAAACAACGTTTCCATCTGAGAGTACTTGTAAACTCATTTAGACCCCTGGAACCAGAAGCTGGATGGTTAGGGAATCAAAGGAAATATTTGAAGAGAATAAAATAATGGCACACTCAAGGAAAAAACTAAACTTCAACAAACAAGCAAAAATGTTTCCGCAACATCAGACGCTACCTGACCTTAAAATTAGCCAAAAAGATTTGATACACCCAATTAGACTTCACAATTCAAGGTTCTGGAAACTAGATTTTTTATTCAGCTTGATGTAGGAATTCATAACCTAAAACAGGACTACAAAGAAGGATCTGAAAAGAGCCACATTCTTCTGCTTCCTAACGTTAAGGAGGAGCTTCAACCAGCAGGATATTGTCAATACTCTGCGCAGGTCAGAGTTAGCGGCCATGAATTAAACCCAGACATGCTATAACAAAAGGCTCACTCAACTTATTGCAGGAACGATTCGAGAATCAAGTGTCATTTTTCTCAATACTTGTGTCGAGAGACATTCATGACTGTGCATGTCTGGTCTCACACGGAGGGAGACACTGGATGGTCTCCTCCTGCCACTGAGCACCGGTCTGAACATACTGTACAGCCAAGTGCAGCAAGAGTCATGAGGAAGTAGCTGGCCGGAGCTGGAAAGGGTCACAGCTGACATGACGGGCCTCCCAGAACTCTTTTCAGCCTAAAATGTATTAAGGGCCTTTCCCATGGTCCCCGGGGCCAAAGGAGGCGGAGGAGTCATGCTGAAAAGAAGTAGCCTGTGATTGTGGCGAATAGGACCCAGGCTTTTTAATGAGGCTTTTTTAATGGTGGAAAGAGGTGCTGTCTGAGAACTCTGATCTGGCCTGGTTTGGCATGACGTCGCTCAAGTCTGCGGAGAGCTTTATTATCGCTGCTGGCTCGGGCCCGCGAGGCTTATGACAGTTCTTTGTTTTGAAGGACAAGGACACTTTCAGCCGGACCCTGGCTGAAGCCTGAGCGGCTCACAAAAAGACTCGCTGGGAATAAAAGGTGAAAACATATTACGAGAGACAACGAGGCATTCTCTCACGTAGGCTATTATATAATTCAAATCATTATAGATGTCTCCTTCATATTTCATAATTCTGCCATTGTCATCCTGCTTCTGCTGATTGTCAGCTGCATCAAGATGAACTGTTTTATCATCCCACTGTTAGCAACGTGTGCCACCATTACGTATGTGCATGCCAATGCAGATTCATTTCAATAATTCACCGGCTGACAGGGTGAGCTGTCAGCGATGTTTCCCCTCAGTGAATTGTATCGCGATCAGACACGCCTCTTCCCAAACACTTCTATAGTGCAGAGAATGAATACATTCACACTCATATTTCCCAAGCTCATTTTCTGAAGACTGTGTTTGAGTTACGAGAGCTCTGCGCCGTCAGCTTTTCAAAACCGAGGTGAGCTATTTGTTTTTACTTTGGGGAATGTTGGTTTGTGTCATGCTTCTGTCAGAAAACCTACAGAAACCCCCACTAGTGCATCTGCGCATTTCATTATTCAAAGGTGGGAAACATAATTAACGATGATGTATGGCTGGCAGTTAAGAAAGAGATTTCAAGTTTGACAGAAGGGACGTAAAACAAGAATGCTGAGGAATTGTAGGAGGTCTATATAGCGCTCTTACCTCAAGCTCGCCACAGTCACACTCCTCTCCCTCCTCCACGTAGCCGTTGCCACATTTTTGCCCACCGTAGAGCACCTTCACCTCAGGCATGTTGAACAGGCACATCCCAACGCCTTTTTCGAAACTGGCCGTGAGGTCCTTCTTGCTGCAGCTGCTGAACACTGTGGGGAACGGATACCTGCGGGAGAAAGATATGTTTTTTGAGTGACACAGACAGAGAGAGAGGACGGCGATTGAGATCCCACACAAGGGTCCTCCGCAGTCTGATGTAATCAGTGCTAATTGCCGCTAATCACAAAATCAATTAACCACTCGAGCTCGGCAACCGCTCCGAAGCGCCATTAGCATGCGAACAGCGCAGGGCCCCGGTGACGGCTCCCTCCGCGGAGAGAGGGAGATCTGATAAGGCATGGTTTATGAGACGGGATCATAAAAAGTCAAACCAAAAAGTGCTTCCTTCGCAAGACTTGCAACGCCAATAAATTTTGGAGAAACAGGGATGGTGTGTTTTTAATATTGTTTTTGGAGCGGACAGAGAGGGTGGTCCTCTCTGTGGGGAAAGCTCACAGCCCAGGGCTCTGTCTGCCAAAAGCCTCATGTGGCTTTATTTCTCTGATATATAGTGCCTTAGATAACTGTGTGTGTGTGTGTGTGTGTGTGTGTGTGTGTGTGTGCATTAATATGTGCAGACTGTATCTTGTCCTGCGTTTCTTGATAACAAAAAAATGTTTTTAATACCTCCACCTCGACCATTAAAGTCAGCCCAACAAGGTCAGAATGGGTGAATGTGTGTATGCAGTATGCTCACTCATATATGTGTGTGTCTTTGTGTGCACACAGATGAGTGCATGGATGAGATCCAGGTCAACTTAGATGCCAAAATGTTTCCTTCAACAGGCACGACTCACTCAACAGCTGGAGACGTAGCCGCAGTCAAACCGCATGTTTGCCCGTAAACCTTTGTACTTTGTACTAAAATATATCAAATGTGTCCATTTCAGAGGCGTTTGAATTTCAGAGCAGCAAGGAAAGTAGAGATAAGCAAACTGCCTACAGACTGAATCAAACACATACCATATATGCAGTACATCCTGCATTTGTTTTAGAAAACGACAGCAAGGGAAATTGTCAAGTTAGCTTGGGAAGTGTTTCTGATATTGAACATTTAAGTAATTGAAACTACAGCAAACATGTGACAGTTGATAATACCAATTTGTTAAGCATATTTCAAGAGGACCTTGCACAAGGCAAATTCATACACAGCATGAGCTGCTATGGCATCAAGAGGTAGCAGGGCTATGTCATAAAAGTGTCCTTGGCAGCACAAAGGATGCAGCTCATTGATGTGTTTCTATGAGCGGTATATGAGTTTTAAAGCGTGGTGGAGTTGTCGAGCTCTACGGCTGAGCCTTGAGGTCAGACCCATTGGCAGTACTGACACTGAAGCTGTAAAATAAGCCCTTTCAGTTTTTCATCTCAGACAAGGAGCCACTTCTATGTAGCTCAATGTCGACAAGTCTTTCAAACATTTTTTCTCTGATTGGGTTTCTCAACTAATACGCCTCGAAATATGTCATGACACTCAATGAATGTTTTGACGTGACCTCATTCTCGGCTTTCCTTTGATTCCTGTCATGTGTGGAGGCGGCTTACATCAGCTCGTGCTGCTGACCCCCCTCCACAAACACACACAACTCGCTGCTCTGTAACGTCAATACTATCCCGAGGTTGTGTTAGGTGAAAGTGGGGTACCCCTCAGCAGATCTCCGCACTCTCTGGATTAAAGCAAAAGATCAGAGTGGATTTATAATGACATGAAATGGCAAAAGGAAAGCGCAAAAAGGAAAGCTGTAACAACAGCCATTATTGCGCCCTCTTTTCCCCTTCCTCCCTAAGGAGCACCTCAGGGAATCCTGCTATGACGAACAGCTGTCAAGGCTGCTGTTCAACAGGCAGACCACTTCCTTAGCAACTGCTGTTGTTGATTTTCCTCTCTCAACGCTGCAATGGTGTGTGTGGGGGTGGGAGGAGGAGTAATGGCCGTGAAAAAGGCAGGGGCACCGAGGAATTACAGTGGATGGCATTTAGCAGCTGCCGGCCCTCGGGCAAATATAAAGCAGTGCCAGGACCAATTCACGGTGGGCACATCTGGAGCTCATGGCGAACTAAAGACACTCTAGACAGCCGCTCATCCCATGGGCATCTGGGCCACCACCTCAAAAGAAAAGGCTGCGCTGGTTCTCATCCTGTTTCCGGCTTCACAAAGGATGAGTCTAGCTCACCTCTGCCTGGTCTCTATGACTGCTCTTTGTTCTGTCTCATACTGCTGCATTGTTTTCTGCTCCAGTTCCATTACGGGATCAATTCTTCTCTGTTCTCCGTGTTCTTTTGTTCATCTCTAACCTACAGTGTTTGACAGTTTGCTCCTGAGCTTCAGAGGTACTGCAGTTGATGGTTGATAGAGTGTACAAAGCAATCACTGTGGCCACAAAAAGATTTAATGGATCTGTGGGAGGTCCGGTGATAAGGAAGCATTCCCAGACCTATTACAGACTCCTATGATCTGCCACACACTGTGATAATGCTACAGTGCTGGAAATGTCTCCGCTTTGACCAGGGGGTAGATGAACTGTGACAGGTAACCCAGATATTTGTGGAGAGTAAGACAATACGTTTTCAGTAAAGACATACAAAAAGGATTAAAGGGAATCGGACGTTGACAACCAAAACGTATTATATATTGGCTCCGTTTCTTTTCTTCAGTATCTACTTTGCATTGACCTGCTGTTTGTCTGAACGACCATGTCAAATTGAAAGATGGCCAGAGATCCGGAAAAGCAGAGATTCATTCTGGGCTACTGTAGAAACATGGCGGTGCACTGCGGACTCCCTGAAGAGGATATAAACGGCTCTTTTGAAGGTAACAAAAGCACAATGGTTCTTATTTTCAGGTGAATATACACAAAATAAAACATCCCTATTGATATTATTTTCCATTTCTGCCAAGAGATGTGCTTGACGAACACATGAAAGTCGTGGTTTATATATCATTTTGATGCAGACTATGATCATAAGTCCAAACCTATTTCGCTAGCGCTTAGAATACTCTTAAGGCAAAATAGCACATTGTTACACAAAGCACTTTAACCCAAATGTAGCTGGGCAGGTCTCTCTCCTCTAGCCGGTCTGTCCTTGTGGTTCAGATCACACAGAACTCTGGGTAAACCCACCCAGCACACAGCCAGCGTATGTCACATCGTTTCAGCCACAAAACACTGATCAGGCTGTGAATCAGATCTGCTGGCCTTTCCAATGACACATCTGCAAAAACATTTTCCGCCGCCCTTTAGAACATTTTTGAGTGAAAAATCGGCAAGTGTGACCCTATCTACATTCTGCTATCACACTTTTATTACATTTTGGAAAACCTTGATTTTCTGGCACGAATAAAAGTGAGTTCAAATCTGAATGGGACAACTGTAACTATGACACATATTTCATACTTGCTTAAGTAATTCGAAACCACAGTCACTGCGCTACACATTTAATATAAATTTGATGGCTTTGTTTGAGCATGTAGAGCCTAGCTCTGGGTGATGACATGAGGTGATCTGATCTGCTGTGGCCTTTGGTGCCTGGCAGTCTGGCCCACGCTGTAGATACTGAAGAGCATTCTCACATTGATTTCCCTATGGACCCAATTAAACAAGGCATACTAGAGAGTTCCTGTTCTTCAGTGGGGCACGGGTCACATTTCTGTGGCACCCCGTGGACTTCGACTCACTTTCTGTGATTCCTGATTATTTTATGACGAGGGAAATGTATCAATCTCACTCCCAGCAGTCATCATCTTACTTCAGGGCTTGACCCAAGTGTGAATGAACCCTGTCTTAATAATGTATCTTGTCGTCTTTCTGTCCATCAAAGTCTCAGTTTGTGTGACTGACTTAGATGGCAAGTGACTATACGTTTATTTTCATAGGAACATATATAATATAGTGCTTTATAATTAAATACATTTTGATTACAAAGTAAATAACCAACCCACGCTGCGTAAATGCTGCAACATTTTCACGACTTTTTGTGCAAATTGAGGAAATGGTTCAACCAGATGAATAAATAGTTTGATATACATTTGGAAACCAGCTCCTTCAAATAATTTCAAAGTATTTTTTCAAAACCTTTGGTGCAAATTTCTTTGTAGCCAAATTGTGCTTCGGTCAGAATGCAAGTTGTACCCTGACAGTGAGGAAAAAAACAGAAATGGACCGAGCACAGAACCCTGAGGAGTTCCTGTTTTAATCTTTGAGATGCAAAATGTACGTTTGTGCTCATATGTATGTCCCTCTGTCCATGGAGTAACCAGCAGCAGCTCAGTTGGTGTATTTGTGTTCCTGTGTGATATAATCTCAAAGAATGGAGACACCAGCCTGTTCTCATTTAAAGCTAATGGGGGGGATAGTGGGATGGACGGGAGGGGGACGCGACAACTGGCCGTGACCAATGTGAGCAGGAAACAAGCAGTGCTGTGTGCAGATGTGCAGCTGGCACTGGGTCAGCTTGTAGTTTTACTGCCCCCCCACCACCACCTACCCCTGACCCCCCAGCATAATCATGATGAACTGGATCCCATTATCTCCAGCAGCAAGGCTAGCAGATACCTTGATGGGTCACAGTCTATAAATATCCGCGACAATGAAGACCTTCATGCACTCTATTTGATTAAAATGAAAGATCAATCAAAACAGCAAAAACAAAGCTATAGGTGCTCCATACTGAGTGAGTGTTGTCAGGTTTTGCCAGTACTTTCAGTTATTGAATACAGGGCTTGGTAATCAGTGGGGCTTTTGTACCAAGTCATCTAACTTCTGGCATTGTGAAGAGGCATTCTGTATGATCACATTGTGCTTTGAAAAGAGCTGGTCGCCGGCCAAGAAAAACACGACAGTCAATGGTATAAACAAATAACTGGAGCTGGATGGACAACATTCGTGGTTGCAGCAGATTCCATGTGTGTGGCCACACGGCATTATAAAGCGTGGAGCTACGAGGGGCTTGAGCAGGACTCATGGGAGATGTAGTACCGCCTCAGGCAGAGTGTATGGCGCTGACCTAGAATTAACTGAGGAAGCAGAATGAGGCAATTCAGAGTTCCTAAACATCCTTACTCAAATGTATTGCTTCTTTAATCTTGGATTAAATATGGAGCAATAAGGAGGTGTAGAAGGGATTATTTTGAATCCAAGATCATTTCTTTCTTTTGTCAGATGGAATGAAAAAAAGAATGTCCTCTGTGGAAAGCAGAACAAAAACTAAATATTTACGTCTTTTATATTTCTTACTACATTCTTATTCAAGTTCGTCACTGCTGCGTATGACTTTTGAGGGAGAGGTGAGTTTTCCCTACATAAAAGACTGTATAACAGACAGTTTTCAGAGGTATTTAACTATTTATTAGGACTTGCAGAGAGATTTTCCAACATTAAAGTTGCATGTATGTCAAAGAATAGAAAAACTCTAACTGGCTGTGAAGAAGGAAGAAAGGGAGAGCGCCAGCAGAGAAAGATGGAAACAAGTATTACTTGCAAGATGTGTCCATTTTGTTGCCAATTTTAGGATAACGTCCTTGACCAGGGATACCCTCAATCAGGGTTAAATATACATATACATCTTGCTGCTGTGTTGCTTTATGAGCCTAAAATCAAGAATAGTGTTACCCTGTTTTTCATGGATCTGATCCAAACCAAATACAAAGGGATGTTTCCAGCACAAACCCCAATCTGAGGCTCCCACAGACCACTAGACTTTGAGCTGGAACTAATACCCAATGTTTCCACCAAAAACATCCCTATCATCTGCTCGTCTGCTACAAGATGTTAGACATTACAATCCATAGTGACAACTACACAACAACTAAAGCTCTATCGTGAAATGCTGTTAGATACACACTTAGCCAATAGACATGTATGCACTTTCTTTTAGGCTATTTGAGAATGTGTCAGGAAAAGTAAAACTGTCATTTTGTGGCCATGCACTGCCACTGAACCATTGGCTTCCCATTCAGAATGAGCCATATTATCTCAGGGCATTAGCGCAGCAGTTTAATCTGCCATAAACCCAACGGCCCAGCAGTTCAACGGCATTATTTGCTTTATAGACAATACATTATAAATGGAGACCATGTGGAATAATGTTTACATATGATCACAATCTGGGCTCTTTAGAGCGACACTCACTGTATTTAATAAGTGACTGGATTAATGCAAATTTAATGAAGGCTTGACATCATGATGATGAATTTCAGATAGTTTTGGAGGAGGACGTCATTTGAAAAGTTGAACCAAAAGCGGCTTCGCTGGAGTGCGCTGCAGCTGTGAATGATAGCAGATGTCCTAAGGCTGATGAAGGCCGACTGGCTGAAATTAAACTCCCCCAATAATGTGCATTGCAGTGCAGAGTCAGCTATCTTGAAGATCTATTGACTCTTAATTGTCAGGATAGAATCAGTGACTCACCCCGTGGACGGAGTCATGATGCAGCCTCCGCGATCCACGGTCACCCTGCAGCCACACCCCCTCTCTGGGGTGTCATGGTTCATTCCAAAGTTGTGTCCGAGCTCGTGGGCCAGCGTGACTGCAGCGCCGAGGGGGTTGTCCGAATGGTCCTGCGAAGAAAAGAAAAACATCAATCATGCAGAAACTGAACTTGGCATTGCCTCTCACTAATATTTCATCCAAGACCTCTTTTCTTTTATGAATCTGATTCATCAAGTATATTCTAAGCGAGACAAACAACGCCTTATAATAAAATGGGTTCAGTTCCGTTGCAGCTAATTAAAAACAGACCTTTCTGATTACATACTCTGAGGAAAATAACAAATAATAAAACATGTAATGCTAGCCAAATTGTTGTTCCCAACAGGACCGACTGGAGAAACATTACTCAAAACAAGTGAGTGTAATTGCATATTGCAAAGACTAAACAAACAATGCTGTTGGATCTGTGCTCATCAGAGGGTTTCCTCTGCTCGACGCTGTCGCACTCCAACGAGAAATGAAACAGAAGACTGCGGGCCGTCACCTTCAGCTTGCTTTGACACAGCCAGATGTGGCGCCTCATCCACGCACACAAAGACATGGACACTCCTCAGAGGGAAACCAGCAAAAAGGTCAGAAAGACAGAGAAAAACTCTCAAAAGGACAGCGTGCAAATCCCACAGCCAGCAGAGATAACAGAAATGAAAAACAGACAGTGCGAGAGGATGCACAGTGAAGATGAAGCTGCACTGACAGAGAGGAAGAGCTTTGCTGGCCGAGGTGCCGCTGTTACCTGCAAGGTGTGTAAAACATGAGCACAGGACGAGGCCGGATAAATAATGTAGCGGCAGTCCGCTATCAGCTCTCCGTGGATGCTGTAGCGCTGTGCGTCAGAGCCTCTGGAGTCTTCAGTCCTTGTGCATTATTCAGGAGCGCTGTGCAAGTCCAGCTCACACTGATGAAGTGCTCTGCTGGGGGCTTTTGAGAGTAACGGTCATCAGCTATCTGCACTCCCCGCTGCGCAGCCCGGATTCATGCAAAGAAAACTCTCTGATTCTGTTTCCTGGGACAGCAAAGACACCTTCGCTGAAGTGCTTACTGCATGCCACTGTGTCCTGTTTCGCCACACCAATGAAATGAATGTAGCATTCGGGGCTGGTAAATATATCGACCAGATGGTTTGGGGATGGATGTATACGATTTTACTGCATAGAAACATAACAATGAGACCCATAGGGGAAGTTGGCTAATGAGTTCAAAGGTACTTTGTAAACGAAGGGAGACAACTGAGACAAGGGGGTCGTGATTTACCAAGCAGAAGAGTCTGCGGTTGGAGGCTAATCCTTTATGTCTTTGACCTATACTCATATGTAGAGCTCTATCATAATGGCCAAGTCCTGACTTAACCAACTGGGAGGACAGGAGTAAAGAACCATCTGGGGACTATAGCTGTAAACCTTACCACCAGCCAGACA
Organism: Taurulus bubalis; assembly: GCF_910589615.1. NCBI lineage: Eukaryota > Metazoa > Chordata > Actinopteri > Perciformes > Cottidae > Taurulus > Taurulus bubalis. Next base: position 8,685,721 of record NC_136590.1, on the reverse strand, counting down.
GGCCTCAAGACAAACAGCCAATCAGAGACATAGAGTATAAAATAATAGCATGGCTTGCCCTAATACGACATGACTTCAGCACATAGTATAGGGTTGCAGTTCTGTAATGGGTGATCATTTACGGCATGCCCTTACTTTTTCATTCAGGTGGGGATATGCTGTACCCTTGAATTCTCTCATTTGTTGCACCTCATTAGGAAGTAGCGGTTTCCACTCGTGTAATCGATACACACTCTGATTTATCAGCACTAAGTGGAGGGTACTATGCATACCAGCTAGGCCTGTCTGGACAAAAAAAAAAAACTCGATGATGTGTGTGCCCTGAAGTTAATACAACTTAATATCAACTCTGGAATCCTTAGCTCAACTCTTACACAAGAGACTCAGGGGAGAAATATGAGAGTATTATGTCAGACAGGAGGGAGGGGGAGAGTCAGGCAAAGAACGAGGGGCAGGAGGAAGGATATTATAAAATAAGTCCCGTCTCCTTTCTGAAAGTCAGAGACACACCAGCTATGTCTTTGGTACTCCTTTAGGATGGATTAAAGACATTTGAGCATGCGTACATTCTGTGGCACATTGGTCTACATACCATGACAATTCCTCCCGACTGCTCTGCTGTGCACATGCTCATGATGGGTGCCATACCAATGGTGGTGCCCTGGAAATAGACCCCACTACGGGGGAGAAAACAGAGGTCATCACATCATTAGTCTCGCCTAGCAGGACCAATTTCCACAGCGCTGCGTCAGCGCCGAGGAAAGGTCTGGCTGCACACATTATCATATTGGTAGAGGAAAGAACGCTTTGGATTGTTTGTATTTCTCTAAACCAGTCCCAGTTGTCCTGCCCTTGCAAAATAGATATCGGAAGGCGGGGAGATATGCTGCGTGAGATACACAGCCAAGGGCAGACTTATACCCACAGTCTAAATCCGGAGGATCAGGCGTTCACATCATCAATACTTCAACTGCCAATGTAAAAGTCGGCGGGAGAGCTTTTGACCACTAGTGGGGCTGTAGAGCAACAAGTTGATATCTGCATAGGGTTGCAATGCAAATGTGTAGTGGATGCTAGTGTTCGCATTTCAAAGGCTAAGGTTGTGTTTTCGTAACATAATTGGCTGACTAGACCTGCACATCAAATCCCCGTATGAGATGTGTGCGCCCTCTGAGGGGAGCTCAAAAGAAGAAGAATGACAACAACTCTGATACACTAAATACTACAAAACATCCTATAAAGACCACTCATCATGACTTTGAATGGAACACAACTATTACATGCGTAGGCTACAAAAGCAGATGTACCTGATTAGCTGGGCGTTGTCATGGGGCTTCTGGGGCAGCAGCTTGACCTTCCTCCAGTCTAGGAACTCGTGCAAGGTGGTGAAGGGGTCCTGGGTGATGGGGCACTTGTCCACATCACTCCATACCTCCAGGCCCACCAGGGCAACACGGATATTCAGAGCCCGGTAGAACTGAAAGTTGAGGGGAGGAGGGGGAAGTAAGGGGAGAGAGAGACGTGATTTTAGGTTACGGGCTTATAATGTGTCTCAGTCAAAACACGGCTCATTCTAAGCTAACGAAAAGACAACATTGTGTAGTTTCAAGTGATTATACACAAATTAAAAATTAGTCGTGAATATTATATTCCATGTCTGCCAATAAATCCCCCAGAATCCTACACACTGGTCCTTTTAAACAGGAATATTACACAAATACTCGCTTAAAAATGATGAGGGGCTCTCAACAGATCCTTTAAACATTAATCAACATATGACTTTCCATATGAATAAATCATGTTTTGCAGCTTCTGTTTTATTGAACAGCCACCCACGGCACGTTTTATCACAGCGTGTCTTCACAAAATGTCTCAGTCGAGTTATGGAATTGATCATCCATTCATAATCCAATCAGCCTCCTCTCGCAAGTCGGTTAATTCTCAGCAGGCTTGTTGTGACCTCTAATAAATCACACGCCTACACCACATCCCCACTGTTGATTTGATTGTTACCTTGTCCACGTAATTGGCGATCTCAGCCAGTCGCTGCTTGACCTTCTCCATGTCCTTGCCTTGCTTCTGAAACTGAACAACACAAGGAAGCGGAATAAAAGCAAGGAGAAAAATAGGTGAAAACCCTACGGAATATTTATTTTCATAAAAGGCATTATTTGGGACAAATCAACACTGCGTCAGCTCTGGAAATGTTTTCACTGGGGTGTCGTGTTAATTCCACTGGCGCTTCTGCTGCAGTTTCTATCATCAAAGAGCTCCATAGCGGAGCTCCGGCTAAAGAGGTAACCTCAATCACCTTGTCTTATATCCAGTGTTTATCCACTTCCTTTGGCTCTAAAGCACATGACATTGACCTATATGTCTCATGTCAGGAAGAACCACTTTCTTCTCTTTGCCCTTTAAGATCTTAAGTGAGTTTTGAGATAATTCAGAGTGCACTTAACAGTGTAATTCAGAGGTGGAGCCATCTTATCTGTGTCTCAAGGGGATCGAAGGGCAGCTAAGCATGTGACCTTTGAGTCCCTTTCCTGTGGGATACGGCAGCAGAAGGGTGAATAGGTCGAGGCGGTGTGACCTCTGCTTACCTCTCTGTTGTCAGCCACAATGATCAGCTCCACATACTTGGTCGTAGTCTGGACGTGGCGTTTATGCTGCAAGGGGTGGGTGAAAAGGGGGTGGACGGGGAATAGGTGGTGACGAGGCAGTAAGGGGCAGTAAAAGTGAGAGGAAATAGAGGGTGGTAATGGCAAAGTGATAAACCAAGAGATGAAGAGAAATTGAGGAGGAGGAGGGAGTTGAGAGAGAGAAGAAGAAGAAGGGACATTAGGAGGATACACTTAACCACAGCTTTCTGGAAAGGGCAGCCTTTATTTTAATTTAGTCAGTTGCCACTCAATATGGCTTTTAACCTGAACTACACTCTCCACAAAAGGCGGCAGGAGCGGCATCAGCACAAAGCAATCGGCTTCGCTTCAAGTCTGACCCACTAAGAGCTGCTAAGGTCACACGTACCTGCGATAACACTCTCACAGGGATCAGGATATTAACTAATAAATCACTGTTTTTGGACAATGCTGCCTGCACTGTTGGCAGTGCACAGTATAAAACACTACCCTCTGCTTTCTTTCTAATATTCAAAGAGCATGTGATATGCTCAATGTTGATTTATGTGACAACTGCACAGGGACTCTATCAGCACACAAAGGGGCAAGTGAGCATATGTCCAAAAAGTAGCAAACTCAACACTCAAGAGTCTAATTTGGAGTTTACATATTGTGATGTGGTCAAAGATTGTATTACACGTCAAGCAAAAAACAATAATACAAATAACAGCTGTAATCAGTGAGGCTGTAATCAAATGCTAACATGTTAGCAATGGCAATGCAAACATTCTGAGAGTTAAAGTATATTGGCTTTCATATGCACCGCCTTATTTAAGAGTGTTTGCATGCTCACGTTTGCAAATTAGTGCTAAATGCAAAGAACAGCTGAGGATGATAGAAATGTCTTTTGTTTTATTCAGGCGTGTGGTCATAAACCAAACACTTGACAAGTTATGATTTTGACCTGATGATGGCGCTGGAAGAATGAATGAATGAAAGAATGAATGTCTCAACCAACTCACACACAGACTGAGATTGCCATCTAACTATGCATGTCAATAAATAAATAAATTACAAAATTGGAAACAATTGAAACAACTTATAGAGGAAATAGTCAAAAAGAGGGGCGATCCAAAACAGGACAAATACAACCCCTGGCCATGGAGCAGATACTGATCTCATGCTGTGTGTGGGCAGCAACTCACTTGCACCACATGAGCTAGTGTTGGTCTCACCTGCACACACACAAGCACACACACTCAGTCTTTGCACACACACACACACGCGCGCACACAGATCCTATACCATCCTGCTGGCTAAGTGTTCTGCCTTCGCACTATGGCCCACTTTCAACCTGAGCCTCTTTATCCGTGCTGGCCTGGCAGCCTGGATCCTCTCTGCTCTTATCTTGCCTCCTCCATAGATAAGCCAGGATGGGCAAGTGTGCTCTCAATGCAGCCCATGGTGATTACCAAGTCTCTGTGAGGCCAATGGAAAGGAGGCACACATGCGAGCACAATGTTCAATCAACTCAGCGAAGAAGAGCAGCCACTGTTACTCTATGAGTTAGAGGTGTAGATGTGAATTTATGAGGCATTTTCTTTGTCGCTATAATACCGAAACTACCACTGGAAAACACTCGGTGACGCATTCAATTCCGTCAAAGTGTATAAAAGAAGAAGACTATTAATATATTGTCAAATATTTCCAACAAAAATTCTCAATTTCACACAAATGAAACAATATTCTTCCTCTTCTTTCCTCAGTTCCTGTTCTACACACCACTTATGCTTCAATATCAGAGAATTAAGGTGAAGAAAGAGGCCAGCATTATTTAAAAAAATGGGGGAACAAAGAGCAGCTTAGTGGAACTTTCAAGCACATGGCCTCATTGTCTTCATTAAGCAAATGGAGCTGGCTCAGGTGTGGATGAAGATGGAAACCGTATAATGGAGCTTTGTGATTAGATTATCTTCATCGTCCACAGTTTAGGCTGGCATCCAACGGTTCGGAGTTCTTTCAATCCATATGTATTAAAGTCCACTTCAGAAATGATCTTTTTCGCCCCAATATTATTTTTCCATGGCAGACAAGACACTCACAAAATGCCATTACATGAGTAGTTCAGGTCTGACATCTTGGACGGCAAAAGAGATTTGCAGGAACTTGTGTTGTTGCCGTGCGGTTCCTGTCATCTCGATATCATACCTCTCTCCCCTACTCTGCCCCATCTGACTCTCATCATCCAGGGGCACTCTGCCAACACACAGCTTTATCTTTAGACCCTCGAGCAGGCCGCATCGTGGCTTATCAAAGCGGCAGCAGTACACCTCGGCGCCCTTTTGAGCTTGCTTGTATGCCACCGAGTGCGGCCAACCAGACTTTATATTCTCACTTTTTCTTGTGGAACTATGCTACCAACGAGACACATATCCATCATTATATTATCTGTTTTCATGTTTGTAATCACCTGTGGGATTACAGTGTTAGATCAAATATCCCCCCCCTGTTTCTGTCAGCTGGAAACTTCTGCTGTTCTGTTGCCGGATTTCTTCACTTCTTCACTTTCTTCATTTCTTCACACGCTGAATCTTTGCAGCCCTCTTAACACTGAAGACAAAGCTTGCCATTGAAGCCAGTGCTATAATCACCAGCAGGAATAAAAACAAAACTGTAAAAACATCAGAAAACCCCCTATGACTGCATGAATATCTAAAAAAATGAACCCTGTGATAGGGCACGATGCTTTAGCCAGCACGGCCATATGTTTGGCCTGCGTCCCCAGAACACACTCAATCTCAACATGCCCTTAATGAAATGATTAAACAATTGCTACAATACAAATCAGTTCAAAAGGAAATGGGAAGTCCCTCAAATTTATGCTGCATCACAATTTTGGAATGTGTGCTTAGCCTCCCTGGGACCTCGGACATCTGTTTCATCTTTCACACCCCCTATCTGTGTGTCTCTTTATCTTGACCTGATAAATCCGCCTTGTTCGTCCACTCCTGCCATCTTTTACCAGTCAGATAGAGATCACTGGAGTCTGTCATCTCCACTTATCGGCGCTCATCATCTTTAAAGCCCTATTCCCTCCGAAGATGGAGATTCCCACGTGACCATGGCCATTATGATTCATCCCTCAGCTCAGTGGGGTAGAAAGGAACAGAGTGCAGGGTGTGTGGGGGGATAGGGTGGGCTTTTTAAAAAGCAATCTGTTTAATTCTTGATGGACGGGTCCTGCTGAAGGCATGATGTACATGCCTCCAGTAGAGTCTCGCTTTCGGAGCAAATGGTGTCACTTAACAGCCAATGCACTTTCCAAAGGCGTTTATCAAGCTCGGCTCTCCATACACTCCACAGCACTAATGGACACTGTTAGATCAGATGGAGGAAATGTGTGAATAATTCAACAAGTAGTGGCTCCTAAAATATATAACAGGCCACTTACCAATATATACATTGCAATCTACCTTGTTAAAGAGAGTCAAGGTGAGCAAAATCTTTTGTGCAGAGGGAATCCAAATACAAGCTACAAAAAGAAGGACATTTTTCACTGTAGCTGGTTGATGAAAGATGTTCTGCTTCACGTCCTTTTTAGAGCAATGTGCTATTTAAACAGTTGAGTGGCAAACACAAAGAAAAGCAGAATCAAAGAGTGATTGAAAAATAGAAATAAACATTCTTCAGCACTACTTTGTTGAGCAAGGAGAAGAGGGAGGCTGAAAGCCTACATTTCTCCAGGCGATCTAAAAGTTTAAAAAACGCATACCTCACAGGATTGAAATAATACAAATAAATAGATTACACCTGGTTTACTATATGGACAATCCACAGGTAGTAAACATAATTTCATCTCAAAGCAAACTTCCACACAAAAAACCCTCCAGCTGTGGAATAAAAGTTAGTGTGAGGCGACAGTGCCATAAATTGGTTTAAATCAAGTTTTAGGAAAACTGTCATATATAACATATGCATACAATCTGCATACAAAAAACGTTATGCACTCGACAAATCTTTAAATGTAAACTATTAGTTGATGTTTTTGAGAATCAACACACCCCTATTACTTACCACAATGTCAAAATATTACTTGACAAAGCTAGGAGTCTACTTACATACTTAGGACCCCATGAAACTGTACATAGCATCATATAACATAAACCATCACTATTAGCTTCATCAATAAATGTAACTATGAGGCATCTTTAATGAATACGCAAGGTTTAGAAATATTGGGTTTATCAATTTACCTACAGACTAGGTTTTGTCTGTCCAAGAGCTGGTGAGGTCAAACATGACTGAACTTCTTAAAGGCTTTGAAACATATTTTTATTTGTACTACTTGAATGTGCTTGAATAACAATTCTTCTGAAAAGTTGTTTATGTGTTTACAAAGAAAGACAGGGGTGGGATCCTTTGATGCATGTCACTTCCCATCTCTCTCACCCCTTGTCATCCCAACTTTCAACTTAGTAATGAAAGAAGAAAAAATAAGAAGTAGGAGATCTTGAAGATAGATATTCTCTTTCAAATCACGCTGTTTACTTGTGGGAGCTGCAGATAAAATGCAGACAGTTTAATGATCCTTACCCTCGTGCTGAAAGCCCTAAACGGACTGCTGTCGCCATGTTCAATGGGGTAGGATATGTTCAAATCATGGCCACAGGTGCCAGAGGCAAAATTGAGGTGTTCTGCTGTGTAGATCCAGTGAGTCCCATCGGAGTGATCAGCAGATGGTTCCAGTACGTAGGATTTGCCTTCAAGAGTTATGAAACCCCTGCAGAGAGAGGAAAGGGTAGACGGGATGCCTTGTTTTATTCATTTTGTCAGAATTCAAATACTGAAACTGCAAGGACACATAAAAGATATGCAGCATGTAAAGAATTTTAATCTGACCTGGCTGAAACAAGAGGGAGGTGGATTTATGTGTGACATCCTAACATTACCACAAAAGAGGATACATCATTGTGACGAGTGCACTAAAGAGCCCCATCTCTTAGCTTTTACATCGTTTCCTCCTTCTTAACTTTTCCCACGTATTTTTTTTAACAGTGGCCGCTGTGATTTAAAGTGAGTCTTAGATAAACTGTCAGATTCTCACAAGCCTTGCACAATATTCACAACCCCATGAACTCACACTAACCCCCTCCCCGAAAACCGGAGCTCTCTGCCAACTCAAACCGAGAGCACATCGTCTCGGTGAGCCAGGCAATGTGTAGCTGTCTGTCAAAAAGAGTTCTGTGCATCACTTGTTGTGCAGACAGGTCGCAGACTAAATGAAATAAATAAATATGAAGCACCAAGGGCAACAGCAAGGGCTTCACAATCAGCCGAATTGCTCCGCAGAGGGTGTGTAGACGTTTGGCTCGTTTGAGAAAACATTCCTGATGGTGTCCAATGATATTACTGCACTCATTACTCCTGTTTGACATCTGCAAACACTAAAATTCCGTACCTGTCTGAAGCCGTACAATTAGTCAAGTTCACTGCTTTTCAACAGTATATACACGGTGTCATCCCGACGCATCAATGTAGCAAAATGCATTACTTACTGAGATCCGTTGACATGCCATTCCTCAGAGTTGCACACTTGAGACTTATGCTTGGCCTCATGTCAGACTATAAGGATAATTCTTGCTTATCACAACCTGGATGTGACTTTCATAGCTTTGATGACCATTTTAAATGGTTTTGATGACATTGCGTTCACCAAAAATAACCGATCAGAGAGGTTGTAAACCAGCCAACAATTTAGCCACATTACCCGAACCAATTTATTTGGAGGTTAAGCGGAGATACGGCCCTGCTGGTAGTAATCACTTAAAAAGCATACGGCGCCTCTGTGGCAAGTATTTGGTTTGTAAAAAGATAAAGTCTCTGACGCACTTACTTGATACCAGCACAGGTACCGAGGCTGACGTCCGAGTTGGCGTAACCCTCCACCTCACCGTGGTAGTAGCAGTTAGCCTGTGTGGGCACAGATGAAACACATGAGTATTTAAAGTTAAAGACAGGAGGGATGGGACCAGTGCGACGCTAAACATGTCTTTAGGTTTTAAGCACAGCTCAACCACAAACGTCCCAGCTGATCAATGTGAAATACGAGGGAGTTAAATCTGTCTTTTGCAGAGTTAGCAGCAGCCATTCAGGCTCATCGCCACAGCTTGACGATAGCTGAAATCTGTGCATGGTGCAGCATTCCCAGGTACCCGCTTTCATGGACCACCTGTCAAGCTGCAGCATTAAGCAACGAAAGCGAATTAAGCCCATGTTTATTGAACCAGGCCTCGCAGCGAGAGGGCGGGGAGGAAGCGTCTGGTTTAGAGTGAAAACAGCCCCTCCGCTATAGTTAGACGGCCTCGCTCAGGTGAGGTCTAACCAAGCCACTCACTGCCACCCTGTTCTGGAAAACAAGGAAATGTGAGTTTTCCACCCCTCTTTGACTGCTTCTAAATATAGAGTGCAGGCAGTAAATCTCAATGTCCGACTTCCTTCAAATTCAAGAGGCTGCTGATTTTGCATGTTCAGTGGCTTTCAGAGTTTCATCCCAGAACTTCTTCACGATAATTCTACAATAAAACTATGATAATCTAACTAAGGTTTCCACTTCTGTCTTGCAGTCCTACCTTCCAAATAAGCATTTTCTCCAATCCGGATCTAGTATTGAATCCTTAAGAAATCTCTTCAGATATGCTCTAAATTGTAAAAGGTTCTATACCCTTCCTTGAAATCGAGCCATGAAAATATTTTCCCCCGTAAACCTGCTGACAAACAAACCGAACAGAAAACTACACCTACATGGCGGAGGTAATTATCACCTGACTCAGTGGGTTTTAGCATCGTTCAGGTTTCAGGTTTTGTTTTTTACGTCTGGCAACTTTACTTTTTCAGCCAGTTTGTGACTATCTGGTGACCATGGAGGAGCATTTATCAGCAGAAAAAAGAAGAGTGATTACTGGACATACATTCGTTGCATTGCCAGAAACATGACTCTAAAACAGTGCTAATGGGGCTCCATGTCTGCTGGATGTGTAATAAGGCAATTGTTTGCTAATACATGAGCCAAAACGGCATTAAACAGCAGTAATACATGTGTTCTAATAATAAAAAACGAACAGCACTGGAAAATGCTTACTGACCTTGAAGCATGTACAGTTCATAGGAAACATTGAAAAGCAGCTGTGTAGCATATAAATCTAATTATTTGGAGACAAGGTTAAATAATGTATTTAGCGATCGGAACCCAAACCTACTACCCAAAACACGACATCTTATTCAGAGCACATTAAAGAAGCCTTCGTCTGTCGGGCCACTTTCCATATCTCTACCTCGAGGTGTACTGTCTCCAAGAGAACTATCCATTATCCCGAGGTAAAAAGGTGCAAAGAAAGGACAGCCCATTACATGAAATATGGAATCTTCGTGTAGCAAGGAGGAGCAGGGATGGATTTAGTGCACTGCGTTAATGCTACCACCTCATGTTTCTTTGATGAGATCATGACTGTGATGCATCGATATCAGGGATATGAATAGACTTTTTGTTTCTAAGGTTTCTGCAGAAAGAAATGAGAGAGGAAAGTGCATGCGTCTTCATATCTGGGATAAGAAAGATTAATAACTAATACCCAGATTATAGTGGGAGGGAGGCAACCCTGGGTGTGAACATTACATTGTTTATGCATTTATTATTCTAAGTTAACTCTTTAATAGCCATGCTAGTGATTCATATTCCCAGTAGATGGCTTTTGTTACAGCACATGGTACTCATTTATTGTGTTGTGTGTGGACGTTAGAGAGAAAGGGAGAGTTTGTAAAACAGAAAGAGAGAACCGAGGGAGGGCGGATTCACGCTGAAGTCACTCCCAGCAGTACCTTGGCTTTGACACACAACTGAACCCTCCAGATCCCTTGCCCAGATCACTGTATCAGGACAAATAAATTAACTCGGGATAAGTCTCAAAAGATCTGGCCGTTTCCAGTAAAAAAAGACCCTCCCATGAAGAGCTGGCTGTGGTCATGAGAGAGGAATGAGAGGAGGGATGGAGGTCGAAAGGTTACTGGCAGTGATCATTTGGTCCATGCATTCAAGTTGTATTCCACCAGAATGATTTAATCGTAGGGCTGCAGCTATCGATTGTTTTAGTAAGCAAGTATCCTACCAATGACTCCGTGAAGTAATCGCATACAAAATATGTTTTGCTTTATGGAGGAGCAACAGTAAATATACAAAAGAGAAAATAGGACTGAACAACTCTTTGGTTTCCTTTTTAGTTTATTTAAGTGCGATGTTATACTCCAGGTTTCAAGGCTGCAGACTAATGACTTTCCCAAAACCTTCTCGAAATGTAATTTCAACTGTGTGACCCATTTACCCTGTTATTGTCATCCATAGTGGTTATTTCCCCCAAAGAAATGCACAATTAAAATTATTAAGAAATCAATTATTGTATTATTAATTCAATATTTAATTTGATAAAAAAATATTGGTTTTAATTATGTATTATAAGCTGCTTAGAGCTGTTTAAAGTTAAACCGATCCTAATGTCCTCTCTAAAATCTGTGTAAGCGTCTTCTCAATCAACTGAATGTATTCAAATTTCTTGCGAAAAACTACATTTTACAAGATTGACCATATCATAATAAAGTTATAATTTATCTTAGCCCAATTTGCCATTTTTACTGAATAAAAAAAAAAAAATGTATTGAATGCATCATAATGTAACTCAATGCAACCTCTGCTAACACTAGCTGTTCGCTCTGATATTCAGCCAAGCAGGATTGATTCCTCCATTTTACATCATTTTAATTTTAACATTTTGGGCTGTTTATCAAACAAAACAAGCAGGATTGATTCCTCCATTTTACATCATTTTAATTTTAATATTTTGGGCTGTTTATCAAACAAAATAAGCAGGATGAAAGCATGGTCTGGTAGATTGTGAAGGCATGTTTCCTTAAATTATCTAAAGACTTCAATAAATCAATTAATCTTAATGAAAACAACCAGTTGCAGAGAAGCCCTAAAGCCATTACTTAATTCATCTCACTCCGTCCTGCGCTGACCTGTTAAAACAACTGCATTGTCTCTATGCTTTGGAATGGCAGCAAAGACGAGCGCACCGAGCCCAGCCAATGATCAAGAGGGAAATATTGTTAAATTCACTGCGTGGGCTGGCCATTATTGAATTATATTAATCTCCTCTTTTGTGGATTTCAGCATAAGTAGGCCAGGCGTTTTGTACACAGAACTCACAGGATGTCTATTATTATGCTTTCCGGGTATCTGAACATAAATTAGACGTTTAATTGCTTTCCAAACTGAGGAGGATCAAATCACTGAAATCAGGCAAGCAGGTGGAGGCTTGTTCCACGCGGTGCAGCCACATCATACTCATTCAGTACAGTGTTCTTTCCTCATAGTCTTGCTGGTTCTAAGTAATAAAAAACAAAAACATTAAATAAAAAGGGATATTAATGGATCCATGGGCGATGTTTTCAAAGACCCATTATATTTAAACGCAGAACATATTTTGCTCGGGGAAAAAATAAATGAGGTTTTTGAAGATGAGAAAAATGCATCACAACACTAGAGTATATCACAAGACCAAACCCTAACTTTGCAAGGTTGGAGAAAATACTCAGTATAATCGAGTATAATTAAGCAATTCATTAATAAACTGCGAAAAAAATATGATGCGTTGGTTATGAAGTAAAAAGAAATCAGTGAAGACCTTGAGTCATTCAAAATGTATTTGAGTGACACAGATGTATTTTAGATAAAAGGGTAATCTCAGTGTAACAAGTACAAGGCGCGTGATTGTGATGAAAGGTGCTGACTATTTGTCAGTGGGACTTCTGAATTGCTCTTAGATGTTCAAGTTTAATATTTTCCGTGTCTGAAATGTATCCATTATTAAAAAAAAAGACTTGAGCCGTTCCCTAAAACTGAGTTTGTTCTCTGACCTGTGTCCAACCTTAATTTCATCAAATATGAATCTGGATACAGGATAATTTATGCGCAAGATTAACCCATTCTAGGAGGTTTAAAAGTGGGTCAATTGATGACATCAAACGAGAAGAGCATGATGAAGCAGAACCCGACAAGAAGAAGGGTTCCACAGAAGCCCAACATTTCGGAGAGCTGTTGGGTGGGTGATGAAGAAATGTGGCAGCCTTAATAATACTATAAAAAGAGAAAATAAAAGGTTAACATACCGTGAAGTTGTGAGAGCCTGTGACCACCATTCCATCTTCCAGGTAATGGGTTTCTGTATAGTTACTTGCAAACAGCCCCCTAGAAAGAATAAACAAAGACAACAAACGCTCAGAAGTGACCCTTAGGGGCTCCATCCTGAAAAATCAATCACAGTGTCTTAAGCCAGACTTGCATGGAAGATAAACAGTGTGATGTGATTTAAAATGTAACCATGCTTTAGAAGGGTATAACGTGAATTGAGCAGCTGCAGGCATCATGAAAGAAGGCGGGTGTGACGTTTTCTATTAAGCCACTTTCACACCACATGCATGCACCATGAAGAAGCATTCAACATCAATCCATACTCATTCTATGTGAAACGGTGGAGCAGTAATTAGCCTACGCGTTGCAGACAATGGCAAGTAATGAGCAGATGGACGTAATAGTGTGATCTGCTTTTAAAAAAAGGGAATGAGGAGATTTTGTTGACAGGAAAACAGTGAAGAAATCAATAACACTATGAAGTGATTCTCTGAGGTGACCAAGTGAACTATTTACAGTTTATATCTAGAAAGCCCAATAAATCAATCCGGTGAACCTCTGCTGCAGGCAAACTGAGGCATTTTGCTATCTCCTTCCTATACAAAAGAATTGACGAAAGAGGAGTACAAATTCAGCAGTCTCAAACATGTTAGGCTGGAAGATTACGGCAATACCTCGTTAATGTGGTACCTTCTGCCTACTCATGTATCTCCATCATAGCATATTGCTTTCCACCAGTCAAGTGAACCTGAAGAGTCTTTGAACAGTTCGGATTTCGTGCTTGAGCACCAATGTGTAGATGCCATGCCAACGCAAATTTGCCTCTGATACAGGGCTTTTGTCCGGAAGCTCCAAAAACTGGGATCTGGGATGAAGTTGTGTAGTGTGAACTAGGCATTAGTTGACATGATGTTGGTGAGTGCTAACTCGTGAATGTGTTCAAGTATGTTTGCCATATTTGATTCACTCTTTACTTGAGTAAACACTGGTCCTGGTATTTTCTGTAATACTGAAGATGGGCCATTGTTGCTAAGTTACCATGGAGTTGGTTTAGTTATCGTAGGACCGGAAACGACAAGTAAGCTTGAAATTATGTCCTGAATTAATTTGTCAAGCTACTGTTTCCATGGTGAAGAATCAAACCTCAATATTTTGTCCCCAAAGAGAATGCATTCATGGCGGTCTGACTCACAATCGTTCCGCTACTTGTCATGTTTTGACGAAACTATGAGTTTTCATACCGAACAAACAGCATATGAAGGAATTATGCTACAATCACCATGCCATAGCTCTGGGTTACCAATGGAATCCAATGCAATGGTTTTATATTCAAGTGTACAGCTGCTATAGGGGGTTCATTTATTAATTGATTATTGGTAAACCTCATAACCGCTGAACAAATTCTGACTGCCCTTCTCGTCACTTTCCGAGGTTACTGAACACTCATGGAGGGAAGGACACTCTCAAGAGTATGAATGAGACAGTCCACGCATTGTACATACATAAAGTGAGTGCATGTACAGTATTACACTACAGGACACCAGCAGATGCCTGGCGTGTGCTAGTCCACAGCAGAGGAACAAACCTCAGCAGGCAGCTGGATTCTCTTACTGACCTCACCGCTGACAACCCAGCTGGGAGTGTCAGCTGTAACAACCTGGGGAGGGGGGTTATTTTGTTTGGGAGCTGTCAGCATGAGACACAATGCTTCCCAGCCCTCTACTCCTCTGCAGAGCCAAAGAGCTGGTAATAATCACTGGATCAAAGTGAGGCCAAAGAGTAGAGAAAGCCAAATAAAATGATCTGTTTCCACAGTCTTAATTAGGTCTGCGCTCTCGGTCGGATGGACGCACAACCTCAACATCTGCCCACAACAGACAGTCCAGTGTGGTGATTGTGTATTTGCCTGCCTAAGTGCTTGCCTTTAACACTCTGGGAGAGTGTGGGTATAAAATAACCCATGTATATGTAAAAAGGAACCAAGAAACCACACCTTAGTGTGTCTGCAACATGGAACCAAGAAACCACACCTTAGTGTGTCTGCAACATGGAACCAAGAAACCACACCTTAGTGTGTCTGCAACATGGAACCAAGAAACCACACCTTAGTGTGTCTGCAACATGGAACCAAGACACCACACCTTAGTGTGTTTGCAACATGGAACCAAGAAACCACACCTTATTGGGTTTGCAACATGGAACCAAGAAACCACACCTTAGTGTGTCTGCAACATGGAACCAAGAAACCACACCTTAGTGTGTCTGCAACATGGAACCAAGAAACCACACCTTATTGGGTTTGCAACATGGAACCAAGAAACCACACCTTAGTGTGTCTGCAACATGGAACCAAGAAACCACACCTTAGTGTGTCTGCAACATGGAACCAAGAAACCACACCTTAGTGTGTCTGCAACATGGAACCAAGAAACCACACCTTAGTGTGTTTGCAACATGGAACCAAGAAACCAAAAACAGGTAACTCATTGAGTCATCAATGGACCAACAGGAGTAATTGACATATAAATGACATATGAGATATTTCACTACCATTATTTGGTTGGTATTGGTAACCTTTATGTCCTACCTTAGCAATCCACTGAAATTGCAACTGACTCAGCTTGTCATAAGCATTCCTAGGCTGATAACTCATTTGGTTAGCAGTTTCATAGCATCGGTCATAACATGTGCCAAGAGTGGAGTGTTTCCTGGAAACAGCAGTTAACCCTTACGCATAAAGAGGAAAGCATGTCCCCCATTGCGTACACTCAAAGTGGATTAGGAAGGAATCCTTTAATGCTCAGTGTGAACAGAAGGGAAACGTTATTCCAATGTTCATATGGACACCTGGCTATTGTTCAAAGAAAGACTTGAACATGTGGCCTAGAGCATGAGAAAACACCAAATCAGAGTTGTAATCTGCACTAAACACATATAAGATACACATAGAGAAAACCAAGCCGACAGCACCTGTAGGTTCAACTCACCCCAGCCGAAAAATGAAAGCGCAATGTCTATCAATCAGTGTGAGGTTAATGAGGCATTGGGGACGGGGTCAATTCAATTTCAATTCAGTTTATTTTGTATAGCCCAAAATCACAAATTACACATTTGCCTCAGAGGGCTTTACAATCTGTACACATACGACATCCCTGCCCCAGGACCTCCATTTAAAGCGCCCCCCCCATTTAAAATGTATTACCCATGGGACAGGCCTCCAGCAGGGCTCCATCTGCCTGACAGGGAGAGAGGCACGAAGAGGCAACGAGACGATGCCACGTTCTGGCTGTTAACGGCACACAACCTGTGCCGAGACCAGGCAGCCTGACACCCAAACAACCACCAAAAAAAACACAATGACTGCAAGTGTGACACAACAGGAGGTATACATCTCTGAGATTTGTGCTAACGCTGGGTAAACCCTTTTGAAAGTCATAAAACTTTGAAAGATAAATATTTGGTAACTTCTCTGCATCTCTTAGACAGGCTCAATATCTATAATTACAGTCATGTTTATGTCTTGTCATGATGTCTCCAGGCTGAAAAGGACAAACTAACTTTTTGAAAGGAAATACATTAGGTTAGAGGAAAGAGTCAGATTTGCCTGTCAGTAGATTTGACAATGCAGACAGAAAGACAATGAAGTCACTTCAAGCTAATCCTGAATGCCAGCTCCTAAATGCTACCTCTGTTCTCCCTGCATTAAAATTTCATATTGTTTCTGTTGTATCTTTGTTCAACATTGTCAGCCTCTTCTGTCTGTCTTTGTACAGGGAAATAACACCGGGATTTACGCAACGCCTCATCTAATTGGAATATATTCACGAATGGAAATACATGTTGAAGCTTACTATTCAAACACTGTTGAGAATGTTCTAATTGAGAAACAACTGTGCCGACCTCGGAAACAAATTCCATTATTCTTTTACTTGTGGTCTTGATTGCTCGCGTTGGTTCTGCCTTCATGTTAGTAAAGCTAATGTTGCTGTGTGTGACATATGTTAATAGTAACATGCTTGATCAATTGCAGTTAATGCCTCATCAATCAACAGCAAATGGGAGGTCTCATTTGTAGGTGAGTGCTGCATATGACCTAGAAAGAAAGGTCCTTTACAGCTTACCAACAGCGTTTTATGCTAATGTCATACCAGTCTTCTATTAATGGGGACAAACATTTGTGCACCTCGTCATCTGCGTCTCGTACTGAGGTGATGTGATTATTGCAATGACATAACGGCGAAGCATACAGACACACCGAGAGCTGAGCCGAAGTCACGTATGGGCCGTAAAGACACATTCTCGGAGGGGAGAGGGCGGTTTATATGGCTCGGGACACTTTTAAACAAATCTCAGGGGAACAACAAAACGCTGAATTGATTATGTGACAGGCCAGGAGGAGAAGGGGGAACGTAATCGTGAGCAAAACAGCTTGCCTATGCTGTAGGAATCACGGATTTGTTCTATTTGGTGGAATATAAAGTAGCATATTTTTCAGTCGGTAGTCACAAAAGGGTTTTCAACTTCACGCTCTGCAGGACTCTCCCTTTTCTCTTGATAAGGTATCCAACCAGGCTATAAGTATAGCTGAGCAAAGAAAAGGTTCGCGCTTACACATTTAGTGACAATAATGGAAGAATTCTAAGTACATTAACTTCCTTTTCTGGGGCACAAAAAGTTAATTTCCTTAATTGACGTGCTATGACCACTATATTGACACCATTGGCCTTCATTACCATTGTTGGAATACAAGTTGGATCAATGCTCAGCGATTTCCCAGTCACGGGCTCCGATATGTCTCATTAAACTCAGACAACCTAATCAGGGACTTCTGGACAAATCCTGCAGTTAACTATGATAAATGAGAAGCTAGGCATTCGGCCTCTCGAGGGCAAGTCTCTCTCTAGCACTTGTAAGCTCTTCTGTCAGGCTATGTCTATACAAACATTTAGAGCAGATGAATCCATCATCAAATAAATACATTTCTTGTACGACCTAATCTAGGAGCTCCAATTCGTACATTACATTTAAACGGAGAGACCTGTGTGGCAATGTGGTAGTAATAATGTCCCTTTGCTTTTATGTGGCAAGTGGCAGGAACCCAGCTCCATATGGAAAAAGAAGGAGCATGTGCATGAAAACCTACAACAGTGCAACCTCCCCCCAGACCAAAAAAACCTTGTCTCAGTCTTAGTAACATTCTTTTTCCAGGCGCAAGGGAAGAGGGCCAGTCTTCCTGGCTGTGATCTGTCTGACATCAGGCAGTGTTGCAGGCCAGTGCCAAGTAGAGCAGAGGAGCAGAATTCCCCCTGCTTACCCTGAGCTCAATGCAACTCCCAGTCTTCACGAAGCATGTCATGAACAGAGCCGTTAGAGCATGCCAGCCAATGATTTCTGCTCTAGCGGGAGGGAGGGAGGAAGGAAAGAGCAGAAAAAGTCAAAACAGACGGTTTTGACTGTATTCGTATAAGCTGCCATGTTCAGTAGCGAGCTAACTCGCAGCTCTGGCTCCGAGACCAACACAGCACGACGGGGGCAAAAAAGCGGCAGAGAGTTGGGTCTTTGGCTTGTGCCGAGAAAGCCAACTGTGTTGGAAATGAAAGCATCTCATATTTGTTTTACCGAGAGGGCGCAGGTTGGTCTTCATCTCGGTTTCATCTTATAGCGGCCTCATTATGATTCTCAACACCTGCGTGGCATCCCGCGGGTGGCTAATTGGTCAGTGCGATGGTCAAACTGAATAGCCATTAGTAGCAGTGACACGCAATTATTGCGGTGACTGTCACCTAGAGATTGATCTGGTTACGCCCAGGCATGCTCCGTGAAATCAATAAAGTGTCATCTCTGTGCCATGTCTGCATGATGGATGACTCCACAGGATCCCAATTACAGAGGCTGGATGATGAATACCACCCCGACAATGGATAAGATAATTGGAATTAGGACAACATTGCAACACCAATCTTTGATTAGGTGTGAGGATAATGATGCAGTATTTACTGAGCTCCATAGGTATGTTGGCTACAAAAAAAGAAGAGAAAAAGAGATTATATAGTGTTTCAATTTCTTCAAGTACTAAAAGTAGACCCGAGTTAGTCCACGAATCAAAAGGTCAGCTGTTGTATATTTTTAAATAAAACCGACTTGTATAGAGTCCCTCATATTCAATAAGAAATCAGACATCTTTACATTTGGATCATCACCACTACAACTATGCGGCCAAAAAGGCTGAGTGTGGACATAAAAGTAAGACGGTGCAATCAGTGGACCGAGAAGGAGAGAAAGCCCAGAGGAAATAGAGACGTGCTGTTAGCAACCCCACATCTCCACGAATACAAATCCGAAGCCAGCCCGCACCAGAAAAACAACAGCAATCGGTTGTTTGTTGTCAGACGTGCTTATGTTTATGCTTTCCCATCACGTGAGCTCTTGCGGTTGTGAGAATAATGACTCTCTAAGCAGAAATGGTGGAAGTGGCGTGCTAGTGTTGTACCACCACAAAAGCTCTGAGGCAGGAGGTGAGAGTGGATGATGACCACAACCACAATCTTAACCCAGCATACTCGCTCGCTTTAACTTAACGACACCAGCCACAGTGGGGGTAGACCAGGAAACGCTTGGTTTTTTAAAGGCCCAAATGTGTCATGTAGGTATAATAACTTGTTTTCTTTCTGCTGGCCCAAACACAGTTGGGATCTGGTGTCACATGCGGCTGCCTCGCCACATTATGGGAACATTTTGTCTCTTGCTGCACCACAGTGCGGCGCGAAGTGACACATAGTCCATCCATTCCAGTCTGGAAAGCACAATGAAAACTTCATGAAACGATAAAAAGCCACGTTTGTTTAACTTCTCTCTGTTTTTTTTTCGACTTATCACGACATTTGTGTATGTTGTAAGAGTCACAAAAACTTAACTGCAAACATTCTCAAACAGGATAAATACAGGCAAGGTGCAACTTTGAGCCCGATATTTTTCCACATAATTGTCCGTTCCCTCTGTTGTTTCTTTGCCCGTTGTCACTTGTTGACATGTAAAACTAAGTCTAATGTCTTTTGCTTAAACCAGCGTCACCCAAAGCGTGCATGCACATGCCAAATGTGACGAATTGTGTCTATGAGGAACCCAGCAAATCATCCCCATGCTCACCCATGGTTTGCAGCAAGTGAACTCTCTTTCACTTCCTCTAAAAAAGACATTAATATCACTTTATTGCTCATGATGTCACGGTCCCTGAGGGCGAGGGGAAAGTAATCGCATGTGACTTATCAAAGGCAGTTGACTAAATGCTCCACTTCAGGGCAGGTGGAATATGACGCTGACATATTTCCGATGCTCGCAATTAGACAAGTGATAACAATTAAATCTAAATTGCAGGAAACAAATAAAAGCTGAGAAAACTTGGCAGTTTGTCGTCGTCAGATGTTTTTTTTCCTTCTTCGTGGCATGGACCAGTGACATTGTTATCTGAAACTAATTATGCCTGGTGCCAAAGCAGCAGTCTCTCAAATCGCCTTTGTTGCTGTGGATCACTGGAGGGGAGATCCTTCATCCTGCTTTCTACTCCTATCTTCCCCCGGGGCTTCTGCTGCTCTGTGGCAGAGAGCGTGCCTCTGCTCTGCCTCTTCATCTCCCTCAGGACGAGCTCCGGTTGTGTGCGGGGGAGAGAGAGCGTGACCCTGCTTGTGTGCAGGATTCCCCGCATGTGCCGGTAGCTCGGCTTGATTTCGGCACAGCGAGGACTGTGTGTGTGTGCTCCACACACACACATCAGGCTCATGGCTTATAGATCATGCAACACATTCTTTTCTTTCAACGCTATCAGCAAACGACAACACTCCCCGCCTGATTTCCTAAACTACTTATTCAACCCTCAGTTCATCCTGGATAGGAAAATCAGGAAGGCATTAGAGAACTGTAATGCTTTCCTCAAGTATTTTGCAAAGTCTGACTTTTTTTTTTTAAAGGCCAGTTATCCCAAATTACAAATAGTGAACAATTTCTACATTAACTACTTTTTAGCCTCTCTCAAAAGAACTATTGGCAGTGAGGTCTTTGAGTAATGAGGACACAGAAAGAGACGCTGACTTGCAATGTTTTTTTTTTCCCCTCACAATATCGTTGGCCCCACAAACCCCTATTAAATTGGGGTGGAGACAGAAATCCCTGAGATAGATTCCTCATTTTGATATTAATGTCTTCTAGTCTGTAGCAAAATCAGGAAATATTGAAAGCCGGCAGATGGAAAATGACTAAATTGAATCCATATTGCTCTCTGTTGATACATTCCAAGTGGAAACAATACATTTTGCGTGCATCCTCAAAGCAATTAATTGCATCGTCTCCGTCTGATCATTACGTGGATAAAGCCCGAGAATGGCTGGATGTGCCGAGGAAGGGGTGAGTGCAAAGTCATTTTCGGGACGGGTCATGCTAATGCAACAGCTTTGAGCTTTGACATTAATTCCAATGGTTTGCGAAGAACTGGCCCAAGGCCCGAAGCTTGTGCATCTATATTCATTGCACCCTCGTGCTTTAACTAATGAGCGACTAGGGAACTTCAAACAATCAAGCCTATCATTCTTTTCACAAGGTAAATGCACATGCAGAAAAAACAACACTTCAATTAATTAAATCTGTCTCTACTTGTGCGCCCCTCTCCCCCATATGGCTGCCCTCGGGGAAATCAAACAATTAAGGGATGAATACAAATTTACTCTCCTTCCCTTCATGTCTTTCACCTCTCTGATTGTGTCAGTGAGGGAGATGTCCTCCCTCTTTCTAGTAAAAGCCTGCTTTTTATGTATTATGTGGGTTTGGTTATGCACCCTGACCCTGTGTTCTTTCAGGAGATGATTGACAGGAGAAGACGGCTACGAGATTAAAGTTGGAGGAGACAGAACAAAAACAACGTAATCATTTAGAGAGAAATTAACTTCAGTGCAAGGTCGGAATCATCGTGCTTTTGCAACAGGTGTGGTCTGTACTAAAAATGAAATGCCCAGTTAATTAAGCAACACAATATGTCTCCCAACCCCTGAGCATTCGTACATTTCTATCAACTTTCATTAAAAAGCACTTTTTTGATAAATCAGCTCTCACTATAATTTCCTCCCGTTTCTGAAGTTGGTGATTCACTTCCCAACAATGCACAACTGGCTCATCGATCATCCGTGCTCCATTGATCCCTGGGAGGACGATAGCTCTTGTTGTTCAGCTGATGCTCCAAGGAAGTGGAACATTATTGGCTTTCTGGAAGAGATTGTTTGTAAGCATCACATCATACATCAGAGCGTGCAGATGGAGCCCACTGCTGGGGCTCGTACATTTTCACGTCATCGATGACCCATCGGGCGAACAGAAAATGTGACTTTGGTTGATTCCCGTCCACATCTTTTAATTGATTTTCATCTGCATTTCAAACGAAATCCATTGCCAGACAAAAGCCAGAGTCATGATTGTATAAATTCTGAGGCCATGAATCATAACCAACATCCCAAACCCCTTCAGAACACTTTGACCAAACACCTAAACGAAGAGCCTTGAAACATTTTAGCAATTGTTTTTCACTTTTCATATTTGTAACTATTCATTTGTATGCTGAAAGCCTTCTCTATCTACACTGCTCATCTGGGGAAATACTAAATCTACTGACGCTATTGACATTTGTAATAGTAGATTGTTAAAGCAATACCTCGACATTTTGTTGAACATGCTTATTTGCTTTCTTGCCGAGGGTCAGATGAGAAGATCGATATCACTCCCACAAATAGAAGCAACACAGATCTTCTCATCTAACTCTCGTTAAGAAAGCAAATACATGTATTTCCCAAAACTCCCATCAGGAGAAATACAGAGAACCTCAGTGGACCACAGGATTTAGGACTAAATATACGCCGTGTTGTTTTTACAAGGACTACCGATAGCTTTTCTCTCATCTTGTGTGTCAACAAATGCAGTTTCCTGTGAATATACAACCTGCCCGTGAACCCTTTCGCTCAGAAACTCAGTGGATGACTTCAAGGCATCTGTGTCATGTGACCCAGGCCTCGGTTCCACGGGATCCCTGCACCCCGAAGCACTGCACAGACCCTTTATCAAACCCTGGCAGCTCCTATTGTTGTTGGCAGCGCCGGCCTGTCCCCAGTGCTGGAGGGATTAGGTGAGAGTGAGTGAGGAGGAACACGTGGAGCCAACCAAAGGAGACCCTGCCGTGTCCCATACACCAACAGGGAATTATTAAAAGTTGCTGACGGCAGGAAAATATGTGAAGCGAGAGAGAGAGAGAGACGTGGAGGCAGGTAGACAGAGGAGAAGGAGGACTGCTTTCACACCTCATCTGACAAAGCAAAAACACCAGAAACCTCCGATCCAGTCATCACACATCCTCCCCCTGCCTCCCTCTACTCCCTGTGTGTCCGTCTCTCAGCAGCATCGCGGGGCCTCAGAAACATAACCTTAATGACGAGTGGGATGGGAAAACCAAAAGCATCTGCTTTCTGCATGGCGTGGAGACTGGGGAAGACTCCGTGCTCCAGGTCCCAGACTTTCTCCGCACCGTTTCCTTTAATCACAAAGCTAAATTTAGTGATGAAAGAGGGTATCTGAACTCCAACTCCTACACAGGTTTCCCATCGAGATTCCAGTTTTAAATTAGTCACACAAAAAAACAGGAATACAAAAGGAAGAAAATGAAGAGGTTCATCAGCAGAGATGCTACCTTTTAGGGCAAGAAGGCAACCGCGACTGCAGCTGGAGCTTTTTTTGCTGTGGTAGTCAGCTGCAGCGGATGCTGTTTTTGCTTTCCATCCAGCATTCATTTCTCACAAGGACAGTGCTCTGCGTGAGCTTGTGTAGGGCAACAAAAAAAACTCCTGGATCAGCTGAAAGAGACAGGCTTCCTTCAGCCAAAATCTGACCGGCTGACTGATGACCACGCGTGGCTTCTTCGCTCAGTCACTGACCCCCACACGCAGGGAGTGCTGGTCATAGGAAGGTCAGTGGAGTGTGAGAACGGACAGAACAGGATGGAGGACAAGTAGAGAGAGCATTCCCTCCCGGCTTAACTGACACTGTAACTCCGGCAGATGTATTTGTCTGTCTGTCAGAGGGAGGATGGAAGCCAGGACTGTGAGCCTGGACTGATTATCTTTATGGTCAGCAGCCACAGAGGTCAACAACTTTGGCTGCTTTTGTTTATTCCCTTTGGCACCCCGAAGCCTTGAGAAAATGAGATTCCACTACAATTTATGGAGAACGTTTGCCTAAATAGGTGGAAGGGAGAAATCGCGAGCCAGCGAACAAGACGGAAAGACAAACAATCTAATGGAAAGGAAGATAAAGATAGGAGGCCTTGGAAGATGGATGCTTTGACTATCTTTGGTTCTCCAAAATCCTCAAGAACCTCAAATAACGCCACATTTTCTTGCATTCATCTTTAAATAATTTGTCTTGCACGTCTGTTACTATTTATTGAGTACAAAACAATGTATTTGAACATACGAGCCAGAATTAAACAGACATGCTCCACTTTCATAGCTGCATAACATGAATAATCGTGCTTCATATGTACAGCACATTTCATGCAGAGATGCGGCCAAAAGGACTCAACAAAACAAGATCAGATAGAAATGAACAATACAAAATAGTTTAAAGGAAATAGCAATAAGTGAGAGAAAACAAACAAACTAAAACGTTTTTATGAACAATAAAATCACTAAAGCTAACGCAAATTAAAAGCTCATTTAAAAAAGGGTGTAGTTTAGGGATATAGAAACAGAGATTTTTTATTATTTTTCATTTTGTCTGCTTATTTCCCTCATGTCCACATACAACAGATATGACAATTTGGCTGTCATTCTGGGAACAGGGGAAGACAGCATGGTTACAGGTTCCAAGTCTCCAAGATTGACTATTGCTGCCATATATCAACAGTTAAAAATCCATCCAGATCACAATACTAGTTGATTTGCCTTTTTCATTTCAAAACCTCAATACATAGCAGTGAACACGAGGAAGTGCTTTTGTGTAATTGTACGTTTGATCATTTATCTGTCGAATGAAAATGCTGTAATTAAAAAGACAAATCTTCAAAAGTGTCTGTGGGAAAGCCAATATTTACACGAATTAAAGCTTTCATTTTGTTTGATGCAACTAGCCAATATATTACAGAATGTGATGGTTTTTGGCAATATAGTTGTGGTGTGAGAGCGTTCCAGTAGTCTGTAATATATTTGAAAATAAACATATTTAATAGGATTTGGAGAGAGACAAAAAACTAAATATAGTTCTATGAACTTTGTGTGCGGTTGGGTGAAGCCATAGTGCAATTAAACAGTACTTTTCCTGTCTGATATAAAGGAATAAGAGTAGACATGGATAAAACATGAGGTCATGCTCTTATTCAAGGAATTTTTTCTCAACACGTTCACAAGATGGATGGAGAGCTGGAAATAATATGTGCTTAAACTTGATCAGCCTTCTAGGATATGTTGAAACACACTGCAATACATGTTCTTGCGTCAAGAGCCTTGCCTTACGCTCAATTTAATGTTTCAAAGAAGTTACATAAAATGTCTCGAAATTAAACTCGTGGCCTCGTCTACTTTAAAAATCCGCTCTGTTCATAACTTTAATATACAATCTTATCTTAAAAGACGCTGGCATTTACCGCTACAGTAAAATGGGTTATTGTTCAGCTTTTAAGTTGTTACTTTCAACACCAAAATCTTGGGTTCATAATGCAGGAAAAAAAAGCTCTTAAAAGATGAAAAACAGGAGGAGGGCTGTCTGGTTGTCTCTGTTTGCTGTCATGTCTTCTTATGGCCTCTGACAGGTGGATCCTAGCCTAATGGTACTAAAGATGCAAGTTTGGATCCCAGGTGTGGAAACAAAACCCAATCCCCTTCCTCATGAGATATCATCATCATCATTACCCAAATGGAAAGCATGGTATTTTAACATTGGCCTGATATACATGATATACACATATCCACGTTTCAAACTGTATTGTTTAAGAATTAAATTCTGTGCAAAATAACCCGGCCGAACCTCAAAGCACAAAGAGGACATCTTTATCTTTAGGACTCTCCGTGAGCTCTTTGGTGATGGCTCGTTCCCCAGAGAAAAACTGCTGATTACGGCAGGTTTTACTTGGCTGTGTTGATTGTGGTGAAGGGAGGGAGGCTGAGGAATAGATCTACCAGCTGGAGTCCTGAGACCCCGACGGTCCGTCTGGTAAAAGGCTCAGAGCGGAGAGGGGAGGACCACTATCGTTGCACAAAATGTCTTTTATTTTAAAAAAAAAGAGAGTGAGCATGATACTCAATCTTCCCTTTCTTCAGTTTAATACTTAAAGTCCCCTCTCCACTCAAATTATTGTAACGTTAACTGGTTTGACCTTCACTGTGCAGAACGATGCATCTGCAGAATTTGACATTAGCAGGCTGTTTTTGCTGAAGAGGTAAAGTTTCTCTGCGCTCACCTTGAATCCGTGTTTGAGGCGTGAGCAGATGATTTTGTGACATCGCCAACTGGAGATAAATCCTGGCACAATTTGCAATTTACACAAGAGTGATGTGAAAGCATAAAAATAAGGGAGTTTTCAGTGGAGACATCTTGTGTCCTGAAGTTAAACTTTTGAAATGAGAATATTTACATATTAATGGAAGGAATAGATGCAATTTAAATATTTTTTTACAACGTAATTGGAGAAAATATATCGGACACAAATGACTTTTCAAAACTTAGTATTTTCCAACGTCTTTTCCAATGTCTGTGGGGAAACAAATAAAACATTTAGGTGAGCCAGTTCTCAGCTTTCTTATGTGACTTCATGGAAGGGACGACATCTTGAAAAAAGGCCTCTCACATCACACAAGGCGACTTCATTTATAACGTGAGAATTACAGGGCGACTTGAAAGCTGGACATACAGAAATTGACAACAAGTGAACGGGTTGTTTTGGGTGCTTTGAAGTAAGCTTGAAGGTTATGTTGTGAAGCTTCTAGACCAACAAAAAGGTATTTAGAC
Source organism: Taurulus bubalis (assembly GCF_910589615.1). Taxonomy (NCBI): domain Eukaryota; kingdom Metazoa; phylum Chordata; class Actinopteri; order Perciformes; family Cottidae; genus Taurulus; species Taurulus bubalis. Next base: position 8,658,835 of record NC_136590.1, on the reverse strand, counting down.
AGACGCACGGTGCGTGAGCATCTCACTCTTCTTCATCCTGAGAGAAGGGACAAGCCGTTCTAAGAGTTACTGGGTGCCTCCTAATTAATTAGGGACGCTGAGTGCCGAGTCCACCTTATTAATTACTGCTCTAAGCTTGAAAATAATTGGAGCTTCTAAAAAGGCAATTCAAAAGCGGGAAGCTCCTTCCAAAAAAATTCCCTTTTGAAGGAAGTAGTTAAAAGGCACCGGCTCTGGACAGAGATGAGCTCATTTCCAAGGCTCGTCTTTGAAACTAATGAATCACAGTGTATCATGGCCTTGCAGCCGCAAGGGTAACAAGAAAGGTACAAATGCTAAAGTTAACCTCGGTGCATCCTTCTCCTGGAAATAAGGTTTAGAATATGGTGCGTGCGTGTATGTGTGTGTGTGTGTTTAACTTTTGCTGATGAGAGCATATGTTTGCAGTATAACCAAGTTACATGGGAGTATCTGTTCATGATGATGTTGAGTGGACTGGGCTGTTTGTGCTTCTCTGCAACTACTCACGCTTTAATGTACAGTACACACCTGCAAATGACTCATTCCCTGACTGTCTGTTTCTCTGAGAATGCTTGGCTACGTCAAAGGACAAGCTGGTTAAGCACTGACAGGGGATACGGATGTGTGTTTCGGATAAGACCAATGCTCTAAGATAATGTCATTTCCACAGTGATAACAGGGAAATAGCAGGAAGAGCATATACAGTATCTAAAGAGACCAACTATTGTCTTTTTATAGGGGAGGACAGAGGGTAGCAGGTCAAGAGAAGTGGTATCCATCACCTGAAAGCTGGAAACCTAAGAATTCATTTTAAGTGCAGCTCAGCAGTCCGTGTCAAGTTGTCTACTCTATTTATACATAAATTATTGTTAATATACTTAGGAAAGCCGTACATCCTCCTAATACCCAAGACGCCCATTTTCATCCACATATCTTGAGGTGAGAGGTCAAGAGACCACTCAGAAAAACCGCAACGCCAGTTATCCCTCGGATGTTAACAAGAGGAAGCTGTTATTCTTATCCAGTTAATTGCACGATCATTTGAGGCTATACTGCTCAAGAAGAATGGAATTATTGAGCTTTTGTTGAAGTTACAGACATTCTGCAATAAACACACTTGAACTTGTCCAGACAAACACTGAAGCCCAGACTTGGGGGAGGATATGATACACTCCTGGCTTGATGACAAGAGGAAGGATTTGATACACACGGTCACACATTGGGTTTGACGTTACTTAAACAATCTGTGTGTGGCTCAGCAACCGAGGACAATAACTCTACAAAAGGAGGTCACCAGAGATGTCTTTTTTTCCCAGAAAGAGTTGGTCATTTGTGTGGCGTCTTAAGCCTTCTGTTTGTCCAGCTCCCCAAGAGAGGGTGTTTCCTGCCCCTGTTTTCAGTGAGACACGACGATGTCTTCATTGAGAGAGGCAACAGGTCACAGACCAGCAGCAGTCCAGCCGGAGGAAGGGAGTAAAATAACATCCCTAAAACCCAAACTGGGACAAATCATGTCTGGATCCCATCCAGGCTGCATTTGTATTGTTCTTCCAAACAACATAGAGATAGAAGAAGTTTGCAGCCAGGCCTTTCACTCAGGATATATATCCTCTGCCTGCCCTCTGTCCAGGGAAAAGGCCAGATTAGTGTGTCTTTTTGTCTTGCAGCACAACAGACTCCAAAAGATGGATTGGATAGCCAAACCTCCAAGCCCCTTATGCGTAAGGCTAAACAACATGATGAACAGGGAGAAACCCCAAGTGAAGGCAACCGAGAACATCCTCTACCCAGCTGACGAGCCCTGGGCCTCCTTTCAGTGATCCTGCGGTCCATTGGAAGGGGAAACACGTATGGAGAGCCTGCTGCCTGCTCAGCTTGGGACTCATCTTGATATGCCTGGAGGCCTGGCATCCAAAGACACAAAGCAGCAATAGCTGCACGAACAGCTTGGCCAGAAATGGCTCTACGCCGACAGTGATCACCTGATTAACAACCAAATTTGGTACCTTTATATTGGCAGCATCATCATAACAAACCTCTGCTAATCACCATCGTGGGCGAAACCCTGACTAGGTACCCTGCAGGATGATTTAGGAGTCACCTGTGGTTCAATCAGGTAGTTTTATAGACCACCTTTTTAACTGACTAACATTTTGATCACATCCTTTAGCCTTGACAGCATCTCCTGACACCAACTTTTAAGATGTATATGTTTGGCTTTGAGCACTGCAATTAAACTACTCGTTAAAGAAGTATTGTTATATTCACATGCACTTCAGGGCTTTATTCACTGTTACGTTTCCTCCATGTATGCAAATTCAACTCTAAGCACAGAGGACTGCAGTAGCTAATGATCAAAAATACTGGTAGCTAAAACTAGTACTGTAGAGCACATGTTCTTTTCTTGCAGGTAATTTGTTCACTTTTTCCCCACGAGGCCCCAAATGATGATGATAACAATGAAAGTGTCCTTCATGTTTGAATGTTCTTTATACACGCAAAAAAAAGATATTTTTACAAATAAGGGCAAGCATCATTCATAGCTGAGTCCCACAAAAGGAAACTTTTCATTTGAGGCTGATAATCTAAAATGATTGGATAACCAATCAAATGTCTTAAAAGTTTTGGATTTGTCAATACAGCAGTATATATGTGCATAAAACGGCAGCATTTCCACTTGGAGAGGGCCTTGATATTCCAGACTGACATCTCTTGAACCATTATTTGGAGCTAACGTTTTGGACGGTTGGCCTGTTGCCCGAGGCAGTGTGTGCCCTTTACATCCCGACAACAGGCTGCTTTCAAAGGGTGTCCGGAAACGTAGGAATATCTGACGCCAATATCCGCTGCTTCCGCCGTCCTTAATGCCAGAGAGCAGACACACCAAACAATGCTCCACATTGGCTCCCAAACACACCAGCTTTGCAGTATCAAGAGCAGTTTGCATCATGTTCCAGGCTTTCGAAATGTCATCGGTGCCACTGACACGACACAGCTCAGAGTCACAGTAAGAAACAGCGCTTTATTAAAAGCAGGCATCCGGCACAGAACACAATTTCTCATACTGAATGAAAATAATAACACCAAAAGACAAGGAAGAGGATACAATGTTACCCTTTACGTGGTTCTTTTTTTAACTGGAAAGTAACATTAGGAGGATGCCACAAATGTATGTAAGTATGATAAAGTGTGACTTATGAGGAGAAATGAAACAGTATCAAGTCATATAGTTTCCAACTTCTTTTGAAAGTACCTGTCTCTCCTAAAGTCACTGATTTATCATAAATGGACTGATGGTATGTGACAGCTCAGCATGCCACTGATGCCACCTGGATTTGAAAGATGAGAATATCTGAATTCTTTGAATAAATTTGAATACAACTGACTGATATTTCCAGCTTATCATCGAAGTTTCATCTATCAAAATGACTCTAAAAAGTCACACATTGTGTTATTATCTGCTTATGGCACTGATTAATTATAGTTATACCCACTCATAAACATCCAAAATGCATTATAATCATAAGCCTTTTAGAGTGACTTACAAGGTCAAGTATCATAATACTTCAAAAGTGCTAGTGATTTACTGGCATTTGTTTTTGCAAGGTTCACAGTGTATTATAATTGTCATAGTTGTAATACATTCTAAACTTTTGATAATGCATCATAGTGTTTGGTCGTTGTTTGATTTCAGTAAAGGGAAAAAATGACATTCAATCTATACAAAATGTAAAATGTATTTTCACTTTACTTATCATGCATTATAAAAAGCTAACTATGAGAATTATAATACACTATGATCCTTGCCAAAACAACATGTCAGCGAGTGAACAACAATTATGAAGTATTATGATACTTGACGTTATAAGCCATGAGATATAATAAGGATGATATAAAGCATTATGAATATTTATGCATGCTCGAGTAGATTACAAGTATGTTTATACATTATTATTTTTTATGGGAGACCAGGAGCTAAATGTGGTGGACAAGGTTAGATATTTGGGTCACATCATCAGGAGAGCCAACACAGAGTGATACGAGGTATTCTTCTTGTTTCTGGAAGTATTGGAACAAGTGTCTGTATGTTTTTTTTTAACTGCAATGATTATACCTGTGTCCTCGTATTGTATTGTATTTTATATATTGTTGTTGTATTTGTGTTTGTTGCTATATGGACCCATGAGTCTGAAATAAAAGGAATATATAGACATTGAAATGCGTGTGGTTTATTGTTACAACAGGGATCAAGCTGAAGGTTAAACATGAGACCTTCAAACGTCAAAGTTGCAACCTTCACAGTCTCTAAGCCGAAGCAACATATCACAGAGGTGTGTTCTGAATAGTTAGATTGGCTTTTTTTGTTTTTGTCTATGGCCTTAAGTCCAGCCATTTAATACATTGAGTTAAATTATAACCTTTTTTTTTTTTGCAATACAATGTAACCATTTCAAGCTGGTTGCGGTAAACTTCTCATGCACCCCGGCCTTCGACCTCTACTAACTCTCTATTACACTGCAGGGTGATGTGAGTTCAGACACACACGGAGCAAGTTCACCTCTCAATACAACAGAAATAATCACATTCAGCTGTGCAGCACATCTCGCTTGTGTTTGGTTGCCAGTGCTATTTATTAACAAAGACCTGAGAAAACACAAATAAATCCGGGCGGTTTAAATCAAATCATTTAATTCTGGACCACACTTTTCCCCCCCTCTCTACTGATGCCGGCTGTGTTTGAACAACTGGATTTCATCAGCGGCATGCAGCCAATCTGCCAGCAGCCTCAGCCCAAAAACTCTCACTTAATGTCAGCACAGCAGGTTCAGTTCTGGCTCGGGTGCACTGATCCGCAGAGCAAACTCCACTCAACAACACACCACCCCTTCAAATCCACGTCCTATTTGTGATCCGTCTTGTCAAACATGCGTGGCATAAAGTAGCTTCTATTTTTGCCTTCTCACAGAAGTGTGTGAGAATCCGCAGATGATAACAAATTCTGCCCTTGCCAGTAATTAAACCTTGTTATCCAGACTCGCTGTAAGTGTTGAGAGTCAATTCTGACAGTTTGGTATTTGGAATGCATGGAGGTTTGTTTGAGAAAAGTCTTTCCATGCGCAAGCTCATTAGAAAGATCTAGATTGCACTTCTCCAACGTCTCCGTTTGTTCCTTTTGGCCCCGGGGTTCGAGCTCAACTGTGGACTTTACATGTAATGCTATTGGATGCTGATGACAGCCATGCTGGATGATAACCATGTGGGGATGCATGGGAATGCAAGGTGTGTTTCCACTGTAGCTTATCACAGGGGCGGGAAAGTTTGGTTCCCATTTTGAGATGAAATGTTTTTACTGTAGGGGAACATAATTCCCTGCTATAAATGGGGCTGGTGAAAATGTGACAATCTGCAAGTCAGCTTTGCAAAATCCCCACCTGTGCAGTGCAGGAATGTTATTCGACAGAAAGACTGTGGAGTGTGGCTTCCCATCAAAATATTTTCAAAGCAGGTAAGCCATAAAATTGCGGTCGCCGCGTTGAAAGCTTTGTCCCACAGTCTGCAGGTGGAATTTACATATATTAAGTCTTGAAAACAAGTGAGATTAATGGCTGACTCTGACATAAAAACCCATCCACGCTCTCCCTCTCGCTCTCTCTGTGCTTCCCTCTGCCCCCCTTTTCTCTCTGTCACGCAGACAGCTCTTGCTTGTTCCTGGTTGCTCATGTGTGGCAGCAGAGCTGGATGGAAAACACATTGCTCCATCAATCACGGCGCATTCTTCTCAGCAACGCGTTCGACTCGGGGGTTGTCGGAGACCGAGGCCACGTACAGTCAGCCGTTGTGTAAAAATGCAAAGATGACAAATATCCCCTCCGAACGGATGCAGAGCCGTGTCAAACTGCACCTATTCAGATAACCTGATCTCTTTCAAATGATGTTCCCACTCCTTACCAGTCCCCTGACTGACACTGTGTTGACAGTATCTTAATATACAGAGCGAGGAGTGTGTGCTGTGTTCAAACAAAGCCTCCTCCTCCCCTGTGTTACGCCAATAGATCAAATGAGCAGATAGAGGGAGAAGAAGGGGGAAGATGTCGGTTTTCATCAATGTCTGACTGATGTATTCAAGAGTTCCTATCTTTCAAGTCTTTGTTTCAGCACTCGGAAAAAGACCAAAGCGCATGCAGGGAGCACATTCATGCAGTGCAGGAGAGAATGGTTTCCTCCTTCCCTTTGCCTGGCTGCTATGTGTGACACACAACTTGGCTACAGCCCCAGTTGTTGCCCCTGGGCAGTGCATATGTCACCCATTTGTACTGCAGAAAGCACTCAGTTCAGAGCGAAGGCCAAGTGTGAATGGAGGGGACACTTACTCGTTTTTCTCCAGAGCCAAGAGCAGCTGCTCACCTTCCGCTTCGATCAGGAGCTTCAGTGAAGCAGGGTGACTCTGAAGAGAACACAGACAGGAGAGGGGATAAGACAGATTGGTTATGGAGTCCGCCAGACAGCATTGTGATTGAGAAAAGATGGCTCCGGTTCTCTGGTAGCAAGCATGCTTTCGATTTAGGAAAACATATGAAACGGGTGCTGTGTGTGGCAATAAAAAAAAAAGAGCAAATAGTTCTTAAAATGCTTAATTACAACCCTGATGAAACTTTGACTGAGCCACCCAGCGCTGTGAGAAAATAAAATGCGAGGAGGCTGTTTTCAATTGAGTGCACGGATATCCTTGTGAAGCGACTTTGTATCTTAGAACAAGAGCTGAGAGGATTAACTTTATGTTTCTATTCCATTTGACATTAATCCTGCAGAAAGTCTTCGCAACCCTGAGTTGCAACACTGTGAGGGGGCCGCAAGTGTCTGTTGGAGTCAGATGAAGTGGCACCGAGTCGTACATCACGTCTGTCAGTCACGCTGCGCAAACACCCACACACACACACACACACACACACACACACACACTCCACCACCAGTCAACACATGACCGCCCTCCCCTCGTGTGCCGCCTGCGCTCTCGCTCAGAAACACACACAAAAAAACAAAAAAAAATCATCTGTCTCGCATTCTCCACCGCTTGGCAACAACACACACATAAACACATTTCACACACACACAGTTCAATCTGGGTCAACTGTGGCAGAGAGCGCTGCTCTGGGTGAAGTCATCCATCACCCCCTGTGGAGAAGAATGTCTAGTGGATCATAAGAGGATATGGAAGCAGAACACTTAAGGTTTGAGGCAGTATCATTGCACAAGCCATGCGGGACTAAACTTCCTGCTATTTTTTTGTTCAGACAGCGTTCTTCGTGCTTTGACCTTCCTCACGCTGCTTACTGTTTGTGACGGCTGCCATTTGCAACTTCAGGGAGAACATAGATAGTACGGCGGATGATTGGGCTTGTTGTTCAGGGAATAATGCATTCGACTCAGCACTTAATTTCACCTTCATTATGAGGACTCTTTCCTTCGCAGATCTGAGGTTTTGTTTTTTTGTTTTTCGGGTAATAACGTCCCAAAGAAACCTTGTGGCACCATGTCTGCTTGGTTAAGCCAGAACAAATTAATTCACTAATGAATTGACTCAAATAACACAACCTGGAAATTCACGCTGTGCTTTTAAATCTGCCCGGCAGCCATTTGTTTCTATAAAGTGTGGGATTATAACACCAAACAGAGCCGGGTTTCAAACCGGGGCGTTGTGAAGTGTTTTCCTCCTTACTCACATCCAGATATTGTGCAGCTGTCTTATGGTGCCAAATCCAGGGCAATAGTTTTGATAATTTGAAAAAAGTTTTGGTCTTGAACTACAACAATGTTTTAAAACAAAAAGTAAGTTCAGGAAACACTTTTTTGGGGGCAATTATAACTTTGATTCAGTTCAGGAATTGTTCCATTTTTCACTTTCATATATATTTAGATATTTGAGGTCAGATTTTGTGGGGTATTTGAGTTTTCAGTTGCAGATTCAGTTACTATTATTTGATTTTTTTACAGTTTTAAATTAAAACGCAACACTTTCTATACACCATATCCACATGATAGGCAAGAAAAAATGGACGCCAGTGGCAAAGTTCTGCTTAGCAACCTGTTTTAGAGCGTACTTGGCACGGATCGCAGTACAAGAGCAATAAACGATGCCAGATTGTGCCGTTCAACAACCACACTTTAAGATCTGAATTTTCGGTCTTCCGCACACTCCTCGTAGTGTAGCGTAGCATCCGTTTGCGAAGGCGTCCGCTTCACACGGACAACCTGCTAGCGCCAACGGGGCAGGTAGGAAATCGCAGCTGTTTTATAATAGATACTCTGGGAAATGATCCAAAATATTATACATTCTGTCCCACCACCAACACAACCCCCTGTGATGTTTAAAAACAGGGATGATTTCACTCTAAATCCTCGCTAATTTAGTCGTGCAGGTGGTGGAAGACTAATGGCCAGAGGGTTATTGCAATCTAAATGGTTTATGTGAACAACAAACTCTGTAGCAATCTGCCTACCGGGTTATGAAATACAGCGTTATCGGTCTGATTGATGGTGGTGAGAGAAGAAATTGCTTAAAATAGGACGCTTTACCCTCAAGGGAGAAGGAGGAGAATCACCTATCTAGATTTTAATATTTCTTGTGTCCAGGTGGAAATCTTGACCTGATGGTGAGGGAATGTCATCTCAAGGTGAAGCAGTAACCAAAAAAGAGTCATCTGCAGTGGGCCGTGAATATCATTGCCAGATTTCACAACACCATCCTCTCGAATGTCATGTTTTCTGGACCAGTGTCGGATAGACAACTGGAAGTCTAAAAGAATAAGCAGAGCAAAAATGTAGAAAGAAAAAAAACACCATTTCATCAACGACTACTCTTCACCTGGGATTTGAGCTGGCTGATCGGTTTCCAGTCTTGTCCGACGAGCTGAAGAGGTACTGTCGTCCCGTAGTGTTTCTGCTTTGCTGTTGGTCTGTGCTGAGCAGTCGTGCTCAAAAGATCCCCTGCAAAGAAAATAAACACACCATGTGAGAATACACAGAAAACTTCAAAGTGATCATACTTTATTCTAAATAATGTCAGTGTCTGTAAAAACCCGACCGTGTCCATCTTCGTGTGCGCAAACAATGGGGGATTTTCTCAACTGATTTTCTACAAACAATACTGATGAGTAATTCCTCCCCGCTATTAAAGGCCTGAGCCTGGTGATCATTAACAACATCAGAACACAACCTGACAGTACAGCTGCCTTGTCATATGAAGTGTCACTTAAACTAAATCACAGTACTTGTATTTGATGGCTTTTGTGTGTCACAGCGCACAAGTACTGCTCTCTGAACATTGTTGTTTCTCATGACTAACAATTATCTCCGCTGACAGAATGTCATCTCCGATACGTCCTCGCCCATCCTGAACACATGTTCACCTCCTTTTAATAGGCTGTCGGTAGAATGGAGCCCATCTCCTCTGCCATTAAGACATGAATACAACAGCGGTAATCAGCACTCTCAGACATCAAGCAGTGAGAACCCAAGCCTGTGATAAAACCGTAACCGCCCCCTCGGCCCCTCCAGCTGCATAAATCTCCACAGTTCAGCGACGTGAAGAGTTTTTGCGCGAGGGACTGGGGTTGCTGCTGCTGCTGCTGCTGCTGCTGCTGCTGTGATAACTCGCAGGGCTAGTGTCCAGGATGCAGTGCAGGGATTAGACGTAGCTTTGGGGCATTTTTCCCAGCGTGCTTTTATCTCCCCTCTCTGTGTTCTGACAGGGTGTTAACTGAGCCTCAGAGAGGCTACAGCTCTCGGAGCTCTGTTGTGTTGCCACTCATTTAGGAATATATATTCGGCCCCAAATCCAATACTGACGTCGCCAAGCGTGCAGCCAGGAGATGAAGTGGCAGAGAAAATAGCCACCATCCAAAAGAAACGTACTACTACTACTACTACTTATAACTGAAACAGAAGCTGCAATCGCTGGAAAGAGTACATCGTGAGCACAAAGTCTGACGGCAATCCATAGCGAGCCACTGGAGGACATCGCTAATAGGGTTCCTGCAGTAATCAGCTCCTCGCAGCAGGGAAGCTATTCCAATGCTTGGTTCTCTTACTGAAACAGCAGGGGTGGCGAGCACCATTTGTCTACGCGCAAACATCCTAAATCAAATGTTTGCTTTTTTTTTTTTTTTTTTTTTTCTTCCACTGATGCTCCATCGAGCGTTTCCGAAACAGCAGGGAAACAGATTTAGTTTCAGGCTGATGTCAGTGGACTTGTGAGAAGTTGTGCGTGTGGTCTGAGGATAATTTATGCCGTGTTTTGAACTTGGGACTTTGTTACTTCTTAGTTTTCAAACCCATTTCAAACACATAAACACAACACACACTCAAGGGGGACAGAGATTATAATTACCAGCAAATTCAAGGTCTTTCCTTCGAGGTTCACATCACTTCTCTCTCCCTACGCATGACTCACCAAGCTAAATTGCTGAGTCTGCTTATTATCCAGCATTAATAACCCAGGTCAGGCAGAGACACCCCCCCTCCTGCTGAGCTTTGTTCTGGTTCTCCTCTGAGGAAACCACATCTCTGGAGTTCTTCACAGAGCCGCACCAGCTGATAGCGGAGAGTCAGAGGTGACCAGCTCAGCGGTCCTCATCCAGCTCCAGACTGATGATGAGAAGCAGGCTCCGGCAAGGAGGGATTGGCATCACACACACACGAAAGCGGGAGAAGCATCCTACCCTCATTAGTCATAGAAAAGCACGCCGTCTGGGGGAGGTGGGCATGCTGAGTAAGGGAACACATGACAACCGCTGTGAAAAGTACAGACGGATAAACACAACACATGAGGGGGAAACAGGGAAAAGTTGACAGGGAAAGGTCAAGTCCACATTGCGTTTAGGAAACACACACACGCGCGCGCAGATGAAACGGCCTTTTCTGTGGCATGTGCCACATCAACTTTGAAGACTTGGTTCACAACCATACAGCGTTTGGTTCCCTCACTTCAAAGTCCATAAGTGAATGACCATTTTGTTCATGTGGTGTGCTATGAGATTTAATTCCCGCTTATAAATGGCATTATATTAGTGGAAACAGTGTGCAAGCTCAGTTTCTTTTTTCTCCACATGCTTGGGAGAGACATTTGGTAAAGTTGGAGCCTAGTTGCGGTGTGTGAAGTGTGTAAGTGGCTTTTGTTAGCTAGAATGTTATAAGCGCCACCAGAGGCATTAAGGGTGTGGTAAAAGTGGCACCAGAGCCCAAAGCCTTATTTATATGTTCAATAAAGGAGAGTGTAAACAGAGGTCTTAATAAAGCAGGGTTCTGGCCATGTTCAGCTCCCTTTATGCTCCAGCGTACACAAGGAGAGTTTGTGCCATTTATATTGCCTCAATAAAGTCAAATGCTAGGTGGGAGGATTGTGTGTGCGTGTAAATGGGAATGTGAGTGTTTGTTCTTGTGTGGGTGACTGAAATGTGATTCAGACTTATGACTGGATTAAGTAATTAATTTGGTTTTCCCCAGGAGTGTTGTTAAGCAAAAAATAACGAAATATATTATACACTCTGTCTGTACAACCACTGCTTGGCTGTTTTAGTGTCATATTCACATAAAGCGTGGATTAAGTGATTTGGAACCTGGGGATTGCGATCAAGTAAATCTGTGTCGTCGTGTGACGATTAACAAGATGTGAAGGGAAAAATATCACACACACAATCAGGTTTTTCTTAGTTCTCTCAAAACGTTCTCAATTGCTAGTTACAAGTCTTCTTTAATGCAGCATGATGTTCCTTTTGTAAATTATGACTTAGAGTAAAATAGATGATAAATCAGGATATTCTACAGGGCGTAGCTACCGCAATTGACAGGTCTAGGTGTCCTTGTTTCTATCTTACCACTTTAACCCTTTCACAATGTAGTTTCACATCGCTTTTAGTTATACCTCACGTCACATCTGGTTGCAAAAAAAACCAAGATGGCGACCGCCCAAATGCCGAACTCGAGACACTTCAAAAGGGCAGCCCACAAACCAATGGGTAAAGTCATGGTGACTTCTTAAACAGTCTATGCTCTCAACATTGCGTCGGCTAAGACGGCGGCTCGCAGCAAAAAATTCCAACAGCACTAACAGTGTAAACTAGCATAAAAATGCTGACAGAGCTAACGGTGTTTACCTAAATGAGAACCGTAGGATGGGTGCTACCCTCCTGGTGGTTATCCGCTGTAAAGCATGCGCGGCCATTAGTGTCACCAAAGAGAACAACAGAGAAGCTCGGATAACTCAGGTAGACATTACTCCACTATATCTTTTCATCGCACATAGTTGTTTGCTTCCCTCATATCTCTGCTGTGCTCTCTGGTTTTTCTTCTTGTGAAATATTGGAGCCTTTCACTTTTTCATGGCTGAAAACTACTAAAATGAAAAAGGAACAACTTAGTTTGAACTCCTGACAGACGTCTGGAACTTGTGATGAGGGGGAGGCATTGCTAAAGGCCATAAAGGGGCACAGGACTAACTTGAGGTCGAGGTCAGTGATTGGCATTTTAGTTTGTGACCCCTGAAAAGAAAGGGTACTTGTCGCCCGTCATCATAATCAATGGGTTATGAGAAGATTGATCAAACATTTGGGAGACAAATTTGTATGTTATTAGACACCATGACTATATTTCTTTGACTTTTCAAAGCAACTTCTAGCCTGTTTCACCCTCAATATCTAGCCAAACAAAATCAGTGCTTCCTGGGGTACTTTACCGTTCCTAATGGTATTTCACAGTGAATGTTTCCTTGGTTTTATCAGCGCTCCCAAATGAGTGCATTCTCCACAGCCTATGAGCTGCTGGTCCAAGGGAACATATGACCTTCCTCCGCTCTTTGGAGATGTCAAGACGTCCTTTTCTTATGGCCCTTTCACAACTCCAGCCCTTCTCTTTCCCCCTCACCAAAACAAACCAACAACTGTTGGGCTTTATTAAACCCCAGAGCCTGCTTCCTCGCAACTGCAACACACTCCTCGACAGGCAACCATGACATAATATATTCATAACAATCTTTGCTTTTCCAACACAAATGGCATGCTGTTCTTTTCATCTGCACACTGATGATGAGGCCGTGCCCCCCACATGTGCACAGGGTTCTCACCGAGATGATGGGATACAGGCTACACATACGTAGACACATCAATAAAGAGCACTCCAAATCACAGTCACCCTTGCCTGGTGGCTGGCGCTGGGACAAAGCACACAAGGACACACTCCAAAGTCATGTTGAGAGCAATTCTCTCCGATCTTGAGAATGTCAGATTGAAAATGAAAAACAATGCCTTTGGCAGCTCGAATGACACTTTTTTGACTTGCAAAGTCCCCTGAATGGTACAAAAACAAGTGCGGCGGAGAAGTGATTCCAGCGTTGGACAATGTTTAGTTACTACTCAAACCCCCAGGAGGAAATGGGCTTGAAATAAGAGCATGTGGAACTAATTAGGGCAGAGTGGTGCGTTTAAATTGGCCTGATTCAAGCCGAGGTATGACACAACAAAGACACACAAAAAAAAGGTAAGAAAGTTCCACGTAACACGTTCCATATGGAAATGTGTTCTTGATAAAGCAAATCTAATAATGTGATCACTTTTTCTCCATCAAGAGTGTGCAGCCATGTTTTTGTCCAGATTTGATGGGTGCCTTTAATCAGAGCTCTGACTGCATTGGGGAAATGATCCAGCAACATTTCTGAGCCAAACGTTGGTTCTGACATCAGCCCATGGGGGGAAACGTAGTTATTGTTTATGGCTATTGTTCATTTAATAATGGATGATTGACAGTTATACCATAAACTCCATTTATCTCCAATCAGATTGGGCAAAGTATGCTAATTCAAACAGAATGGTAATTCGGAATAAAATGATGAATGATATATTGGGAGGAGGCAGATGCTCTTTCATAAATGACCTTGGAGACAAAAGCAGTGAACTCCACTGCCTTTCCATATCTCTTTCTCTCCTTTATCATCTTCTAGGCCTGCGACAAATCATTATTGATTGCTATTAATACTTTTTTTGATTAAGCAATGAATATTTTATTTTATAAACTTTGTCAAAATAATTGGAAAAATGCCCTTCTCAGGGTACAAATGTCCCAGATGTATTCAAGTTGCTCGTTTTGATCAACCAACAGTCTCCACCAAACATATTCAAAGAATCACTGCCGACACAATTCATAATAATTGGTTAGTTGATTCAAACAGAATTAATCTTGAACTAATGAAGTAATTTTCTAAAGAACAAATGGGAAAATGTAATTGGTTCCAGTGTCTCAAATTGGAGCATTTGCTATTTTATTATATCATTATAAAAAAAAAATCTCTTTGGGACTGCAGATCCCACAAAACAAGTGATTTCAGGACGTCATCTTGGGATCTGGGAGATGAGCATTTATCACGATTTAATGATATTATAAAGACGTAAAAAAAAAAAAAAGACTCAAAATACACACATTAATTGCAGATGAAAATAACTATTACTCAGAGCCCTGGATTATATAAAACTGAGAAAAGCAGCAGATCCTCATATTTGGGAAGCAGGGCTTCATGTTCTGTCGATCGCCTCGTCAACTAATCTTCGCCTCGCTCCCCGTAATTTGTTCACACAGTGCCGAGTTCACGGGGATTACAGAGCAAAGGTGAAAAGTGCCCGCTAATCTTGGCTTGACTCCACAGTAAACATCTGACCCATCTGCGGGACATTATATCAACACCCTGAGGGTCGCGCTAGGAAACAGAGACCTGTGGGTGACATCATGGCAATAGGAATCTGCACAAATTGGAGAGAGGGGTCTCCTTAAATCAAATCTAATAAGGTAGCCGTGTGTCAAAAGTCACAGCTCTGAGAGTTGTTAATGGTTGGATTTCTCTGCGTGCTACTTCTTTTAGAGCGTAGTTAGGGTCGCAATCAAGCCGTTTAACACTGAGCTCCCTCTACTGGTAAATAGCTCTTTTGTTGCTCTCTCTCTTCCCGTCTCTCTACCCCCACCTTGTATCCTTGAACACATTTACTGTCACACTAGCATGATGTCAGCACATAATTACTTAATGGGAAATAGATGGTCTTGCAGCAAAAAAAAATCCCCTTGGCCCAGCAGGAGGTTAATGTTGTCCGAGAACCGGTGCAGCGACGCCCGCCGGCAGGTGACACTGCGACGCTTCCCCTGCTGCGAGGGCTGCGCTCGCTGCCTGGCATGGAGCCTGTGTGGGCCTCAGCAACAAAAGGTCAGAGTCAGAGAGCTGCTGGAGCAGAGCTGTGTGAAAGCTTGTTAATATGATCGCTATGATGGATTTCATTTACAGCGCCCTGGAAGTCCTCTCTGTCACGGGAAGCACATGCCTGGCGCACATTCAAAGCACTACAGAACTACAAAAAAAACGAAACCTCAAGCCACAGAAGAAAGGCAGAGAGAGAACGTGGGGGGATGCAATGTCATCATAGATCCTCAAGACGTTGTACAGTAGGCGGTGGCATCCATGTCATTACCTCAGTGCAGAGAGTCAAGCATAAAGGATTACCCTCAATTAATAGATGATCTGCAGAAAATCATGGAACACTCATTTGACATATATCTTTGACAAGCAACTTGAAGACATCAGCTTGAGCTCTGGACATTATAAATCAAGAACTGTAATTTTCACTGGCTATTGGAAAACCTGAAAACAACCCAAACTTTTCCCAATCTTACACTGGTCAACTTTCTACTTTCTACTTTCATCTTTATTTGTAACTATTCGATGCGCTGCTTGCTCTGCTTCTCTTAAAAACACAGCACAGGTCCGCCCATGTTGAGGAACATAACTCAGAGAGAGACGCAGACAAAGCAACTGGCTGCAGCAGAACTTTGTTTGAGCCAATTTGTTAGAATCCTCCCCAGGTAGGAGCTCGCCTGTCTTGTTCCTGCTCATCCTTTTTTTATTGAAGAATAGGGAAGTGGAATCTGGGCGGATGCTGCACGCCAGGCTGGAAAATAGATGATGTGGATCTGAGACAAAAACAATCCTGCGTTTCCATTCTCAGTGGAAGACAAAGACTGGACGTTTCCCGTAGCACCTCTAGAGTAAAGTTTGTTAATCTGGAATTGCAACAAATTTCATTATTGTCTTCCTATCCTCCTGCTCTCGCAGGATAATTAAAAGCTAAACGCTGATGCGATTTTCAACTTTGCAAACAAAATGAATAAATTAACAAGACGGATGTGAAAAGTACAATGTCAGTTTCCTGCTGATAAAAAAAAAGTGTGACACAAGGTGATATCTGCTAAAACTGCTTGGATATTCATCAAACTCAAGCTCAACCAAAGAGGTGATGATTGTTCAAACGGAGTTGTGTCGACCATAATCACGGCAGAGTCAGAATTTATAGTCTTTTCTATCTGAAGAGCAAACCGTTTGCTCACGTGTTATGTGCCATAACAACTTTAAAAAGGTGATGATGGACCTTTGTCACAACAGACATGTTTAACTGGTCATAGCAGAAAAAAAGCACATGCTGAAACCACATTGTTAAAACTGCTGACGTTAGAAATGGCTCAGTTCCATTTAGTCTGTCACATAGTGAACCAGCATGCAGAAAAGCAAAACCCTGAACCTGCTAATCTAAATGGAATCCAGTTGTAATGAGTTCTTCTTGTGGCCAGAGAAAGAGATATATGACAGTATAGCATATGTTATGCATATGCTACTAAAGGTTCTGCACAACAGGACACACGACCTAACCAGAACAGGCTTATCAACATGTCAGTGATTATAAGAAACACTTGATGGGGTGGAACTTGAACTAACCCAGATAGACTTGACACTGAAAAGAGATACCCGAGCCAATTGGGCCCTCTCTCTGACCAGACAGAGAAAGAAGACGCTCGAGGAGAGCTGTGCTGAGCTCAACTCTGACCTGACTGGGTGTGAAAGTCCGATGAGAAAGTCCAGAGCCAGCATCAGGTTTCAGCTAGTGTGTTAAGCTTTTGTTGGTGGGTGGGGGGGGTCAAATGAGTCCAAAGCAGCTCCGAAGAAATCAATGCAACACATGTTGGGTTAGGTCCAGCTATTTCCTCCGCTCCTATATAAATATCCCCACTGCGGAACAGCAACTGGTTGATCAATCTGTCTTAATGCACCACCACACATCAGCCAAGTCTTCTCACCGGCCTCCTGGGTCCTGGAGGATCTGATTGCATTCACACGGAAAAGACACTAAATGCGTCTGACTCGAGATCGGTCACATCGTGGCGATAATGTCTCTCTGGGGGAGGACACTGTTTGCTGAAGGAATGTTTTACTACAGTCCGAAAATATATCCTCAGCTCCACTTTCATTTGTCTGAGTGTGCAGCACGCACGCTGCATGCCGGCGCTCCAGGCAGACAGAGTCGTATCGGTTGGATCAGGAGGCTACAGCTGGCTAATAAATGCTGGCTGACAGTAAGTGTGTCAACCATCCGAGGAAATCATTCCCAAACGATCCCCTGCTACAACAGAAACATGCTCAAGACAGGCAGGGTGAGGAAAACCGACAAGAAAGCTCAAGGGGCGGTGTCCTGAAATATATATATGCAAACATGACGTTGCATGGAGCTGAACTGCTCCATCTTTCCTGAGCAGCCTAAATTCCTGACAGCAAAGATAAAGGTTTGCACAGACTGGAGACAAGAGAGCACTGATGATTCACACTGATTGTGCACGGAGTACGCTGCCAACTCATTATTTTCAATCAATCGAATAATAATTTTGTCTATAAATGGCACAAGAAAAAGGAAATATTCCACTCACGAGTTCTGAAATCCCAAGGTGCCTTCTTCAAACTGCCGCCAAAACATGTTCAGTTTGAATTTATTTAAAACAGGAGGAAAAACATCAAATCCTAAATGATTGATGAATTACTACAAGTGTTGCCAATTACGCTTTTGAACACAAAAGGCATCAATCACCCTACATTTTATGTCATTGATTCTACTTGTCTTTTAAATGTGGCCCTGCCTCCTGTGTCCTTGCTCAACACAGCTCCCTCCATCCATTTATCTCAATCATAATTAACCCCCGAGCAGCTAAATATCCTGTCAGCACACATCGGCTCAGACTCTCCGAGCCACACGCACACATGTACCGACGATGATGGCTTTAAAACGAGTCGGAACCCACGAGCGCGAACCCATCAAGGCCAACTTCTGGTGATGAATAAATGAACAACTTCCTCGCGCTTTGATCCCAGTTTTACACATTTGCCCATGCTGGTAATTAAGTCCCAAGATTCCCACAGTCGAGTGTCGTGACCGGCCGAGTGTTCAGATGTGAGAGTTTTTCTGCTGGGGCCATAACGCTCAAGTGCAACTCCTCCACTCACCACTGTTGGACATGCTGTATAGTGTCCTTGTTGAATCTCAGCGAGGGCATGGGAAGCTGGTGACTGGGGTATCATGAGCCACCGCCCGAAGGCTCGCAACCAGTGGGACAAACCACACAAGCGTAGACACAAACACACTCTGGCATCACATTGGGACATCTCCCCAGAGCTGTCATCATGTGTTGCTTGGCTGTCATAAGCGTCATAAACATCATAAACTGCGCAATTGACAGGTTTAAAAAAATAAGAAGCGACTTGACTTTTGATGTTCAAAACCAACAATGTGACTTTTATTTTATGTTTGTCACTAAAATAACTCTGGAATTCATCCATAATTGAAAAATGAAAGTATGTTTGAAGTGCCCTGAAAAACTGAAGTAGGCCTAAAGCGCCAGCGAAATGCCTCAAGTGCTACCGCTGATTACCGAAGAGAGTTTCAGCATCATCAATTATACAGCGGCTCCTCTCCTCCGAGGTGCACACTGGATGGACTGCGAAGCTAGAATGTGATGTTCTGCCTCTCACACACAGATCTGGGAGGAGAGAACGAGAGAAAGCTATATATGAATTTAGCGAGCGTGTTGACTCTGGAGATGATGCATTGTGCCCAAACATGTGTTATAGATCTGTCAGACCGGTGTGCTAACAAAGGCTTTCATAAAACATGATACTAACATCTCCCAATGCGTGAAGAGAATGGAGTGGAAAAGACACACATAGGAAAATGCAGACTGTATGCAGACTCATTTTAAGATACACATATATGCTTTTTCTTTATGTCTCATGGGGAAGGTTTTAAATGTGACATTCGCCCTATAATGAATCAATTAGGAAGAAAATATATTCCCTACTTTTGCCCACAGATCTAGCCTATAATATGCAAAAGCTAAATACATCTTCGCCTCTTACCTTCAGCAGGTCTGGAGAGCACGCTGCCACACACCGACACTGAGATGGATAAAGCCTGAAGTGCTGTCAAAATAACAAACTTCAGACTCCGGCTCGCGAGCTGCATGATGCCCGGCTGAAGCGTGGACGGGACTGGCCAACTGTTTCACTGCAGCGCAACCATCATACAATCCAACAACAGCTGATGTGCAAGATTCACCCCCCACCCCACCCCACCCCCAAAAAAAGAAGAAGAAAAAAAAGACTTCCTGAAATATGATCGAGCGTGTGAGGGGTGAATTAGGAAATCCCGAGGACAGCTGATTCAACCCTGTGCACTTTCCCCATTCACAGACGTCCTAGTCCAAAGCCGCCTCGCGCATCAACAGCAAATACAAAAAAAAAAGTGAGAAATGTGAAGTAAATGTGAAAGCTTTCACAAATAGCCAACGCAAACCGCTGCTGTCTCGGTCGCCCACTGGAATGACATCAATTCCAGGGCAATTACTGGCGAGAAGTGTTGTCTTATGAGTGGGGACCATGTGCTTCAATGAAACGCTCCGCGTGGTCCTAACGCCGCCGACAGCGACCATTGTAGACGAGCATCAAGCCACAGGGAATTAATAAAGTAGAACATCCGGTTAAAGCTTTCAAAATAAAGCCCGCTAATTGTGATTCACTTTTGCAATACTGTTTTTACAATATCATTAAAATAAATATCGTATTTAATGTATAAAGACTAAAATAGCTTTAATCAATTGTTGTATTTAATGTTTTTTGTGTTTGTCCTCTCCTATTATTACCTATCATAGGCTGAATACCACAAGTGGTCATCCTGAATAAGCTATTATTTTGACCTTGAGTTAAGATTATTGGTGTTAAATTACAGAAGTTCCGTACAAAGTATAGACATTGAACCCATATGACACACAAAAACAACCTGGAAGGACGCAGGGCGCCAATCGAGCGTTTTATTTTGAAGGCAAACCTTTCACTTTCCGGTCTTCCTCTTATCCGTTTCTCAGCTTGACCCAAAGGGGTTCGGTGGGCGCACACATACTGTAGAAGCCCACATCAAGTGTACATTTGAATATTTCGGCCTACACTCCCCTCACTCACAGATGTTATTATGCACGCATGTTGTTATTCAGCAGCATTGTGTGGGGAAAAAAATGCAAACGTGCACATTTAGTTGAACGTTGACTATGTGTTTGCATCACAGTCACAGTAGTGCCGATATAAAACAGTGATGGCAATGCAATTGCACTGAAGTGTAGGCTCTTTTAAAGATGAATAATTAACTATTCAATTAAAATAATGTTTTCAATTGTTGTATACAGATATGCAATGGTAATTTCTGGGTAACATGTGTGCCCAATGTCAAATGATCCTGGTAACATGCACTGCAGCTCATCATTATTATATATTATATTAAATATTATATTTCAAGACATCTATGAGACTCACAACCAGCTACTCAACTTGTCATCAAAGCACCGGTGAGATGCACTAAAGGATTACTGTCCATGGACCCGCATATGGACATGGGCCATTGCAACACTACACTGTGGCTCAGCTCCATAATGCTCTTCAGTGTGTGCCCTCTGCACTGCACCACATCGCCATCCACTTCAGAAGGGGATGCAGGCAGAAAACAGGTAGGTGTCCACATGCAGGCTGCGTTCCTGAAAGCTGTTTCTCCTCCGACAGGAGAGAATGACTATGCAGCATTTCAAGTGCTGTGTGCAGAATGAAGACTTCAGGTAAAGTCACAGCAGCACATCCAATTGTTGCCTAACGCCCGTTCGAAACAAGAACTATAGGGTGCAGCCTGGTGTCATAACACCCCAATTCCTCAAAAGTCTTCTTTCAGGTTCAAATATGAAAGGAAACAAAAGACTACTGAGGAGTGTTTCTCTGCATGCTGATTTCACTGGAACCAAACATTCAGCTGTAGGACGTCACAAAGAGCTGATCTTTTGCTCTTTTTAAGAACTGGGATGCTTGAAGGAAGATAAGGTGCAGAGAGGAGCAGGCAGTAAAATAGGAATTTGGGTTGGTGTGCTAGGACAGATAACAGTCAATAATAAATCGCAACTTCTAGGAAATTATTCCATCTCACCTCTGTTATCATGTTTTGGGGGGGAAACAACATTTCACCAGTGCCTGATGACAAACATTTTATCATCACATTCGGAAGAAAGCTGAACAACATATGTAAACACAACTCAAATATAAAATACAAAATAATGAAAGTCAAATACAAAATACTTAAAGTTGAAGAATTGTATTGCGAAACCCTCTATGCAAAATTGAATAGAGAAAACAACACACACAGTAAATAACCTGCTCCTTCAAGCAGCAGTCATGGTTCCCAGTTACATAATTATGATCCATTATTAAGGATCTCCTGTCGTCACAAAAACACCCACATGTGCATGTGCACTAATAATAAATAAGGTTTACAAAATCAGTCAGGAGCAATCATCTGTCTTCTCCAAGACATCAGTGCAAATGTAGATGGATGAAACAGCTGGACTATGAAGAGACTCCAACTTAAAGGCTAATGAGTAAAATAACAATTAGAAATAATGAAGAGCGTCTGCTCTGTTGTCTGTTATTTCAAAGAAACAAATATCCACACGTCTCACTTTTGATTTATGTCCCGCTCCATCATGTTGTCGAGCGGCACTCTGAGCACGCTCCCGGCGGATCCCACAAATCTAAATCTGTAATGGCGGGCCACCGTCCATCATGGGACAAAGACAGGGACAAAAGCTCCATTCAAATCGGCACTGTCCATTAACGGGGCATTTCCAGTGAGAAGAGGTCACATTCCTCCATGCTGCTAATAGCTGGCACTGAATGACGGCAGAGCCCACTTCAGTTATAATGAGGAAGACGACGGTTGAAGACTGTCCTAGACGGGACCGTGAAGCATAATGAATGATTCTGTCTTATACCACAGCTCCACATCACATGAGATCATGTGAAAGTGGCTGCAGAAGAGGAGCTCACTCTGCATCCCATTACATGAAGTATTCTGGAAAGAAAAGCAATTTGCAATCAAGTGAGAGCGAGATAACACAGGGAAAAAGAAACAGCATATACGTTGCTGGTTCATATCGTACGTCAAAAGGGTATCAGTCATGTGGGGTCTGGTTTGTGGCCCGAAACAGAACGTTGAGACATGATTTCATACATTCATTTTGGCCATCTTGCATTTGTGATTGCGTAGCACAAGGGCAGCTGGGACAGCTGCACCGCCGAGACAAGCATCTGTTTTTTCTCAAAAGACAATTCTGTGGCAATCTTTCAAAATACACAGAAGGTCATTTCACAAAACCCCAGCGCTGTTCTGAAGATATCTCTTTCTGCACAAGTGCAACAAATATATTCTGTCCTCCAACTTCACCAATTGAACCTGTCCTGAACTGATGATGTGTTTTTTTATCCAAACAAAGTTGCACATGAATACAATTAACCTGTTTTATCTTCAGGTAATTTGTTGGATTCGGAGGTACAGCATTAAGTCACAATAAGTGAAACAGGTTAACGTTGTTGTTGTTTATGTTGTGCATCAGAATATTTTATGTTTTATCCAGATGGGCAGAAAAGTCTTTGAAGGTTCTGAAAAAAAAAAATGTTGAAACAGAAGGTACAGTAAGCGATGCAAAATGACCTTCCGGGCTTTTGAAAGATTGCCACAGATTTATCTTTTCAGGAAAACATATGTTAAAACCCATAACTTGAATAATAATAAGTCATGGAAGCACACAAGACAAACAGACACTGGCTAAAGGAATGCTTTAGCGCTGAGCCCATGACCTACACTGATAGTTTAACTCATATGCAGCACTGGCAGAGGGCACAGTCCACTTCATCCGTCTGTTATACAATGCGACAGGCTTCGTCATGTCATCATCTTCATCTGTCGTCAGTCGTTCAGCTGTTGCTCCTTTGAAGAATCTGATCCAACAGTTTCTGCAATGAGAAAGCAAAACACTCAGAATACTAAAACACTTGGTGGGGAGAGATCACCGGTCTAGGCCTCTCAAAGCCCACAAGGCCTTTTTTTCTTTCCAGGATCCTGCTTGATCACTGGCATCAGCCTCTGTTCCCTGTGTTATCGGCCACAGCAGCAGCGTGGCTGGGCAGCCACGCTGTCTGCCGCTCGGCTGAATGGTGGCACTGCACTGTGGCGCTCTCTGCCACTGAAGGGCATTTTGTTTCACCAGGAACACAGCAGGCCTCACACACTGGGCACAATGAGACCGTTCACAGTTGCTCTCCATAGTGAGAGAATGAATGTACAATTCATCCAGCGCTGTCCTGGATAATACTACTTTTTTTTATGAATATAAAAAACGTAATAATAACCACCATTTTTTTTAAAGAACAGCTTTTCTAATCAAACTCCTGGGAGACGTGCAAGAACATAGCAAAAGTTTGGCAGCAGCGACATCTAGTGGAACAATAAGCTCATTGCTCTGAAAGAAAAGGCAAGCTCAAGAAATCCTTCCACAGCCTGAATATTCAATGAAATTGAATTACATATTTAGAAATAAGCTGAACAGAAATTTCTATCCTTTTTTCCCCCACTGTTGCATCTCATTTCTTTGATGTTTCTTTCGAGAGTACGATCAGTTCAGCAGAACTAAATCATAGATCACCTCTATGGCAAGTTAGCAAAAGAGTGTACACAATATAATATTCATGCAGCACTACACGTATTATCATCAGATATTGGAATAATTTAAAGATGTGATTTCCTCCTTCAATCGCTTCATTGGAGCACAATATGAAATGGAATAAATCACTGTCAGACTCTGGTGTGTATTATTTATATAATCCTGCCCACAAGGCCAAGTTGTCCGCCTCAACAGGAGAATACCCAGAAACCCACCGGGCATCGCATCACCCCCCCCTATGCTAGTGTGTTTCTGCAGCTTTAAAAAAAATATCCTTCAACCTTGCGTGTTCCCCTCAAACTCTTCTCAGTTGAACATGATTTAAATACTTTACTTCCTGCAGCTGCACTGCCGTGAAGGGAGAAGAAGCCATTGCTGGCCGTTACTGAAAAACGTTTCACCGTTTGCGAGGTCTAATTGAGCCTATCGAGGAACGTTGTGTTATCACCTGCCTAATTGCCTGTGGGTCATATACACAATTAATGTTCTGTTCGGTGTCTCAGGCAAGTTGTTAACATTGTGGCGAGATGCTTAGAGGAAGTATTTGCTTTGTTCCATATTTTCAGGGACTTGGTGATTCAGTTCATCGTTTCTGCATCGATATTTATGGACAATAACTTCCGGGAGATCAAATTAGGCAGGTGTGGTGCTTAAATATTAAGAGATGGTCTCTTGATCATAATGACTAGTCTGTTTGCAATACTGTAGGTTAATCTTATTCTATTTAACCCCTGAATATCAAGTTTTTTCTCCCTAGCGTATGAATGGAAGTCATCTTATTCCACACTCTCTGCCAGCATCATGTATGTGTAAGGAAAAAAGTGTATAAATGTCTTTTGCATCGTTCCAACCCTACATTCAGCCTGCTTTAATTTCACCTGTGTTTTGTCAAATAAAGATTTCGACATTACCTTTTTGAAAAGTTCCACTCGCTGTCTGTTGCTCAAACACACCTCCCTCTTCTCCTCCTCTTTTTTCCTCTTCACCTCTGCATGCGGTCTGTAACAATATGATCAACGTGTGTCTTTTATGAGTTGCTGGTAAAGGAAAAAATGGCAGTTCAGGGTTGATATCTTTTTTGTGATGGTTGGATATGCTCATTCACTTTCTATGCACCACTACTCAACTACATGGAACAATATATTCTGTATAAATCCACAGTCTAACACCTTGCGAGGCAAGAACGAGGGAAATAAAAACATTTTTAGTGCAAAAGTCTTGGCAGAGGAACAAAAGCAACATATTTTGTATGGAGATGTCACTGATACAAACTCACACGTGAAAGCAATACAAGAGATAAGGATGCATCTGCCTGCAGACAAGAGGCACCTGACAGTGTGCCAAGGTAAAGATTGAGATGGAACTCACCGCTTAGATCTCGGCTGCATCTCTTTCCCAGTAATGGCTCTATCTCTGGGTTTGAAAAGGTTATCTGGAAACAGGAGCATGTACACATTCACACACACACACACACACACACACACACACACACACACACACACACACACACACACACACAGACAATGCTGATTGAGATGAAGGCTCTTACAGGTGTTTGAGGAAAAAGAAAGACTCCGCTCTTCTGGGAAAGAAAGGAATAAGTTGCAATCTCCCGAAAGAACAGAAAAGATCATTTTAAACAAGAACATGAATTCCACCGTCTCAAAGATATTTTATTTTATTCTCACCAGCATGCAGGAACTGTGATTTCCCATCAACATTTATGCATGAACACAGATGAACAATTAGATTTTTAAATCTCTCACTTTCCAAGCTGTCATGGACAGACTTTTTTTTTTTGTTGCAGCCAGCAGAGGGCAGAGAGAGCTACACATGTAATGTCACAAATGTGTTTTTATTACATCTCAAAAATAATAGATGTTTTGCTTCATAATTGTCTCTGTACATTTTATTCATGTTACATTAATTCCTTTAGCTTTTCAATGCAACATCTGTATCGCATATAATCCTGATGATGTGACATTGAGTAGTTGTGGTGGATCGCCTTCTCTAAAACTGCTGCTGACTCAGTATTTGGGGTTTCAGCTGAGGATTTTAGTGGATTAGCATCCCTTCGAGCTAAAAATAAATGTGAATAATATGTATAATGGAGCGAATTGTTACCTATCAGCGGCTTAAATCCCAAAATATTGGTCTAGGCCTTGAAAAACAACACACACTGGCTGAAAACTACCCCCCTCACCCTTTGTTCTGTGTCTGTATGTGTGGGATTATGACGTGGCAAAGGGCCACTGCAGCTGCAGTAGAACAATGGGCAGCACCAGAGAGGTGACTGCTGGCACAGTACCGTTCAGAGAGGTTCCCCGGCCACTGTGGGCTCTCCTCGGCCTGACAGCAGCATTCGACCGCAGCTCCACCAAATCCGCCACATCCCTCCTCTCCTGTGCCCGACCCTCCAGCTCTCGCAGCCTGCCCTGGGAACGACTGATGAAGTCTGGCCTGGACCTCTGCAGTGCGTCCTGCCAAAAGAACCACAAACATATTGCTCTTCTTGACAAAACACTTCAGCCCGACGTCCCCGTTCCAACTCCCACCGCTCTAGACTTAAAGTCTGGGGCACCCCCTGGAAAACTCCAGAGCCAGTAAAAATGTGTCATTCCCTTTCGCTGATGTTGTGGCGTACTTCAGTGGCTGCAAAAGAATCTTTTCCAAGAAAGGAAAATACCTCTTTGGTGGAACTTGTTGCAATGCGCAAACATGTGCAACAAATAGACATTTGGATAATTAAATCCCAATTATTTTTGCTTCATTGTTATTTTGGAGAAAACAAATTAAAATACCTCTGAACTCACCTGTAAAGAAATAGTTTGAGGCGACCTTTCAGTTTCAAAAGCAACATTTGGTTGGTTGTGGCGCTGGGTGGTTCTCTCATCCGGCTTCACACATTTCCTCTCATCTGTCACAACCACAGCAGAGAAAATCATATATTTAGCATCTCATTTACACCTGCCCTGGCTTCACGTGCCCGGGCAAAACACAGCCCTCTGGGCCTGCTGTGACATATTACTTCTTGGCATGAATCAAAAGTATGTAAGAGCTTTGGAATTTCACTGGATCTGTATTGAGTCAATCGAAGATGTAGCTCTGAAAGCTCAGTCAACAGAGTCAGTTAATTGCAACAAAGATCAATGTTTTAAGGTGAGGAATTATGATTTTGTGGGAGGGCACGAGAGAAGTGATAATATTACCAGTATTTCCCTGAGGTGATGCAGCAGAGTCCTTTTCAGATCGTCCGTTTGGTGTTTTCTTCTTGCTAAGTTGCCTTTGGAGTTTGATATTTGCTATGATGGCAGCTGCATTGAGGGCAAGCACTTCCTCTTGAGAATGGTGTGAGTTGGGATCTGAAAGGCAAGAGGGCTTTGATGTAAGGGAGAAGTGAGTAAAACGGTGACACCGGCATGTTACCAAGCAAGCGGCCACTTGGCTGACCATGGGTGATTTCATAATGCCCCACCTCATTCGCAGGTTGACTGTATCAAACGTTGAGTTTAAATGATGTGGCCTTGGGCTCCCTAATTAATTGATGACGCTCCTAATGAAAGTGATGAAGGAATAATGAATAATTTCACACGAGAAAAGACATTATGAACTAAGAAACTCTCGCTCAGCAGAAAACTCCCTCTTAATGTGACTTGTTCACCTGAATAAGTCACATTAAGTAACAGGAGGGCTTTTCAGCTGCTGATCCAAACCGCCCAGAACGTCATTGGCACCCATGTACTGAGCATCAGGCTTATTGGTGAGAAGAGGAGCGACCCTGTCGTACAATGACAAATAAAAACCCTTGTAATCTTGTAACCTTGAAAATTCAGCATTACTAAACAGGGTGACCTGACTGGTTCATTCATCATTTACATAATCACAATGTACATGACGTAAATGCTGTGGACAGACTTGAAACTTTGACTTTAAATGAGGGCGTGAGACTTGACAGCCGAAAGACTCGACTTCAGACTTGAAGTTAAAACATTCAAGTGTTCCTCGCATG
This sequence comes from Taurulus bubalis, assembly GCF_910589615.1. Lineage (NCBI taxonomy): Eukaryota > Metazoa > Chordata > Actinopteri > Perciformes > Cottidae > Taurulus > Taurulus bubalis. The sequence goes on along the minus strand of NC_136590.1, from coordinate 8,630,874 downwards.
GCCCCATATAGTTATTTGATTATTTATCCAAAGCATTGTTGCATCTTGACGACATGAGATAAGACTGGAACATGCCCCAAAACACTTAAAAACAGCTCTGCATTCAAATCATGGAGGCTTCCCTCAACAGTAGATAAATAAGATTCCACATGTTGGGTAATATGTCCATTCACTTTCTTGCCAAGAGTTAGATCAATACCACTTTTGGATATGAGAGAGGTATTGATCCTCTAATCTAATTCTCGATAGCAAAGCAAATAAGTCTATTTACCAAAATGTTGAACCCAATTATTTAACCTTTATCTTTCTTTGCTATTTCAAACCATAACCAAAAACCAAGCAGGTGGTAGAAGTCGACCTATTAGGACGCTATCGGTCGACATCTAATAGGTCGATTTGGATCTTGGGCCCCAGGTACCTGAGGAGTCCCCACAATGGGACTTTGTGAACAGATCTCTGTCCACATAAGTTGATTACAACGAAAAAAGACAATGTAACAGCTACATTGCAGGATCTGGATGCCCAAATGTATTCTAACACATCGTAATACTTTATTTTCACCATGTTCAGCAGCTTGTGATTTCTCTTCCTCTAATGTGCTTTTGGTGAGAAGAGAGACGAGAATAGATTATACATGCAAAGAGGATGCGTGGAAAAATGAAGGAAGGGGAAAACAACAAAGCGTCTGTAGGTACCAACGGGCCGCTGAGTCCGGGCTATGCCATCAGACATCGGCACAGAGAGGCATGAATACAGTCTTATAGCGCCTATCAATAAGACATTTTAGTGGAAGGACATTATCAAACCTGAGAGTAACGCTGCTCTGTGTGTCATAACTTCAAGCTAGAACACGCAAATGGCACAAAGGAGGTGTATATTTAGACATCGCCATCCTTTGAAAACGAAGATCAGAGACAAAGAGAGCCTGTGTGCTGTCAGAGCGGGACAGAGAAACCTACCCGGGGCCTTGATGAGGGTGAGACAGGGGGACGCTCTCCTCGCTGCATTCTCTGGCGGCAACCTTTCCTGCTGGCCTCCGTTTGGCTTCAGGGTGTCTGCCGCTGGCTGACCTGCTTCTTTCGCCGCTGTTTGATGGCTGACGAAACTACTGTTGGAGTTCGCGGGGTTGATATTGGCCCCTTTCGGGAGCCCAAAGCTCCATTTCCTGGCCGCTGGTTGTGTCACATTCTCCCTGCTTGGCTCTGTGTGTCCAAACATATTGCCGTAGCAGCTCAGTGGTCTGTGCGGCCTGTCCGATCTCTGTCCAACCGCCCTCGGAGAAACCTCAGAGGGTTTGGGTGCTGCTATAGCGAGACTCAGCGTGGATCTGTGCAGCGTGCCCCCCTTCTCCCCTGGATCCAAAGGGGATGTATGTGGTGCTCCAGCAGAGTTTGGCCTCTTTGTGGAATCGTTGTGGTGGTGATGCGAAGGTGCTGCACTGTGTTGTGAATGTTTCCCCTGACTCCACGTGCTGTCTTCTTTGTACACCCCCTCTGTGTAGCTGTGTCTGTACTCCGAGGGCCTCGTCACAGACACGGCCTTGGCTGGACTGTAGCGTTCCGTGTGCTCTGTCACTTTGATGATGGTCGCCTTTCGTCTGTGGACTACTGTGTCCAAAGCGTGGCTGGCCGGCGGGGTCCCGGCGCTTTCGGTGCTCGAGAAAGGACTGGACATCGTCCTTTGCTCTGTCACTTTGACTATAGTGGCCTTCCTCTGCACCGTGACCTGCCTGGAGTTTGAGTCCATGGACGGAGAAGCAGATTCACTGGAGCGGTTGTAGGCGCCGGCGCCAGGCAAACTGGCCGACCTGCTCACTTTCCTGGAGGAGATGGTGATGGAGGAGAAGTGGGCTTTGTTCTGAGGGATGAGTGTCGTCACCGCGGAGTTCGTCTGTATGTGTGAAGGATGTGAGCTGCTGTTTGTCCTGCACAGCGGGACTGTTGCCCTTATAGGCTGCACACCGCCTGTCCTATGCAAAGGCGTGTGCGACTTGTCGGTATCTGTGCTGTTTGTCCCGCGCAGCAGAGCGTGTGGTTTGCAGGGATCAGCAAAGGTTGCTTGATGTGCAGGAGCTTGCTTGAGGCTCCCTGAGCTGGTTGTTTTCATCAGAAAGGACCTTTTGGGGACTGAGCTGGTCCCTGTGGGGAGCTCATTGGACTGACTGCCTCCAGGTAAAGCTGACACCCTGTTGGTATTCCATGCTCTCCTCAGAGCTTGAAAGCCTCCAGGTCTGTCCCCTTTGTTTGCGGGAAAGCTCCGCTTTTCTGTCACCTACAGCATGCGGATGAAAGAGATTCTCTGTGATAAAGAACCATAATTACGCATGGAAACCCCATCCCACCCTTCTGTTGTCACTAATGTCTCTTGCTAAATGTGTTGTCATTAATCAACACAATAAAACATATGCTGTCGGTTCATCTTGCCAATTTTGAGCCCCCTGTGTTCAAGTGGCAAATACAGAAGATGAAGCATAACACATATATTAACACTAGGACATCTCTCTAACACAATATTTCAACAGCGGGTCAGCTGTCTTGTATTTCTTCAGGGCTTTGCTGTTTTGTTATTTAGTCAGATGACTCTCTGCATGCTTTGACACAGGCCCAGCAGCAATGGAAGCCACAGCAGGAAGAGCCGGCACATAGCGTGACTTATCCCTCACAGAATCACAATGAGACTCTATCCTCAACAGAAACTGAGAGAGGCAAGAGTCTGGTCCTTGGCCCAGAGGAGTCTGATGGTGTTTTATGGAGCATAGAGGAACGCTGTTGTTGTACTCCCCAGCAGGGTTCATGATGGGACATAGCGCCCTGATCCCTCATTTGTTAATGTTGCATAAACTTAATTTCAAAACAAAATATGTGATATCTTTCTCATGGCGTGATACAATATACATGACACAACGTCAGATCATGGCAATTAGACAGGGTTAATTATGGCTGCAGACAATCTGGTCCACTTAAATCCTGAATCAGGCAAAAACATTTAGACATTTTGTCAATTTGGCAGTGCTTTGGATAAATGCTGCAGCAGCAGACAGCACACAGACACTGACAGCTGTGCTGATAATGCTCCATAAAGCAAAGAAGTCATCAGCAAGTTGCCTCTGTTTTGATCATAAGTCATTTTGTTTTTGTTTTTTCATTTCAGTGACTGTGCTGCATTCTGATGATGCTGCTATTTCTTTTGCGTGATACGTTGAGCCGCTTTTTAAACTTCCACGGAGGATCTTTGATTTTGTTTTCACAACTTAAATTCCACAAGAAGGTTTGCAATCTTTAAACCAATGAACTGCGCATGATTATCTTAAATGAGTTTTGTTTTCTCTCCGCTTTTAAAGCTCCACATTCATCATGTTTAGGAATAAGCGACAGCGGCCTTAGCACACATAACAGTAGCATAACTATATATATATAGCTTTATATATATATATAACTATATATAGCTATAGGAGACATAGTATTCACACAAAGACCCACTGATATCCATCATCTCCTAAGAAGAAGTGAAAAACAATGCCTCCAAGAGGTGTTATCAGTTACCTGTTTAAAATTGGTCGAGTCTTGATCAGGTGTCTGCCACGTCTTCACACACAAAGCATCCGGACTGGTGTGACCTTTCTCCACCTCTCTATCTATGTGTAAAGACAAAACAAATGATCCTCTGTTACACTCCTCCCAAGACATGCTCTCACTCTTTCTCTTTTACACACACACACACACACACAGACACACACACACACAACTCAGGCGTTCCTCTGACTGTGTGGCAATGTTGACACTTTCAATAATGGACGCTGGCACAGTAAAGTAAATCGAGCACCACCCCGGAGCCACTTCCTCAGGAGACGTAGAGCAGCTTGACTGGTCGGCCTCTCGGCCCTGACTGATACTCTACCGCCAACCCGACCGCCTGCCTGGCTGCATTTACACCTGCTGCTGTTACCATGGTGACTGGCTCACACGTTGGGATAACCCCTTGAATGCTGTGTGGATAATCCGTGGTGTTTTCTCTTTTTTGTCTCCTCCCTTTCAGGGAGAAAGCAAGAGACAAGGTGAAAATTGCACCACTTTTTAAATGTGATTACACCGGGGGAAAAAACGAAGAATTGTCTTTCGAGGTGCTATAAAGGCTGTTTATGACACCTGCTGCCATCACTATATGTGGCGTTTATTTCGCTGTAAAAGGCCCCACACCACCTTGAGGCCCCCGCTGAAAGAGCTTCTCTCATTACTACCTCCACTACCTCAGCTCAAATGACCATTTTGTTCTGATTCAACAGCAGCTTAATATCCCAGAGGAAAATAAAGAAGCGAGGCCATATGGCAAGTGCACTCTGAAGTCCCCCCCTTCTCCAATTCATTCCTCATCCTCATGAGTTTCATCTCAATAGTAGTAGTGTGAGCCGGCTGGAAAGTGGCCAGTCTGTCGAAAAAAAAAGGCCCTTGGAGCACAAGATCCAATTTTATTATCATTTGCTCGTTAACATCAGGCCATTTTAACTTTGCTAAATGTGACGTGTGTGGTGGGAGAAGGCACCAAGTGTCTGCAATGAGATTCAAAGGTCAGATTCAAAGTACTTCTGCGAGGCTTGTCAGCAACAACCAGAAACAGGAGAGAAAAGGAATGAGGAAGAGGCGGGATCGTTTGCCAGCCGAAGTGTAGCCGAGTCAGTTCTTGTTGGAATAATTGCAGATGGAATCTCTGATAGTTTCATTCGGTTTTGGATGTTGGAATCGTGGATTTAAACATGCTGACAGCTGAGCAAAAGCAACCGGCATCGAAACGAGACCCATTTGGACGCAGTCCTGCATAAAGATTCTTGTTTCTAGTTCATCTTTCTTCACCTCTTCTGCAGCCGTGGCCAATTTGTTGGTTACATGCACCTGCATAGAAATATTATTCACTGTGAAGTAACTGAAAATATTTATATTTATGGCCTATTTAATTGACTATTAACCTATTTATAATCAAAGAGCATCACTGGAAATATATTCCTCATGTCAACCCAGCCTGTGCATGTGGCTTTTAACTAACTGTGTGAGATGTTAATACGCTGTACGGTGCTTAAAACCCTTTCTGTCAAAGTTCCCTGCTGCCATGGATGGATTGCTTTGATATCTACGAGCAGCCCGAGCCGTGTCAATATAATCTATGTCTAAACAAGGACGGGGCTGAAAGATCAACCCTCAGATCAAACCCAGGGAGTGTGGGGCTGCCATGTTCAAAGATTACCAGAGCTGCTTCTCAAATCAGTCTGCATCTCTCCTTATCACTCTGCCTCCTCCTCGTCTTCTCTTTTCATCACTTTTTTTTTAAATAGAGCCTATTTCCTCTCCTTCCAATCCTGCCAGGGCACTGTGGCACAGCAGCCAGGACCAGTTGTACATGAAATTGACTTTGTTTTGGGGGGTCTGGAGTGTTCGTACAGACACTCGGTGCAGAGCGTTTGAAAGAGGACAAGGGCCACACTGCTGCAAGGAGCTGATTAGAGGCAGGTAAACTGTGTGGCAAGTCAGCCCTGAAATAAGCTTTTGTTCTCTTTCCGGCTAACCCGGCCCCTGCAGTTACCCCGTGGCCATATTTGTTCTGGCAGTGATCAGGCACTAAACATCACTTGAAACGGAACCTTTGTTTGTTTCAGGGAATTTTCGGATGTGCAAGAGAGTTACTTCTTGTTTTGAAATGTGGTTTGGTATTGCTTTAAGCTGAAACTCTCAGGTATTTTGAAGTTAGCGATGTTTGTGACGGGTTATTTTTTTTATGAGACAAAGCCCAGTTGAACACGTGTTGAAGGCTACATACCCTGGTGCCTGTTGACTGTTGCTCGAGTCATCTGAAATGTTGGAGTGATGGCTTGTTTCAATTTCACCTGTGAAAAAAAAAACTCATTATAGAAGACTTGAGTTGATGAATTACATTAACATTACATGTTTTCTTTCCACTCATCTGAAAGAACACATATTATGGAAGTTAATGCAGAAGTGCATGAAAAAGAAAAAATGTCTCCCCCTTAAACCTAGCATACTAGCCGTTTCCCTTGTTTACACTGTTTGGGCTAAACTAAGCTAACCTAGCGTACAGCCATGCGTGGTGTCTATCATCTACCTCTCGGTACAGAAAGCAAAAATATTCCTTTCGGCATAATCCCTCAGAACTAGGGCGCATTAAACATCCATAACATTTATTCAAGCTACTGTAGTGAAAATACAACAAAAAACTCAACACTGACACAAATATTCTAAGAGTCACAAGGGAAGGGATGTGCTTTGTGCATCAGTTCAGTCAAATCTCTGGTACAGCACAGCAACTTATCGATTTTGAAGTCAAATCATAAGTTCTGTTGGTAATACTCCCATTGAATTTTCTCTGCACATTGACTTGCATCCTCTCAGGGCACAATGCTCAATCTCTGCCGTCACAGCTCCAAATTAGTCGTAAACCTTTTGAGTATGCGTGGAGTTCCTGCTGAGTAAGCTATTTTCAAAGGATGCCGTAGCTCTGCCTTCTCCCTGAGTAACTGAGACTCGACTGCAAATGGCTCTCTGTGGCCCGATGCGTTTCAGTCTGCCTTGCCTTGCCTGGCACTACGCACCATCACCTCCATTACACAGCACTTTACCTTCAGACTCGCAGGGCTTACACTGTCTCACTAACGTGTCAGAATCACAGCCTGAGAGGCAGGCGGTGCTAAATCCAGGGTAAATCAGCCCAGCGTTTTTCCAAAGGCCTGTTTTCAAACGTAGGCACCCTAAAGCACAGACACGAATGCTTTTCTATGAGGTTTCTGTGAGAGGAGAATTCTCAACGCTCCAAAGTAAATCTCCTTTAAGTGTAGGGCGGCCTGCCTAAATGAACTGGGTAGCTTTGTTTCTGCAGGTAAAGAATATAACTCTTCAATGATTCTTCAAATCTTGCTCATCTAAATGGAGAGAAATCCAGAAATGTCTTAAGCATCAGAAAACTCTCTGTTGGAAAACTTTCTGTTTCAGGCTTTTTCGAGGTGTTATGTGCTTTACCTGGCCTGCAGCGTGGTCCAAAGATGGGTTTTGGTTACCAGCATCCCCCACCACCATCACTCTTCTTTGGATTGGCAGCCAGCCGATTTTGACTGGGGCAAGACGACTGAGTTGAGCCTGCTCCTTTCTTGGGGCCTGCATCACGTGAGCTCTCTCCCAGCTTCCTCTGCGCTCCGGCGGAGAAAAGAATCCCGTTTGGAGGGACTCCTGGCTGCCCAGCGAGCTCTCATACAGGCTGGGACTCCCACATGAAGACGAGGCCCTGCGGTAGGAGGAGATCTCCGGCTGTCTCCAGGCAGGTCCGGCTGGCTCTCTGTCGAGAGCAGGCATGGATGTTGTCCAATCACTGAAAGCCGGAGCCTGATCGTGAACTGGGGCAAGGAGAAGTTCACTCTCTATCCTCTGCAGGTGCTCCAGCCATCCGTCCAGCTGGCGGCCTCCTTCGATGGCACTCTGGGGCCGAGGTGCACGTTGAGGGCGAGAAACACGGGGCAAGACCTCACCTTCTGGTATCAAGCTCCCCCAGTGGGACTCATCTCCCGATCTCCTCCAGCTCGGAGCTCTTCGCAGGTGGGCAGCTGGCGTGCGGAGAGTCATCCCTCCGGAGCTCAGGTTACCGCTCGCTGCTCTCAGGTTACAGGCCACAATACAAGCGGTTTACAGTGGAGGTATTAATGAGACTCCCCCGGCTCATCTGGACTTCTCACCACGAGGCATGCCAGAAATGCGCTGCAAGGAATTAGTAGCTCCAAGAATGCTGGAGGCTGTTGATGTCACAGATCTGTTATGAGGAGGTATTTAGAATACAGACGAAAATGAGGAATAGGTGCAAATTATTCCAGATTATAAATACATCATTTAAATTCCCTGCTTTTATTACACCAATCCACAGAGCTGCTGGTACTATAGTACTTACCAAAACACCCCTTCTCACTTGCATCCAGCTCCTCACTCCTTGGAAGTAAACACTGTCTTGATAAAGGCCCTGGTGAGTGCCGTCTCCAGTAAGGCCTGTCGCAGTGTGAGGGATGCTTTGGCGTACAAAAGAGTTACTGAGCACAAGAGCTGAACATCCAATGCAGAGAGAGAGATGGAAAGAGACAGAGGGGTGGGTGGGCTGAAAGAGAAAAACTAAACAAACACTTGTTGATGCAATGCTTGACGTATCAGGATCCTCCTTTAAACAAAGAGAGCCATTAACAAGTAGCATCTTAATATAATAAAATGTCTAATTTCGGGTTCATGCGAGTCAGACACACCACCCGATGTTTAAAATGGCAAATGAAACTTCCTGACATTCAGACGTCCTCACAAATGATAGAGCATCACCAATGAGCAGATTATCCACGTTATTCCAAGAGTCACTTACTGCTTCAGAAATCCTCCTCTGTGAATTCCCCCTGAATTCTGCTCTTCCCTGTGATCTCGTGGTTGGCGGCTGATGATGAGGCGCCGCTGTCCTCAAGCCTCTAACCGAGCCATGTGACATTTGCAAGGCTGTCTTGAAAATGGGCCAGTGTCCTCTTGGATAAGTAGCCGCGACCAATGTGATGTCAATGCATGGGTGAAGGGTTTTTCCAAGGCGAGCTTTTATTTAGAGGCAGTTGAACACGGATGCTTTTTTTTTAGAATTGCCAGTTGCTTGGCTGTTTAATACATTTCAGGGTTTCTCAGTGGATTAGCGGTCCCCAAATGTCCTTCAAAGCAACTGTAGTCCCTCTAAGTGGTAGAACATTTTTCAATTGTCTTTCAAGAGAGAGATAAGACAGCGATATCTTACTACGACCTGCTTTAAGACACCTTTTCAAGCTGAGAAGCTAGACGCAGAAGGAATATGCAATGGTGTGAAGCAATTTGCACAGTTTTGTCTGATAACATCAAATCAAGAACCCAATTGAGTTAGGACAGATTTAAACAAGGTTCAAGAGATGTATGGTTATTGGACGTGAGCATAAGTTTGAAAGCGACACCGCCCTCTGCTGGCTATACTCCAACATGGCAAGTGGAGAAAGTGAGAGAGCGAAGGAGAGAGAGAGGTCATGGGTTTGAGAGACTTCTCTAAAAGATGGGACGCAACCAGAAAGGCTGCAATATATGTGCAAACAAGATGAAATAAGATGAGCGGCTTCAAGTGTGTGCACCTGTCTTTTATTTAGCACCTGCAGCTCTGAGGAAGCACTCGTATTAGTTCAACACATAAGCAGGCTCACATTGGCTGCTGTAGCTTCACCATTAAGCACAAAGAAGACAAATGATGGACAAAAGATGAATACATTCTCATTCTGTGGTTCAACCAATCAGAGGAACAATCTCTGTGTGTTTTATCATCATATCAAAGGTCACAGTAGGAATACTGTAATACGCTTTTTTAATGATAGGATTGAAATAAGTTAAAACTGCGTGTGAGTGGTTAGTTACTATTTATGTATTTATGAGTAAAGCAGAGAGATTATATCATTGACAACCCCAACAGTTGCCTTTGAATAAATACAAAGTAAAACAACTAATTAAAGGCGAACTCAATGCACCACATTCAAACACCACTTTGCTTTTTTACTCATTTTACTGTCTCTTATTTGTGTGTGTTTAGCATTGCTATAGTAGTAGTAGTAGTAGTAGTAGTAGTAGTGTGTATTTTTTTATTTTATTTCTTTTTTGATCATCAAATATATGAATCCCACACACTCTTACATCTGTGTTCTTTGTTTTGTGTGTATCTTCTTGCAAGGATTATATAGCAAAACAGATTAAAATCAAAGCAAACAATTAGTTTTTTCTTTTTCTTTTCAAAAGTAACCTAAAACCTTTAGTAAGCTTATTCTAAAAGTCACGTATATGAATAAAATAAAAAGCAACAACATATAAAAGCACAAACTATTCTCTGGGAATAGTGGATAAGGACACTAGCGAAGGTCTCAAAGTGTATCCACCGTTTCATTTTTCACCATTTACTATTTTATTTTATTTTTTACGAGGATATACCACTAATTTGAAACTTTCCAACAGTGATGTGGCAGCTTCCGCCTCCGCGCACACAGCAGGGAAAGTTCAGCGGGACGACGACGCACGCCTCCCGGGTGAACTAGTTGCGTTCCCCTTCCTCCCCCTTGCGGAGCGTCCTGTCACTGGTGGAAAATGGCTGCTCGGAGTGGCTCCCCAAACCTCAGAGCAAACTGAAGGGAGGCAGGAAAAAAAGAAAAAAAAGTCCGCGTTAACTACAAGAGGTCACAAGTGGACCCCCCGTTGTCCTCCACCCCCCACGCGACCACTCGGGGACGCGTCCACACGGAGAGAATGTCTCGCTGGGTGCCCACGAAACGGGAAAAGTACGCCGTCGGTACGTAAACAAGAAGAAGTTGCACGCTCCATCGCTAGCTCTTCCTAGCTCTCTCTCTCTCTCTCTGCTCTCACTCACTGCACAAGTTTGGGACGTGCTTGTGACTAGAAAAAGAAAAAGAACAAAGCTACCGCGCTGTGTTGTTTCTCGCGTGGTTACTTTTGTTGCTTCGAAGTCGCCTTGTTTGCTGCGCGAATGCAAAAATCTCACGCTAGTTTGTGTGTGTGTGTGCATGAAACGCCAAAACAAGGAATGTCTGTCTATTGTGAGGAGAAGGACACTGTGTGTGTGTGAGTGTGTGTGTGTGTGTGTGTGTGTGTGTGTGTGAATCGTCAGAGGCGCGCCTAGTTGCAGCGCTGCCTGTTTCCTGTGTTACGGGGCCTCCGCTGCTGCCTCTTTAAAGACTACTACTATGCTTAAAGTGTAACTGTTTAGTTGTTTGTTGTTTACTCCTCCATCTTTATTATTATTTTTTTTTATTATTGTAATTTATGTGTCACTTCCTGAACTGCTTTGAAACCAGGAACCGTGTCTCTGTGTGGCTTCCACTGTCTTGAGTAAACCATCACAGTATCTGTGGCGTTATGGCTTCAATTAGAAAGCATTACCTTCGGGGGCCAACGTTTGCTCCGTCTGCCACTGCTAAACAGACATGCATATTTATTATGTTTTAATCACTCATCTTGTTCAATACAGTTGTAAGCGTGCATCTTACGTTTCGGCAGATGCTGGCAAATCATTATATCCCGAGGACTTGATGTAAATTGACATCAAACCACAGGGTTTACTTTCTCTAAATCAAAGCCTGCGAAGTCTGTTGGTTCACTTGGTTGACATTTTTGAATACATTTCCATAACTGTTTAACACAGCAGATAACACACATGTCGGTGATTGAGGGAGTTGAGGATTGATGGATCGTCCATAAAGGAACTGCAAACTACCTCATAAACCACTCTGGTGAAAGCAAGATAGTTGAAAACCCTGTTTTGTTTTTTTTAAAGCATGGCATATTGGATGGAGAGCAAAGTTGATTTGCTTAACTTTACTGGATTGAAATGTGTCGTACGAAAATAGGAGAGTGCATGCGCTGTGCTGGAGTGCCTGAAATAATGGTCGGATGTTTTTTTTTTTCTTCTTTTTTTCGGGGATCCCCTAAAACAGTTCAGTCAGCACTTTAGCGAATCACACGTTTTTCCTTCTTCTGCTCTCTCCAGAAAAAATCTGGTTTTACTGCAGTGGATTGTTATTTTTATTGTGTGCAAAATGTACCCCGCTGCATACACACTGATCCCATTAGTGGCACCGACGGTTGCATCTGTATGACGGATGCTGATGCTGATTGATGGACGAGTTCAGCAGGTTACACCAAAGCCCCGATTTGTGTCATCCCAGACTATACAGCGTCCAAAATGAGCGCTGCTGTTTGCAGTCCAGTCCGCGCTCTATGAGCCGAGGGGGGTCTTTTGAGCAGATATGGTCGGCTGGAGTTTACATTAGTGTGTGGTGTGTGTGTGTGTGGGAGAAAAGTGTGCTGCTCTGATGCTAATGATTGTCTGGGTATATTCTCAAAAAATCCATGAGATTTTCAGAAAGTGGAAGGTTTTCAAGAATTCTGCAGAGGACTGATGGTGTGCACAGCCATTGCACTTTTAATACTGTATGTTTTGACCAAGTAGCACTAATGAGCACTCTGTGAGACCTCTTATGCTCACTGTGGACCAATTCCTGTTTCAGCAAAACCTTTGTCATACCATTTACTGCTCTCATAATGGCCCCATGGCTTTATTAGTATTTGTAAGAAAAGCATCTCCTTTAGTCTTTTCACAGCAGTGTTAATAATAAATGTCTTCTTACATTGAGCAAAGCCGTGATAATATAAGGCTTTGTTATCATACTGGCAATGGATGATTGTGGAAACAAGGGTTTGCACAGTATTGCTTGCTACAACAACCGATATTGGAAATTGAACCATATTAGATTTGTGTCGCAGTGATAACTGCAAAAAAACAACAACGCAAATCCATGAAATATTCATGGTTTTGTGTTGTCTCCTTTCTTTTTCTTTGCTGCTTTTTGTAGTTTTGCTGGCTGGTATGATGCCCTGTGTGGCAACCGAAGGCCTCACCAGCTCATTAGCTTCAGCGCTATCAGATGAGCTCTTCAGAGAACTTAAATGGCTTGCTGTAGTTCCAGCTGGGTAATGTTTTATATCAAAGTTGTGACATAAGACGATATTATCATCTTTGATTTCACCGTGACATCATGATTATGGCTGTAACTACAGATCATTTTGTATTATTGAATAACCAGTCTGTTTTTGTTGTTGTTATTACTTACTTATTTAGTCTATACCTTGTTGTAAAATAGCGTCAAAGGCATAGAAGTTTTGAACAATTATCAAAATGGTTGAAAATAGTAAATCTTTTGAGCACTAGTCATGATGTAACTGAAATGTAGATTTCCCTCTTCTTAAAAGCTGTACTACACTGTAGTTGTTTGGCACAATTTGACACAATTATTGAGCTCTTCTACCCGGGCGGAATGAACGCTGAAGACCTATGTTGCCATCGTATCCACGATGGAATTGATTTAGTTTTTAAAGGCACTAAATTCAAAATTGGAGCATTAAAATTATCGGCAAACAACTATTTGTTATGTAAAGATATCGAGAAGTAACGTCTTCCTGAGCTGTGTGTGTCTGTGTCTGTGTCTGTGTCACACACGGCGGTTGAAATCTCATAACACCAATAGTTAAATAAAAAAGCATTATGATGTTTGATTTCATCAATAGTGCAGCCTTGTGAGAGATGACGACCTGCACACTTGTACTCAGGACACTTTGCTGATACGTCTGCCCTTCTACTTAAACTAACTTCTCCTCTCAGTTGGTTTTATTGCTATTTTTACTTACGTAAAAAAGATTCTGAATAATTCTTCCACCACTGGTTTGCAAACATCAGTTGGTGTTATCAGACTTCTCCCCGCTGAACACGGTCTGGTATGTGAGCGAGCACCTTGACTTGATTTAGTAAACTCATGTTTCTAATGCATCTAGAATCCTCCTTATCCCACCAGGCAACACACTTTATTGCTTTTTTTTTGTTTACATTGTTTCTCAGGATGATTGTTACCCCGAGGCTGTAGCGCCACTTCCTTCTCCAAACAATGTCTTCACTTCCACTGGCATGTTCAGAATGCTGTCCATCAGCCCGGATTTAAATCTGCTGATCTGTTGGATTGACATTCAACGTCATTCAATGAGGCGGTCGCACACAGAAATAATTATTGACTAGCTTTGAATGGGAGTTCGAGGTTTGGGGCTCGGGGCACAACTTCATGCTTTGACACGTAGCATAAAAGAGCAAAGCGATCCATTTGTGTGTTGAATACTGAATAAATAAACCATATCTCTCTCGACCTTGAGTTAATTTTATCACACAGCTCTTCTACTTGTCAAATGCCAACAAGCGCGGCACGTTTGAAGCCCAGTTATTCTTGTGGCATCTGGAAAGTGATTTAACAGGGCCTCCGGGAAATGTTTCCTAGCTGTCTCTCGGTTCAGTGATGAATTAACCAGAAATACTTTTTGATGCAAATTTCAAGTGTTGTCTCATTAATTCTGTTTCATCAGGATGTTGCTGTTCCTTAAGAGAGACTTCAGAGGGTCGTGGTTCTGGAAAGAAAACCAGGGAACACTAAGCAACAGGACTATTTACTACTATCTACACGTCGCTGTTGAGACTTGACAATTACCCTCGTGAGCGTGTGCCGTCAGAAGATATGCGCTCCACCTCCTGAATGCGTTTCCCTTTTTGTAATTTAGCTTTTAAGTAATGCACCACCGCTGCAGTTTCAGTTTATGGAAATGCTGTTTCCTGTGGGTCAGATCACAGACTGGCAGCTTATCGAAGAGGACAATTGGACACGCAGGCATATACACACTGAGCCCTGAACATTACACGGCGGGGCTATGATTCATATTTCCTAAGCTGGTGTGTGGCAGACCCCAGACAGCTCTCATGTGGGATAGGTGAGCGGTGAGTGACACATTGGGAGCAGAAAATAGAGACGCGGTGACTTCGTCTCTTGACTGAAGCCGTCGGTACTTTGTGAAGCCCCCCGCCCTGCACCCGAGAAAACCATCTCCCACCATCAAGTGCAGCGAGCTCACATACATGGTTTTAATTAAAACACAGGCTTGGGTACTACATAAACTCCCTGTCTCGTATTTAACACTTCTTTACGCGGGGCTGAAGCTATTTGGTGTAAAATATGGGAGAGTGAAATTAATGTTTTTTTTTATCAGTTTACTTCTTGGGTTTAATACGCAGGGAGTTATTTTCATTACCTTTTCATTCAGCAAAAGCCGTGTGTGTGTGTGTGTGTGTGTATATGAAAAGCAGGGGAAAAAGTGTGTCTCTTGTCATCGCTGGCAGATATTGCAGCTATTAATTCTGACTTAACAAGACGTTCAATATTACCTACACAGTCGTAGAAGGAGCCACCTGATTTGTCTCTCCCGACACTTAAACTTTGTCCAAGGAAAGAAGAAGAAAAAAAAGCTGAGCTGACAGAAGTCAGACGGAGTGCTTTTGACTGGAGTGAAATAAAGCAGCTGATTAATAGGAAGGAGCCGGGAGAAGGGAGGAGATGCCACCGAGACAATCAGAAGGGGTGATTTTGTCTTGTCAGGAGGGAAACAAACCGTTTCATCTTTGTTTGGTGTGTGTTGCAAGCCAGGTGGTGTTTATGATCAGCAACCTTTGCTCATAAATAAAACTGCACAAACAGAAATTGCTTGTCTTTTGCAGCAGAGGGAGGCGATACAATTATAGGATGCCCAAAGCCACAATGTGATATTTTGTCTCGCACGTCCTTCGTTTTGGTGCGGCGACCAAAATGTTGCGTGTTTGGCAACGAGAACGTATCTTTATTAATATGTGTGCGAACCCCTTGAGCGATCTCCTGGAGCCTTAAAGCTAAGCTAACAACATTACTTTCCAATTTTCTGAGTTTGTGCATCATGGCGTTGGATTATTAGTTTTTGCCGGCGTGCAGAATGCTGCCCTCCACCTGGGAACTAGCCCTGCTCTACTTTTCCTCCCCCGTTTAATCCAACTGTGCTGCACTTATCGAGCTGATCTGTAAACAAAACATCTTCCTCTTTCTGTTTACCAACCCTGCATAAACATCTGTAAAACATGACTTGGTTATATGCACAGTCACATATCTGGTGCCAATTAGATCACAATTTGAGCTAGCTCAGTGCTAAAACCTTGTGATTCATATCTAGTTTGGGTAAAACATTTCCCTCGTGGGTTACGTTTGGTATTTAATGTGATGAGTATATAAAATACTAATCTGTCTTGGACCATTGGCCATCATCATCATCATCATACTCATCCTCCTCTTCTCTCTTTGGAGGTCGGTATGACTTTGCTATTATTCATTCTGAAAGGGAATCATATATTAGCTATGGGCCACACTGCGTGGTGAGGCACTTCTAATAGTACAGCTCCCAATGGCTTGCTGTGAGACGGTGGCTAAGACAAATGACAGCTGGCCTATTTAATCAGCGCATAGCTAAGTGGTTCCACACTTTTCCTTATTGGCTCACCACTCAGGCAAAGCAGGAACACTTCTACATCTTGTTTTTAGTGTCTTTTTTGAGGTGAGAGGGGAAAAAAAAGAGAATGAAGCGATTGTGAAGAATTTAACCTTGGATTTACACAGGTGACGATGTGATTTGTTTCTCTTGACACCTCATTATGAATGCAGTTCAACCAGTATTTGTAACCACAGCTTTTAAAAAGCGAGGCTGTTTAACCGTTTGACAACAAAATGTGCAGCTGCTTTGGTGACGAACAATTAAACCTGAAGAGTGTCGGAAATTCAATGCCATGAATTCGAAATGAGACCTTTCTGAGGACGTCTTGTCCTCGTTCGTGATCTCAGTTTTTTGTTTGTTTTTATTGTAACTTCTGGAAAGGCTGGTTGGTGCTGACAAATATCATCAGTATGTAGCTCAGATGTGTTTTAGAGGATGTTAGTGTACATCATAGGATGCAGAAATATGTTGTTGAGACTAGAGCTTTGATTCTCTGCCCTAACCCATTGGTCCCGACTCGTCAGGGTCGGGCTGTCATTTAAAAAAATTCCCCTTTTTAGACTTGAATCAGACCAACCGTGACGATGTCGGAGGTATTAACCGCTTCGACTGCTTTGTCAAACAAGGACAGGATGAAAGACATGTCCTGCTTCAACACGTGGTATCTTGCGGTGTCGTCCGAGGTCGGTTTCATAACGGTAACTCTGGCTTTATCTATTGGAGACATGTTTTTCAGCAACTTCTTAAAAGTGATTGTCAATTTGGTCAAGGGCTCAGTTGCGTTTGCATTATACAGCTCTTTCCTGAAAAGCCTTGGGTCCGGATTGGTGGTGCTAGCAGGTAAGGCAGTCATAACTACCTGGAAACCACCATCCACATATCCAAAGGTGTGACCAACTGCGGAGTGCCCTTTCACCAGCGTGGCTGTAAACGCTAAGATCCACATGTTTCTTCAAAAAGTGATAATGAGGCGATATCCCGTTTGGGAAAAGGCATAGGAGGGATAGGTAGTGGAGGCCCGCTAGCAATCCTTGCAGTTTGTGAAACTCTACTACCACACCGTCAATATCAAACAGACATTTCAGAAAATGATGTGGGTATGATGCATTCGGGCAGTGCACTTTAAGTGTTTTACGAGCCGACGTCAAATTGCTCATCCTCGACGTCTGCCATGTCTTTTTTAACAGGAGCCTTAAAACTATACTAAAGGAAGGAGCTAGAGGCACCAAACTTGCTACATAATAACATAAGACAAACACACTCAGGCAATTTTGTGATTCTAGCACTTACCTTTCAAAAGTTAGTAATTTCCTGAGGTTATTACACCTGAATAACATGGATCATGGCACGGATTTGCACTTCCCAAGGTCCTAGATCCTCAGGGATGGTACCATCGAACCGCATCTACGACTTCTAGGTGGAGTAGAGCGCTACGACCTTCATGAGGAAAGTTATTCAAGATTGACGTTTGGTTAATTACCTTGTAACAACATTATGGAGCATTGTGTGAAAAGTGCATAACTCCACTCTGCTTGGTCCAAATGACCTGCAATTCGGTGCGGGGACTTGTTGGCCTTCCCTCTACACACCCCGAAATGCCAATTGGGGTTAGGGGCAAAGTTCTGTGACTACACAAGTCTAGGAAAATGGGTCAATATTCATAACTTCGCCCCGCTTGCTCCAAATCCGCTCAAAATTAGTGTGGGTTAGGGTCAGGGTTAATTACAAGTATCTAACACCATCCCAGTGGAAGTTTACTAAAGATAACCAATTTGGAGGGCGCAAAAAAACAACATACAAGTTTTGCCACAAATTAGTATACACAGTATAGTATACATGTCTACAAGAGTCACAAATAAAGTTGTTCAATAAAAGGCCCATTTCAATGTGATTGCTATATACAGGTTTCAATCGCGTTTCTATGGGAACTATACCACAGGAATGAGCTAGAGGCACCCAACTTGGTACACATTTACACTGGCACAAGACAAACAACACAATACATTTAGTGATTCTGGCACTTTCCCTTCAAAGGGTTTTGAAGGTTTTTGTTCTTCATGCCGCCTTTGGTGACGGCGGCATGCAGCGACACAATTTGACCTAAAAGAGCAAACTGACTTTGCAGTAAAAGGTGACACATCGAAGGGAGGGGTGGGAAACCAAACCTCCTTGACAACTACAATGTACAGCGACGGTTCTTCTTGGCAATTTGTCAAAGTCGGCGAGTCACGAAGAAGAAAGGACACACAAACAAACACATCTGGGTGGATCATGAATGATGAGAGCGAGTGACTGGTGAGGGTCTTTCCTAGTGCTCGGCTCCACAGGCAGGCGGTCTCCCGTACTCCGGGTATTAATCGTGGACATGCCAAGCAGCTTGTGCATTGTCTGAAAAGAGTCCTGCTGTGCTGCTTTTGCTCGCTTGACAGATGGCTAATGGTGTGTAACACGTCAATGTGAAACAAAGGTCACCGATGTAGACTTTTGCTGTTGCATAATTTATTATTCTGCTGGATGAAATTAATATATAGGAACTGCCAACTGCCATATATTATATCAGGCAGCTACTTAACAGGGTTGTATAAAGTTGATGGTTCATATTCATGAACTTCAGCTTAGTTTAGCGTCTGAAGACATTCATCGAAAATAATAGCCAGTAGAACTTCCCTGTAGGTTATTAAGACAAAGCCCTTTTTCCTCTGACAAAGTTGGAAGAAAATATGGCATAGGAGCCATGACATATTTTTTAACCACAGTAATTTGAGTGTCTTTATTATAATCTAATATAAAGCAGTAAGTGGGGTGATCAGTCCATTAGGGTCGCCAACGGGTGTGAAAGGAGTTACCGGGACAAGTCTTCTGATAAGTTTAATTATTAGATGACCAATAGCCAATGCTAAAAATAATTGATTCTAATGTATTCTCCCTATTAAACTATTATACTGTGTTTGTCCCTTAGCGATCAATATCTATTTTTAAATGCGAGTGACTTTTAAGATATTTTTTTTCTTTTTATTTAGAAAATAAGCCAAAACAAAATACATCAAATGAACGGTAAGCAAATGACATACTCTTAATAGACAAATGATCATAAACAATAGATATGAGCAAAAGTAAATGAATATTACTTGTCACACATTTATTAAGCTACATTTTTTCCTTGTAGGACACTAAATCTTCAGAGAATTGCTTGACGGAGACAAAGTTTAATGTCTCGGAATAAAAAACGAGAGGAAAGAATTGGCAGTGAGTGCGAGGCTGTAAACTCCGCCTGCATTTAGTATTCTAAACACCGAGCCGACCGCTCTGGCCGAGGCTTTATTCGTCCAGAGCGATGAGCCTGCAGCTGAGCCGAGGCTGTGCCAGGCTGCCGGTGGGTGAGCCGACACCGGGCGACCTGTCCGCTTCTGCTGGTCAAGCGTGAGCTAAACGGGCCGACTCCCTGGGAAAACTCGCTTCACGAGTATCTCAGGAGTCGGAGTGTCGCCGACTCGGGGTGTATGCGTAGCGTAATGATGAGTGCAGGCGGCATCAACATGCAAGCTGTTGTTAAAGTCCCTTAAGCTGGAAGACGTTCTCATTTGAATGCATTTATTTTGCCTCAGTAAACTTCCCCGGAGTTGTGTTTTCCCGGTATTATACGAGATTGGTTTTGAGTCTCGTAAATCCCACAGGCTAAGACTGAAATTCAGGAATAGCAGAAATCATTGGGCTCAACAACTATGAGGCTATTCAGGTAATAACAAAACATGGAACATTCATATCAGCTGCTGTCCATATTAATGTTGCATTTGTCACCTTTAAAATGTCTCGTGTTTTTTTTTCTTTTTGGGGGACTTGTAAAGGAGATGTCAGTCATTGATTGTTGCTGCAGACTGGCCGGGGATTGCCACGTGCAGCTAGAGTCAGCCTTTCAGTTCGGTTGGCATTTGATGAAATGGCCTTTTGTGTGTGTGTGTGTGTGTGTGTGTCTGTGTGCTTGTGTGTCTGGCTAAATACTTGATAAAGTCAGAGCGCTGCAGCTCCGATGTTGCTGGGCCCATGGAGGCAGTTTTATATTTCATTGAGTGGCAGCGCTACTCTGTGATCAAGCTTTAGGGATTTAGATGAAGTCGTCTCACTGCGGTAGCTGACACCTCAGTCTGCCTTTTGTTAAAAAAGAAGAAGACAAAGACAAGATTCTGCAGACATGAAATGAATTTCCATCTGGCCATCACATTATCTCCGTGAACTTTAAAACTTAAACCCTCTTCTGTAGTTGCATAAAACTACGTAAATTAAAGTAATACACAAATCCAGCTAATTTTATTCTCTTTATCGATCAGTCAATCACTTTCTCGATTTTAATTTTGATCTGTAAAACATCTGAAAATAGTGCAAAATGGCCAGTCTGTGCACATTTAAGCATTTTTTGTTTCTACAGTCAAGTATACAGTTCATCTCATGAAGACCAATAAGTGTTCATTACAGTAGTAATGTTTGTGATTTGCAGACTTGCTTTGAGCTTCATGCAAATTGATGGTGATCAATATGTAAGGCTCTTCAAGTACACTTGAAGTACTTGACATGTTCTCAAAGGATGTTGAATGTGGAGCTGGCTGTAAATGATACGAGTGGGTCAGTAAAAATGTATTCGCAATGCTGTATTTCGGTGTATTCTCTATATTCCATGGATGACAATTAGTTTTTCTTTTTGTACATTATCATCATCCTTTACACATTTCAGAACAGTCATTTGTGAAGCCACAAGCGCCACATTGCCATGTAACCTATGAGACACTGAAAGTAAACAAATAAAGAAGGCTCTCTACAGAAGACCCGAGCCTATAAATACATCATTAGATGCATACTGGGTGGTTTTTCTGCAGGCTGCAAATTGTTTTCCAGAGCGCACGTCTGGTGCGAGTGCTCCTCTAATTAAGTTAGGCTATTAAATTAAACGATTGATGGGGGTAGTACTAATTTTTTATTTAATTAGCAAATTATTATTCCACAAATGCATGTCTGTGCTTCTGCAGATGTAACGACATCTAAACTGAGCAAACTGTTGCTTTGCTTGAGAAGTGATGTCGGCGGTTAGAGGCCATGCATGACTGCAGGCACCTATTGCTGATCGTCCCCCCGCCTTCTTTTATTTCTGCAGGACATTTTAAAGTTTTGGTGTCATCACTGCTTTTTTTTTCAAAGTGCCACCGTAGATGTTTCAAAGTAAACTTGCTTAGTCAATTGCAGAGTTTCTTTAAATTCTTGAAGGTAATTATGCTCTCATTAGGATGTAAGGCAGGGCAGGAAATAATTAGCTACTTCTTGCTGCGCAAAAGGCTAATCTGTGTGGATTCTGCCAAATTACTTCTCCGTGCTGTGTGTCGGGAACAGGAGGAATAAATACAACCTTGTGATCTGTTCCCATTGCTTACCAAAAGTAAAATATCTTGAATGCAATTTTCAAGATGATTTTTAAATGATTTGCCTGTTGAATGGATGAGTCTATGAAGGTGTTTCAAATACATCACAAAGTTAATGAGCTGTTTGTGCAAAGAGCCAGCGCAGACACTCGGGTACATAAATAACACCAGAGAATCTCTGTGTGAAAAATGCATCGTAATGAGCTATGTTCGTCTCTCTCTCTCTCTCTCTCTCTGTGTTGCATTCGGGGGGATGATTTTTTTGTTTTCAATTAAAGGCTCTGCAGAAGCGGAGTTATCGGCCCTGCGTTAGATTGTGTCCCGCCCGAGGCCGCTGTGTTGGAACTGGGCACATGGCGGCAAGTTCTGCCAAAAGGTATTAATGCTGTTGGAATCCAGATTTGGCACGTAGTTTTCTCCACCTGCTCCTCCCTGGATGCTATTATATTTTTTTACACCCTTCCGTTTCTCTGTGTACGCTATCCTCTTCTTCTTCTTCTAAACGCAGTATTGTTAATCTTCCTGTTGCCATAAAAAGCTTCAGGATTTCCTTCTGGCCTCCTGGAAAGGCCCCATCTATTGTGATACAGTAATCTCAAGTGGCATTTCGTGCTGGTTTCCAGGCAGAGGGAGGAGAAATCAGAGAGAGAGAGAGAGAGAGAGACCTGGGGCTTTCCTCTCTACCAGCTCAGCTGCCGTCGTATTCATTTCAGGTTAATTACAATAGCATTATATGTACTTTCCAACTGAAGATAACGCTAACAGGGTGTTGTATGTAATTAGTTTAAGAAGAAATGTGGTGATTTTGTTGGTATTTCACAATCTCGGGTTCACTGTCTGTATTTGCAACACGATTAGAACCATCAGGCTTCAGTCTGGACGCCTAAACCTCTTATTAAACCCTATTAGAGGGCAGGCTTGAAATTAATTATCATTTTTCCCTGCCTTGTAGGTCACTGAGAAAGCTCCTTCTTCATCTGAGAGCTTAATCGCTGACAGAGAATGTCTCTCAGCTGACCCCCAGTGGATCTACATCGCTTTGTATTTCAACAATATACTTGGAGGTTTTTATTTTTTACTGTATTTTGAGATGATCTCCTTAAGAAGTTAAGAAAATAATTTAACAATCCTTGTTACATCCTTATGCTGTGTTCACACCAAACGCGGCGCAATAATTCGTGCCGCGTTTGGTGTGAACGCAGCATACGACTCCATTAAACAATCAGATTGATATGAGGGGGGACAATGTTTTTTATAAAGCCTTTATTATAGTGTTGACAATAGGAAGAATGATGTTCTAACAAAAAGGCCACGGCTAGACTCGTACTGAAGGCCTTAAGGTTTCTGGCCGGTGCCTTGACCTTCAGGCCATCAGGTTGCCGCCTGCTTCCTTTTTTTACGAGTAATGTGCAAATGTTGTACGGTGTCCCTCCCGGTAGCCATAGCAAGCACTCGGCAGATCTCTGAAGAATACCTGTCAGCGCTGCAGCCGAGCTGCTCCGTCTCACCACCAGCAGGGCTCATCAGGGAAACACGCTTAACACCTGCAGCGGCACCTCACTCGGCTCCCATTTGTCCCACACAAATGACTTCACCAGGTTGATGTCAGACAAGGGTTATGTTTGTTTTCTTCTGCAGGCTCATTTAAAAAAAAAAAAATAACATCCTGCCTGTAAATGTTTTGACACAAAGCCAAACCCAGCCCCATAGAGAAAGTCATAACATCTAGATAATTGTGACATGAAAGAAAAAAAAAAAAAAAAAGGGTAAGTCCTCCATAATGTGCCGTCTGTATATTACCATCTTCCTGCTAGAAAGTCGAATTGAATCACCTTTTTCCTCCAGTGAGGGGATACTTTCAAATGAATGAGCTCTCTGTTGAATCCATTAAGACAGCTGCATTCGAGTCATATGGTCAGCTGTGTAATATAGTCATGTAGTCTCATTCTCTTGAGAGGGATGTCATTTTACATCTCTTCAGTCAGCCAGATATGTCCTTCAGAGAATACTGTGTGTGAGTGTGTGTGAAACCCCTCTCTGCTGACTCCTGTCTTGCCTCGGAGACCCTGAGTGCAGCTGGAGTGTAATGATCATCCTCTATTTAGTCGTGCTGCCAGGAGAAGCTCCTTCTCAGTCCGGTGTGTGCTGATCAAACTCCTCCTCGCTCAAGTTAAGCACTGTATTAAATTCATATTCCCCTGCTCTTCATTACTGCGTATTACTGTTTTTCTCACAGCCCTCCGTTCCCTCTCCCCGTCTCATACGTGATCGGGCTGCCTGGGCCGTTGTTCTGTCCACGGTCTCTTTGTGCCTTTGCTCAAAACGAGGCAGAACCAAGAGGCATGATCGGGACGCAGTTTCGCCGCCATAAACGCACAACGGACACAAGAAATGAAATAGGACAGAATCCGCTCCACTGTTTTCAATTTTGCTCACAGTATAGATAGGACAACAACATTTCCCCCCAAAAAACAGAATGTTGTTGAGCTGCAATTAACGATTACATTCTTTACAGATCAGAGGTATTTCTTCAAGTAATCAATTGTCTATATAATGACTTGTCGGACCAAACTTAAAATCTAAAATATTCAGTTTACTGATCACGAGACAAAAAAGCAGGAGTGCTTTTGGTATCCTGCATGCCGGCTCACCGCCTCTCTCTGGAACACTTGAACAGAAGTGGAGCCTTTTGTTAGTGTTTTTAGTAGTACATGTGCTTTTCCTACAACAACCAGTCAACATGTCAGTTGTAAAAGAAGGTCTGTTAAGGAGCTGCAAGGAGGGAATGTTTGGTATTTCCGCTTCATTGACTCGCGCTATCAAAATAGTTGCTGATGATTCTTGAAAAAGGGAGTAACGCTGTTCAGTGCCATAGACTAGTAGGACACTTTTTTTCAATGTGATGGAGACAACACATGTCAGTGTGTCACTCACCAGTTTGAGAACTCTGTTTTGGCCAACTAGCCACATTTTTTCCTGTTTCTTGTTGATGCTCGTCATGTAGCAATCCTGTCATTCATTCCGTATTTGCTCAGGCTGTTTCGAAATGAATGCACAAAACTGGGGATCTTGGAGAATCTTGTAGAGTCACTTCAGAGATGTGATGCCCCAACCCCGTCGTCATCTCAGCCCGTTCGGCTCTTCAAAAGGCCCGACCCGACGGAGAGTTGCTCCGCTCTGCCTTTTCCTCCTGGAGAATCCTCTTGTCTGGGATTTCCTGGCTGGCTCCCTCTGTGGGCTCACAGCCCCAGGGGACTCTTTTTACAAAACATCAAGAGGCTCAGTCTCTTTCCAAAGAGCATTTTCTACGCACTTCTCTTTCCTCCCTTTTTCCCACCCCTCCTTCATGAGAACTGTATTTTCATCTGAGTGTAATGATATGTTACACTCTGCATGAATTAGTGCAGGTTATTAGTGAGCACAAAGTGTAGAATTACAATCAGTCCGGTGTTTATGTGAGTCTTTTTATAATTGTGCAGAGGGCGTAGACGTGTGCTGGCTAAGTGGATAGGTCTGTAATCTGATTCCTCACTCGTTTCCTCTGATGATCATTTTTTGCACAACCTCATGCGATGGGTTATGTATGGTAATGAGTCCCCGGCAAATTATGCCGCTGTTTATCACGTACCAAAAAGAATCATTTGCATGGCGTACTCCGGGGACGAATATGGTCCACTTCCTCTTCCTTTTCGTCTTTTTCCTCTGATGGATTTTCTCTTCTTCACTGCCTCCAAATTGACATCAGTTTACTCTTGGGTATGCAAATACAGGTTTATGAGTAATCAGAGCTGTCATTCAACCCCCACGCGACAAGACTCACTTTGGTGCCTGCGTTAAAATGCACCGCCGCTGCCTCGCATGTCAGGATTGTGTTTGATGGTTGTCATTTACGCAGCATCTTCCCAGGGTGTCATTTGTGATCATTTTGTGATTGCACCTCTTGCCCACTGAGAATCTCCGGAGTTCTGTGAGCTCCCATTTGTTTGATACAAGAGCGCGTCTCATTTGCGGTGATCACAGTGGCAGTTTTTCATTCTCTGATGAAATATGACGCCTCGCGTCTCCATATCGGAGCTGTTTGTTTTCGGGCTGCTCCCTCTCTCGGCACAACATGCTGCATCAGCTGGACCCGTGACCCGCTTCCAAACAAATGCACACATGCAGCAGTTGATGGCTTTACAGGCTTTTCTGGCCACTCTTAATGCCAGTTTAAGTCACGAGGCCGCTCTCTGATGGCTGCTCACAGATTAATCCCACCTCTCTTTTGATTGTGTTGTTGCCCCGCCTCCCCTGGAGGTACCTTTTTGTATCCCAGCGTGGTGCCGCTGAATTCATTTCCTGCAGGTCTTTGTTCCATTGTCAGCCCACGGCTCGTGTTCTGGTGGATTCGCTGGGCTCGTTGGACTGTTGTGGACATACACGTGTATACGCACATACACTTTGATAACTGAACAACACAGCCGGGGCCGAATGAAACGGGCGTCACGTGGCATTTTATGCCCTCCACTTAACGGCTGCCTGACTGATGCTACAGACATCAGATATAAGCTGTCAGAGGTATTATGCAACCACACTTCTTTAATGTGTGAGGCAACATCAGGCTTAACTTAAAACATTGATTTCCGAACTTTCTAAAACAAAATGCTGCAAATAAATACATCGGTAAATATACTGACTTGTTATTTATTATTGAAATAATCAACATTGTATGCTAGTGTAAACCTTTTTAATACAAATAACACAAACGGGGATCAAAATTCCAGTATACAATGTATAGTATGTAAACATAGACTTTAATTGAATAGATCGGGGCCCGTCGTCACCGATTCACAAATCCAGCTCTGGGTCAGTATCATAGGATCAGTGACTATAACATGTAGCTCCGGACAAAAGGCAATATATTTGGACCAACATGTCAAATCAGTTGAGCCGACTTATCGTATACTTTCAGGCTATAGGGTGCAAATGAGGAGTCATCAGTGATTGTCCCTTAATTCATTCATTAACAATTTTGTATTACACATTCAAATATTAAACATGACCGTAGTACAACTTAGAATTTTTAACAACAACAAATTATGCATGATATAATTTTTATGATTTTGATTTTCTTTTTAAATTCTCTTGTGTGTGTGTTTCAGTGGGCCTAATAGACCCCGATTTAAAATAATAATAAAAAAAAAACGTCATTGTCATTGTTTGAGCCTCAACTATATTTGGAAGGGTCTTTTTCTCCCATCTCCCGTTGCAGCTTTAGGTGCTGTTCATTGATGATGTACGTCTGCTGCTCAAGGCCCCTCTGAGCGTTCTGCAGCTTGGTGTTGGTCTTTTCAAGATTTTACAAACTCTGTTACCTTGGATGGAGATTGGCTCTGTTTAGCTTCATACAGCTGGGCTTCAGGTCCACAAATCTCCTTCTGCATATCTCCTTCGTTCTTTTCTTGGAGATGTTCCAGGAAATACTGCAGCGAGTCCTCATAGATATCTACGAGGACTCTCCCCTTAGATTTAGTCGGGGTGAGCGTCGAGGTTCAACCTGTTGCTGCTGATTTGAGATGCAAACAAACACCTCTGACCCCTAACATAACTCCGCTAGCTGCCACAACCTACGAAGCTCACTGTTAACTGTTCATCCAAACCACATTGGCCTGGATAAAATGTATGTAAATACACCCAACTTCAGGATGAGTCATGAGCTACATTTTATTAATTAAAAGTGTTGTTATAGCTTACGTTTTCTCACCAGGAGTTAAAAGACAATTACAATTATTTACACTTATTTGCCACTCTGATATAGAAATGACTTGTAATCAGCTCTTCTGACCGGTCAATTCCCTTGATGTACCATTAGCAAGCTGGGAAGGCTCCAGTGCCTTCAGGGTGGGTCTCTTTTAATGAAGTCGTCGCTCACCTCTGGAAACCTCTGTTGACGTGGCCCTGCATGCGCTCCCTCAACAGGACATGTGCACACACTGTGTCATTACTCACTTCAGGTGTCCTCTCAAAAAGAGCACTGCCATGATCCGCACAGGCATCTGTCATGCTGGTGTGTGTGTGTGTGTGTGTGTGTGTGTGTGTGTGTCTGTGGGCGGCGAGCTTGTAGGATTTCACAAAGACATGTGTTGGTCATAGCCAGTTTGACAGCGACATGTTGTTAAGTACCAGTCAGGATCTTATCCTCAATATTACGCGACCTTGACATGTTGATGCAGCTCTGACCGTAGATGGAGAATAGCCTGCATTGTATTGATAAATGTATCCACAGAAGTCTTTATTGAGTGTGAAATAAATGCACTTTTTATGCGGCATTGACTACTGATTGAAGTTTTTTTTTTTTTTTTTTGCGTTTGCTAGGGAGATATTTTCTGCCCCATTTCTTTTTTTTTCAGTTTCTGTGTCAATAGAGTTTTATTACATTTAAAAATGAAGCACAAGGAATGAGAATTTGTTTTTGGTGCAGATCCAGGAATGCAAAAGAGAGATTTCTTTTAGCATTTTTCTCTTGGAGAAAAAAGATTTATCTCCAGGTATCCACATTTCTCCACTTATATTACGTATTATATAGACATACATCCTTTCAGGTGGGGCTCTGGTCTTGAGGTGAGTTGCATTCAATCATTACACTTAAATTAATTGGCATTCTGGAGATGTCGACACACTTTTCCTTTTGGCTACTTCGTTTAACTTTGCCAGAACATGTTGTCGATTTACCGACGTTAGGGAGCAGCCTGTGATGTGCTCTATTGATTCCTGTTCATTTAGCAAACAAACGGCACAGACAAAAATATGTGTTTTGTTGTGTTTACTAGAGAGCATCTTCATGTCACCTGTTTTTTCTTTTGTCTGTAAACACCAACGGCAATCAGGAACACTGCAGTATTTTATTATCCTCTTGTAATCCGGAGCGAAATCTGTTTTCCACCGGCATTATTGTTGTTTTGGCGCTCTCCATCATTATTGGTTTCTTTGCAGTGGGCGGTAGTAGTTTGTTGATATTGC
This sequence comes from Taurulus bubalis, assembly GCF_910589615.1. Taxonomy (NCBI): domain Eukaryota; kingdom Metazoa; phylum Chordata; class Actinopteri; order Perciformes; family Cottidae; genus Taurulus; species Taurulus bubalis. The sequence continues at coordinate 8,602,505 of NC_136590.1, read as the reverse complement.
AGCATTGATGGTGCCAGCCCCAGCCACCACTGTGTCAGAATGTGTGGGTGGACATCCTGTGGATGTGTGAGGCCTCTACTACACATTGAAATGGCACACAATTAACGCCACAAGGGAGCTGGGCGCTTTATTGCCTTTCTTTCCTCTTCCCTCCTCCTGTAATATCTCCTCCTCTTTATATTGTCCTCTCACATCTTTCTCCAGCAATCTATAACTACGATGCCCGGGGAGAAGAGGAGCTGTCGCTGCAGATCGGAGACACGGTGCACATACTTGAGACACATGAAGGTGAGAGCAGGCCTACTGATGATACGCGTGATCAGAACTGACACGCCAATGTCGGACATTATTTTCCTGTCATCTCCAGTACCTCTTTTGTTTTGTCCAAATGTTTCTACATGTGTTCAAAAAGGCAAATATATATGTATATATCAATGATTATGATGGTGTGCTCCTGTAAATGAACACAGCAACTGTAATGTCATTGTATAATTATAAATGGATTAATACGAGTTTACTTTAGTGCTGCTTTTATTGAGTTATTCCTCAATGAAGCAGCGTACATGTAACACAACTCTGTTCTCCATTAGACTGGTACAGAGGGCATAGGCTGAGGAGAAAATCCAAAAAGGTGAGTGGCCAGCAAACAAAGGTTTCACATCCGTTTGCACTTCCCAGCTTCCACTTCTGTCCCGGTTCTACTTTGACGCCGTTTGCGTTGCGATCTCTTCCTCTTCTAGGGCATATTTCCTGCTTGTTACGTCCACCTGAAAGAGGCCACAGTCGAGGGCAATGGGTTAGTGCTTCTACACTTTCACTTTTGAATGACATGGTTTCTTTTATTTTTTTTAAATGGATTGCTTCTACTTTTGTCGCATGGGCAATATGACCCAAGTCTTTAATCACATCATATGCAATTTCATATCAGGGTATAACGTTATACATCACAGCACAGTAGCTGTTCTCTAAGTTCAATAAAGAGATGGTAATAAAGTAACTGCTGCACGTCATCACATTTGATAATTGTTTCCTTTTAACGGAAGCTTCCATACAAACAAAACAACTGCCAATCACACGAGACAACGCTTAAATTAAAAACAAAAGACGGAAATTCTTTCAAAATTGCAGCTGTATTGTTCGCGAGAACAATTTAACGTGTTGCAGATTTGAAAGTTAACAGGTGAAAAGAAATAGCTGCCTGACTTCAATGTGATTTCAAAATCACAAACAGAATTGCCAAATCTCTACTGGCAGACACATTTGTAGCGTCTCACAGTGTAAACTGTCATAATGCCCGACCATATGTGTGAGGGTAACTAAACTAATTCTAATTGTTTTGGCTAAAGATGTATTGAGTTGAAGACGGAGAAGTTTGTTCTCCCAACTTATTCTGAAAACCTTATTCAGAAAGGTCACTGTTTGAAATGTATTCACTGCCACCGCAGGCACAAGGAGACGGTCATTCCCACCGAGCTGCCCCTGGTTCAGGAGGTCACCACCACACTGCGGGAGTGGGCGACAATATGGAGGGACTTGTATGTGGTGAGCATGGCTGTCCACGCCCAGGTGGAAACGCACACTCACTGTGATAAGGCAACGTAAAGATGGGAGAGGCTAAATAAACACTCTGGCTTTTAGGTGCTGCAGCTTACAAATATATCAGTATTTGCTTTTGTGTTTATGTGCTATTTAAAAAGAATACATGTACCTTTTAAAAAAAAAATAAAGGTGTATATTAATGCTTAGAGGATGAAGTGCTATTTATTTGAATCTTGTTTTTCCTAATTTTAGTTAATTGAATTATTTTATTTAAAGTGGTTATTTGTGAGGATATATTTTATTTAGAGTTATCTATAATGGTTTACTTTATTTAAAGTAGTTTTTTTGTGATAGAATTATTAGTATTTCAAAGTTTTTGGGGGATTATTTAGTTTGTCTTTTAAGCTTAATCTTAACACAACAACGCTAAAAATGATTGTGTAAGCGCTTTCACACATTAGATCGTAAAGTATTTGCCTTTAAAAATTGCAGTATTGGTCAGGTTCTGATCGGCAAATAATTTTGGTTGAATTTGACCCAAGGTAATTCCACCGGCTCTTAATAATTAAGACCTTTGATTGGCCTGTACCTGCTGCTCATGAGATGTCTGACTTACAGCGTGATCATGTCCTCTTACCCGTCAACAGTTCACACACAAGGATATTCAAAGCTGCGCACATGTTCATCCGTCTGTTTCCGCTTTCAGGGCGACAAACGGGAGATGTTCAACTCTGTCCGGGACATGATCTACCACCTCATCGAATGGCGTTCCCAGATCCTGTCCGGCACCCTGCCGCAGGACGAGCTCACCGAGCTCAAACAGAGAGTCACCTCCAAGATCGACTACGGCAACAAGTGAGCATCCAGTCCTCCCGTCCCCACAGCGTATATATATATATATATATATGTATATGTATATATATCCCCTTTATCCTCGCATCCATCCAGGAAAATTACTCTTGTTGGAATAGGTCAGCGGTGAATTATATTGACTGGGTGTTGGCAGCATGCTTTTGTCTGTGTTTACATCCTCCATAGAAGAAAGAGTTGAACAAAGCAAGCGACATTCGCCTTGTGTTTTACGCTATTCTACTGTATCTTTTCACATTGGCGGGTTCTGGCGCTCGTTAACCCTCCGCCATTTTTATGCTAGGTACTTGGATCTGGATCTGGTGGTCAGAGACGACGATGGAAACATACTGGACCCAGAGATCACCAGCACAGTCAGCCTGTTCAGAGCTCACGAGGCGGCCTCCAAACAAATCGAGGACCGGATTCAAGAAGAGCAGGTAACGACCTGGTCCTGCCTCTCGGGCGCCATTTGTACACCTATAACACCGGTCTTTATTCAGCTATGCAGTGGAATGAAGAGGAGTAAAAGCACATTTGCACAGAGTGTGAATGGACTTGATACGTGGTGTGATTCTAATGTGGTCACTCCTTAATCTTGTTCTTTCTGCCGCATTGAATCTGTCAGAATCAGACATGTAGTCACAATGTTTGCATTAGGAAAAAGAGCCGTTAGAAGGCGTGTTACTGCGCTTCGTAAAAGATGATTGTTTGAGATAACATGATTTCCTCTGCCGCCATCCCCATGCACAATGATGGCAAACATTTAGCCATGCTAGAGGTGTGGTGGCTCTAGGGATGTTAAAGTAGGTTGCTTGGTCCATCACTGTGTCTAGAATGAAACATCAGAAACTTTTGAATGGATTTCTGTAAAATGTAGTACAGACCCTCAGGGTCCCCAGTGGATAAATTCTACTAACTTTGGAGATCCCTTAAAGTGTCATTTAGAACCATCATCAGGTCAAACTTTGAATGTCTCCAAAATGACTAAACACCTGCAAAACCAGCACGACATTAGCTGTTACGTTCATTCAGATCGAGTTGCTCACATGTGACAATAATCCCACTGCTTCATAAACCGTGAATGAAGATCGTTTGCCTCAGCCAGTTCATGATTATTGAAGTATTGTGCTGCTTTGCTACTGTCAAGTAGCAACTGCACAGGCTAGTACAACATCAAACAAACGGACAAAGTTTGTTTCAAGGTGAGACGAATGCACAGAAAGTACCACTGCAGTTCAATCTAAAATGGAGTTTTGGCCCAACTTCAGTATGAAAGTGGGGAAATGGGGCCGCTGCTGTTACACAGAGACGCTTGACTGCTTCTTCAGAAAGTCCGGAGCTCAGCCAGACTCCCGGTCTATTTTCCTTGGCTTATCAGCGGCATCCCTCACCTTATTGTCAGTTGGCAGTATGTGGGAGTGTCAGACGCCAAGTGCCTTGCAGTTATGTGGTCTCATCTTATGTGACCTTCTCATTCAGAGGTCCTTATTGCATATGCATGAGCAATAAGAGAGTGTCCAGGTCAACGCGATAAATATTAATGATGAGGCCCCAGCTTATTTTTGAAGGGCGTCCGAGGAATCGCGCAACGAGTTCACCTTTTTTACAAGATCAAGATCAAACGTGTTTTTTTTATGCCAGCGACATAGTTAAATCGTTCTTTTTGAAATTTCGGGAAAGCACAGAGGCCGTGGCTGACGTTGAATTATTCGGTGTGCAGAATCTCCTTCTTTTATACGCTGATGTTGTCCCAGGGATCTTTGGATCTTTCCCCCTGGGCTCATTGTTTAAACGCCACAAGCCTGAAGTCTACCTGCATGTGACAGACCGCTATGGGAGAATGCCCGATATTGAATGCAATATTTTCGTTTTTACCCCCGACAGTCTCAGAAGCAGAATATTGATCTGACCAGGCAAGCAAAGTTTGCCTCCACACCATCGTTTGCCCTCTTCGTGACTCTAAAGAACGTGGTGTGTAAGATCGGCGAGGACGCAGAGGTGCTCATGTCACTCTACGACCCAGTGGACTCCAAGTTCATCAGGTAAACACATTATTCACTTACCGCTCTCTCTTTTTTTTCTCCTCTTTCACAAACAAAGTTCTTTCTAAGAATTTGGGTTTTTAGGGCACGTGCTATATTTCAGTTTGACCTTTTACCTCTAGTGTTGCACTAACAATTGATTTCCAGGTTTCTGTGTGTTGCCAGTGAAACGTTTGAAAGATGATGCCTTGTGCCTTGAACCGCTGTCTGAACTACACACCCATGTTCTGTATTCGACTGTTGTGGATCTATTCATAGCAATCGTGACAGTTGGTATTTTTAAATTGAGTGATGATGGGTTTAGATGTTCCCTTCAAGACAGAAACTAATGTCCTGTATGCACCAGATCATGTCTGGATTGTGTTTGATGTACTTACTCTATACAAACCAGGGCTGTATTTTTACATTCATAGCCTCTATTGAGATTTTTGTGAAGTCATTTTATGATCACCTCATCCGACAATACTGTGTTATTCATGGTGCTGTCTTAACAACTCCTTGAAGTTATTGAAAATGTTTGGATCACACAATCCTACCCAGCCTCCGCTGGATTGGAATCCTAAAATAGCATTCTATACTTATAATATATTATTGATAATATTAGTTGAACCTAATCTTTAACTGCAACTGTGCTGGGTTTAAAATTAATGAATAGACATGCAAAAAACAAAAAAGAAGAAGCTGTGAAGGATTCGATACAGCTCTAGTACACACACACACACACACACACACACACACACACACACACACACACACACACGCACACGCACGGCCAGCAGTCTGCTTCACAGGGATTTTCTATTGTTTATAGGATTGTGTCAGCAAATTATCACAAGTAGAGCAGCTCGGTTGCAGAATTTTTCTCTGTCCGGATTAAAATTCAAGCTTCTGCAGCTTTGAGGGAAATTATAGTTGTTAATGCAACCTAACTAATGCTCTAATTCACTGTATCATAGCTGTTTTCAATGCTGGGAGAGATTGTAATGATATTTCATGCTTCTCCCCTGTGATCTCTCCCTCACAGTGAAAACTACCTGGTGAAATGGTCAAGTTCGGGTCTGGTGAAAGACATAGACCAGCTTCATAACCTGCGGGCCGTCTTCACGGTATGTATGTGTGTGTGTGTGTGTGTGTGTGTGTGTGTGTGTGCACTCTCCTGTGGTAGTCCAATGTTTATTCAGCCATGTTGTGAGGCATGTGGGAGCCTGTTTGCAGAGCCTGTATTTGTTAAGCTCTCTCAGAAAGAGCTTGGCTCGCTGTATGTATTTACGAAAGCAGTCACCTCTATCTAATGGAAGGCCAAGGGCAGGAGGTTCAGCGTGCACCCACTGGGAGCACTTTACACATTTTTGAATGCATTGCCCACAGGAAATGAATCTATGGACACAATCCCAGATGTTTCTGAAGCAATTTCTAGTGAAAAGCTTCCTCATTTTATACAAACTCATCTTCACCCAAGAAGGTGCCATTGATCGATGAGTTTTAGTTGTGCACCCTAGCGTTGCTGTGGCCTGAAAAAAGGGGCAAATATACGGCCTGATTGTAATAGTTTTTGATTTGTCTTCCTCCTGTAAAAGTCAATGTTATTGACTCTTAAGGCGTTAACAGCATTCAGCAGTATTTTACTAACTTTTGTTCCGTTTCCCCTCTCCAGGACTTGGGCAGTGAGGATCTGAAGAGAGAGAAGATCAGCTTTGTGTGCCAGATTGTCAGAGTGGGGCGCATGGAGCTGAGAGACAACAACACCAAGAAGCTGACGGCAGGTCTGAGAAGACCCTTTGGCGTGGCAGGTAAAGCACACAGTGATTATTCCCCAAAAAAGCTGCAAAGTACAAGTTGCGTTGCTGTTGTCGGGGGTTACCTTTTAAAAACGCTGATTATCTCTGAACTTCGTAGCTTTGGCTCTGCACAAATATCCCTTCTGTGCATGAGATCAAATCAGAGAGATGCTTGGATACTTCAAAGCTTTGTAAGTCTTTTCCCAGATGAGTAAATGTATTTGGGCAAAAAAATCATAGATATCGAGCTCAAGTGGAAAGAAGAATTAGTTTGATTTATCTCCTGCTGGCAAGCTGCTAGGTGTAAACTAATTAGATTGGCGTCTTGCCCGCAGTGCTACAGCAAGGAAATGATACCCCTCTTTCAGTGTCTTTTTCCCACTGCCACTTGAAGAGAAGGTAAATGACAGCCTGAATTATGACGGCTTATCTTTAGACATCATCATCATTGCCGCGATACACACTACGACGGAAAGACAGATTTTTGAGATTTACTCTTTTTAAGACATCGCTATAACGGGCTTTTTATGGCTGACATGTGGCCTGTTGGGGAATAAAAAGAGTAAAGGTGCTGTCAAATTAGCTCCAGTCCCTGTGAGTATTTCCTCTGTCTCTCAGCCAATTCAGCTGGAGCCAATTCAAGAATGGGTTTCCTGTTGTGGTGTCCGGCTCCGCTGGTCGAAGTTCATTTTTGGTTAAATTCAACCCCCTTGAATTTGCATGCTCTGCAAACATCAAAAGTGTTCATGCATCTTGTGTTTAGAAACACTGGATTCATTTTCCCCAGAGGTGTTGCATCACCTCACTAAACTGGGAATAGCTGGTCCACTCTGAATGTCTGCTCACCTTAAATGAACCTGGGCCAAAGTTGTTGCGACACCTTTTTAGGGCTAAACTTGGTTTGGGCCTTGTGGATTTCTAGCATTTCATTCACAGACAAATAAACTGCACACACGCTGTACTGCTACAATCACCGCTATAACGTAACCCTTTATTTAATTTATGATTTATACTCCTGCATTCTGTGCGGGTTGGCGCCACACCAAGCATACATAGTACTGCGGTGGATTGCTTGTAGCATGTAATTTCTTTGCGATTCGGACTTGTGGTCTTTGATTTATTTGATAGGTGTGATTCAGTAGTTCCATGTGAATTTGTCTCAGCACAATTTCCATGGCTGGAAAATAAATTATGGAAGAGCTTGGTCAAGAGGAGGAGTTCATGTGCCCAGAATGAATAAGCCTGTTCTTGTTGTAACGGTATGTGAGGTACTCGTCTCTCGGCTTTCATGTCCAATCAAACCTCTGCGAGCTCTGCAAACCATCTCGCCGGCTCAGCGGGAGCTTTTCTGCAGAAGAATTAATAAATATATATATATATATATAAATTGCCATCCCTACTTATCACCAGACTGAAAAGAAGCGTTTGGCTGCCCTCTCCGGTTTAGCGTTTCAAGCCTGGTTCAGACAGCCAGCAGTGGTCGGGTGTGGTCACAAGTGTAACCACGCCCAACAGTGATGTCACCAGGTCCTGGAGTACGCATGTACTGCAGCGAGGTGAGATGTTAAAACACTTGCAGGTCAACAAAACAAGATTTTATGGGCGCTTTAAGTTGCTCTTTAAACTGTTATTCACATTTGCACATTAAGTGTCTCGTAGCCCTGCATCTGCCTTAATTAGTGCTCATGAAGAAGAGCCAGCATTGGCTGCTCTCACCCCCCCGATGCGTCCTTGCCGTGCAGTCATCTGAAGCGCTTTCACAGCCACGCTATACTCTGCAGCTCTGAAGAATGTTTTAACCCTCTCTCCTTGTCTTTCCACAGTAATGGATGTCACTGACATCATAACGGGCAAAATGGACGATGAAGACAAGCAGCACTTTATCCCATTTCAGCCGTAAGTGGATTGTTCAGCAGCAACACATAAATCACATTCACACTTCAGGGAGCATAAAGTTCCTTTTGAGCTTGGGATAATGTTGCATAAAGTAGCAAAGTGGATGTAGTTCTGCTTTTACACTTATTTACACTGTTTTGAGTGTCTACAGTATGTCAAGAGGTGCAGCAGTTGCAGTTAATTTCACTTTTTTTAAGTCTTTAATTCTTGACACCTGATTAGCAAAGGTTTTAAGTGCACGCTCCCCCTATTCCCCGCTGACTCAATTAAGGCAATCTCATTAACTGCTGCCATTCTCGTAGGACTGCGTACAGAGGCAGAGTAACCTTTTCCTTAACGTGATTTCCTGCATAATTGGAAAGGCTTCAGATTCAGGCAGTTTAGCTGGCAGATCACCTCACTTAACAGTTTTATCTTTGAGCATAAATCATGGAAATTAGAGCCTTCCAGCGTGAGAAGAACAGATTCTACAAGGCCACGTCCAAGTGTGAATATACGCCACGAAATCTTGACTAATGAAGTTTTGAAATGGCAGTTCCAACACCATTACTGTGTGTGTTTTCAGGGCCAGCAGAGCCATTTAGGGTTGGTATGACTTAGTGATGTAATTTGGATAGACTCCTGGCATCCAAACAGAAATGGAAATGGCTTCCGGGTATTAGATCCAAAATGTGCTGAAATAGTTTGTTGCTCTCATTTGTCCCAGACGCTCCTTCACATTAAGTTGGAGACTGAGTTGAGCTATTCTCTGGCCAAGCAACCTGCGTTTAGATAATGTATTTGTAGCAAAAGTTCTCATTGTGCTGAAATGATCAATTAGTTGATTGACAGAAATCAATTGCCTAACAATTGGCTAATCCATTCAGCCATTTAATGCAAACATTCTTTGATTAAAGCTTCTCAAATGTGAGGGATTTTCTCCGTCACCTTGCTTTATATCGTTTTTGTTAATTAGATATCTTCATCTTGGACTCTGGGAAAATCTAATGCACAGCTTTCTCTATTTTCTAAAATGTTTTAATCCAGTAAAAATAATCAAGACAGTTGAGTGATCACAAAACCCCATGCGAGTCCCCCACGCCCTGCATACCCCATCAATGTCCCACTGTGTCCAACTCTTTTGTTAACATCAGATCCAAATTCATTGTTGCAAATTTGAGGGAGAACCGGCCTTGTTCCCGCTGTCTTACGATGTTTCGTCCCGTGAAAACCTCTCCTGTCCGTCATCGGTTTAGGATTCAAGTTTGGAGGCACATAAAACAGCCGGATTGACTGCAATCCGTTACGGCTTCCTCCATGCTGCCGTCACCGCTGTCGTCTCCTCCATGCTCGGCTTCTGCTTGTTCAGAGTCCTCTCTACTGCAGATGGCCTCCCCGCCCACTGCACACAGTCCTCCCACAGCTGCCACACATGTGTTCCCAGATCACACCTGCTCCTTTCTTATGCTCTGTGCGTCACTCTGCTCAATCAGTCTGGCGTCGTCTACTCCTGAAGCCCCGTGGAGAACAAAACATGATGTTATATTTTACATTTGCTCTCTCGGTTAAGCCGAGTGGGAACGTTGTTTTCGGGTGACGTAAAGTCTGGAGCGGCTTTGGGTATTAAGTTTCCCTTATTTGAAAACATTTAAAGGTCAAGCGTCCCACTGCTTCAGTGGCACTATATATGCTGACGGGGCATCATTTCCTAAACGATGATTTCTCTGTGTGTTTCCTCCATTACCCATCCTGCCTCCCTGCTAACTGCTAACAAGCGGCTTTGTGTCTGTCACGGCATTCGCATCACTCTTCGGTGTGTCTCTCTCTCTCCGTCTCCCCGTCTCTCTTTCATCCCACTCCCTCTCCTCACAACCATCACTTTGTGGCTCCTCCTCCTCCTCTTTCTTCCTCTCCTTCTCCTCTGTGGTGTTTGCCTGTCGTGTGCATACTGCAGGCTAGCGTTGGATGACGCCATTCGCCACAAGCAGCTGAACATCTCCCGTTTTTCACCCAGGGTGGCCGGGGAGAACGACTTCCTCCAGACCGTCATCAACAAAGTCATCACCGCCAAGGAAGTCAATCACAAGGGCCAAGGTACAGTGCAAGGTTCAGACACAAGCGCCGGGGCCAAGGAGGAAACTGTTCCCACTATCAGACTTTTCTCAATAAAATGTGTGTCTTACTCATGCCTGATATTTATTATAGGTGTCTGACAACATTATGGGAAGAATCTGAGAATTAGTTTTTCCCTTTTCGCTGAATCCGGTCCGTTTCTGATTGTGTCCAAACAAGTCTTGCATCCACATTGTTAAAATCAGCTAAATATCAATCACAGCATTGGATATATTTTTAGATAAACTAAACTATGCTTTCTGTACTCAAACATAAGAAACTCTGACAACACCGATGCTCCTCCCCCCCCAACTCCCACTCACTTTTCCACTGTTGTCTTCCGGCAATAAGTCACATGACACAATAACCAACAGACCGGATCAAGCGAAAGTTAAAGAAAAAAATCTTGTTATCGTTGTAATAACAATCTGAGCTTGTCAGAGGCAGAAACACGCACTTTTAGTTGATGTATATTGATGGTGAAGAGTTGCCCAGAGTGATTATAATGCAGCCTGTTTAGCAGCCTTGAGTACTGGACCAATTTTGATAATTGTTGCCCCCATTAGTCACTTAGGGTCCAGGTTGAAGAATACCGAAGATTCCCTTTAAGAAGGAGGAAGCCATAACTGATGGAAGCTCCTTGTTTTTAATTCTATGAATCTGTATTTTGGCATATTTTGCCTTTTACAGGAAACTGAGCAATGTAACATTGACCAATTTGTTATTATTATAATTAGAAAACACTGTTGTAGTTGCAGAGTGCGCTCTCTTCCCTCCGGCTTTTCTCCGGTTACTTGACATTGGTTTTTAACGGCATTGCACCTATTGTGAAGTGCTATTATCTATGGAGAAAAAAAGTGAATTATTTATCTTTCATCTCTACTGAATGTTTAAATATATCCCTACAAGGAGGGATTCTAATTACAGTTAGAAGTTAATATTATATTTAATCTTAAAAACAGCTTACTTTGCTGCTGTCATCCTCTTTAATACTTCTCTTTTTAGATGTGTTCATAGAAAGTACCACTAACCCCAATCTACTGGCAGGGAGTTGAAACTGTTCGTCTCACTAATAAGAACATAGTTCTTTGTTGAGAGCCCGCACTATACATCACTGCTCCTCCTATAAATAGTTGCCCCCATCACCATGACTACAGGATGTAAGTAATCCAGCTGTTAATTAAGCTGGTGAGTCTTCTGCAATGACTGGATCTTATCAGTGATTTGACATCTGTGGTTAGAAGAACACCATTAGCCGTCTAAGGGATTTGAGCTGGGAGACAACGTGACGGCCTCCATGGTATTGTCATGCCCTATGAAGATGTACTTGGATAAATGTCAGATCTGCTCCGACCCACTCCGGGCGGAGCAGCTGTTTCGGTCACACTCGCATATCAAAAGGCTTCTAGCTCGGCTCGTGAGGGATGTGTCACTCATAACAATCCTGTGAAAGTGAATAAAGCCTCGGGGTTCACAGACCGCTCACTTTGGTGGCCTGTGAAGGGGCACGCTACAGGATGACTTCTTTAATTGGGACCCCCCACCCCCTCTTGTTTTGTGTGTGTGTGTGTGTGGTCATTTTCAGTCTTGTTAAGAGGTGTGTGCCTACGCCGCTTTTGTTTATCCTGGGAGAATATTTAGAGTGAGTGTGGTTACAGAGCTGAAGCTGGCACGCCGTGCAGTGTCTGCAGAAAAGAAGCTTTCCTCCCAACCGGGAGAAAGCGGCGCTGTCACTGGTGTTAAATTGTTAGGAAATATGACCCATGAAAGTCCCCCGAAGGCCCTTTGTTTCAGAATTATTCAGAGCCACAGAGGTTTCCTCTCCAGCTTCGCACGCTCAGGTCTTTCCAAGACCAATTATATAAGTCTGGGAATAACGGCACAATTTAAATATTCAGCAAGAAATGTCATTTATTCTCATATTAAAATATAAAGTGCCTAAAGTTATCAGGAATTTGGCAGTAGACCAGATTTTTTAAAATTCTTTTTAATTAGGGCACACGTCTCAGTTTGTTTGTTTTTGGAAAGACATTTCCCTTTTTTTTTTTTTTTTTTTTTTTTCTTTGAGTATTGGTGCTCATAATTTGATTTGAGCTCACAGATTTATTGTGTGACTTTTTGTGCGGCTATTTTTGCAATTAGTGTACCAATAAAAAAAAAAAAAAAAAGTCGAGACTGATGAGAACACAGAGAGTCCTCCACAAAGAGATCAAATGGGCTCTTATACATGTTGGTATTGTAGATGTCAAACCAGCATCAACCATCAAGGCTCAACACATGAATTAAATATTTTGTTGTGATTTCTTTTTATTTATACAAAACATACCTCCTTGATGTCACCAGGTATATATTCTGTAGTTGTGGCCATGCTTTCCTCAGCACATCCCTGAGGCTAGCTTTTATTTAGTGTCTTGCCTCGGAGCTGTTAGATGACACTGACGGTGGGAAGCACCAGAATAAATCTCTCCTCAGTGTTTTCCCGGGGCAGGTTGCTCTCACACTGTCTTCTCCTGACGTTATCTCGGTCCCTCACCGCTTTACCGTGAATCCATCACCAGGTCTGTGGGTGACTCTGAAGCTGCTTCCTGGAGACATCCACCAGATAAGGAAGGACTTCCCCCACCTGGTGGACCGATCGACGGCCGTGGCTCGCAAGATGGGCTTTCCTGAGATCATCATGCCAGGTGTTTTAAAAAGCTTTACCTGTCTCTGAACGTGTTGTATTACTTATTTGATTTGAATCAATTAGAATTAAGAGCGACTATTTTATAAAATGTGCGTTGGGTGAGTAAAGGACATATCACACTCAAGACATTAGTTATTTAATGGACTGAAGTCATCCAAGAAGTATATGGTGCCAGATATGCACTTATGCCACCGAAGATGTAATGAGTTATGCAGTAATGGTATTATCAGATATTCAGAAGGTCTGGAAAACCTTTTAAAAAGTGAGGATGTCCTCCCATCTGACCAGCTTGTTTCTGTTTCCTCAAGGCGATGTGCGAAACGACATCTACGTGACTCTGGCGTTCGGGGACTTTGACAAGGGGAGCAAGACCAAGCCCAAAAACGTTGAAGTGATCATGTCCGTTTACGACGAGGAAGGCAAGAAACTGGAGGTACGGCGGAGGAATGTTAGCTTCCCTTATTTGGTATTTCACACGGGTTCAGCTCATTCTCAGCATTCTGGACACAAAGCGCTGCAGCCGATCGGCATCTTAGACAGTCTGCGATATAGAGGGCTTTCTTTAATCTCACACAGCTCAACACGCCGCCTAACTGACCAGGACTCCTATAAAACAGTGTGATGCACGGGCCAGACTGGACGCCTTTGCCACCCGTTAAAAATGACAGAATGCAATATTGGTGCTTTGTGGTTGATTGACTGGCATTGCATTTGGCTCACCACCGCAGGAATCAACTTATTTCATTGAGTGGGTTACAGACTCAAGCATGTGGACAGGAGATATAGGCAGTATAGTTTTAAACTTTAAGGTGAGGAGAGAAGAGAAATCAGCTTTTTCCCTTCTGCTGAAATAACGACCATTGCTAATGAAGGTGGAAAGATCAATTTCTCCCCACGTCTATTTGTTTGTTACATAATTGTAATGTTGTTCCTAAAATAATGGCCTACGTCATTTTTTGACAGCAATTATTTTCTTGCCTAAATCATCACCTCATGATACTGTCCTACATCCTCAGTTGAACAGATCATGTGATTCTACCCCTGTAGTATAACGGCCTATGTCAAGGGTGTGACTTAGGCCGTTTTATTTTACCTAAGTCAAAAGACAATGTGACTTAGGCAATTTTACAAGCTTTTCAAGATGGCATTTTGAAGCTAGCATTTTTGTCAATGAAAATCTCACTCGAACATAATATTAGTAATCATAACATAATTTGACCGGTATTACAGTATGCCTGTTGTGCAGTGTCTAGAGGCAGCTTGTGCACCCCTATTACATTTGGCCAAGTTTTTTGTGTTTTCTGAAAAAATGACTTATTATTTTAGGAAGGTGACGATATTTATTTGGATGAAAGTCCGTAATTATTAAAATGTCAGTCACACCTTTTCTGCATTTATGGGAAAGTCGTGCGTCTAGTTTTGCATCTTAATGCCCATTAATTGCATTTAACTTTTCTAGAAAATCCACAAAACCTAACTCCTTTTTTAACTTTGAATCCCTTTGTGCCAACCCATCCGTGTCATAATGTACTAATAAAGCCTTTGTTTTATCAGTCTCGAACCAGTGACCCCTTCCTCTGATGTTTGATTCTAATCACCCCCTGCTTGACTTTCACTCTTGTTCTGCAGAGGCCATCAGTTAATGAGAGATATGAGAGGTTTAGAGTTGGACATGAGGATCGCGGGCGGGAGGCGTGTTTCTGTGGGAGTGGGTGCTCACGTGTCTGTGAATGACCTGTTTATGATTTAGAGACTTTTGAATGAACTCTTTCTTGATTTTTGGGGCCGCAGTTCTTGAAATAGTTTGCATTAAGTTAAAGTTACTGCGAGGAACTTTTTAAAATGAGAGGTTTCCTCAAGGGAGTCTGGCATCTTGGAAACGCTACTGCTTTTTCCTACAAAATTGACATGACATGAAAGCTCCTCGTAGTTGCTTTAAGGTATATCTGGTATTTTCTTGAAAGTCTACGGGTGTTATTGTTGTTCTGGGCTGTGTACGTGGAGTGAGAGTACGTTACAAGGGCTGATGATGGAGAGGTGAATTGAGATGAGACATTGGTGGTCCTGGGGAGACCTCCCCAATATAGCCAATTGGAAGAGAGGGCTATTACCCTTAGCTGCCTCAATTATACACATTAGTCTTAAATTGAGAGGCTGCGTCAGTGATTTGGCTCGGCAGGCATAGGAAGTGTAAGGATCAGTGGTGATTATACTGTAAATATAGTTCCCGAGTAGCAAATGGCAGTGATGATCCTGGCTTCTGTCAGACGGTACAGGAACCAAATGACAATACAGACATTGCCTGGTCACATAGGGTTTTTTTTTTGGATGTTAAATTTGTGGTATAATTTGTAATGCATTATTACATGGACAAATCTTTTAGACACAAATAGTGTTTCTTAATATTCAAGTGCACGTCTCCTGGGTGTTGTTACATGTATATACGCTGTACTGTGTTTATTATGGTAGACATGTTGTGTACGTTGCACTGACAGTACAGTAAACGGGTGTGACTTGCTCTCTCAGTCTGGTGCCAGCATGATACACAAGCTTTGGTACTGATATCAAAATGATGAGTCACCTACATGTCGTAAATCTCCAGAATAACAACATTTCCAAAGAGGACCATCTCAGCGCTACTGCAGTAGCTAAGATTTTAAACAAAATAGTATTTGATACTCAGGGGTTAACACAGTTCGGGTTCACTGCCCGGCTCTTTTCAGTCGGTGTCAATGGAACATTTAACTGCGTATTTAAAGACTGTTAAAGATTTGAGTTGGTGATCAGTGATCAAGGGACATTGATCACATCTACGGGTATCATGGCCATGTGTCCCAGCAGCTCCCTTCAGCATCTTGTCTTGCAGATGCTCAGTCTCATCGGATTTGTTCTCCAGGGATCAGGGCTGATTGGTCAAAGTCTTCCTCTTCCTTCCTGGATTGAATGTCTGAAACTGTTTCAGTCTGAACTTTGATAATATAAACCTTCTCTTGAATTCGACCTAACCTTCGGTCGGTTTTTGAGTTCATCGAGCCATTTATGTAATGTAAAAAAGACTCCTCCATGCACGAGGCATTTAAAAATAGCCAGATTAAATTGCTCACATTGATGCAAGGTTTATATTAGGTTAAACTGCTTGTGTATTTTTCTCTGGATGTTTCTGTCTCGGTCTCAGACGCCTTATCTCCTCCATTCTTCCGTGGTCTCTTTCTGCCTCTTTAGTCATCCTTCCTCGGTCTCAAAAAGGATTTGTGATGCTGGACAGGGACTTATCACCCCGACATATCAGCACCCCCCTACAAAACCTGCGGCTAGACCTCGACCACTTTTCCTGGCCTTTTAGTGAAGGGGGCCGGGTTACTAGAGCTAGCACCCGCCCCCCAGATCTGCTCAGCGGGGCTGGGAGAGACAGGGGCCTGTTATTCCTCATAATTGCTGGTTGTCAGTAGCCATTAGTGTTGGAGTATTTTAGCAGCACCGTGGCCACGGAGTCAGCTGGAATAGTGGGAGGAAAGAGGTAGGCTGGCTGAGTGCGGATTGATAGAAACTAAGGTGTGCGCGCCATCCGCTGTCACTGCAGCCCTCCTGCCAAATCCCCCAGGGGGGTGCGTAGTATTTTACATACACACCCTGACCCGTTGTCGAAACTCAGGGGACCCGCTAGGAAGAACACGGCTGGTTCCATCAGCACCAGCTGGTGTGCTTCCCTGCGCCTGGCTTCCCTCCACTTCTCACTGCGTGGGAGCCACAGCGCCTCCTTAAATAATGTATTTCTAATTCATTTCTTATTTCCACAATGCTGTCATGAGATTGGCAGCCAACCGGCAGGTGTGCATGCATTAACTGCATCCAGGCTTTTAAAGGCCAATACTAGATAAGCTTTGTGTCCCAGGGGACTACATTTGATGAAATAAATGCAAGTCAATTTTCCACATGCCGCAGGTGTGCTGATGGTTTGACAGTTCTAATAACCCAACCACCATCATTTTGCCATTTAGGACACGCTTGCTGCTATGCCAGTATAACCATATATCCAGTCGTATCGTTTGATAACTTGATTTGTGTATTTTCTTTCTCGTTATCTAGAATGTGATCTTCCCTGGAGCTGGAGACGAGGGGATCAATGAGTACAAGTCTGTCATCTACTATCAAGTGAAGCAGTCCCGCTGGTTTGAAACGATAAAGGTGTGTCCCTCTCCTTACCTCGGCAGTGGTGAATATTCATCGATTTGTGATGGCAAAAAGAAATGTATATGAGGCGTTTCATTTTTTAGCTAATTTACTACAAATCCCACATTCTTTACATCATAAGTAAGATTAACTTTAACTTTTTACCACAGACCCAGATGCGTCCTGAAAAACCATGTTAACCGTCCAAATCAGAATGTTGTTTCTTTACTTTGTCGTTTTCATCTATCTAAACAACATTAACATGTTGAGGAAAGAAATAATTAAATTTTTCTTTGCCAGTGCTAGATAAAAAAAAAGGCACGCTGAAAGATGCAGGATTAACAGGACGGGTTTAAAAATAATCCAAATGATATCTGAGTGAAATGCTGTTTTATCATTCTAGAGAGCACTTTGTAATCAATAACGGCCACATAAACCTTTTGTTACCAAAGTACAAATAGCTCAGCAGTGTATTTCATTACAGAACATAACATAACAGGAGTAAATGCTCCTCTGAACAGAAACTCTCGGCCCTGCTGTGTGTTTAGCTCCATTAGCGGTTAGCTCCCTTTTGTCCCAGAGGCGTCACAGGGGGGAAGATCTCAGTTTGTCCCGTATACATTTTCTATCAACGGGACGACGTTAGTCTCACTCTGTTGCAAACCATTCTACTTGTCATTAGTTTCAAATCATTTCTAGAGAGTATGAAAATCTTGAATTTGGGGCCTTTTCTGCTCCCGGCGTGGCCTGAAAAAAAATGTGCATTGCAAGTTCTGGTTCGCGGGTGTAGATGTCTCACACTTTCTGTCCTTCAACTCAGGTCGCTATCCCGATCGAGGACGTGAACCGGAGCCACTTGCGGTTCACCTTTCGCCACCGCTCATCGCAGGACTGTGAGTACAAATGCCTGCGCTTTGAATAATTAGATTTGCCGACGAACAGCTGCACAATTGGCTGCTAATCTATCCGCAGCAAAAATAATGGAAGATATCCAATCGGAGCAGATGTGCTGCTCAGTGATAAATACTTTGAAGCTCACCCTTTGTCACATTCATCAGAGGTATTAGCTCGCCCATGCACACAGCAGCATCACAAAGTGGCTTGTCAGAGATTATAGCTGGAACGTGAAACTTGCCTGAGGAGACCCAGTTGTTTATTGGGACCAGTGTCGGGCTGAATCTAGCCAGTGTTGTAGCTCCTTCTGTTTTTAACACCCTTTCTAGTTTTGATGGCGTAGAGGGCACGGAAGCCTGGTATTGGCAGCCCTGCCGTCCCATCTGCCCGCCACATGGCGAAGCCATCCCTCCAGCAGCAGGAGTGGTGCAGACTAAAATAATGTTGGTTGGGTACCGGGAGCCACGGCCGCTGTATACTACGACATACGCATTGAACAATCAGGTCATAGTGCATGGAAGGCGAAGCAGAATTGGGAGGATGTCAGCGGTGGGTAGTATACCGTTCCCTTAGTAAAGCAATCAGCAGCTGCCGTCATCCTCCGGTTCCAAAATCCTTCAGCTCCGTTTGCCTCGCAGGTGGTTTGGAGGGAACGGCCAGGTCTCCGAGCTCACTGCTGGTTTATAATCCACTTGGAGAGCCTTCTTGTCATGCTTGGCACCTTGCTTCTGCGGGGACTAATGCTGTTACGAGGCATGCCTTTGAAACTCTGTGACTTGCTGTTATCGTGCTGTAATGGTTGATTTAGAAACTGGCTCACCTCAAGTGACTCTGGGACTGCAGGGGCATGCTGATGCTGCCAAAACTTTGACTTGCAATTGACAATAGAGGGATATGTTGGAAACGCGTATTGGCTGGATTATATATATTTGTAGTTGGCGTATGCCTTTTATTTCCCTGTCAGTTACAGTTAGTGTGTTGTATCCCATCACAGAGACACCTGGACATTCATATCCCTGGACACATTAATCTAACTTCCAAGTTTCTGATTGGCTGCGTCTGTGCAGGCGTCAAGCCACTTGGTCTTTCCTGCACGGAATTGCCTTTTTGGATTTCTTGTTGCCTGTAAATACACTCAAATCTGTTGCATATACCACTTATATACTGCTGGATTTTAGCTTCTCCATTTTGATCACAAGTAATGGCAGACAGCTGATGCAATGCATCATCTCCATCACCATGTGTCAGACTTTCATATCGACGTGTAAAATGGTTCTTACCAAAACCAGAATAATAAGTTATATGTAGGTTTCTGAAACGAGGATGTTTACATGCCCCAAAACCCTGACTCATTACCTATTGTGGAATCAGTTCCTCCGCGATATTAATCTTTGAATGCAGATATCACAGTACCTCAAAGGATAATGTCTGCATTCTCCCAGAAAAGCTTTTGTTCCAGGAAATATGGAGAAGTTGGAGAAAGGCAGAGCAGAGACGGTCTGTCAAAGAAGAGTGACAGAGGTGCTCATCAAGGCCACAACTGGAGCTCATGTGCTCAGTTTTTTTAATTTTTACACCGTGCACAAGACTACGCTCCTGCATCAGACTGATTTCACAGATGCCGTCGTGGCTGTAAGAGATCGCCGCCATCGTCTCATTTCTGTTTCATTGTGCTACGACCTGGGGAGTCGGGTGGAGGGTAGTCTTTCAAATGTGGCACAGTACACACAACATGAATCTGAACTGACAGGCCACCTTAGAGGTGAAAGTCTGTGGAACTTCCAAACAAACTTGCTGGAAAAAAAGGCATTGTAAGAGAAATGCAGGGTTTCTTCTCTCTGTAGGAAGCCACTAATAAATAGTTCTCAACTGGGTGGCATGCATACAGTGTTTTCCCTCCACTGGTTCCTCTCAAGCCAGCCCAGCAATTATTCACCGGCGAGGCTGCAGGCAGCAAACCAATGAGGTGATTTATGCAGATAGAATGCGTGAGATACTTCGATGAATCACGTCTCCCTGCAAATAAATTTGAGCTTGTTGATCCATGATGATATATGTTGGCCTCTCCAGACGCTGCTTGGTTACAGGACAAAGTCATAACTCTCGTGTCTTGTTTATGCTGCGCTTCCCCCTCAACGAACCCAAACACCGTCGTGTGTGTGTGTGTGTGTGTGTGTGTGTGTGTGTCTGTGTGAGCGTGTGCAATGAGCATCCTTTCTTCGCCTAGAGGGACTACACAAACTGTTCACCGCTGCATCCCTGAGATCAAGTGCAAGTGTTTATTCATATGCTTACAGGAAGTGGACACGCGGGAGATGTTAATCCAAACCGTGTGGCTTCAATATGATTAATAGGCTATTTAGAGAGAAGTGTTCCTTTCTTTTAAAATAAGCAAATGTGATTTTTTTTTTTTTATCTCGTGTTTATGATCAAATCAATCGCTATTATAATCGCTCCAATGCTGCATTTACCGGCTTGTACTTTAACAATTTCTTTCATTCCACTTTTCCCACAATTCATTCACAGCCATGTTTATTTGCTCCTAATGCAGTCAACATAGTCACAGTGTTAAAAGAGACATCAGAAGGGAACAATAGTTTGCTGATCTGATTCAGAGCCTGTTATGATGAGATTGACATTTGTGATTATTTGTTTTTATTTGTCTGCTAGCTTGTTCATGATTTATTGTAAAGTCAGCCTCGCAGCATTGTTTACTGCAATAAGACGCACACTTTGCATGTGAACAAACATGACATGATTTGGACTATTAGTTTTGCAAATCTTCACAATTAATAAACAGGAAAGTAATGTATATGTCGCTGTTTTTACTTCTTCTTCCCACAGCCAAAGACAAATCGGAGAAGATATTCGCTCTGTCTTTCGTGAAGTTGATGAGGTACGATGGGACGACTCTGAGGGACGGCGAGCACGATCTCATCGTGTACAAGGTAAATGAGAAGTAGCCCATATTACAGTGTTCTGCTATGTCTGTTACTGGCTGCCTGCTGGCCACGTGACCACAGTCCAAGTTGAAGAATTGTCTCCTTAGTAGTTGCCGTAATAATAGCTTCTCTGCCTTCGATGGAGAATTACATGGTTGGTACGCATCCACCCCCGCAATGAAATTACTTTCCAATTAAAATCCCTTGTATAATGATGCCTTTATCTTAATTTAAAAGGTGATGTGGGAAAAATTCACCCAATTAGATTTTTCTTTATGTTTTGCATTGCCATTGTCAGTCAAAGTTACTGTTTGGCAAATAACTCTCACATGCAACAGCTAGCAGTACAACATAATTGAAAGCATATAAAAAAAAAACATTCAAAACATTCCACAGTAATAGAACATATCACTTCATGACAACATAAAGAGCAGCTATGGATTTCACTTGTCTTTTCCTGGAAAACCAGGCAGAAGCAAAGAAGTTGGAGGACTCTTCTCTGTACTTGAGCCTTCCGGCCACCAAGCTGGAGCTGGAGGAGAAGGGCTACTCCACCACGGGGAAAAACTCCCAGAACCTGGGCAACTGCTCCATCAGCAAGGACTCCTTCCAGATCTGCACCCTGGTCTGCTCCACCAAGCTCACACAGAACGGTAACAGCTTCCGCGCTTCACACTTGCTTTTGCGACATTTTCTCTCTATTGTCGTTGATTTCTGAATACAAACTCCTAATCTGTAGAGGTATGAAAGAAACACAAAAGAATAAGCTTTTTTTCAATATATGTTAGCCAAGTAGACCCTGGATTTTGAAAGCATATCTCTTAGAGTAGGACTAAGAGACCCCTGCCGTCTGTAGCTCCGTCCACCTGGTCTTTACACGTGTTGGACGGTTGTCCTTCATCTTTATCGTCTTCTGACCTACTTTCTCCTCCTCAACCTCCTTCTGCCAGTGGGTGTCAGTCAGTCCACCGATGCTCTGCTTACTGTTCTCAGTCTAGCAGAGTAATTTCCCAGGGTGCTGCGAAGATCTACGTTTAATAAGCTAAAGAAATCCCCATCTCTGCCCTGTGGCTAATGGATGAGGGGGTTTGGGCCTCTTTTGTTCCCCCCAGCCTTTACACATGTTTGTACATATATATGTTGGTATTTCCAAGCAGTGTTAACATTGTGGGAGGGAAAAGCTGGTCCGCGGCGTGTAAGCGGTCAAATGCTTCTCGCTCTGATTTCACAGTCACCCTAAACAGACCCATCCTAAATGTCTGCGTGGTTTTTCTCTGCGCTTGCTCCTTTGTTCTTGTTTCTGGTATGCAGGGCTGAGTCACCACTTTAATTAGAGCCTAAACGAAAGCTTCCTCATTCCTCTCGGTGTTGTTTGGCCACGGCCTGAAAGAGAAAGAGAGAACGAAGAAGGGGCCGATTCACCGCAGGCTAGCTTTGACTCAAATTGAAATTAATTGTTTTGCTACAACCTGTTTGAATATGGAGTTCATCGTGCCCTTATGTTTTTATTCATGGTAACACAAAGATCATTTTAAATAGTCAGACGAGGGTAACGTCAAAGGATACGCTCGGAGTGAGCTGTTGTTTTGTGTAGCCGAGCACTTTGTGTGTAATCCTTATGTATTCTTGTAAAAAAAAAAAAGAAGCACTACAAACCTGTTAATTTTATTCGTGTGCGAAATATGATATAATCCTTTTGAATATTTAAATCCTCCCTTCAGGAACAGGTGATATTGCAAAAGTAAAGTCAGGCCAGGGAAGATCAGCGACTTGTGGTCTATTAAATACAACAAAGTCCTCTCTTAAAGTTTTACATCTTATTAAAGGATAATTGCACCTCTTTACAACTTGCCGCCGCCCACCAAAGTGAACGAGGAACATGGAAACATGTCTTTGATGTTTAGCCAGACTGTCCAAACCACTTTATCTGAAAGCAAGCCCACCAACCCGAATTTTGGTGATAATCCCTCGCTGCGCGGAAAACTATGCATGCTCATTACGGGAAATACAACGGGTCAGGGTTAATCCAGTAGTTTAATCTGTTCGCCACAATGGATGTTTACAACAGTGTTCCAGATGAGTTTGGCTCACCTGCAGGCTTGTTTAAGAGCTCTGTGATCGTGTGTGACAGCTTGTGTTTCTTGCTCCTTTTTACTTTTAGCAATGCGTTAGCTGCTTTTCCATACATCTAAGCAATTAACTGCCATACATCCTCTTGTAATATTAAAATACTTAAGCGGTTGTTGGATCAGATATTCTGGAAACACTTGCTTTTCACCCGACTGGCTTTGAGCCAGAGGAACAGCTGTCTGCATCAATCTTCTTCAGTAAAAGATCGTGCTTCTACCAGCCACATACTAATGCGGAGCCCTCGTGTGACCTCGTGGAAAATGTTGTTGCCGTCCATTAGAGACTAGAATGGGAGAAAAAGTAGATTTTTCTTTGTTGCATTCCTAGATGTGGCCCAGATAACATGCACAACAAATACTCATAGAGCCACAGAAATGAGGTCACTGCAGAACCCAGAACGTGTTAGATCTACTTTAGTTGCTGCGTACATTATATTGTGTGAAAGAAGGGGGCATTGTGTGTGGTTACGGTTCCCTTTGAGTGTTGTTAAGTTTAGTCTGCGGTATAAGTCGTCATTTAAATACAGGGGTGTGTGTGTGTGTGTGTGTGTGTGTGTGTGTGTGTGTGTGTGTGTGTGTGTGTGTGTGTGCGCGCTCCTCCTTGGCTCGGTGGGTGAGGATGTCAGCAGCCTCAGTTTCAGAAGCAGAACCCGCCCACTCCGATTACAGTCGATAGGGAAGTCATGTCGGCAGCTCAAACCCTAGCCTCGACTGCAGATGTCCAGTATTTAACATGAAGATGAAGAAGAAGACATTCATCACCATTTCCTCTCTACACTTTTCCCCCTGGCAGCAGCGTGCGTCCTGGTGAGAAGATTCAGGCCGGTAGAGCGGCTCCTCTGCTCATATTTACCTGGCACTTTGTGGCACTAATTTGCAAGGCAGCAGTAGGTGCTTGGGGATCAGGACGCCTCGTCGGCACTGCACACTGAGTTTGATTAAACAGAGAGGCGTGTGTGTGTGTATCTCCCACGGGATGTCATCCCACGCCAAAACTCGAGGAAAAGGTTTGAGCTCTTTTAATAAATCAATGCAGAGCCAATTTCTCTCTCCGACTGTCTGCCTGCTTTATTAAAGCCCAGAGCTTCTTCTTTAAACTCCCACCATTTCCTTCTATTCTGATTCATCATCTTCAATTTTAGACGCCTCTTCTTGGCGATCGGAGCGCATATCGACGATCGAAGGGAGGATCGTCGTTTGATATAAAGGCACTTTTTTATAACTTTAACAGACTTGGGAATATAAAATCCTTAATTACAAGCCAGTTTGCTCTCTGTTCTTCATGAGCCTGTTGCTCAGAGCTGGTCGGAGTAGTTAATGTTACTATGGCTTTTGATTTGTGATATTAAAGACACGATAACAACCATAAAGGGAACATGATGCTGTGAGGAGTTTTAAATGCTGTTTAGAGGAGAATAGAATAGAGGAGACATTGCTTTTAATTATTTTTTTTACGTTTAGATATTTTGAATCGACTGTTCACACATTTATCTTTGATAACTCTATTGCTTGCAACCGGCACCTAGTTGGTAGTTAACAAATAGTTGATAGACACTTCTAAACCGACACATCCTTATTGTAATAGCCTAATTCATCAAGCAACAATGTTCAACAGTCATGTTATTGTGCAGTAAATGAAGCAAGATTTTTGAGGTGTTGACCAGACAATGATAAATGGACTGACGTTCTAGAGGCCCGACCAAAGCGCCTAGCTATTAGTTTGACAGCCCCGTCTTCCTCCTGAGGCCCTGCCGCCCGGGGACAGCACTTTGAATGCCCCTTGCAACAGACTGCTTGCTTCATACACATGACACCTCATCCCTGATCCCCACATCTGAGATGAAACACTCTTTTTTTAATTAAGCTAGATTTATGCATGCGGTCTCCCAGCGCTGGGAGCTCCTGTGAAGTGGCTGCTGGCTCGTCGCTGGGTGTTTGCAGTGCGGAGGAGAAGCAGAGATCTAATAGCAGCAGGGCTGGGACTGGACGGTGCCTGCTGAAAGACAAATTAGCATCCCGTTCCCACCTTAGCTGGAAGGAGAAAAATATTGAATTATGATTTAAGTTAAGTTTTAAGTAGTAGAAGTAATATGTATACAGCTTAAAGCTGCTCTTACATCACTGTGTTTAAAAACCCTGCACTTTTAAACTCATTACCAAATACAAGGCGATAACTGTTCATGTAAAAATGAACAAGCTATTAAGACTTCATGCTCTTGTCAGGCAAGTTGTATCGCAAACAAACATTTGAATGGCAAGTGGAAGTCATTTGCATTTCAGTTGTTCAGTGACAATGCAACCTATTCTCCCAGAATTGATTATTCCACCACTCTCCGTCTGCCACTTTTGCAGCTTTTATATTCGGCTGGCTACAAAGACATCCATTCTCAAGCAAGATATTGTTTGTGGCAGGCACTTCCATGCAAACCACATCTCCCACACACACACCCTGCCTCCCTGTCCCATGTGCTACAGACGCCGTGGACTCTACCAGCGATGATTTATTCTCATTTCATTACATGTGTCTCTCTGAGTGGCTGAACCTGTAGTTTTTAAACGTATAACTCCTTGGGGAGGGGGATCCCTGGTTATTGTAGATGGGGTGTTGTGACTGGATGCTAGTAGGTTGTCAGGTTTGCAGATGACGGGCATACATCACTTTCTCGCCATGTTTGATTGGCTCTCCCGGAGCCGATCGGGCATGGCGAGCAGAGGGAGGGAGAAGCTGCTGTTCTATGCAGGCGTGGCTAATAAAACATAATGAATCTGCTACATGGTGTTCCTGGACTATAACTGCGGCGATTAGTCATGATCATTTATGAATCCAATATCTTTTAACTTTAGAAAAGATCTGACTGGGTTTCACGGGCTGGCGCTTACTAACCCTTAACAAATGGACATTTTGAGGCTCCCAATTTGATAATCTGCCAAAGGTGGACTGAACGAGCGCTCCCTCGAGCGTGATTAATCGCATCATGACTCATCCTCTTGTGACTAAATTAATTTTCCATGATTAAAGTAAGAGATCTAATAGAATGACTTATGTCACGTTTAGGAAATTCACTAACTGACTTGTGTGAAGGGTGGGGGAAACATCTCAAACAAATGGCCCCACAACACTCATTACATTAAAATGTTCAACCTTAATTGTCATTTCTCGCTGCCTCTCTCTCCCTCTTCACGGCGCGTTACCGTTGGCAGGATGAACATCACGCTGCGCTTTGTGGTAATGGCTTTTTTGTTTGCTTGTTTGCTTTTGTTTCAGTGGACTTGCTCGGCCTGCTGAAGTGGCGCTCCAACACCAGCCTGCTGCAGCAGAACCTCCGTCAGCTGATGAAGGTGGACGGCGGCGAGGTCGTCAAGGTCAGACGGCGAAAGTCACTCTTGCAATGTGCTGACGACTTTGTTTTAACGATCTTAACGGTCTTAACTCACCGTCTTTGTTGCATCCTTGAAAATGTCGCTCCTCCGAGCAGATTGACAACAAATACAAATACAACAAATACAAAATATATACCTCAACAGCTGGCGACATAAACAAGGCAGTCCCAATCCTCGGCGTTCCTGAAGGTTACCGCTTCTTGGCAGCAGTTTCACAAAGGTTTTCACTGCCTGTCGGAGGGAGCAGGTTGCTAAGGAGGGAAGCGCACAGTGTAGCGAAGGGTGGGAGATGACCTGCTGTCAGAAGTATACGCAGGCCCTTAAAGTGCTCAGCGTGGGGCAGGAGAATAAATCAGTCTCTAGATAAAGTTTAGCTCGGGCTGGTAGGGGGGGGCTTGGCAGACTGCGGCGTATCTGAGGAAGTCCTTCACCCAGACAGTTTTGATCAGAGGTGTCAACCACAGCTGGACCAGTTCATTAAACCACAGGGGTGTGATTATTATTACCAGACAATTCATCATCAAGGTATCCACATTGCTACGGGCGTTTAAGGATACGACGCACAAAGAGTAGATCATAGATGGATCACGCGAGGTTAAGAGGGTGACCAGTTGTGGGGTTTTTTTAATCGTAATATCATTATTATTTTTATCACCCTGATGTGCTATTGAGTGAACAGGTCACTACTCCCTAGTCGTCTCTGTCTGGCCTTCATGAGATTACATCGTGCGTGTTTGGTTCTCGCTGACAGCGCGATGAATCTCATCCGGATGACGGAGCGTCTGTTTCTGACACTTTTACATCTGTTTTCACATTGCCTCAAAATTGGCTAAGTAAATGGAGCATGTTTCCCCCGGAGAAGGAGGGTGTGTGTGTTTTAGTTAGTAGTGCCGACAAGGGACATTATTACTGTCTTTGTAGAACTTATATTGGCTCATTTTAACAAATGTTCACCGGCCGTATAGTTATAGTTGGGTTGTATGGGCTTGTTTGCATTTATGATATTTGGGATTAGAATTTGAGATTAATTTAATGATTGTTTACCATCTTTCAAAGGTTAGATAAGAAAAAAAAAAAATAAATTAGTTAAGTTTTTGTTTTACAAACCAATTGATTGCACTGAACATCCGTTTTATTATACCTTTATGTGATTTAGCATATTTCTTGCCATGTACAGTGTATTTGAACTGAATGGCCCAGCTCTATAATTATGTATTTCCCCCCCAAAATAGCATAAAAGCCCCTGCTGCTGATTTTCTGCTTCAACTCTCTGTCTAAAATAGTGTAAACATCCCTCATAGGTCCTCGCTTTGACTGTTATCGTGTATTTCCGTGCCTCTTACTCTGTTATTTGGGTTCTTATGTTTTGTTCCTCTCGATACGACAGGTAATTCACCGGGCCTGAGGTCATTCATCACTTTAAATGTACTCCCTAAAAGAGAGAAGCGATTTTCAATTTGACTCTGTTTGATTCGTGAGAGCAGTGAAGGCAGCACTTTGCAGCGAGTCTGCGACTTCCATGGCCACGTCTTATTGTTTGCGGCTGCCATAACATGCTTTGTTCCTCTTGTCATTCTAGTTCCTGCAAGACACTCTGGATGCTCTCTTCAATATCATGATGGAGAACTCCGACAGTGACACTTTTGATACTTTGGTGTTCGATGCCTTGGTAAGCGAAGCAGCAGACAGAAATCATAGCATGAGAGGTTCTTGACAGTGGGAATAAACACGTCGACGCGTTCGCAGCTCAGATGCAAATATAATATGTTGTCAAATCTTTCATATGCTAAACTCCTCTCTTGACAGGCGCCTTTGCTCTGTGTGTGTTGGCCCTTTTTGATTTCCCAACGAACTTGTTTGCATGCAACTGTCTCTTTCCCGTTCTATGCTGTAGCTCCAAACGGGAGAGAACAGGAAAACAAAGTATGATCTGAACAATTTAATAAAGAATAAATCTTGTGTGGTCAAAGAGTCATCTTTGACCACACGAGATTTAAATGTGCAAAAAAACCTGCAGCTCTGTTTACACAACATGGCAGTGCAGTCTACAAGTATTTGTACATTCACATACTTTTGTTGTTCTGGCTCTTTACCTCACTACCCTCGGTTTGAAATAAAACAATGAATCTGGGATTTGATTGTTCAATTAAGTATAATGATATGCTGTAATATAGTTGCAGTTCCTACAGTTTTAAGTGAACTTTCTCTAACACCAAAATCGGTACTTTAACCTCAGCCATGGTCTCGTTTTACATCTCATGTGCGAGATTACAGAGCTAAAAAAAATATAGAAAAATGTGTATATTGTAGCTCATAAATTGTTCCCTATTAAATAAATGAGTGCCGGGCTGCACAGATGCACTGCATGTTATGTGGCTTCACTGCTCCATTAATCTGCATGACTTTGTAGGACCAGCGTCGCATTTTGTTCATGTTTGTCAAACATTGAAGGTCTCATTTTACTGCAGAATCAAGCACGAAATAAATTTGCCATGGCCATTTATGGAATCAAGTGTTTGTGGCCAAAGTCTCTGACAGAATTCCATCTGCAATGCTATCGTCTAACATTGTGCTTTACAGCTCAAACAGTTTAGTCTGTCCGAGAAAAGAGGTGGAGATTGTGTTTGGGGTCCTAGATTATCTGCAGGCTCATGAATTGAGAGAAAATGTCTTTCTGCTCAAACACAATCTTGTTTAATTTCCCAATCTCTGCATATTGAGTAAGACGGGCGGTTCCTCTCCATTAAGAGCGATGCGGTTTACATCCTAATGGATACGTCTCTGTTCTCTGACAGGTGTTCATAATTGGGCTCATAGCTGACAGAAAGTTCCAACACTTCAACCCGGTGCTGGAGACCTACATTCGAAAGCATTTCAGTGCCACGCTGGCATACACGTGAGTTCTTTACCCGCTGCAAGACATGCACAGTCATACATTCTGTCCCATCCTGTGAATAGCAGATTTAACGATCGCTTTTCTTGTGTTTGAAGGAAGTTGACCAAAGTTCTGAAGAACTATGTGGACAACGCTGAAAAGCTGACGGAGCAGCTCTTGAAGGCCATGAAGGCTCTGGAGTACATCTTCAAGTTTATCGTCCGCTCCAGAGTCCTCTTCAACCAGTACGTCCTGATGCACTGTGTGTGTGTGTGTGTGTGTGTGTGTGTGTGTGTTATGCACACATACATGCAGACATATTGTCTTTGGCCAGACCTTATGTTTTATAATAATAAACACATTTAAAATACAAAGAGAGTGAAATTAACCAAAAGCCTAAAACAAAGTAAAATATCATACATGTTTTTAAATAAAAACACAGAAAAGCAATTCTAAAAAAGTGGGTTGTTTTAAAAAAAGACTAAAAAGTGATTTAACGTTATTGTCAAGTGATGAAGACGTGGGTAATTTCCCGATGTTGGGGACGGGGGGAATGGTCTAAACAAATAATTATACGTATGACTTGTTGGCTTATTGCTAATACTTTTAATTGATATACTCCTGGAGTAGTTTCAGTGTTATTTCATATTACCTAATTCGTATTGTGTGCAGCATTGATTGTGCTCTGCAGAGTGCGTCACCGCAGTGGGATGAAGTTGCAACAGGTAAAAGTGAATGGTTGTAATGGCAAAGCGTTGGTTCATAATGGATGCGTTTATAATCGGCTGTGGAGATGTTAAATGGATGATAATGTTGTCGAGCCACTGAATGAGGCTGAGGGGCTGATGTATGATCCTGCTCTAATTGAGTGTGCAGAGTTTGATTGGTTTTTCTGTCTGATGTCTAGAGGACGCCTCGTCCTTTGCCTCACGTATCAGACTCCAGCAACGCCGCTCTCTCGTCTTGTCCATGCTCACAGCGTGTGGACTACCAACGGCAACCTCTGAGAGGACCTCCTGTCCGCGTGTTGCCGTCCAAGCGCCTCCTTTGGTGGGTTGCCAGTATCGGCTCTGTCGGGCCATTGTTATCAAGTTAGAAATTCTTCCTAAGTCCAAAGCTGTGTTTGTCAAGGCCCGTCGTGCAGCTCTGACATCGGCAGCTTTTCCCCCCGTTGATCATTTCTATGAAATGGCAGAGGAGAAACTCTAATCACACACTTTTCTCCCCCTGCGACTTGTGAGTGGTGTGGCTGTCAGGAGCTCAACTCTGCTCCTCGGTGCTGCAGGTGAGAGGCAGCTTCAAGTAATTGTTGTTGTGGGAGCCCAAGACGGATGCCTCTAATCCTATGATTTCTGTAAGCCCTCAACAGTGACTATCATGGGCCATGTAATACCTGCAGCCCCATGAGGGATTGTGGCTACACAAAACCCACCTCGCTGGACGCAAGCCAGGGAAATCCGGTGCTGTGGAGCAATCCAAACGCTTCACACCTCTTTGACCTGCCTCCCTCTGCTTCTGTGTGTGTGTGTGTGTGTTGAAAAGCATTTCAATTTCTCTCACAACGTTTTTAATTTATTAAATCTGAGCGGTTGATGCAGTAAATTACCTCGCAATGAGCACCACGTGGCTCATTTACAGTTAATACCCAGTTTGGGGAGATTTATGGGCTCTGCAAGTGGGATAAAAAAGCATTTGCATTTTTGGGGGGGATTATGGAGGAAGCCCTGCTTTGTGTCCCCATGCACTATTTTCCAGCAATTGTTCTGTCATCATTGGCTTTTTGGTGGCAATCTCTGGGCAGCGTTTGCTCCACATAACCAAACTAGCAGTCGATTTGCTCCACATGTTGAGACAGTAACGTCGCAGAAACCTCACATCGCATTTGCGTTCTGTTCCTCGAATAGTACTCGAGGAGAGTCATTAGCATAGGTCATTAATGTTTCCGATTTCAGTTTCCACATGACAGCAGGCAGGTGCTTCAGGGTCTTGTCATGTTGTTTTAAATGCTAATCTGCCCGGAAGAAAGAGTTATGTCTGTGGCTCTGATCCAATAATATTAGCATTGATGATACACACGGGCCATTCTGCTCGCTGCTTTTAATGATTTAACATTGAAGCGTGAAACTCTTGTTGTTTCCACTGCGGGCGGGGCTGTTTACACAGGGATGAAACAAACGACAGCCTTGTGATCATCTGCCAGTGTAATTCTCTACTTCGTCTCCTCCTAGGCTCTACGAGAACAAAGGAGAGGCCGACTTCACGGAGTCCTTGAGGAACCTTTTCACATCCTTCAATGACATGATGAACAGTAATTCAGAGAACACTGGCATGGTGAAGGTAGGCCCACTGTCACGTCCAACTGCACGCGATCGCTCCAACTGTTTGCCAAGAAATAGCTGCTGCTGCTGCGTGAATAGTAAATAACTGCTGCGGAGTGAATAATAATTATAATAATAAATCTGCTCTGATTTGCCTCGGATGGCATGCTCTGTAATTGGAGATGCATCTGTCTTGTTAGATATGAACTAATACAGCAGCTTATGAAACATTAATGTGAGGCTTCTGCTCATTGATGATTCTGCATTATCTGTTTTCTTCACCTTTTGTCATGTCTCTTTGTGCAGATTTTCCTGATCTTTACTCTAATTTTCTCTCTGTAACAATGTTAGGCCTGCACATAAAATAAAACAACATATATTAAAGAGCGTCTATAATATGTGCTGAAATGAATCATTCAATAATTTGGGAAATGCACTCATTCACCTCCGGGTTAGAGTAGACCGGCACCACTTCCATGAATGCAAGATATATAGATATATATAAAGATATATATATATATAAAGATGGAGCCAGCTCGCTTAGCTTACCTGTCCAAAGGTAGCACAATCTGTCCCCCAGCGACCCTGAAGCTCACTATTTTTTTCACATGATGTCCTTGGCCAGGAAAGCTGTTTCCAGTCTTTATGCTAAGCTAAGCTAACGGTCTACTTTTCTGTAGGTTCTTCCAATATTTACCTGTCGTAAGACGTGAGAGTGGTATTGATCTGCTCATCCTGTGTATTTCCCAAAATATTTAGCCACACCTAAACGATTAGGGGCTCAGTCTGCAACCTCAGTATGTTTTAAGGTATGGACCAAAATGCATCTGCTGCAAGAAAAATGAAAAGCTGATAAACTCGATGCTTTTTGATGCAGCCCTAATCGTTCACATGTTTCTTGCAGCCACACATTATATATGTTTGTTCTGTGTGTTTTTTCCTCTTCTCTTTCTGTACGTCTGTATGTGTGTGTGTTTGTCCTCCCTCTGACCTTCACTGTCCTGTGGTCTGGGGCTCCTCTGGCCTTCTGCTCTTTAGCTGCTCCTTAAGGTATTTATTTCACTGCCTTGCTCCTTGAGCCTTTCAGCTCTTTCCATTGTTCTGGGATCCCATTGTCTTTGACCTCAAACTCAGTGACTTCAGATTTGAAACAAACCTACAAGCGTCTACATTTTTAAAGGTGCACTTAAAAACTGCTCACACACACACACCTATGTGTTTAGAGATAACATAATCACAGTGTACATGCTTATTGGCACACCTACAGTAGATCCATGTGCACCTTCAACCATGGGCGAAGCTCAGGAGTCAATTAGGAGTCAGTTGCTGTGTAATTGGGTGAGATATTAGCTTTACTGTCAGTAAATTAAAAACTGATCTTGAGGAACGGGCACAAAAGCGAGGAATGCTGGTTTCTTCCCAAGTCCGCCCTTGTGAAAGCACTGTGACAGGTGGAAGCTAATGAGCAGTCCCATCATACCTCCAGTCTGAATCCTGATGAACATCTGGACAGAGCGACACACACTCAGGCGAAAACTTTGAGACACACACACACACACACACACACACACTAATGCGTGCTCACAGGGAGAGGAGCAGGAGACACACAACTCCTCTGAGAATTGCTGTGACACTTCACACAACACATCGCTGCACAACAGGTGGGAGTTAAGTTGTTGCTGAGAACAAAGTAAAAAAAAAAAAAAGAAGATAACAAAAGAGACTTTCCGTTGAAGTGGCTTCTTCAAGGTGTAAACAGATGCAGTTGAGCAGAGTCGGGGTTGTTAACGGAATCAAAGTTAAGCAGCACCGTTTGAAATCCCAAGTTTCAGACTCCCAAACTCTTTCCGTCTGCAGAGAGAGGTGGAGGTGTTGATGTGCACACGCACTAAAAATATCTATTTAGATGAGATTAGATTAAAGCGGCCTTTTTTCTTTTTTGGGGCGCGAGGTCGTGACTATATCCACGTTTTGAAAAATGTAGCATGAGATACTGCACAGTGTTGCTCTGCCCCTGCCTGCAGAAATGATCAGATATGCTCTTCAAAACAAACCTCTGCTAGGAATCCTGCCTGGAGTCAGTAACGAAGACTGTTTGCTCTCTTTTCCAACTTCCTTTGAACTTCGCTAATCACCTTTCACACATTTTCAGAAATAAGCCGTGCTCAATAACAGACGGGATTGTGTCGGGTGAAGTCCGGTGTGCTACGTCTGTGTAGCTAATCAACCTCTGCTGCTGCTCATTTGTCTAAAACACCCCAACCCACCTTGGCCGGCATTGAGCAGCCGGCCATTAGAGAAGGAAGTTTCAACTCGCTTAATCATTCCCATCATTAGTGGACGCTTGCGGGCACAGACTTGATGTTTTTATTGTGGTATTGATGGGAAAATGTAGATCATATCTGGCTGTATCTATCAAGGTATCATTGCAGAGATATTAGATATGAATCCCAGTTCATGTATTAGAAGTCATAACACCACCCACTGCTACTTTTTTTAATAAAGTAAGATGCAGTAGGAAGGAGCTGATGAACTCACAGCCGCTCATGGTTTTGTACAAACACCTGGTGGAAGTATTCCATTTTATTGCTCATTAAATCTAATATTATTCTTGGTCATCAACAAAGCAATTGTTCTAGTTTATGGCCGTCAGGAGGAGAAATGTGTACTACAGCATGCTACTGAGGGGCACACTGAGGACACAGAATCGTACTATGGATAATACTATATATCATAATGTAGCCGACAAAATGTAAATCTAAACTAATGACCTTACAGCTGGACATTATTGAAATGTTTCTTTTATTTTTCTGGCTCAGGGTGCTGCACTGAGGTACATTCCCACCATCGTCAATGACGTCAAGCTGGTCTTTGATCCAAAGGAACTCAGGTAATTTCATGTGATCCATCACATTTTCTAACAACCGCAGTACACCATTCTCCTTTTAAACTCGATGGGGAACGTAGGTATTCATTGGTAGCTGTGAACTGTGATATTTATGTGCTTTTTCTTTTGGTAATGCCTGGCTGTAATTTAAATCTTTCCATGTGTTTCTCAAACTGACGGGTTGTTGCACATAAAACGTTAAATGACTGAAATGTTATTTTGCTGGAGAATGGAAGGAGAAATCTTTATTGCTTGTGTTCTTGGAACTGCCCCGGGAATTAAAATTTCATGTTGAGATGAATCCCGAACGAGCTCATGGGAGGTTTTGTCGATGTAAAGCCTGAGCAGCACCATTTATTTTCTCTCTTTATTCAACGAGCCAGCCCTCTATTGCTGCACAGCATGGGCAGCGACGACAATGCTCAGGTTGACTTGGAAACCCACCGACAGCTCCACTGCGACATACAAAATATGAAATATGAAAAGCACTGTGATATTAAAAATAACGGATAAAAACTGAAAATAAAACAATCAATAATCCGTCAGTATCACCTGACCATTTTCTTACATTATTTAAATGAATGGACTGTACATTTAAAATGGCCAAACTCAAAAGTTTCATTTTATTTATTTATTTTCCAAAAATGAGAGGACGTTGCATTTGTGATGAACGCCTCATGGGTGTGTCCTCGATTTTCTACCCAATTTGAATGTCTTTGATCTGTTATGCTATAAGGACACAGCTCAAAGCCAAAATAGAATAGCCTCATTTATGGAGCGTCATATTTACAAATATTGTGAGGAAAGCTGTTCTAATAATGTATTCGGCGAAAACCTTCAACTGCAAATGAGTCTTTAATAACACATATTTCGGTTTGGTCAATTTGCTAATTGTAAATATTTAGTCAAGACTAATTTGTTCATATTTAGTTCTGATTGTCTCATTAGGAAGGACACGTTTGGAAAATCAGCAGGTTGCTTTTGACCAGACTGAGTCTGTCTGTGAAAACTAAACTACTCTTTTAAAGTTCTAGTTGCTCTGCTGGACGTAAGGACATAAGCTTCATTCATATGAAGGCACATTTTCTGTTCTTTCATTGAAATAATATCATCAAAAGTTGTAAATGTTAAATAAGAAGAGTAGGGAGCAAACAATAGGAGAAATTCACCATCTGAAACCATCTCTATTTTTTAAGTAGTGTCACACTGTATGTAGGTATTTTCCCAGACCTTGGGATGTGCTTTTGCCCGTTCATCTGCGAGCACTCAGCGAGGAGCCCCTTTCGTTCGCCCACATCCAGCAACCTGGACAGCGGCCATTCTCCCTGCAGACTCTGGGCCGCATAGGAGTGCCAATCCACTGCTATCACAGGCCACAGTGAAGCGGGGTCCTTTGTCAAAAGGTGGAAGATAGTCTTCCAGGCCAATCCATTCTGTCAAGCAAGCAACCGACCTCCATTCAGCTTTCACACAGTGAAATTCAGGATGTCCTTCTCAGAGTCTGACACTGATTTCAGGCCAACACATGGTGTTCACTCCTTATTGTGTCTTTTCATGATGAGGCACACACAGATTTGTACTGCAATCAGGAAATGTTGACGTTGAATTATTGGGTCACTCCTGTCCTGGTTGTACGGCTGCACAATTAATTGAATATTAATTGCGATCACGATTTTTGGCTCGATTTTTGGCATGCTCTGCCATCTTTTCTGTAGTTTTAGAGGAAATAACATGAATAAAGGTTTTCTGTGGCAACTAAATAGAAACCGTGGGGGCGTTTCATCTCCTGCCAGAACCTTTTCTTTCCTCCTTGAGCCTCAGCTTGCCGGCATCACAAGTACCTAGCCTCTTCATTGAAGAGAACATGTCAGCTTTATGTGTCTGCCTGAATACAGACTTATCGCTCAGGCTCTGAATAGTTGAATGCCCATCGTGTGTGATCTGGCTGAGCTACGCTGTTCATTGTCTTTTAAAAAAAAAATATTCAGTTGAATAAATATTGTTTACAAGGCTGTATCAAACTAGAAATCCTTCAGGACAGCAACTTAAAAAAAAGAAGAAGCACCTGCAAAATTCCAAAAAATACCTCCGGTAGCAAGCTGTTCTCAGGTCAGTTCCTCTGGGTCAGTTGATGAATCTCTATTGCAGGGGTGGCCGACCAGTCAGAGACTAAGAGCCACATTTTTTACTGTGTTACCGCAAATAGCCACATCATTTTCAACTTCTCAATTTGATTTAATGAAAATATGGCGCCGTTTGAAAGTGAGATAGTGTCACAGTATGTGGACAGAAGAATAGATGTCATGTGACCAGAATGAATAACGTAACATAGTTACAACACATTACATCAATATGACTGAAATTGAATAAATTGCACTCTGTCGCATTAAAAAATCCCTTCAAAATAAAAGCACAGGATTTTTTTTTTTTTTCATGTAAAATGACCGTACTGACAGACTGAAAACGGGTCCGCGAAAAATTCTACATGAACGCAGGAGCCGCATGACACCAGGCAAAGAGCCGCATGCGGCTCGGGAGCCACGGGTTGGCCAGGCCTGCTCTATTGTCTCACACTATATATTGTTCAAGCCTCCAACCCAAGCCAGAATATCTGAAAAGTACCTCTGTGGATGGGCAGGGCTTTTTTAATTGTGTTTTTTGGGTGATTGCTCGTGATGCGAAGCAGTCAGCCAGCTCAAGATGTCTGATCAGTCTGACCTTTTGTCTTCATTGTCCTCCTTCTGTCTCCGTAGCAAGCTGTTCACCGAATTCATCCTCAAGGTTCCTCTTGGTCGCCTGGTGAAACAGAAGCTAGACTGTCTGATTGACATTGTCCACAGCGATCTCTTTACCCATCACGGTGAGTGCGCACACACACACACACACACACACACACAGACTGTACTCACAGTTCTTCAGTGCATGCACCTTCGCTCACAGAGCAGTAATATAGGCAATCACAAACACCACCTGCCTCCTCTTGCCGGCTCTGTGTGAGCCCCGAGTAAAGATCATTGGTAAGGCGTTGTGGAAATCCCTCTTGTCATCAGAGAGAGCTGAGTGATCTCATTGCTAAAATCAACGGGACTTGTCTTTCTCAGAAAGTCAGCATTTACATCGACCTGGTCTCAGCCCCTCTCCTCTGTTTTACCATTTGATAAGAGATGTCCTGGTACCTTTTTTTCTCCTTCCCAATAACTTGATAACTGAACTTAAGGAAAACCGATCCGGTATTGTATTGGTGCATAGACTTGGGTACTCGCTGATATCCAATCCAGTGTTTTAGGCTTTACAGGAGGCATTTCTGATACTAATATATATATATAGCATCCCAACAACACGTACATCATACACATTCACACTTTTATAGCCCATGTGAGCGCCATACTATTCTGGCCATGTTGCGGTGATGTCAAATAAGACAGGCAGGGATGTAGAGATGGTTAATGAGCATCTCATCCGGTCTCTGCAGCCGGGCTAGCCTGCTGCGTCCTGCAGACTGGGTCCTCCTGCAGTGACGGTCGAGGGCCAATCATTTTGCTCCAGGCAGCGGTCCTCTGAGGCCATGTTAGGTCAGAGAGAGAGAGAGAGAGAGAGAGAGTTAAATGCAACGGTTTTAACCCAATGAAATAGCAACAGTGATTTAATGTGGCTGCCGGCCACTGCACGTGTCTCAGAGCGGTCGGCTAACGTAAAAGAAGAGAACAACAATTATCCACTTGCATCAGTTCAGCACGGATGTGCCGAAGAGAAGTTCTGAATCGGCATTTGGACCGGGTGTGATGGGGCATTTGTCCTTGTAAATAATCTAGTTTGATGTTGAATATAACAGTGTGAATGTCTCCACCTTAAAAACTCTGTTTTTTTTTCATATTGTCTGATTTGGTGATAAATTATTGAAGGGAAGTAATAATAATTTGTATTTTTTTTTTTAGCACTTTTCAAGCTGCTCAGTCTGTCACGCTCGGGTTATTACTATTGATCTGTTGCTGGTGTAACTGGAAAGGCAAGCCTCCCTGATGCTAGTGAACGGGTTAGGACTGCGCTGCCGCTCGGCTCTCACAGCAGCTTCACGCGCTCGTGCTTTTGAACATCTCCAGCAGTCTATTAAGCGTATACACGTTTTTAAAGCAGCGATTGAGAAGGCTTAACTGCCAAGTAAAATTGTCAAGCTGAGCTCCACTTTGGAGATGTTTTATTACCGATAAATGACCAGGGCGATGAGCAAATGGGTTAGCCAGACAGTTTTTTTTTTTTTTAAAAGTGGCCTAATCAGCGGTGGTTGTTGGATGCGTCCTGATCCCCTGAAAGGTTCCCTTGCCAGCCAATCCCCTCTCCCCCCTCGTTGGCTGCTCAGTGATTAACATATTAACTGTTTCTGAGTAAAAGCGCGTTCTAAATGAGTATTTTTCAGTCCCTGATGGCCCTTTCTCCAAGGGCTTTTCATGTATACGTTTTGAAATTGAAATGCTCTGTGTCGGATGTGATTGGTATTCATACGCAGCTCACTGCTGCAGATGCAAACTTAATGAACTCAGAAAAAAGAGGGACGTTTTTTTTTTTTTTTTTTTGGAGGCACAACGTCGTGTCACCTTCACCGTTTATGATGTAAAAGGGGAGAGCGGGACGGGCGCATAAATCACTCGCAAATGGGCTCATTGGAAGAGAACAAATATGTCGGCTGCTCGTCTGGTCTGTGTTGAAGGGGGAAATCACTGTAGCGTCTAAAATCTGTTTGCGCTGGAAGTTTGAGGAGTGCGCTCATGGCCTAGCTTGATAGTTCCACTCTGCTTGTCCCGCTCTCGCCCTGCTGCTAGTGTGTGTGTGTATTGTGTATGCTCACATGTGTCCATGTAGGTGTCTGTGTGAGTTACTACCTTTGCATTTTGAGTTTAAAGGAGGCCTAAAGGGAAGGAGAGTCCTGTTTAAAAACAAGGTATTAAACTCTACACAATGTCAGGACGTCCTCAGATTGGAAACTTGCTTTTGAGATTACGAAGCACACTACGCACACACGCATAGAAACACAGTGTTTTAGGAGAACAGCTCTGTTCCACAGCACCAACAATATGTCAGTGCAGAGTAGACGTAGGTTGTCACTTTGTGTCGGGGCGAGCTAGCGCTTGAAAGCTAAACATCCACAGCGTTCCTCTTCATGTATTTACCGGTGGAAGCTTTACGTGAATTATAGCAGCCTATCCAGTGCCGTAACGGAAACACATGAGGCCCCCCTGCAGAATAACCCTGAGAGGCTCCCCCCCATATGTAAGGGATAATGTATTGTCCTGCGGTCATTATCCAAAGATAAACAAACAGGACCCAAGCTTTTCTTTTGAGGGAAATTTATTCAATCAGAAAAACAGCTCAAACAGAGAACAAATGTATTCCAACAGAAAAAAAAAACATATGCTAGGGCCTATCGAACAGCTCAAAGTGAACATATGTTACAAAAACATAACAAATATGCGTACATATAGTCGATACACCGGTAGGCTACTTTGTACAGGTTTGCATTTGAATACACATGTGCGCGTCTTTTAGCAAATCTGTGTGCAAAGTCTTTAACCACGCTCTTTACATCTAAACTGCACGTTTTATTCTCTATGCGAAGGATGGCCAGACCTGACAGCCTCTCTCTTGTGACATGGAGCTTCCGAGATATGTTTTGATCAGTTTTAGCTTGGAAAATGACCTTTCAGCGCTTTCGACAGTCACGGGTATTGTCAGAAATAATTTGATGGCCGTGGCTACATCAGGCACACTTGATAGTATGGAGTTGTTTTATTATTAGCGTGTTTGCTAAACCATAAATTGAGCCATTTTTTATTTCCCTGATGGCGAACTCTAACGCCTGTCTTAAGGCGAGCACCTGGTCTGGGAAGTCCGCGGATACGTCGTCAGAGTATTCAGCAAGGGCACTCGCTGACTGGTGCATATCATTGTCTGACTTTGACAGGAGTTTTCGTGGGCGTAGGAACCCAAACCTCCTTCCCACCTTTTGCATTCCACTGAACCTACGGTGACCTGTGTAATGGCTACGTCTACAATCTGGTAAAACACTGACACTTTAAAGTGTTCCTCGGGATCCAGCAGCCTCTCATCCTCGCATAACTCATCGAAATGCCTCTTGGTGCGCCTGGCGCGTTTTTGAAGAAATGTGGGAGAAATGCCCCTGGACTGGGCAAGATCTTGGGCACTTTCTTTAAGGCTTTGAAACTCCCCTCTGAGTGCAGCAAGGCTCTGTGATACACCGGCTAGATATTCGCTTGCCTGCAAAATATCCACATTCTGTTTCTGGCGGCTCTGTGAAACAACATTTACAGTTTTGAGAAGTTTACCCTGTATAACTGTTTGGAGGACAAACTCGAAATTCTCCATGCTGTGTTTGAGTCCCTCGGCCTCAGCACACTCTTCCTTTTTGTTGGACAATAGACATATTTTTCGTCAGTGCTTTCATCACGTCTTTAAAGCGAAAGCGGAGAGAGCGCACAGCATCATGCCGGGATGCCCAACGCGTCGGGCATAGCCGTTTAAGTGTAGGCCCTGCTTTGAACTCTGTCTCCAGGAGTTCCCATCTTTTGATGCTACCACTGAAAAAAACATGTAGTTTTTGTACACAATCATAGAAATATTTTACCTTTGTTACATTTTGGCACGCATCGTTCAGGACAAGGTTTAAATTGTGAGAAGCGCAGTGAATATAGATGGCGTTACGTTCTCTGTCTGAGATGCGTTTTTGTAGCCCGTAGTACGCCCCACTCATTGTGGCTGCACCATCATATCCCTGTCCTTGACATTTATTGACAGAAATACCCTTCTTCTCTAAAAGGTCAACTATGTCTTTCTCCAAAACAGATACGCTTTGATCATGCACTGCATGGAAATTGTTGCATGCACCTGGCTGAGTTGATCTACTTTGGAAATCTTTCACTATCTCGTTTTGAACCTTCTGTGCCATAATATAAATAATTTCATTTTGAATTTGTGGGCTTAAGTATTTCGTTTTACTTTCGCTGGAAATTAACCTCTGTAATATAGGGTCATATCTGCCGAGAACTTCCATAACGGATAAAAAGTTTCAGTTATTGATTTCTCCTAGTTTCTCCTAGTATCAACAATTCTTGTTAATACCCCTGACCAAAAGTTTACTTTCTTTTGCAGCGGAAATCTGCTCATCAATACTTTGATGTCCTTGCCATGTGTCATACACTACACAAGCTGCCATATGTGAGCGAGTGTGTTCGTGCTCTTTTATTTTTCTAGACAGTCCTTGCCAATCATTTATTCCCGTAGTCCAGGCACTGTTATGGCATGCAGATCTTCTCTCACCAAAAAGCCAATAAATTTGATTTAAATGTCAACGGTGAATGGGACTTTTATTTTGACGGCCACAGAGATCGGGAAGCAGAGGAAGTTTGGAACGTACACAAACCAGGCATCGTTCACATAGCAACAGTCAACTGTCAAATAGCAAACTGTGAAGACCCATTCCCCCGGTACTGGGGGAGCGTCTCAAGATTAAGTTTTCAAATAGTCGTATGAACCACAAATGAGTTCTAATACTTGTATTATTTTATATCATTTTTTCAGAATTTTCTTGTGAAGAAAATGTATATTTAAAAAAAAAAAATGTCATAACATATTTTGATCATAACTATGAACATCCAGCATGATCTAATTAAGAATGGCAGAAAAATGCTTTTCGAGCGGTTTCCGACATGTTCAAAATGTGTGCTTCAGACCCTTACCAAGGTCTCACATACTAATAACACCTCTTGTTAGAAAGAACAGAGCCTAAAGAACACGAATATGCAATGAAAAACCACAGAAAAACAAAGTATTGGGGTCATTTGAAGGCTTTTCAGGGGGAAAACTGTGTAAATCGGTTCAAAAATGAAAAACGTCAAAGTTCTATAAGAAAACTACATTTCCCAGAAGCCAGCCCGGGTGCATTCTCTTCAGTAGACTGCGCATGTGCCGTCTGAGGTCCATTTGACAGGGGAAATGCTGGACCCAGAAATGTAAAATAAAACAATCTCCGACGGTTGACGGAATTTAAAGTTACTTATAGGTGGCTGGTAAGGATCTAGATGGCGCCGTTCGACTCCTACATGCCCGCACGGTCACGGAGATGTGTTTATTATTGAAATTTGATTTAGGTGTCGGCTCAACCCGTTCATCTTGTGCCACCCCTTTGCCATTGTGTAGACATGTAACTGGTGTATTGCTGCTTCATTGAGAGAGCAATTTAATCATCTTCAGTGGGAACACTTTATGTATTTTGGTCACTGCTGCCTTAATCATTGCACCAGCCTTTGGTTAAAAAATTACGAAACATTGCAAATGTTGGTCACTTTTAATGCTCATTGGAGGATAGAGGACTTTGCCCTGGTGCCACCTTCAGCTCAAACTTGACATGTTTTTCCACATTAAATTTAAAGGATTGACAAATTGCGGTTTTCTATAATTTTTTCCCGGCACGTTATGATCACCAAACCCTAGCTAGACTGCATCATAGCTGCTCCATAAACAATAACATTTCCGCTTGTTATTGAGGTCTTGTGAGTGCATTCTTTATTTTTCATTTTTTATAAAAACAAACTGATCAACTCACAAAGTTACGGTGTAGTTTTTTTTGCATAATTGCAAAATGATGGTTTATCATTTGGACCCCATATTTAGTTCACATAGTGTCTTCATGTAGCTTCCCTGTAATTATTTTTGAATAAGGATTATACAAAAGCATTCAGTGTGCAAGATTTCCGTTAGTGAGTTTGATTACTACAAGATAATCTTTTTGTAATGAATGCAATAATCAATTCCTGAGTCATTAAAGTGCAATTTTAACTTCTGCAGAATCTTTTATTTGTTAAATTGCTAATTACAACGTTATGCATTGTCACTGTGTGGAGCCTCTGAAGACATGAAGACATTCACCTCAGTCGAAGAAGCTGCTCTGCTTATCTTTTCTTTTCGTTTGTTCATTCTTTCTTCATCCATCTCTATTGAGTCAATCCATACTGTTACATTTGACATGCAGTTCCTTTAGAAAGGGGTCAGAGAATATAAAACACTGAATGGATTAATGTGTAATACCTCTGGGTATTGTTTATGAAGAGGCCGCCATGGTTCACGCTGTTTATTATGCGTTACACAGTGTGAGGATCGTTGTCCCTGTAGTCGGCCACTGCATGGGGGAGGATTTCACAACGTGTACTGCTTTTTAAAACCTTTCTCCTAGGTAATTTAAAGTTGTATTGAATTTTTATTAAAATAATATCCAACACCAAAAAACACTGGCAGGTAACCAAACAGACATTGATATAAAGGTAGTTATTTGGTTACAATAATGTGGGGGACAGTAGTCCCATTATTCTTTAACCATATAATTTTTCCAGTTTCATCTTTGTTTATGTAACAATTCCCCTATTTTGTCCAACATATTTTCAGTGGAGGAGTTTTAGGTTCTACAACACCCTCGTATAGGGCTCTGTTTATTAAACTGCATCGCGGCAGTTTTTTGTCCCCAGCTAAACATAACTTTAGGTGACCTGGGCAGTTCACATCCAAACCATTCACCCATGTGTCCCAGAACATTTCTCCACAAGGGAGAACCGTTTTATTGAGTCTAGCCGGGGTGAATTATTTGATTGAAAACATTTGCCTCTGGCTTATCGGGGTGTTTTTCCCATACCGTCCTACGGTTTTACTAGCATCGTTATTTACCCAACGCAGGTCTCATACCACTTTGATGCTTTATGAAACATTGTTCAAGGTAGTATTCTATTGGGTTTATTCCTTGATGTTTATTCCTCCCAACGTTTCATTTAAAATGTTCTTGCAGAGGGGTTATCAATTCATATTCTCTCCACGAATCCCAAAAACTGTTCACTTAACCCCCTGGTACTCTGAATATTCTTTCATTGAACCAACTTAGCTCCAGTATTTGTGCCAAGGCCCACACACATACACAAATGCCACTAAGATTGAAATCAGAAGGTTTAATAACAAATATGATAATTTTGTGGCTGACT
The DNA here is from genome assembly GCF_910589615.1 of Taurulus bubalis. NCBI lineage: Eukaryota > Metazoa > Chordata > Actinopteri > Perciformes > Cottidae > Taurulus > Taurulus bubalis. Next base: position 8,557,991 of record NC_136590.1, on the reverse strand, counting down.
GCCGTCGGTCCACGTCCCATGAGAATCCTCTATGGCTTATCTCTGCTGTCTTCCGTGCCAACCAAACACTTTTCACACTGATTAGGTTCAGAAGGTGTTTGTTTTTTTTAAACTTTTATTTTTATTTTGCAGTACCGACAAATTGCCTTTTAAGACTATTTTAGTCCACTGATTTTAATAATGTAATTGCATAATAATGCAAGCACATCCCTCCGAAGAGCAATGTACTTTTAGTTTTCACAAATATTCAGACAAATTGGAATGTGAGAAATAAATGAAGCTGAAATAATTTAAAACCACAAAACCAAAACAATAAATAAAATGGTCTCTCAAGCTCTGTTAAGAAACATGTGCAATGTCTATGCAAAGTCTCATTTTGGAAGTGACAACTCCTGTTTTTTCTGGCATCATGTTGGCCTAATTGTTGGTAAAATTGTTATGTCAATTATGTATAAACAATTGGCAATATTGTTTACATAAGTCAGCAAAAATTATCCCGTTAATGTCCGTTTATCGTACGATAAGTAAATAAAGTAATTATTGTGGCAAGACTAATTGGCTCTGCTCTGAAAATATTGCTGGCTCTGATTGCCGTTTATTCTGACGTTCATGCTGTTGCACTGCAACGATTCCAAAGAATTTTCTGAGATTTCTGCCACATTCAGTTTAATTAATAAATAAACTCTGGCCATCTTTTTAATTTAGGCCCCTGAGCTGCGAGGAAGCCATTAACAAGCTGCGTGCGTCTTCCTCGAGAGTGTGTCTACGGCATATGCCGCACTGCCTCGTGCGATCCATCAGCTGCTCCATGTGTCGAGCGGCGCTGTAAATGTGTGTGTTTGTTGGCGTCCCTGCAGATTGCCGAGAGATCCTCCTGCCGCTGATGACGGACCAGCTGAAGTTCCACCTGGAGAAGCGCGAGGAGCCGAAGGCTTGCTGCCAGCTGCTCAGTGACATCCTGGAGGTGCTCTGCAGGAAGGATGTGGTGAGGAACACCGCTTTCTAGTGTTACTTCCTCCTATCTCCCTCTGGGACAGATAGTAGCATATCAAGGGGTTTCAGGAGCTCCTCCATACACAAGAAGCACGTTTCGACTCTGGCTGTTTGAAAGAATAGCTACTAATCAATGTGCTGTTGCTTGCACATTTTACGGCGTTGTTGAATTTTTGATTTACTTACTTGTAGAGTTGGTGATGGGCTCTGCTGGCCAATCCATCACAGACCCAGTTATGTAGCCAGTCTAAGGCATTAAGGGTGAATCAATTAATTGTTCTTCCAGTTAATCATGTAATGGTTTATTGACATAAAATAACTTACCATTATACCATTACAAGCTTGTTATTGCTTGTTTGGTCCTAACCCCAGAACATTCAATTTGCAATTACTTACAACAGAGGAAAACACATCTGATTATGTCTTCAACTTTCTGAAGCTCAATTATTGGATTAATTAACTACTTGTTTGTTACTGAACTGTATCTTTCTTTGAAGTCCACATTCCTCACACTTGCACGCACTTTTTTGTAGGACGTAGGCCTGGGCGGGGATTCAATATGACAGTTTATCATCTTTCAATGGAATCGTATGGTGATGAAACACATGATACACAATCACGTAATCTTTATTTAAAATCTGTTGATGGAATAACTTGATAATTTTTCCGGTTTTGTTTTTTCGTCACACTTCACCACCTAGTTCAATGCGATTAACGAACTGGACTCAAACTGGCAACCTTCCAGTCACAAGCCTCTCCGACCTTTAAGCTCCATTAACCCCAGAATACAAGAGTGCATCCAGCTCAGGACCGGCTTCTCTCTGCTTAATAATGGTGGAGAATAACGTGGAAAGGTCCACAAAGAATTTTAAATGTTGGTGAAAATAAATTGTGAGAAGCTTTTTCCAACAGCAGTGTGCAACGTTTTCTTCAGTCAACCATTCATTCATTAATTGTTCAACTCCTGCCTACACCTAAGAATTTAACTTAAAATTGTTAATTTCTTTAATTCTGCACTTACGTTCTTGATTAAATCAGAACATATTCTATACTTCTTATTTGTCAAGTATTAAATTCACACCCTAGTATACAAAAGTAGGCTTTACCATGTGATTATTTCATGGAGACTTTTTATTTATTGATTCCAGAAAACGTTCATATTGAATAGCCCTAGATATCTGAAACTCCCCCCTCAGATAGTTCATTCTCCCCCATCGCTCCTCTGTGATTGTGTGAATGTTTGTGTGCACCGACCTGCGGACGAGCTGTGTAAATTATTGAAAGTGAAGGTTGACGCTGCACAGCTCGGTCTGCTTGGAAGATTCCCCCCAAAAGACGGTGAGAAGCCCTGTGCTCACTCAAACTCACTAACGAGCAAGTCCACGGAAAAACCATCCCACTTATGATAACGCTACAGCTGCTGCGTTTCCCTCTCCAAAAAGCCTGGGATTCAAAACATATACATCATTTTGGCTGCAAGCCAAGTTGAGCCATGGACCAAGAAACAGGCAGTTTGAGTTGTGAGCCCAGAAGTCAACGCTGATTTATTTGTTGTGTAACTTCCGTACTCAAAGGTCTTGTGTGTAAGGCGTGGCGCCATCTAGCTGTGAAGTTGCAGATAGCAAGCAATTGAAACTTTTCCCGCATCCCAAGCTTGAAGTAGATCTACGGCGTCCGATGCGAAAAGCTGGAAAAAAAAGCTGTGTGAAATAAACTGCTCAATCTAAGGTATTAAAAACGTAACGACTCTAAAGTAGTTTTGTTGCACAAAGTATTTGAAAAGTAGTTATTGTAACCCAAGCCATAATCTTAAAAAAAATAAATCGAATCAAGTACTTTCCCGTGAAGACAGAAGTATATTTTGAAAAAGACTGCATGCATTCAACAAAGAGAGATTGACTCGTGTGGCTGGACAGTCCTAAGAGATGATATCAAACGAACAGTTGTTTGAAGATACCTTGTCCGTTGCGACGTATTCTTCTGACAAATCTACAAGACAAGCTTCTCGTCCATCTGAATCCCCAACAGCCTCAGAATCAAGGTTTTGGGTTCTTCCAAGACTCGTAAATTTGCAGCAGCATTCAACATCTAATATAAGAAAAAGATGGAGCCACCAATTTGGAAATTAGAAGACATGTTTGTAGCCCTTGTGGCAAATGTAAGAAATTAATGACAATGGATATTTATTTTGCAGGGTCCCACCCAGTGGCACGTGCAGATCGTCATGGAGAAGCTGCTGAGGACGGTTAACAGGACGGTGATTTCGATGGGCCGCGAGTCCCCTCACATTGTAAGTTTGTCTGAATTATTTGTTGCTGTTACAACTATTAGCTGTGTACCTATCACTCGCTCTCTGTTTTCGTCTGGTTGTCACACACACACACACACACACACACACACATGCTCGCAGGTCCAATTTTGTTCGTGTGTGGCTTTGAACATATCTCATTCTCTGTGCCGAGCTGTAATCTAGAAACACCAACCGGGCTTCCCTCCCACCGCCGTGAGCATTATTCTCCCAATCACTCTCTCAGCTGGAGCTCGGAGGCAATTAAAGCACTTATCAGTCATGGTATAAATATGCTGTCTGCTTTATTTCCGTTGGCAAAGCCTTCATCCATTTTCATGAGTCCAAAGAGTCCAATGAATGTCAACTTCTGTATTCGTTGAGTCATGAATATCAAGTTAGGTATTCTCTGGCTCATTGTATTGCATCCTGTTGAGGCTTGTATTAATCAGAGCTGCATCTAGCTGGTGATGCGACTTTGCATGAGACTCAGGCAATAAACATATGTAGTTTTTATTTTTTTACTGCTCACTTAAATGCAACGGAGTGATGAGAGAGTCATTTTCTCCGGACTTCAAGCTTGTATTGGAAAATGGGGAGACGTACAATACCGACTCATTATATTAATGCTATTACTGGCTGGCGTAGCGTCCTTTCTTCCTCCTGTCTGGGTTATTTATCGTGTGTGTGGGCACAGCATCCTCTCCATATGGGGAGCAGCAGGAAACAGCATCACCTGTTTAAATGGAAGCTTATTTGCTTTTATTACCAGTTACTGAGCCACACCAGCAGAGAGTGATTTAAAAAAGAAAAGGTACCCATAGTTATCACACAATAATTATCCAGCGTGTGTTTGTGTGTTATGTCACCATTCTTCTCAGAGCAGGGATTCTCTAGCTGTTTTTTAATTCAATCTCTCCCTCCGTCCGAAGGTATCTCAGCAGTGCACCAAGCGAATCACGTGAACGTGCCCCTTCTCTCCCAGACAGCTGCCTGGAGGGGGTCCAGGACTCCCACGAACTCGCCTTTTCTCGCTCTCTAGTCTTTATCATTGCTGTGCCGGGGGTTACGGGCTCAGGTGGGATGGTGCCGAGAGTCAGAAAAGTAGGCATTTGGAAAAGAGGTTGCTTGCAGGTAGATGTTTTCCTTTTGATCGTGTACATTTCCAATATGGAACTTACCCACCGCACTTTGTGTTAAGGGCTATCAACGCTCATGAAGGCAGCGCACGCAGGCCTCCTCTCTGCTGTATTATACTAAGTGCATCCCCCACCCCCCCCACGTGGTGCAGATAAAATGGCATTCTGTGCTTCCAGCACCGCCTGCTGAATTGCACAAAAGCAGACCGGCCTCCTTTCTGGTTAATCAAACTGCTATACCCATGACCTCAAGTGGCCCTTATTGAAACTATCCACTGTGTACACCGCACTTGCGCTGCAGCTGCTCTCTCCCATACTTCTCTCATCTATTGACAGCATCTTTTATCGTCCCCGCTGAGCCCTCGCCTTTGTCAGCGCCTTTAGCCACTGAACTCAATTGCCTTGACATTTCTAAGTTACCTGCATAATATTTAGCATCAGTGTACAGAGTGTCCTTCTACCCGGTGGGAGTTTGAGGTCTCGTCAAAGTCTTGCCCTTTTGCTTTCGCTCAAACACTGTACATTATATAGTGCTTGGGGACGGAAGCTGCATTTTGAAGCAGCTCCCCACATCACTACTTCATGATCAATAAGGTTGCCGAGAATTTGAACAGCTTTGAGCGCCGGTTAGTGCTGCTGGAAGTGTCACAGCTTTCTAATCAGAGGACTTTTGCCGCCGCTGCCGAGTCTGCAGGCAGATTGCTCCGACAACACCGCAGCCGACTACCGACCTTGTTCCTCTTCGTGGCAGCCTCTCGCATTTAGATTTATGCATTAATGTTCTACTCCCGTCTCCCGCCTCTCTCGCTCCTTTCTCCTCTCTCCTGGGGGTGGTCGACGCAAGAATGTTGATGAGAATGATCACAATGACAGCTCGGGGGCGTCGGTTTTGTTGTGTGTTTGTCACCGTAGCGCTGCGCCTGTTAGCGGCTCACGCGGCATCGCCGCACATTTGCATCGTCGGACATCCCAGCAGGCAGCATCTTTTATATTCATGTCCACCCTCACACAGGAGATGAGTCCTTGTGAATACATTTACATTAGGATAGTAGCAGAAACAGTTTTGTCTGTCCCTGCTGAAATGACCGAGTTCTACCTTGTTAATGCCCTTGAATTACATTTCCCTCTGGATGAGCCATGCAGATACACATGGTGAGTAAGATGCTGCTGGGGAAATCCTCTGCTGTTAAAGTTCCAACCAAACCAATGAAACAAACCTTTGTGTTGTTCTTATTCTGTCATCTTAGCCTTATTGACCTTTTTAAAGTTTTCTTTTGTATGGTCAGCAAACACCTACATGTCCAAATGAATAATACATATACCGAACAGACCGTAGCGTTGCCTGAGTATTGTTTTTTTCATAGCTGCAGTTTTGATCGTTGTGGTGATAGTTGGCCGCAGTGCTTCATGGCTATCCTGCCGATTTACCTGCAGTGTGCAGAAGTAATGGAGAGGAAAGCTGCATGGGAAGGACCTGTGCGATTGATTGACAGTAAGGAACTCAAGGACCATCGGGGCCGGAGCGCGTTCTTCGCTGCATGCACTCGCTGACCAAATACCTTGCAACAAAGCCATCTCAATGACATCTATTCAGATCAGTATCCGGCTCCTTTATCCTTAGCTCTCTCTGTGTATCACTCACTCTCTTTATCTTTGTCTTTCATATCTGTTTCTGTCCACATATTTCTCTCTCTGTGCCTCCCTCCCTCCCTGCCTCTCTCACTCCTGCTGGCCCGACTGCTGCAGAGCTCTCACAGAAAAGAAGCGTAGTGAGATATGGCGCTGAATCATAATGCCTCAAACGTGCACTTATCACTCACTCTCTGCACCGCTCCTCTCCTCCTGCGCTCAAACCTTGACTGAGCGTCCTCTTGAGTATATCGACCCTGCAACAACTCATGCCAGGCGTGTGCTCACTGTCAAAGCCACGTGAAAGCCGCCGGGAGGATGCTCGTCACCTTTAAACCACGGAGGGCTGCGGTTAAAGGGTGTAAGAATGTAAGATGTGAAGCTGCACTGAGGTTCTTGTTTGTACCCTCAGTGCTGTGCGGTTAACATCCACTCGAGGGAAGACCCATGAAGGGGGGCGGGGCAGTGTTGCCCTCGAGCAATATCAGTTCCTGCAGCTTTATGCGTCCATGTGAGGGTGACTCTGCATCTCTGGGGCATTTACTCAGAGCTTTGTCCCCACTTTACCTCACAAGTTCACCTCACTGATGGTCTGCGGCAACATCTGGCAGTGGCATGCACGCACGTGAGCACTAGGACATGTCCGCAGGTCCACGGGCAGCGTTAAAGTTATAATGGTCCGGGGAAAAAATCCTGCTGTCAGTGTAAGCGTTGGATCAGAAGCAGGTCGACTGCCTGCACCAAAAGCCCTTCCTTGCTGATCCCTCTTTTGTATTCTGCTCCGCATTGTGCCACCCGACTACATCAAAGAGACGCAGGGCTGATTTTTAGGTGGGTTTTCAGCCGTATCTCCCGCTTTTCATTTCGTGATTGTCGTGTTGATTGTTTTGCACACTGAATTTTCAAACGAAGCCTAAACGAAATCATAAATTACAGGTTTGGATCACTGGAAATGCAAAATAACGTTCCCTCACTTGCCCTCACTTACCCCACCGTTTTAGTTTTGTTGGCACACGTTTTGAGATATTCGTTTCTGAGATTTCCGCTGACACCTTAATTGCTATTGAGGTGAATGACATTTCACTTGTAGTGCTCACAACATTGAAACATTTCAAAAGCATCTTACCTTTCCAGCAACACTTAATAATAATTCAGACGCCGCAATAATCCTAAACAAATGTAATTCAAGCAGATGCTAACTTTTAGACAACATCAAAGGAAAGTGCGAAGAAAAAAAATGTAATTTGGGTGAGCCGGCCCTTTTTTTTTTTTAAAGGTGCTTTTTACGAGATTGGGGGGATTTTGATTGCCTCTCAACGTGGTGACTCTTGCTGTTAACAGTTGACAGCGTCAACGGTGCTAACAATAGCAAAAGTGCTGACAGAGCTTGCAATGTTTACCAGATGGGAGATCAGAGGACGGTGTTATCTAGGTTTGAAACTGCTGTATAAGTGCAGTGCAGAGCGGCGGCCTTGAGTTAGCCTGTGAGGCACGCTCACGTGCACTAACGGCACGCTCACGTGCACTAACGGCACGACCCGGCTGTGCGAACAAAGCTCAGAGATGCTCGATTACAACACACACAGAGGGCGAGTGACTTCATTCTCTGCTCAGGTTACTCCACTTCTTTATATTACAAATAGTTACTTTAATGCTCTGAAATCTGTGTATTGTACCCTTTAACTGGTATTTGATGAAAGTAGCAACCTATCATGATGCTTCCTCTGCTCCTGCTGTCCTTTTGCTTCGCAAATGAGGTTCAGTCTTTTCCAGATGTTGAGCGCTCTGAAGGTGTCCGTTTTTACTTTTTATTTTGCATATTAAATATCTTTATTTAATTTTTTTATAAACAGTATAAAAACACAGTATTGCACATATTAAATCAATTGCACTTCTTTAAGATACAGATAAACACCTAGTTCTCTTTTGATGCTACAGCATAACTACTGAAAGAAACCTACCCGGCATGTACAAGAGTGGAGGTGTGAAATCACATGTAGCCAACAGAAAGCAGCATGGTGGAGCTTGTGGAGGTCAAACCAGTGGCGTCTAGTAGTTCGCAAGATATTGGTGTGACAGAAGATGCTTCTTTTATGCCCTTGAAACCACTTTGGTGCAGTTCCTATCTCTTGGGGCAGTGTTTTTGGCTTTGCTCCTGCAGGCGCTGTTAACATAATGTTTCCTTTTGGCTGCGTCCCCACTCATTAATATGGTAATAGCCCTATTTGATGCTATACAACATATACTAATATAGAGTAAACGCAATTATTATTTTGGCTGTACATAGTCTCTGTACACTATGTAGAGCTACAACAAGAGTTTTATTAACTTTACAATCAAATAGTTGGGAAGCGATGAGCAGGAGCTAGTAAATAAAGTGTGTGGGGCAGGACACCAAAAAAAAAATGATTTAGTCATTTTCTTTAAAAATTGTTACTTTAAAAGCTAGAAAATCTGCAAAATCCGAGGGTTGTAAAAAGCATGCAAGGCTACACGCCTGCCACCCTGCACTGTAGAAGCCCTGGTTGTGTTCAGAAGTGGCACATTCAGTCTCTGGTCGCTGATGCAGGACGCTGCAGCAATACAATCACAGCTATCCACAGTTACCCCTCACGTGTGCTCAGAAACCAACAGTATTTCTCGGACTTGGGTTTCGCGATGGAAACAATGAGGGATCTTTTAAACTTGATTTTCTCTTCTGAGCCAGAACACCAGTTTTATTCTGATGAGGTTTGATTGGACTTGAGCGTGTTGGGTTTCAATGACTATATGCACTTTGAGGTTAGTAGTTTGATGTATGTTTTTGTAATGCACAGCCCCTTTTACTGCAGCTTTTAATAAATATTTTCCACTAAACCGTAAGATGAATGTATATAGATATATTTAAATTAAAAAAAGTACATTGACGTCTAACTTTGCGAATGTTATTAAGAAAATAAGTGTTATTTATTCATTCTTTACTTCAAAGTCAGTTGATTCAAGGAGACATTTTAGAGATGGATAGAAAGTTGAGCATAGAACTCCAATAAACATCTTCTTCGTCCGTTAGGTCTCTTCTTTAGATATTATGAAAGTCTTCAATCTGTCATAGTTATTAGGTGATCTACATATGTGAGTTAATACTCAAAATAGTTCTTTTTAATTACTCTGGAGAAAATTGTATCCTGAACAGTGTTAATTGTGCTTTGCAGTACGGTGATATGCGGTTGACGTAGACCTCAGAGCATCGTGGTTGAGTTGCCAGCCTCTCCTGGAGGCTGGAAAGAAGAAGAGTCCCAACAGGTGAATAGAAATGTGACGGTCAGCGAACCATTATCATCGAGTAGGACCCCGTAAGACGTCTGCTAGAAAAATATATGCAAATAGACAGAGGGAAATCAAATTTGTCTTTTCACCTTGCTGATCTCCAAATATGTTGCCTCGGTGTAATTTCACACCCTGTTTGAAGAAATTAGTTCAAAAATAACTCTGAATCCATTTGTGGTAAGCATGACATTTTGAATTTTCCACTGAATCCACACTCGTGTCCCATTACGCATCCTGTCATCTCTGACGGGGGAGGAGGGGCACTCTCAGTATCCAGTGGCGGCGCTCTCCATTCGTCACCAGGTCTGCAAAAAGCGAGGGAGATGATGGGAGGATGGATAAACGAAAAAGCGGCTCGGGACGACCGGGCCGGACGCGTAAATCCTGTGCATCGGGAGTGGGGCGAGGAGACGCTTCTGTGTTCTCACAGGAACCAAAGTTTCCAGCGAGCGTGCTTCTTGGAGTCAGCTTTGGACTTGCGTTTCGGGGTGGAGGTGAAGGCCTCCTGGGGGTAAGGCAGGGAGGCGAAGGGGCCGTCCGGCGTAGGGCAAAGCCTCATCATCAGCGGCTGCAGCTTGTCCTCCTGCTGCTTGAAGTCCAGCTCCACACTGCGGCACAGAGACGGGGACACACAATCAGAATATGAAACACTGTTCTGCATGCAGCCATTAACCTCCACCTCATCCAGCTCTTACAATACATGCTGCATTGTGTTGTATTTCAGTAGAAGCTCCTCTGTTTTTCTCATAAATCTCACTCCTTGCTGTGTTAATACGACCCAAACACTTCATATGAGACGCATTAAAGCCCACCGTGCTGTAGTAATCCCTGGAAGACTTTCTTACTGTGAAAAGTTTTCATGATTGAGCACAAGGAATGAATTACTGAGAAATAACAGTATTGTCCTTATATTCACTGCAATAAAATACCGTATTTTCTTTTTTTCAACCAGCCTTTACTTCTCTGAAAAGGCTGCCAACCTGGCTTTTTATTTGAATGGTGGCTTTTATTTGATCAATTTAACCGTGTATATTCTTCCTTCATCGATACTGAAAACCACTGAGGTTTCTTTCCCCTTCACGCTTCTTTTAATCTTAACATGTTTGGACTGCCACACTCTAATCGTATTAAGCATCTACGTTTTGGCCTGATCTCATTGACCCCTGCACTGGCATCTGTCACTGCCCTGCTCAGCCTGGTATAGCGACCTACATTTCCCGCTCACGCCATCTTTATTTCCCAGTAAAACCTCCCAATTCCGACTGTATTTGATTGCATCTGGCGGCCCACTTTGGCTTCCTCCGCGGTTGTTCTTTGCTTTCTCACCGTGACTTCTGAAGCAAGTGTTGTTCCCAGTGAGAAGTGCTGGGTCAGTGAAGGGTGTTGAACCGAAGATCATTTCCTTGGCTTAAACTGAGATCAGGGACCTGGGATTTGATGTGAGCTTTTTAGTTTCGTAGTTTTCAGTTGCTTTGATCACTGCACATGATTACACCATCAGCAAAAGGTGCAAAATTAATTAATTTGTGGATTTATTTATTTATTTATTTTTTTTACACAATCACAAGTCTTTTCTTGTCCGGTGTCCCCAGGGTGCGAGGGGCTTTATCTGGACCAGCCATCATTGTAATCCAACGCCCGCGCACATCTGACTACTAGGTTCTGCTAAGTGAAACTCTGATTACAGCCTCAGCTGTGGGAAGTGTAGAGGGACTTTAATCTGCTGAAGCAGGCTGGTGGGGACTCTCCCGGACAGACTTACATAATAATGCTAGCAGGATCCAGAATGCTGCCGTTTGCCTGTCTGGATGTAGACTTTACCGATTGTGTAGTCGTCCGTCTGCTCTGATTGGAAGACAAAGCATCTGTAATGATTCCCCTTGCTACGTTAGACATCTTTTTTCTTTTCTTTTTTTTTACAGCGACTAGTTCTACATTGAATATAATTGTGTCTCAAAGTACTTCATGTCGGGTATGATTAGTATTACAGGTGAGCCGTTGCTTCTTAAAATATAATTTCTAGGTTATACACATGATGATTCGATGGTGAGACAATTTATAAAAGGGTGTTATCGTAAATGCCTCAGTTTTTATGACATGCGGCAATACCTTTGGGATTGACTAGAGCAGAACAGACGTAAATGTGTCTGACAGTGACTCAAGTGAATATCGAGTGCTGAACCAGACACTCAGCACTTTGCATTTGTTTGACTCAGACCTTTACAAAGGGCCAAGAACACTGCAGCTATTAGCAATAAATCACAGGCTGTTAATTCCACTGGTATCAATCCACTTCACTTTGTGTGAAGTGCGTTACTTTTTTTTGCTCGTGGAGACGGTTGCATGCATGTATCGGCAAATTAGGCCGGGTTGATGTCCAACCTGTAAAATGCAGAGTAACAAAGTGTGTAAACCTCGTGTGGCTCGGTTGATGTCGGGGAGATGAGCATGCGTTCCTTGGAACAACCAAACTAACGCACCTCCATCGAGCGGTTAATGAAACTGACCAATGAATAAGTTACTTGGATGAATTCCTGATTCATTATCTTATCTTATATTTACTGATTGCTTTTATTGTTGCTCTCTTTCTGTTGATTTTATCCGCCTCGCGATATCTATAAAAGCACCTTTTTTTTATTTTTCTTTGGTCCAAGGCCCTCAGCGTCATGATGTATAATAAGCTCATGATGTCCTCTAAAGTCAAACTCAAGCCGCAGCATCAAAGGATTCTGTGATCAATGACCGCGTGTTTAAGTCTAATGAGCGTGTGCAGGTGTCGCACTGTAGGTGTTGCACTATGTGGAATACTTATCTTTAAAAGAAAAAGAAATTATGAACGTGTAGACGCAGGAAGTGACGCAAACATCTCGACCAGGTTTTGGGCATCTTTTGGGGGAAGTGCTGTCGCTTCATGCTGGGTCAGTTTTGTGGGATGTTTCTCATGACTACTTCTCTATGGGCGTTCACCTGAATTCTTCTCCGTCTTAAATTTAGGGATTCTTGAAATCATGACATTAAGTATATCAAGGTGGTCATATAGATAGATAAACAAATACATAAAAACATCTACAACCACCTTTTTTTTTCCATTTATGAAGTAATACTTGTTTAAGATTAAGAAACATATATGAGATAATCCAACACGTTTGGTTCAATCCCGCAGCAGAGATGTGTTTTAAACATCAGCGGCAGCTACAGATCTTGAGTAAATGGCGGTGACCATGGATTATTGATCTGTTACAGATCGATTTATACAACACTGCACATCGCACGTTTTCAATATGCGCTTTGACCTTTGTTGCATGACAATCCCTCCTTCCCTCTCTTCCATGATTATTGTCATTGTTCCATGCTTCACTGCCCAGTCGAACACAAATGTCATGAATTTCAGAGGATTAAAGTTCACGTCTGAGCTCGCATGCAGAAACCCTGTTTGTTCGTCTGTGTCGAGCCTTTATGATCATGTTTGCTTCATCTGACGCTTGTTTACAGAGTGTTCACGCCATTCATCCCACTTAGTACCATGTATGTGTTGTCAGATTATGAGCTGCAATCATTTGAACACGCAACCAGTCTTTTCCAGGCTTGATAAAGCTTTGCAGCTGCATTGTAATCAGACTAAATCCCTAAACACTCTCTTTCTCTCAACGATCCTCAGTGTACATATTTGAACAACCTGTAGGTTCATGATGCTCTGAACGCAACAGTGGTCCCTGGTAGCTGTTTATTTTGTCTTGATTTATTTTGTGTGGCGCTGAATCTGCTCTTTCATTAAATTTGCTCCGTTTCAATCTGCCAGGAGAATCCCACAAAGAGGAAGTAAAGTGGTCTGTGGCTTTGGGACAGCATGGCCAGAAAATGTAATTGAGAAGAGGAAAAAAAAAGAAATCATAGCTTAATTTGGAGAAGAAGAAAAAAAGATAATAATCTCATCTTTGAAACACACTCCAAAGGCCTTTTAATGAAAAATGTATTAGTCTCTACACCCGGCCCAGTTATCAGCATTTCCCTATGAAACTGTCACGAGCCCTGCTGCGTCTCTCCACATTTAGATTATTTTGTTGTTGTTGCCGAAAGTGAATTTTGTTGGCATTTCCCCGTCCCCTCGCCGCCGCTCCCCTGAGCGTGCTGTCGGATCAGAGCAAATTGAAGAACGCACTTTGGACCTCGTCGGTCTTTAACCTCTCTCCCACACTTGTTCTGGCGCTTCCCTTTGTGTCTCCCTCGCTCATGCCCACTCTTTCCCCGTCATGTCACTGCTCTCCAAAAAAAGTGTATATACAGAAAGAAAAATAAAGTGATTCATTGACATACACACCCCTCACCTGCCCTTTACCCTCCTTTAAGCATCTGTGAGTCTTTATCGCTCCACGTCACCTCCATCCTCTCCCCCTCTGCCTTCCTTATCTTCCCCGGGTGCGAGTGTGCTTCTCCCGTCTGTCCCCGCCGTCCCTTCGCACCGTTTTACCAACCGAGGATCACTTTTGTAGCCATGGTAACCAGCTTGCCACCATGTTGGAAAACATCATTTTGATCGCACAGAAAGAGTCTCGTCAGGCGGCAGGACAGCCTCGGCGCTCAGTAATTTCCATATGTTGTAATATAATCGGCTCGTCAGCCTTCGGCGGCGCTTAATTGATTTTCACAGCCTCGTGCGATTTATTGGATATTTTTTTAAATATCTATTCCTTTTTTTTTTTTATATATATAGTATTTGCACTGCACACAACGTTATTCAAAGAGTGTTTTACCATCAGGATAGTGTGTTTAATGATCAGCTGTTGCTGAATTTATCGCAAGACCAAATTGGGTTTATGGGAAATGACTCTGGTCCATTGTGAACAATGACACCCGATGGTGCGGACCTCCGCCTTCCTTAATCACAACCACTTAAATCCATCTCCCTGTTTGATCAGCACATTAGCCCACATAAATGTAGTGTGAGGAAAATTAGATTACAGGGTTCCCGCGTCACGACTTTAACGCCTGTGGTTTTAAAATAAGCGGAATGCATTTCTAATCCCCGGCTCGTTTATCTCTCTCTCTTCCCATCCCGCCTCCCTCTGTGTTTGTCTGCGTTTCTGACTCCTCTCCTGTTTTTCATTCCTCACCACCTTTCTCAGTCAAAATATATATTACATCACCTGGCAAGATGGAATGAACTGCAATAATCTTTTCATCCCTTTCGCACCTATTCTGTTTCAATGTCACGCACGCTGTATTAAGCGGCAAATCCCCAAGTTCACTGCGAGGAGGAGATGACGTATGCCGGAGGAACCGCGAGACGGCGAGCGGAAAAGTGACGGAGGGAGGGATGAAAGAAAAGACAGACCGAGTTTGCGATGGTTCGAAATGAGGAAAGTGGGACCAGACAAGGACAAGAGGCGGTTTGTGTATTCTGTTCGAAGCTCCCGCCTATAGTCCACGGCAGTGTATCGATCCGGGGCTGTTGTTATGCTAAGGATGGGCTCTGTGATGATGCCATATACTCTGGGACAAATTGATTATGCCGAAGAGTGCATGGCTGGCTCCTCTCTGGGCGGCGTTCAAATTATTTATGGGCCCATATGTCCACTCGGGTCATGAAAGCAGCTACATCATAAATACAAGAGGTAGGGATTTAGCCGAGAGCGTTGATGCTCTGCCCGAACCCGATTGAGCCCTTTTTATTGTTTTTAGTTGAGCAAGAAGGCTTTGCACTATAATCATGAACCTAATAGTGATTAGATTTGTTTTCGTTGCTCCTCGAAAATCACGTCACTGACATTTGTTTTCACTGCTTTCACTTACTTTGAAAATTTGAGTTTTAGATCCGGCTAAGGGCCGAGGTCAGACTTTGACAAAAACTACGTGGGTTTGTGTCGGGTCAGTCCGGCTTTTTTGGGCCCCCCGACTATAAAGACATGAACATACAAGACAACCCTAATAGATATGATAGACAGCTATTCTTCCCACGTAAGTGTGTGTTCCTCCAGAGCTCTGCTTCCTATCCTGTGTTCCTCCACTTCCAGAGGTTGTTTTCATGGAGATCCAAGTAATTAGATTGCCATGTAATCCTCCTGCCTGCATGAATACAACTGCTATATTTGAGTCTGTGTCCAATCAACACAATTTACCATGCCGAGTGAGTCTCTTAAAGGAGAACCCGGGTCAATTAAACAGATTTCAAACATCTCATTTCTGCCCTTTTTTTATCGAGTTGAAATGTTGCCAGGCGCCGGCAAGGTTTGTCAAAAACGAGCATTCTGTTTGGTATCGAGTTTACTCTTCCTCCACAGATGAAGCGGTTCAATTGATTGTGGCACCAAATGTGTTTTGATGTTAATATAGCGCCTGCTTGAAGGCAGTTGTCAGTGCGTGTGCGTGATCAGCACCGACCGAGTCTGACCCGACTTCTTCTGTGACGTCATCATACGACATATCGGTTTCCCTCTGGGGATTTTCAAGCGCAGGTAAAAAAAAAACTAGATAAGAAGGATATGTCAGCCAACTCACTGGCACGTATTGTATGTATAATTGGCTCATTCAAATGGGCAGACTTAATCATAGCTTCTATTGCAGCCTATATTTTGCATATTTTAAACCCTTATTGGGAATTCATGTCATGGTGATTATATAAATCAGACACCTTTCCCAACACATCAGTGATGAGTGTAGGGTACACCCTGAGCTGCCAAGATGATCTTGACAAAAAGAACCGTAGAATGGATCGCTCATATGTTATGTTTTTATTTATTTTTAATTTAGAAGTGTTGTCATGCTGCGGTTTGTGCTCACGGATTCAGAAGGATGGTTAGCGAACGTCTCCAGAGTCCGGCACAGCCGGGCAAGCACAGTTGGTCTTTACTCAGGCAGGCAGAGCGGAGATGGGGATTGAGGATCGGTAGAGCAGAGAGAGAAGGGCTCTCTCTCTCTCTCTCTCTCTCTCTCTCCCAGGGCCAAATCACGCAGAGTTACCATTAAACATGCTGCTGACTCATTTATAACACCAGGCGCGCTCCCATCTCCGCAGTATGTCCTGGTGTCATCCATCCTTTTAACCCTGTCCTCAGCCCATTGCCCCTTAATTCACCCATGCCATGTCGTGCTCTTCCAGTGTCCTTCACATCATGTGCCGTAATTCAGCTCCCTTCACGTCATCTTGCTGTCATTGAATCATTGCGAAGGCGCCTGTGTTTTTGGGGGGCGCAGCTGCGATGTGAGCGGTTTGACGACGAGACCCAGCTTCCTCCGCTCATCGGAGGGAACAGAGCTGTGCACCGCTCCTTCATTTCATCAGGAGCTGATTGAAGTTTGGCCAGAGGCTTATCAGTTATTGAGAGCGGTAGATAGAAAAATTATTTTAAAATGCTCTTCAGAGGCGAAAAAGTCGACTGGGTGGAGCAGGAGTGTCCACTAAAACACGTTATATTATTTATCGCTTCTCACCTTCCCACTCTTTAAATATCTTTTCTTTCCCCCCCCCCTTCAACTTTTCTTGTTTGACTGAGCACTTAGAGCACACAAACACGCAAACATGCACATACTGGTTTGTCTCGTGCATTTTTCACTGTGAGCAAAGGGCCCTCATGGGGCCTGCAGACTGTCAGTCTCACTGTGTATCAAAGAGGAAGGCTCAGGCCTGACGGAGGTGTCGGAACCCGCAAGGCTCTATTGAGCGGTCAGGGCCGCCGACGGTGAACTTTGAGCTGATCCCACACAGCTTCATGTCAGGGCTTTAAATAGAGGTTATTTATGATACCATGGTTAAGAGTACACATGCTAAGCATCAGCATATTAGCACTGTCTGTCGCTGTGAGCATGTTATCATGCTGAGAGTAGCACTTAGCTGTGTTGGATTAATCCGTGATTTTCTTTCTTTTAATCTTTAAAATGTCAAAAGATATTGATGAATACCCATCACAAGCCTAAAACGACCACGAGTCACACATTTTACGGGATTACATTTGTAGCAAATCTTCACCTCCTGAGAAGCTGGAACCAGACATTTTTTTGTCAATTGTTTTCTGGATAAACTACTAAAATAATAAAAAAAAAATTGGAGCCAATTAATATTCTGCCGGCCGACTAATCGATGCATCAACTTCCTGTCTCGGCATCATTTCATGTACCTTAAAACATTGACACACAAAGAAACATTTCTAGCAAAGAATCGACACATGCTAACACACACGCGCATACCTTCATGAAGCGAGAACTGTGGACCCTGGTAGACTAATGACTCTGGTAGTCACGTCTATACTGGCTGTCAAATCGATTGAATTACATCTGAAAGTATGCAGAGGCTTATCTGGCTCGGCAACAGCGATGGCATTTCATGACGTGCGGATGGTAATTCATTTCACCTTTGCTCACTCCTTCTATAGCATGTATGCTCTCTGCTTTTCAACCTTGCGCCCTTTTGCCTCTACACACACACTCCAGTGATTGAAGGGGTGTGAGGGGACAATGGCAGAATCAGACAAAGATGTATGAATAGAGAGAGAGTGTGTGTAAGTGTGTGTGTAAATACCACACGCCCCATGTGCAGAGTAACAGCATCCACATTAGTCTTTCATCCCGTGGCCCTTCTCCTCCTCTCCACCGTCCCTCCCCCCCACCCCCCACCTGTTCACTTTCCCTCAAGGAGAAAGGACAGGGCACGTTTGGATCACCGTGTCTTTGAAGAGAAATGGCCACTAACCTGTAAATAATGCATGCGCTGTTCCGGCACGTGTCGCAGTTGGCCGTGTCCTGTCCTGTTCGATAGGTGAGTCTGCGGGGAAGATAAGAGTCGTGAATGAGTAATTACGGGACTTGTT
Organism: Taurulus bubalis; assembly: GCF_910589615.1. Taxonomy (NCBI): domain Eukaryota; kingdom Metazoa; phylum Chordata; class Actinopteri; order Perciformes; family Cottidae; genus Taurulus; species Taurulus bubalis. The sequence goes on along the minus strand of NC_136590.1, from coordinate 8,539,836 downwards.
AAGCTGCTCCCTCACACCTTCCTCTCTCATCTTGTTTGTCATCCCTCGTTAGCGGGGCCCAAGTAAATGGAGGTGTCGAGGAGTCACGCTGCCCCTCCTGAGTGGCCTGTGTCCGGCAGCCGGGGCGGAGAGAGCGCAGTGTCGGCCATTAGCCGCGGTTGACTGATTTTGAGGTCAGATAAGGCAACGTGGTACACTGGAGGAGCTTCTGGGCTGCGGTTTTGATCAAGAACTTGTGTCAGGGAGGAAGAGTTTCATAGAAACCTAATTGTTCATCTGTGCTTTGAGCACGGTGCATTAACAAAGCAGTGGCGGTAGATCTACAGCAGATATGCAACACTTATAGTTGTCATGCCACCCCCAGCCGGGTCCCGCCAACATTACCGGGTTGTATTTGAGACATTTTTGACAAGAAAAACGCATTAGCAGTGTTTCCGTTTAATTGCAAGTTTAAATGGTTCTTTCATGTCGGCTCATATTCACCGTGTTTCATTGTGTCTGGAGACGAAAAGACAAGCATTCCCAAGTTCTGTATCCAGGAGGACGCCGACAGCAGAACCAGCTGATTAGTTCCGGGAGTTAAATGTTTGCAGTGTCAGAATTGATTTGGCAAAGGCGTTTCCATAATCCATTTAGTGCATCAACTCCTTTTTCGACAAAGGCTAAAATCACCTCGAGCAAGAGTACAAACTATTCTCTTACAATTGATGATGTTTTATTGAATTTTGCCGTTTCCATGCATCTGATCTAATCCGATGAAAGAGAAAAGCGATGTCTATTAATCAGCCATACGGCTACTCTTTGTGTGGATGTTGACGACTAAAATGCAGCAATAGTTGTTACATTGCCCTTCAATTACATTAAATGTCCTTTTTAAATAATATCACAACTAGGTTAGGCTGCAGCTAATGATTATTTTCATTATTGATTAATCACTTCAAATTTCTTTTATATAAAATGTGAGCCCAGTATGACCTACTCAATCAACTTTTTTTAATATCAAGGCTCTTTACTCACAGCAGAGAAACTTTTGATGAATCCATGCTGGAAAATATAGTGTTGGAAAACACACAGTAACAGTTATTAGCTTTTCTATAACCTTTCATTATGGGAGAAAGATGAAATGGAAATGAGATGGCTCCTCTAAGCAGATACAGTTTGACAGTTTTTGCTTTAGACAGCCGCCCTTTGGCTTCATACAGCCAGCCCGTCTTAATTTTATTGTGATATCGATTCACCGAATTCACATCCAAACCCATCAATATCCTATTATATTATATCCTGTGTGTCCCTGTATCGTTCTATTATCAGTTTCCTCCGAGATAAAAGATGGTCATGAACCAAGTTGCCATTATAGATTCCTGTGTCTCAGGGGGCGACTAAAGACCAGTACTTGGTTACATGCTTCAAAGGCTCAATGGTTTTCTTTATTGGATTAGAGTGTGGAAATGTGCATATTGATTGACAGTGATAGTTTCCTCTTATAATTAATGACATATTACAATGTAAGTACTCTGGACTCACTTCTGCTGTGTTTTTTTTATGGTTATGACCTGCACCGCTGCATCAACAGAAGGCAGTCTTGTATTGCCAGGACAACTGTGCTGCTATTTATTTGTTATCGTCCTTCATCAACTACTTTCCTTGAGTCGCACATATTGATTACCAACATCTGTGAAAACTGACAGATCGATCAATGACAATTTAAATCAATTGATAGGCTAATCAACAACATTGTAGGTGTACTCGACAAAGAATTTATTTGTTCGAGGTCGGCCTTAAATTCAATTTCAGGCGCTCACAGGAAGGCAAAACTGCCGCAACGTGTCTCTCTAGAAACAATGTTCTTGTTGACTATTCTAGGTGGAAACGTCTGGTTTTTAGTGAAACATCTACATAGGTGTATAGAGGCCCATTTCCAGCAACTATCACTCCAGTGTTGTAATGGTACATTGTGTTTGCTCATCGCATAGAAGACTAACGGATGATTAGAAAACCCTTGTGCAATTATGTTAGCAGACCTGAAAACAGTTAGGCTGGTGAGAGAAGCTATACAACTGGCCTTCCTTTGAGCTAGTTGAGTATCTGGATCATCACATTTGTGGGTTTGATTATACTCTCAAAATGGCCAGAAAAAGAGAACTTTCATGTGAAGCTCTCCATTCTATTCTTGTTCTTAGAAATGAAGGCTATTCCATGCGAGAAATTGTGTAACTTTTGAATGGTAGTGTACCTTTCTGTGAGAACCACTGGATTCTTCCCATTGAAGTGAAGGAGCTAACCTGTACAGATAGTTCTGGTCATTCTCGCAGTAGCAGAGACATGTTTCAGTTGTCCCTCAAGGACTTGTGTCACTCTGCCCATGAGGCCAATACAAATTAAACAGCTATCATACGTTTCCTCTCCTCATCTACTCATTTCTGTGCTACATGCTCTGACAAGAATGCGTGAGGTGTTTATCATTATTGTTATTCAAGGCCCTCGCCTAATGAGCTAATGGAGAGAGTCTGAGAAGAGGACGAGTCCAGTGATACGGGGAAGTTTGCAGCTCGGATTAATTTTAATGAACGGACTTGCAATTTAAACGGTGGGTGAGAGTGCCGCAGGGGAGTTCAAGGCTGTCGATGGGATACACGGCCTTTGGAAAAACTCACCCTTATTCTCTTTATTGCTCGACGTCGTGCTGTCTAGATCTGTTTCAATGCCATCTTTGGTCCTTCGCCACCCCTCTCTCACACTTGAGTTGATAAGAGAAAATAAGGCAAGCCTCCCTGGAGAGAGCGAAGCCAGAAGTGCCATTAACAGTGTATTTATCAAGCCTACCCCCCCCTCCCTCTGTGCTACGAGGTGAGCTCTCCCAAAAGGTCACTGAGTGGGTGGGAGTCCAAAGGCATAACAACATGCACACACACACACACATACACACACTGTGTTAATAGACAACTAGCTAACAACAAGTCCCCATGAGTGTGATTAATTGGGTCTGGCCTGCCAACATGGGCTGATGATGCAGCACATTTATTCCTGAGCTCTGTGCTGTCGGACGCAGCCGACGGCGTGCTTTGTGAAGGATGCCACGCAGCTCTGGTGTGTTGTATGCCCCGGGCAGGGCCGCACCTGAGGGATGTATGCGATTGAGTACTCGCATGCATGGTGTGTGTGTGTGTGTGAGGCGAGTCAAATTCCTTTTGTTCCCGCAGAAGCTTGGTAAGAGCTGCTCAAACAATCTATAAAGTTCTAAATAATACAATAACCAGGTGCAGCCTCAGCCTTCTTTGTCACACTCGTATACTTCCTTTCACATGCTTGATTTCTCGCTGAGTAGCAAAGTGGGGGAAGTCTTTTTGGGGGTCCGTAGGCGCTGTTTGTTTACTGCATTGACGAAGTTGGGTGACTTGCATCCCAGGTGAATCATCCGCACAAAAGATACTATTGTAGAAAATATATATATCCTTCGTCAAATGTAAAAGATGCAAGTTTTGCACAAAGCCACGTCAGAGCAAAGATCAACTCTGAATATGTTGGAGTATTTCAGTCCGAAACCCTCAGTCGCAGACACTAAAATTCTGACTCAGCAGTTTCAGGGCGAATTGTGCTTTTTATTAGTCTCAGCACATTAGCCATTGGATTTATGTCTGAGGAGCATGTCGTGAGCACATGCGTAGTGATGAATGCGCACAGGGTTACATTTCCTTTCATGAAAAATGACTGTCGTATAACATAAGCAGTTATATATTGGATAATTTCGCTCAGTTCACCTATAGCCTGAGGGCGCTCCTATTTGTTGTGTCAGTGACATTTATGTAAGGGGAGCATGGAGCTAATGTAGTGTGACTAAAGCAGCATTAGGTGTCTTGCTTGGTTGCAAAAAAAAAAAAAAAGGAAACGTGTACAGGAAGAAGAAAAGTAGCTTTTCAGTTGGGCTCCGATGGATTACAGGAGGCTTACTCTGCTCACTGACTTAAACTCAATGTAGACTTTTGTAATTAAAGTATGGAAAGACAATGTGCTTTTTTCCTTTGTGTTTGTGACCAGACGGCACCATTAAACAGGAGTCACTCATTTTTATTTACGCGTTAAGTCTCTCCTCGCTCCCACCTGCCACTTTAGACACATCTGATGAACCAGATGTGCTTGGCAACACAGAAAAGATGGCTCCCCATGCGGCACCACATGTCCACCTTTTTTATACTCGCGACACAGTTTGGTGACGAGGTACAAGATTGAAATTAGTATTTTTTCTTCTCCTTTTTAGATGGCTTAAAGACCCACTGTTGTAGGATCTGCTCCTCGCTCAAGCCCCGTTGAGTCGGAGTCAAACGTTGTCGTTTGGTCACGTTGATATTGAGAGTTTTCTTTCATCTACTTTAAAGCGTTTGTGTTTGTGAGGATGTTCGCTTGGCAGGCGTGTCTGTGGTTAATTCCCACAGGTTTTTGGGACTCCAGGTTGGTGTAATGTCGATTTTATATGGATTTTCTCGCTCCGTACCTCTGCACAGTGCTGGTCAAACAGATTGGGATCTGAGTGCAGAGCCCCAGCAATTCACTCAACAAATTGGCCATTTTGTTTGCCTCATCCTTTTGGATAGACAATCCTCTTTTTCAGCGGTGTTGATGCTATCTACAGCCCTTTTTGTATATACTCAGTATCCATTGGAGAGTAAATTACTTTTTCACAGGCTATGGCTTTTTCAAAGGCCTTGGACTTACTAGATAAACATGGCGTGTCGCTGGATAAGGCCATTTGTAAAATGTCTAGCTCCGTATTTTGTGTACTTTTCGTAAAAGTCAGAATGATATAAATTTTTTCATCATCATACCAATACTATTCTCATATTTAGACATATTCAGTACCTATTTACTCTTAATGAAACCACTGGGTGCTACACGCCGCTTTAATGCAAATACTGATCACACGCACATGGTTACGGATTCGGTTCCGTTCACAAAATAGTGAGAACTTGTCGGTTTCACATGACTGGTCATCAAACCACCGGGGCCAAATTGGGTGAGATGAATCGTCTGTGAACAAGGTCTGCTGCAGCGCCGTCATATCTGGAGGGAAATCATCGCACAAGGACACCGTGCTGTACTCCCACTGCAGGGCATTCAGGTAAATGCCACATCATCCCGGCAAAAGAAAAAATAAGCTACATCCTTCTCAACTATCTATGTTCATCAGGCACGGTTTTGAGGGGCAGCTGTCCCATATGCAATCTTGTCCTTAAGATCCAGAAATAAAATGACACATCAAGAGGACACTTCTCTTGCTCTGCGCCTCTGATGTTTCCTTGGCTTTGCCCTGTGAACACCAGGCCTTTTTCCCCAAAATATATTTTAAAGATATGTGACGTTTCTTTCTCTTTTTTTGCCAATGTCTGCCTGATGGCACTGTGAAGTAGGGGGGCATTAATTTCAATTCACCGGATCAGTGGCGGCCCTGATGCTGACCTTATTAAGCATATTTGGTATCAACCATTAGCTGACTGATCCACGGTTTCTTAGTCAACGTTAGACAATTCTGTGATCAGTTTAGTCACAGTGGGCAGCCAACTCCAGTTTTTTACTGCTACAACAATCTCTGTTTCAAATGAGTTCTATGCAGTGAGCTGTGCAGATTTTAAAATGAGTAAAAAGAGAACATTGATGCTCGGTTTCGCAGGTACCCCGAGTGAAGTATTAGTAACGGTATCGGGAGAGGAAAAAGCCCAATTTGTGCATCTTTTTTGTGAAGCATTGGCTATGTATGCACCTTCCGCCTAGAAAAAAATCCTCGTTTGTGTAAACATTCCTGGCAAATAAACGTCTGATTCTATAAGTAAGATGTCTTACCCTTCTCTGTGGGCCTCCCCCTTCTCCAGTTCCTGGATGACCCCCAGCAGCACCTTGATGGTCTCTTGGCTGGAGCTGATGAGATTTTCCATGGCCTGGAGCTGTGCTTTAACTTCCCCGTCCTGTTTGATAGGCACTATTTGCTTGCAGGCCTCCTGTGTTTGGCCGGGCGCTGCCCCACGAGCCTCGCCACCTCTACAGGGTGTCAGAGGCTCATCCATGCCCCGTAGAGGCCGGGCAGATAGCTGTCCTGTGTGGCACTGTGCCTGCGTTGTACAGCCTCCGCTGGTACGTGGTAGCGTCTCACTCTGCACCCCGTTGAGCTGCAGGGCTTTCTTCCGCTTGCTACGCACAGACGGACTGTCCAGGCACTCCACCTGCGTGAGGGAGTTCCAGGAGATGGGGCCCGTAACCTTGGAGGCCCTGTCCGGCAGGGTCCGGGACGAGCCCTCCTCCAGATTGAGCAGCTGCCTCTTGGCCGAGCGGTCTGTATCGGCCTCCCTGTGTTGTAATCCTGTCCTGGCTTTGGCTGGGACACTGCAGAGCTGGTACTCAGCCTGTGCTCCGGCTCCGCTTCCTCTCTGTGTGTCTGCAAGGCAGTCTGTGTCTGCAGAGCAACTGAGCTGCAGAGCGTCAGAGCACAGGCCATCAGGTGCAGTGTGCTGCTCCACTGTGGCAATGCACTCATTAGTATGGAGCAGAGCCCTGGTCCTCCGGACTCCACTCCCCCCGCAGGCTCCCTCCTCCTCCTCCTCCTCATCTAAACCCTGCTCAGCAGCCTTGGACTGCTTCACCTCCATGACAAAACCGTTATTCTGACCTCTGTAGGTTTCCACGGCCGCCACGTGCTTAAATGTGTGGCTTTTCTTGCGCTCGAAGGGAAAGGTCTGATAGCGTTTCTTCAGATCGGGCGACGTCTGCACGCCTGTGCTCCTGGTGACGTTGGGGATGGACCGGCGGGCGGGGACGGTCATGTACTTGCGGTACGCCACTTTGTAGGAGATGGGCTTGCCGCCTTTCCCCGCTGCCTGCAACTCCGCCTCCCGTTGCTCGTTCTGTGCTTCGCAGATATCCTTGAAACGCACTTGCAGGGCCTTGTTCCTCTTCCTCACCTGTCGACTGGCTTCCAGGGAATACTTCACCTCCAGCGCCAACGAGGTGGAGGGCACGGGCGCTGCCTCCGAGTCAGTCTCTGAGTTGGTGAGCATGCATTTGCCACCCTCCTTGCTCACCATGTTTCCTGAGAGGCATGGAGAGAAACGCTGTGTTAATCATTGATAATGAATGGCTTACACAAATACCCAGCCTGGCTATTACATCCTACTTGACAGAACCCGCCCGCTCTCTAAGCTCAGGGAGGAGGGAGGAACCTGTGCAGTTATTTAATGAATATTATCAAAAAGTGCTTTTATTAAACATTTGTCATGAAACCTAAAAAAGCATCACAAATGGGAGTTTTAAAGGAGAAGATGTGTCATATATTTTCAGATACATCACCTGATAACTGAGTAAAACAGGGATAATGAATGAGTTAACATTTGAAACTGAAGGTGTGATGTCTTACGTTTACATATGCATGCACAATATATTTATCCTTGAAAGAAAACCATCATTTCCCTTTTAGTACCAGTTGGCAAGCGTCTGTTATGCTTGCCAATCCGTCTGTGTTTATTTACTGAAAGACTGCGAGCGATTTAAGCAAACCCTAAAAATATTCTTAGCAGATTTCCATGGCACATTTTAATCATCGCTGTGAAACCAAAAACTCAATATTAAGCATACTTTTCATTTGTTTATTATTGCCAGCTCTGACTCCCACTTTCTAAGTTGATGAGTGTTTGTGTCTCAGTTTGTAAGGGAGCTATCACACTTACTCTCACACACTCAAATACACTACAGGCTACAACAGTAGCTGTGGATTACTGTAGACGGCGCCTGAGGTCTGCTCTCGGTTTATCTCTGTGGCTCATTAGGTTCAGCAGGATTCTTCACTGTCTGACCTTCCCCTCTTAATTAAGTAAAAATAAGATTGTGGGCCTATTTGGGGGCACATTTTCACTCTATCATATGGAAGTATGGGTTGTGTTCATTTTCCATTTTCTAAATGAACGAAGACAAGAGAATATGCTAAACAATTGGTACTTGCAAACAGACAAACTTTTGACAGAACTATGCAACAATCCCCCGAGGAAAAGCATCACAAGCATAAGATGTGAATATGAGATATGAATTATCTTTCCCCACTACCACAGGTATGGTGGGGGCATCACAACTCTGATGCTCTGACGGAAATATAATTATCCTTCTGCCTGCTGATTTACAATAAGCAAACACTCCACACGCTCATGCAGATGCTGAATCAGATAGGATTATAATTATCAGTCTCAGCTTATCTGCCATCACTGCTCTCTGTCAACTTCCTGTTGCAAACCTTTCTGTTTACTCACACGGGAGCGATAGAATGGACATTTTGTCTCACCATCTTCCCCATCATTTTATCGCCCTGGCTCTGTGTTATTAAATTATTGTCTCGGTCCAGTTCTGCTCTGAGAGGGACAGCCACCTGTCTATTTTAGCGAAGATAACATGACAGTTTCATCATCCTACACATCAGCCTCCAGACATTGATAGCCTTGCTGTCACACAGTTTCATCTGTAAATTTAGCAATATTACATGTTGGCATAAGAATTCAGTCATTTTTACTCTGGCAATCTGCTTACTAAGGACATAGAAGCATTTTCTCAGAGTGAATATATGAATACAAGACCTCACATTTCCAGTGAAGGCATACCCAAGATTATGATGTTCCTGCTTCCAGTGTTCTTTCACACGTTCTCCAAAAGCATTGGCACTCTGTTTGTACAGGTCCTGTCAAAAGAAGCCCATGTTTGAAACTTTTGGGCCCAGCAATGTTGACTTTCTTCCCCTGAAACCGTCCAATCATTGTCCAGTAATGGCACTGGAAACTCTGCCTGAGAACAGCACAGCTTGCCTCACACAGACAAGTTTGAGATGGCAGCTTTCTGCTGTGCAGGCAGATGTTTGTTTGATTCTCAACAGACAGGTAATTAATTACCAATGTGTCTGTATGACCAAGGAGTACAGCGCTATGAAATGCATGTGGAACACGACTACACGTCCAACTCGGAGGAGGGCATTAGGAAAGATGTTCTGCCAACAGAAACTATCAAAGTACAGGCACCTCAGAAAATATAGCTCTTTAATTTGTTGTGATGTATGTATAATACCTCGCATCCTGCAGTACAATTTTTCAAGTTCCCTCAAAGTAGTGAGAAGTACCCACTCCAGGCACAATGAAATGCCGGAAGAATTTGAAGAAGAAAAAAAAAAGCACACTGTGTTATTATAAGTGGAAACAGTCTCAGCAACATCTCGACCTTGTATTGAATTAACATTTCTACGACGTAAAGAGGAAAGCATCAAGGCTGCATATAGCAAAATCCAATGCATTAATTTTCCATGTATCAACCCCAGCTGGGCAGCATTTGAATCATTTCAGACAAAGATAGTCTGACCCACCCCCCCCTCTTCTGAATGTTTGACCATGCGCTGCTTATTCCTCGATTATTATCTATTCACCAGCTTGGCTGTGCTTCCCTGGTCCATCACTGTCGGTGTCCTTTCCATGTTTGTTTAAAGGATGACATTTTGAATAAGAGATTAAACTGTAACCCTAGATCCCCTCTCCAAATAAGGTCAGTGAACACGCCTTTGTTATAAGCCGGGCCCAAATTAAACATTATATTCAATATGTGCAAAATGATATCTGTTTACGATTCAAGATGCCACCCGGCTCCGACCAATCAGATATTGAGACGTGAATGTATCTTGTCAGCACAAGCGGTCGACCATGTTTTCTCCGCTCTCCCTTCCTTACACACAGCCTCCACGATGCATACAGTTTCATGGTATTGTGTCATATCCTCATTTAAATGTGATCCCCTTTGACATGCCAGCACCGCGGGCTGAGTGATGTGTCCCCGGCTCCACTTATCTGATTTTGTTACCCATCGGGTTCGGGCCCAGGCGACTGCAGCATCACTCGTATCTCACCTCCGGCTGGAACGGCCCCCCCCCCCCAATGGCCTCTTGCATAAACAGCATGACTCATCACGCTAGGCTGTGACAACTGCCTCTTTTTTTAGGGTGGCCCTGATCCTTCTTTGTTTTAATTTAGGGGCAAGTAAGTGAAGTGAACTGACCCACTATTTTCTACCCACTAGGACAGACCAAAAACAGACCTCACAGGGTCATGTGCGCATGGCAAACCACATCAGACATGTTCACCACTGACCTTGTTTTAGCAGCACAGCTCACCAGGCTGTCATACTAGCACTAAAGGTATTATTTGGGTTATTTCTAGGGACAAAAGTGCATTTTGTCCATTTAGAGAGCCTGTTTCACACGGTTGGTTCTTGGGAAGATTTTCTCTTCTAATTCAGCCATTGTTTAAAGCTTTGGAGCGGTGCAAGGACCATCCACATTACTGTAGTAATGCAATTCATTATTCTTTAATGGAAATGGTCTTTATGCTCGGAGCACATGCTCGCACCTTGAATTTAAAATGGGTTCCCTATTTCTTGCGTTATTTTAAACTGCATATGAGTCGGCAGTTTTGTGAATGGCAGTCGCCTAATTGAACTTTTGGTGGCTGGGGGTGAAATCGTTGAGAGAGGGAAACGTCAGGGTTCTGCTTCAACCTGGGGTTTGAATGTTTACCATACGTTTGAGCTTGACTAACTTTGTTGTATCGCTCCTGCTCCATGGACAGGAAAATTCATTAATATAGTATGCATCACAAAGCCGGGGAATTGATTAAACGCTGGAAATATGGCTATACATGTCAATTAGCAACTGCAGCCTAAACAGCCTTTCAAGTTTAACGTATTTAACTTGGTGTTTTTTACATCAAACTTTTCCATTACTGTATTTTTTTTTTTACATTACCGTGATATTTCCACCACAATTCATGCACATTTGATGTTTAAGTTGTTTGATCGGAAGCTTAGAACAAATAATATAGCAGTGAAAGCGATTGGTGTGTCACTTTGTAGTGAAGTAAACGTCTTTTCCTGTTTCAACATGATAGAGCCAGATGCACACAGCAATGATTTCCTCAAGTATGAACCCGACGAGCCTGTACAGAGCCCTGACCTCATCCACATCCAACTACTTTGTGATGAACTGGAGCGTTGACCGTGAGCCAGATCTTATCACCCAACTTGGCTGAAGCATCGTCATCCCTTAACCTCTGCGGTCAACCTCCCTAATGCATACTAATAATCATAGAGTGGAAGCATTCTCGTGATCGTGATCTCTCAGGAGTGGCTGGTCAAGGTCATTGTGACCTCACGCTCGTCCTGTTCTCCTACGATACCTCGGGAACGCCTCGAGCAAATGGCTTGAAATGTGGCACCAAAGTCTACTTGAATGTAAGGTTGGACTGATTTAGAATTTGGTCGAAAACATGGCCATGGCTCAAGAAGTCATATGTTAAATGTGAGAATTTCACACAAATGTCAGATGGGATAAAACGATGTAAACTGCAACACGACTGGTTGGTGGTGGCAGTAATTCTAGTTCGCTGAATAAAACTCAGGGAAATACAAGCAGCCGGCATCAGGATTTTGAATTACTGACAAAGTGAGCTTGAAGTCCACCCCTGTGCTACATGATCACCCAAAAAAAACGCTCTCCTATCACTTCAGTTTGACATTATTCCAGCTCGGCAGTGTCGTCGCAATCACGGAAGTTCCAAACTCTACTTTCGTCCAGCTTTATCTACTGGTGTTTTGTTTTCCTCTTTTCTCTCCTCTGTCAGCCTCCGTTCATAATTACACGAGGCTTAGTAGTGTTTTGAGAAGTCTTTGATCTGTCTCTGAAGAGCACACTGATTATGCAGTAGAAAGATACCCAGGCTCGTGGTTTGCTTTTCGCTCGTGTCGGTGGGGTCATTTGACAGTGAAGGGGTTTGTTGTGGGGGTTTTCATTTTCTGTCCGTCTCTGTGCTGCAGCATGTGAGCAAGCTCGGGTGCACCCATGCTCTGAGGGTGTAATGTGAGGGTGTGTGTGTATATATATATATATATATATATATATATATATATATATATATATATATAGCCGAGTGATTGACTGTACAGGTCAGTGTTGAGGGATAACTGCAGTGCATTAGGCCGACACCAAACGCAGCAAATCCTTTGTCAGTTAATGGTAGCTTAATGCCCTAAGATGGAACGGCAATGGAAATCACAGGATTTTAAGGGGATTGTCTCCCTGGTATTTGTTGCTAAGTCATCATGGACCAGTGTGCTGTTGCCAAGCGCAATTTTAATGATTGCACTCAGAATAATTATGTAGTTTTGCAGAAACAACTACCGTATATAATACAGGACCATATTCTTAGCCAGAGAGGTATGAAAGTTGCTATTTATAAACCGAGGAGAAGGCAACGTTATTATCCAGGATGACTGACATTTTAATACCATCGTGATTCCACTGCAGAAGTGTCGCTATACAGTACTTCTGTGTATTGGGTCAGATATTTTTCCAATTAAATAAAGATGCAACATGGCTGTGAATGAAACCAGATATTCCTAAACTGGTTGACAAACCTCATGGATGATGAGGGCAAGTTATATTTTCGCAGAACTACTGCACAATAGTTGTTAAGCTTCACTGTTCTATTCGTGGTTTAGCATGGCACCATAGGAGTTATGTATGTATGTATATATATATATATATATATGAACTTAGTGTTCCTTTTAATGTCACAAGTCTGATACTGTGACACGATAAAACCAGATTTGCTGTTAATCCACTCTGTTAAAGCACTCAGAACATTCTCATACGTCTCCTCCTTATGCACAGCATTTATTGAAAAGCCATGTGTGCATTGCATATATTTCCACATTGCTATTTTATATTCACATTACATTTCAAGCACTTTCAGTTGTGCATAAAAAGAGTGATAGAGGAACTGCTAGATACTGCAGTTCCAGTACGAGACTTGATGCAGCCTAACGGCCGCTCATTGAGCCTCCTAAGCCTGAGAGTGTGTGCTGTACACGTCATTAGTATCCATCCCTGCTGTGTACGATGCTAGAAATTACCACCATGAAAGACTCCTGCTGCTGTGTGCATGGTGGACTTCTTATCCTTGCTCTCTAGCCTACGGACACTGTAGTCTTATTATTTTTCTTACTCTCTTTGTCCCCCACTGAATTGTACTTTTCTTCTGTCACGAACGCACTCGCCGTGGTCGGTATGCTTCTTTGTGATGAATGTACAGGAAGCCTGTAATTCATACGTCTGCTAACATGCAGGCCAGGTGGAGATAAGACCTGGAGGATGGATGCATGCTGCAGCGGCTGCTTGTTCTAATCAGAATGCATCGGCTCACTCTCTCCTTCCCTCTCCTCTTTGTCTTCCTGAAGAACATTATATATCTTCTTTCTGTTCCACTTTTTTTGGTTCTCATTCCCTTCCCCTTTGTCGCTTTCTCTCTCTGTGCCGTTCTGTCGCTCCCTCCTTTGTTGCCTTCTAGACACGCTGAGGTTTCAAAGCTGACGGGTAACTACAGAACTCCCCTGCTGTTCTCAGATTCCTCCCAGCCATCCCGAGCAAAGACAAAAAAAAAAAAGAAATGCACACATTACCACACACGGGGATAGACAACATGAAAATACTATAATAAACAGGTGCGTGGCTGTAGATGTAGAGTTTGGATGCAGCAGAATTGAATGTGAGAGAAAATAGACAGATAATGAAAAATGAAGCGAAGAGAAGGATCCATGCACAAGAATAGAGATGGGGTTTGTCGATGAGATGTATAATCAGGTAATAATAGATAATAAAGGTGGCTGTATGAAGCTACTTTACAATCAAAAATCTCATTTCAATATTTTCTATTTTTTCCGTTTCATAAAGATCTTCGTTAGTACACATGTTAGTCTTAACTGCACATAACATCAGAAAATCCAATCCAGGCTTTTTGCTAAGTCTTTCCCAGAAGGATTTGATGGTATGGAGCTTTTAAAGTGTCTCATTAGTGTCACACACCGGAACTATTCAAGGAACACGTCACCCACATAATGAGCATTTTTGAGACGGTAGTGGCGGAAGTGTTTTAAATAGTTTGTTTTGCGAGTAAAGTAAAGCAAGTCCAACTTCTTCGAGACTTCAAGGTCACGCGCGTGAGTAAAGGATATATCACATATTTCTTTTCACGTTATTATTCCGAACACAAGGGATAGCAACACAGATAGCAAGTTGGTAAATGATTCTCTGAGGACTTTTTGGACACATCGAACTGGAGCGGAGGATCTGGGGATCGAGCCGATCTTCTGGTTGAGGGACGACCCGCTTCCATCTTCTGAGCCCCATGCTAGTTTGCAAAGAAGAGGCGGCGGGCACCTTTTAATGGTTCAAATTCACATTAAGCCTCCCAGCATGCTCGGCGGCTGACCCCGCCCTCCAGCTGCTGAGATCAATCATTTCTATCAGTTTTAAGTCACAGTAATGTTTGTTCGGACCTCAAGCCACAAGTAATTAGTGCTGGAACGATAAGGCAATCTACAGACACTTATTTGACATCATTTTCGATAATCAATGGATTTGTTTGACATTTGTCAAGTAATTGGAAATGTAACGTCCGCATGGTTTGGACTGTTGGGAAGCAATTTCAAGATGCCGCTTTGGGCATTCACTATTATGTAAAAGACAAAAGCGTCCATTACATTTCTGAATCAAAAGAATTGTCAGTTGCGGCGCCAACAAGAAATATGTTGATGCCATAAATCTACTTCTTCCCTTTCGCAAAGTACTGGCAACAACACCCAGGTGGGGTCTTGTGCTAAGAGGGTCCTTCTGCATGCAGCACAAGCACAAAGTCACTCACACACTCACACCTTCCCCTCGTCAACAGCAGACGCACACGATTCACCTCAACTGCTTGGCGTTGTTGTGGCACTCGCGGGGAAAATCAGGCTCTTAATGAATAATCCTATTAGCACATGAAAGGTAACATCTGGCTTGTTCCAAGAGCAGTCATTCTTTCATACGAGAGCAATTTGTCTTCTGGATGAATGAATACCCCCTCCTGTCGAGGTAGGGCCACGGGAGGCGAATATCTACTTCCCCGCTGGTTTGGAAACCATGCACCCACACACACAT
Organism: Taurulus bubalis; assembly: GCF_910589615.1. Classification (NCBI taxonomy): domain Eukaryota; kingdom Metazoa; phylum Chordata; class Actinopteri; order Perciformes; family Cottidae; genus Taurulus; species Taurulus bubalis. Next base: position 8,524,808 of record NC_136590.1, on the reverse strand, counting down.
GCCATATTTACTCGTTTCGGGCACGCATGGGTCGTGAAAACTGAAAAAGGTGTAAAGGAGAACTTTGACATTTCTCCCCGTCAGTGTCACATGTCTGTGTCAGAGCTCTGTCGTAGCTCCGTTCTACCTCTGCCTCTACATCTGGAGCGCTGGTTCACGGAGGGTGACTTGCGCGGCCTCCTTTTTATTGCGAGCACATAAGTGGCGGAGCAGTCGCTCTTCGCCTTCCTTCGCTGTCGCGCGGTGCAGACTGATGCCTAAAAATAAAGATTGGCTTTGAAACGCTGGGCCGTCACGCCCATCACTCCTGGACGGCCGTGCTCAGGTTGGAGGGAGCCAGGCAGTGACATCGTCCCCATCCTGTCATCTTGTATGGTTGTTTTTGCATTAGATGAATGAGCCGGTATGCACTTTTCATGTCACTCTTGGGTGCCGGCTCTTAATACCCTTCAATTGTAAAAAAAAAAAAAAAAAATCTAATATCATCCTCCTATTACTTCGCTCAGACAATGTCTATCTCTCCCTCTATCGCTCGCTCTCTTTTTGTCTATCTTCCCCCGGTCCTCTCCTCAGTGTCTGCGCAAAGTGAAATAGAGCAGAGGGGAGATTGTATCAGAGCGTTGATGTGAGATATGGTTGAAGGGGAGATGGAGAGCGATGGCGGGAGGTGAGTGGGAGTGACATGCGTTTCCCCCCCCCCCCCCCCCCCCCCCCCCCACACACACACACACACACACACACACACACACACACACACACACACACACTCCAGTAATCTGTACGGAGATGGTGACTTCCCCCCCCCCCCCAGTCCATTAATCTAGATTAATCTTAAATTAAGGTCTTTCATCAGATGCAGCCAACTGTCAGACGCCCAGCTCTCATTACGCATTCCTCTGTGCTGCCTCCGTACGTGGGACAGACGCTTTTCTCGCAAGAATTCTGCAATTGTGCTTTCGGTTCAGATGCCACTGTGGTTTATGTAACGCTCCCTCAGCTGCTCTAAGACTGAGAGGAAATGCAGCATCATGCAAGCCCTTGTACGCAAGCACTGTTTTAGCTATGCATGCGGAGCCAGTCGGGTTAAATCTGGATCGAAATCCTCTCGGAAACAGAGAACTGACCTGCCAGATGTGATTAATGTCGGCTCGCAGTGCGTTTCCCGCCCCGCTGTTTTTTTTTTTCTTCCCCAAAGATATGAAAATGTTTCATCTTTAAAGTTTTCTAAACTGACTGCACGGTCTCTTAAACTCGGCACCAACACGTTCCACAGCCGCTGCCTGAAATCTCCCTGAACCACTTCTCCCCAGCGAGGCAACTAAGCTGAACTAAAAAAATAAAAAAAAAAAATCAATCTGAGATTTACCTCCTTTCATCTGCCACACGCATTTGATGTTTGATCAGCCGACTAAAACGGGAAAATCTCCAGGCAACAAAACATTCCCTGTGGATAATCCCGGGCTCAGTCCCACAGAGCGAGCGGGTCCCTCGGATTCCCCTCCTCCCCAGAGGTTATTTGATCAGACTCCCAGTTGCAGACCGAGAGGTGAAACAGAGGAGAGGACAAGAGTGGAGAAGAGCGACTCACCTCAGACTGTGAATTACTGACGTAAAGGATGCGTTAGCCTAGATCCCTGGCGTTGCCCGTGCATGCCCGTTTCCTTAGTGGATTAGAGGCGAGCTGGAAGAGGAGGCTATGCCATGGCAGAAGTTAAGAGGACAGGCGGGCGGCGGCACGCATAGAGCGGCGGCGGCAGTAGTTGGAGGAGTTGTTGCACATCGGCGTCCTCTGATCCAGTGGCGCGAGGTTCCTCTCAGCCCCAGCCAGAGTCAACACTCCCCCTCTCTTTTCCTCCTCTCCACCCGTTCCCCTTTTTCCTTTCTCCGCGCGGCGTCGGCAGGGGCTCGCACTCACTCACTCACACACACACACACACACACACTCATACAGACACACACTCACACAGACACACACAGCGGCTGAACTCCGGACGCCTCAGCGACAGAGCCCACGCAGGCAGAATATCCCCATCGTGCCGCCGCAGTTCTCCTCTCTGGCTTGCTCCTTTTTTTTTCTGTGCGTGCATCTGAGTGTGTGTGTGTGTGTGTGTGTAGAGAGAGAGAGAGGGAGAGAGAGTAAGACGGACAGAGAGAGGTAGAGAGATAAACGGAGAGGGGGAGGGAACACGGGAGAGAGAGAGAGCAGAGGGAGGAGGGGAAGGTTGCAGGGGAGAAAGTACAGCTCCAGTTTGGGCTTCATCTGGCAGGTTCATGCATCATCCCTTTATCTCGTCATCAGTGAGAGCGGTGACCTCACTTCCTTGGAGACCACATGCTCGTCAAAACTTCCTCCGTCAAGTGGGTCCGCGAGAAAGACCCGGACGGGTCCGCATGCGTCCCCGTGTCTTTAACGCTGGTGCGTTGAGTGATGCTCGTTGCGTGTATCAGTCCTCGAGTGTTTCCTCACACGTTCCTTCACCTCTCTTCGTGTGGGAAGAAGATTCCATCTGCTTGTCCTCCCTCTCAAGAGTTTGTTTGCCTGATCTCATCTGAGCGTTTCATCCGTCAGTGGTGGGATAGTTGGCATTTAACACCGTTTGTGCAGAAGACCTTTTTGTGTGCGTTTCCCTCTTGGACTTAATATGGTGTATTATTGTAGTGCTCAGCGAATGTAATGAGGGAAGATATGAACCCTCTCGGTGGAACCTTGATCATGGTGTAGTGTTGTTGAAGTGGAGCTGTATTGTATGCCTGGCTGGATGTTTTCAGAGCCAGAGCTCGCCCTCAACCTCTCACTGGGAAACTCCTCGCACTGCTTTAAGCCTCCGGTACCATGGTAATGAGCTGCAGCTCTCCAGACAGCTGCTGCCTGCGACTGTGTGTGTGTGTGTGTGTGTGTGTGTGTGTTGTGGCATTAAAAATGTGTGTGTGAATTTCTTCTTATCCCCGATGAGAACCGGCGAACAGGCCTGTACACAACGCACAGCCAATAACACAGACGGTTAAGACTCGACACACATCATTCAACCTTCAGAGACCTTGTGGAGGCAATATGCAGTAACTTTTACTTAAACTCACTCTTCAAATTTGTCAATAGTAAAATTAATATAATATATAATATTTTTACCGTGTATGGAAATCGGCTTAAATCCACTTGGACCACTGTGCATTTATCCTTTTTTAGCAAAAGTATTTTCTTATAATAATTCTTTGCGATCTTATTCTTCATAATCGTTCACTTCTCATTATGAAAATATATTAATGCAACTTTATTGTTGTTATTGCTAATGTGTTTGTCTTTAGTTATATTTCCCTGTAGGTTCAAAGTTGTTACGATTTTATGATCGACTCATTCCTTATTATTGGATAATGTTTTGTCGTTAAAATATTTTTCTCATCATCATTAAAGCCTTTTATTGAGAGGTCACGTCTTGTTCATACATTTTTGTAATTCATACATTTTCAACTGGTGTTAAATGTATTTACCACACAGGATATCTGTCATATTTGTGAATTAAAATGATTGAATCCTGCATATAACATGAAAAATGTTCCAACAAGTGCGTAAGTAGGAGTTAGCTGTACATCTGAATGTGTATATATATTTACACACACCAAAGATATGCCTTTTGTAGTAGTGGTCATAAAATCAGGGTGTCAGTGTGTCCTGTGGAAGAAAGTGCAAACACATTTTTAGAGACTGAAAAGAGCGATGTTGCTGGTTTATTACAGCCGGGTTCACACTTTAAATCCATTAGACCGCCTTCCCTTGGTTATCACCTTCTCTCTCAGCTGAGCCCTTTATGACACGTGTGAATAACAGAAAGTTGCGCGTGCTTTGTTCCACCCTCTGACACAAGATACCCCTATTTTCTCACTGCACTCCCAACACCGTTCTAGAGACCAGGCTTCTTGTTCTGGGGGGGCGGGAAGACATCTGCTTCACAGCCAATGACGGGCTGGCGGTTTGACAAAGGAGAAAGCTGAATAATGTTTGTTAAGATTTTACCTTGGGACATTGCAATGCAAGTGTTTTGGATTTGAACCCAGGGTTAATGACATTTGTTTAATGGCTAGAACTCCCCTGGTAGGGGATGTCTACTGTTCGTGGGTCGGAATAGGCCTCGCTGTTTTCTTTTATTGGAATCTGTTCAGCTGTGTTGCTGTGTAAGCACACTGTTTCTCAGCTGGATACACCGATGGCATTGGGTAAGTCACTGGAGTGACTCTATTGATTTCATTACCTCAGAGCCAAGCCCTTGGGGGACTCCTATGTGATGCCCTTGTCCCCCTCTGTGTGTATGCTAAACACAGTGCTGTGTCTTTCGTTTTTTATTTTTACTGCCGTTCTGTTCCACAAATTTCTTGTCACGATCAAATACAGGCTAAACAGCGGAGAAGTCTTACAAAAAAATGACATTATTTGAAATGCAGCACCAAAAAAAAAAAAAGTATTCTGTCATCATTTGGTGATTGTTATACGCATATGTTACCCCCTCAATATCACCACAATATCACACATGTGGATCCTTTACAAAAACGCAAAGATTGTCAGATTAAATCTCGTCGCATCCTCTTCAATAACATTTTAATGGACCTTCTGTGATTTGAGTCTGAAGTGGTTCTTTTATATAGACTACAAATGTATTGAATTACCAGAAAACATTGTGAGATATATATTGTTATTAAGACATTAAATTACCTATGAGGTTAAGAATTTTGGCCAAATGGCCAGCCTTACAATAGGTTATCTAAAGCACCATTGTTACACAGTTGTTGCACTCCTGATTCCCAGATGACATACGTATGAAAACTTTCATTCATAGCCTCACTACCGATCTGTCCCCTGAGCTCCTGAGTGCATTCATCCACACAGAGTGAATTAGAGTGAGTGTCATCGGCGTATGGAGCCGAACTACGAGATGGTGAAGAGAGCTGTCAGTTTACGGTGGCTTTGATCTTTCAGCAATCATGAAAGAGAAAGAGAAGGGTGTGTGTGTGTGTGTGTGTGTGTGTGTGTGTGTCAGCTGACAGACTGATATGATGTGTCTGCCGCACTGCCCCAGCAAGTCTCCGAGTGAGACGTAACGCTGAAAGTGTGCCGAGCAGATACGTCGGTGAGTCTCTCCCCATCTGCTGCAGTCTTTTGGTCTTTTCATCTTTTCAGTCGGTCAAAAAAAAAAAAAAAGCATCTAGAGCAGGGGCGTCAAACATCCGGCCCATCAGGGGGTCCAGCTCGGCCCGCCGGATGACTGTTAAACTTACAGAAAAAATAAAATAAAAAACATTTACCTAACGAGGAATACTGTGGCGGTTAGGATTGCCGATCTTTCTGCAGATTTGGATAACCAAAAGAAGCATAAAGTCAAGTCATTTGTAGCATTTTCAGTTGCAATCGATGAGAGCACTGACATTTATAAAGATGTCGCTCAACTGGCCGTATTCATGAGACTTTGGCGGTCACCGAGGAGTTCCTTGAGTTGATACCTATGACAGACACCACTACTACAGCGAATTACAATGGACTGGAGTGGACTGGACCCGTGGTGTCAGTGAGGCTACAGACGGCGCACCATCAATGATCGGGAGCAAAATAGGCGTCGTGACGAAATTCAGGCAGAAAGTACGAGCTGCAAATGGAGGACAACGTTTTTGGACATTTCACTGTATTCTGCACCAGGAGGCATTGTGTTGCAAAAAAAAAATGGATCAGGTCATGAAAGTGGTTGTCAAACGCGTCACAAAGCGAGGGAATCTGCAGAGGAGAGCCCAGGCAGATCAACAGTGGGCTGATGTCTGAGTTTTTGGTCTTTTTGTTTCTAGTTTATTGTAGAAAGACTTTAAAATAGGGGTTATCATCCAAAAAACCTTCACCAATGATTTAAACATAGAGAAATATTGTCGTTATGTAAGCGTTATTATGCTATGATTTTACTGGTCCGGCCCACTTGAGATCAAAATGGGCAGCATGTGGCCCCTTAACTAAAATGGGTTTGACACCCCTGATCCAGAGTGTCAGGCGGGTTAAAACAACGTAAAGCTCAGAACAAGTGACAGAGAGCGAGATATAATGTTGACATTCGATGGATGCCGTTAAAGATGATATAAATATCGACTTTCAAGGTACCCCCAGTTTGTTTTGAGCAGATTTGATGTCGCCAACTCAACTCACAATATTTAAAGCTCCCCTCCCCCCCACAATCTGCCACGCCAAGCGTGCAATGGTCAGTGGCATCTATTTCCTTAACACAGAGCTTTCTTTTGAGAGAAAGTGGCTTCGGCTCAATGGGGTTTCCTGCGTAAATGTATTTGTCTGTTCAAGGAAGTATAATGCTTTGATGTATTAGAGTGTGAAAGTGCTTCCTCAAGCTTGTCTTAGTTGGACGCTGTGAATGAATGGCATGGCGGGTCACTTTCATGGCTGGCTGCCCAGGTTGTCCGTGGTTATTATTTATACCCATGTATTTATAAGTGTTTATCTGGACGTCACCACACTTTAGGCCAAATGCTGGCGCCGAGGAAAATTAAGTGTGAATGGTTTCATCTGGCCTCGAACAGGTTCTCCGCTCCTGTTGCCATTGGCTGACCCTCCTGCCTGACACCTTGTTGGCCTGATGTTTGAGCCAAGTGGACTCGCTGTTGAGTCCTGCAGCCGCGGCCAAGTACCGTGCATGTGTCGGCTCCGCCTCCCTTTGACAGGCCAGTGTGAAAAGTGCTCTACTGTGTGTGTGTGTGTGTGTGTGTGTCTGGGAGAGTGTGAGAGGGAGAAACTGAGGTGGGCAGATTGATTTTCCCCTCTGATATAGCAGTGAGACACTATATAGTGATTTTTAGAGCAACTGCATCAAGTCTTTATTGCTCCTATGAAACAACAGCACAGCATACAGTCTTTAAATCCAGTTACTTTTAAATAAATAATAGGTATATTGTAATTGATATTTCCATGTATTGAATTTCAGTGGAATCTTATCATTACAATCTGATTATATTGTTATTTTACTAAGATTATGTTTTCCAAATGAATGAGATTGAGATATTAAGGTTTTCTTTCTAATGTGTATGAAGAGTTTTGTCTTAGTTAATGCCTAAACGCAGAGCACAGTTTATTGCTTTGAACACACAAGTTATTCAATTTAAATTTGTACGTAATTTGTTTTATAAATAACTCCTGTAATGACTGAGTTTTAGTTCGAAAATATACAAATGAACTATACAAGAATAGGTTTATGTTTGTATGTGTATTTTGCACACGCTATTTCACTTTTCAATGTGAATTGTCCACAGAAAATCACCTCAGTGGGAATTTTATTCTGTTAGTTAGTTCTGTTATTGAGGAGGCAAATTGAAGAGATCTCACCGTGTGCTGTTAGCTGACCATCGCCCAATACATGATGAGTTTGCATTATGGGAAGCATGTCTTCATCCCTCTCGGATTAAACAGCACAGTGACGACGTGAGGTTTTCTGTGTGCTTGTGTAATTTCCGTTGTAATGGGCCAGCAAATTCATATTTCATCCGGCCTGAAGCTAATAGAGAGAAAGAGGGAGTCATTTTTGTCCCTTTAGGTCATACCCCTCCTCCTCCTCCTCATCCTCCTCCTCATCTTTCTCTATACGTCTGTGTTTTCTCTCCTCCAGAGACGGGACAAGGCTCTCCGTCTACATCTCTCCAGAGACCAGCGTTCCATTTCCCTACTGGCTTAATTAGAGGCTTAAAACAATGCTCTGTTTATGGGGCAGCCCTTCACTACGAGAGCAAACATCATTTTTTTGCTTCTCCGCTGTCAGCCACTAAAGTGAGATGAATTATCAGAGAGATGCGAGCTACAGAGCGGCGTATGATGGATCTGGCCCTCCCCTCTAATCACCGCTTTTTCATTTCCGCTAAGATTCTGCCTCATTTGCCCTCGAGCTTATGATGGATATAGAGGCAGGGTTTCGGAAATCTGCAATTTCTGGACTACTGTGATAGATATGAGAAGTAAAGTATCTGTTTATTGTTTAGCTTGAGCAATAGTTACGCTAGATAAATGCTTGAGATTGATGACGGCTCAAGTGGTGGCCATTAAATGATTTACTTCCTTAAACATATTGAGATTTTTGTGTCCGTTTCCTCAGGTGCTTCATCATCTCCAGTGTAAGCTCAGTGATCAATCTAAAAATGATGGTTTCTTGCTTTGTATCTGAGGTCATGAGCTTTGGCTCAAATTGCTCCCTTGGATCCTTCCATGACGCACACTAAATGGGACACTCTTATTTTCAGAGAATTGCAATTTCAGACACTTATTAATCATCATTTTTGCATTATCACTGACACGTGTAGTGTTTTATAACTGCAATCAATCTGTCTGTCATCTCAGGAGTGTCCATGCTCTGGACACTACCATGTTGTCTGTGCAAGATATCAGAATTGTTATCACATTATAAGGAACTCCTTTTTTTTTTTATGTGATTTTAATTCAAATAAATGTACCATTTTGAGCCAGAAAAAAAAAAAAATCAAACTGTGAGCAGGTTTGTAAATTTAAAGCAATAAAAGGAGTTCCGTCAAGATTTCTTAACTTTTCTGGTTCTTGTGTTCTTTTGTTTTGGTCATTACTTGTTAATGCTAGGCAGGCAGCTGAAGAAGTATTTTCTCATTCCCTCCCCGTATCGCATAACACCGCCGCCCCCACACCAAAATCAGAATTGATTGGCCTGCGTGTAACTAGTGAGGCAGAGACTGCTTCTTTTCCTCGCCTGCTTTATTTGATTTCCTACCTTCCTTTTCTCTCTGCTCGAAAAAAAACAAAAAAAAACTGGATAAACGCATTGTCATGGTAACGCCGCAGGTATTATCGCGGCAATAAAATTGGAGAGCTGAGCCATGAAAGGACTTGCTGGCCTTTGAGATCTTCTGGTTCACTCCAAACGCCGCTGGTCACTGTGATGGACCTGTGAAGTCAACTGTATGACAGCGACTTTGTACTTATCAACTTAGAGCTGCAGACCTGAGAGCAGCATACCTGAACCTTCCCACTTGCTGTCATGCCCCCACATCTCTATTTCTCACATTAGCCCTTAACAGCTGGTGTGGCATGTGTTCCTGTTCCGCATTTAGATCTTAATCGCTGCACAGTGAAACGTCTAAATCCCTCTTCTGGGAGGGTTTTTCTGTCTATCTTCCACTCTGAGAGCAAGTCAAGCTGGGAATATGGCCGCTAGATCCCTCACCTGTATTTCATGTTCCATCAGCCATCAAGGGCGACTGTGGCTCAGTGGTTAGCATGCCCGTCTTTCAATCAGAGGATCGGTGGTCGATGTGTCCTTGAGCAAGACCCTTAACCCCAAATTGCTCCTCGTTGCTGTGTCTACGGTGTATAGAGCAAACATGTAAGTCGCTTTGGATAAAAGCGTCAGCTAAATAAAATGTAATGTAATCAGCTGACCACACTGCTATTTGTTGGGAAGATGGAAGATGAAAGGATGGGGCCATTAAAATCCGAACATTCTAGTTTTGGTCAAAGTTACAAAGTACCTAATTTCTAAAAAGGCATTGGAATATGCTATATATGTACGTACATGTATCCTTATCTATAGCCATTGTGTATTACCTACAGATGTCCTGCTCTGGACGCCATGTTAGTTCGGATCCAAAAGTCATTCAAGAACACAAACATGACTAACCCATTAAAGCAGTGGTACACCAGCAACTCCCATGTTCTGCGAGGTAAAATGACAAAGGAGTCCTGGGGCTTTAAAGGGGGAGATGTAGGAGTTTTTGGTGTTATTGGGCAAACCTTTCATAGTAACCTTCCAGCATATTTTTATTTAAGTGGCACCCCAGGGTGGGTGGCATTTATCAACAACAAAAAAAAGGCAGGAAATACGAATTTGAAAATGCAAAAGCGTACTGGTGTCCGATTGTGGTCCGGGTAGTAGGGACCAATCAAGTTCATGCAGGTCCTGGTTGAATGCAGATAATCAGTTTGTGCAGTGAGCAAAAGAGGCGGAACGCATTGGCCGAAATGCAATCTCAAAACCCTCAGGCTATATTCCGACGAGGATTTCGCTTTTTATTGGTTTGAAATTAGCTTCTGCTGCTTGGGAAACAATCCGATTTGCGCCTGTTTGTCTCTCAACTCCACATTTCAGACTTCATCCCGATCCGATGCCATTGGCGGCATTCCATTCGTCGACCTGAACTATGAATGATTCATTCATGAGTAATACGTTACAGGGATGAAATCAATCGAGGCATTGGCGTGTGTAAGCCTGTGTTGTTGGCAGTCTTGAGGGGTATGTAAGCAGCGCCGGAGCCTGGTGGCAAAGCCCATTTTCTCTGAAGGCTCGTCCTCTTGGGGTTTCATTCACAGCTGAAGCGAGCATCATGGGATACCCTCCAGCTGATGTAGTCTGCGTGGTGAGGGGAGTTGCTGCACGAGGCACCAGTGACTTCTAAAGACTGCTGCCTGCTTTGAAGCCCTCGCTCCTTTTTATTAATAAAGTGACTGCCCAATGTTGGGGGAATTGCAGCAGCCAGTGCCCATCCCCTCACGCCAGTTAGACTTGGGGATCTGAGAAATTAGAGTTTGCATGGAGAAAGATGGCTTCAACATCTTCAAACAAGTCTTTGAATAATGCAGTCTTTGCCAGAGAACTATACATTTAATCTCCCCAACAAGACCAACATCACGAATCAACCTTTCAGTCAGAACCAGAGGTTATCCATACGCTTGTGATCAAGTTTCATCCTTTGCTCTCCACTTAAGACGTAACCAAAGTGTGACAGAAACGTCCTTTCACACACCTAATACACACTGTTTCTAATCAGGCTCTGTCTAAAGCCGTAATGCTATAGAAACCGAGGCTCGCATGCCTCCACGGATGAAAGAGTGCTGCCCTCTGTGCTTTAGCACAAACATATCCATATTAATATAGCATGAGTCACACTGGTTCCTCTGAAGCATCACTGAGAGGGAAGTGAAGCAGTCATCAGCCCCACGTAGCGTAACAACGAAAAAAGTGAGGGGAAACATGAATAATAGACGTCTGCATGAGTGATTGTGTTGGTGTCTTATGCATAATGATATTGTGTGGTAATTGCCATAGATATAAACAATTGTAATGACCTTTTGTCTGAAGATATTACATTGTGCTCGACTGAAAACTAAGCAAACACACAGGAACATCAGGGGGGGCTGGGGGAATCTGAATTGGAGCGAGGGGTCAGGTGAGGTGTGTGTGTGTGTGTGTGTGTGTGTTCAGCATTGTTTCTGCTCTGCTGTGTTTCGGTGGGTCAGGCCTAATTACAGCTCAAGGAGAGGTTGGTTGTCCAGCAGAAACCGAACGCCTTGCGAGGTTTAACTACCGTGAAGCAGCTGAGCGCTATCCGCCGCATGAGCCTCCACTTGGCCCAGGTTGTCCCCGTCCAGCTTAAGGTCCCAACTTGGGGTCTGTTCAGGTGTTTAGTTACGGGAAGAATTGGCGCTCTGCATTATTGTAATAACTCAAAATACACATCCTTTTTGCTCAAATTCACTCTGATCGATACGAACCTTCCACTTCTTAATAGAGTGCATTGAAGCTGACTTGTACATCTGTCTTTGTGTAAAGAAAGAGGCTTTCAGTCAAAGAGTGAAATAAATCAGTTGATAAGGAGTAAAACGTTCTTTTTGGCCTTACATTTCCTATCCTTTAAAAAAATATCAGTTGCTCATAGGTCATTGCTTTTGTTAGCTCCAGTTAAAGCGGTTTGTGTGTTTGTGGGAAAAAGTCAGTCTTAATCCTGTGATATGCTTACTTCAGTAGTTCTTAGATAGACAGTCACCTGTAACGCTCTTAATGCTCATCAGACCTTCGACTTATTAATCTGGATGTGCTGCCATGCGTTTTAATTACTTTCTCTTATCTTTGGTGCATTTTCTTTGATCAGCTAGTTGAGGTAAAGCTGCCTGGGAGTATTCCAATAATAATACTGCATGTTCTTCGTCTTTAAAAAGTATTCATGCAAATTCTGTAACGTATTTAGATTTGTTTTTAATTAGCGGTACGTCTTTTGTTAGCCCCAATATATGCATTTACAACATCATCTCTTCTTTTACTTTTCTTTTGTTCTACCATGAGTCTCTTGGTAGCTTATTATCATGATTCTCTGTATAAATCATGTGCTTGATTCATCTATTCCTGTGATATTCTCTGTCAACCTGAAACAGTCAATCCAGTCAGACATACAGTCAAGCAGGGCCCTGGTTCCCCTCACATTGTTTTTCATCCCTCAAGTATGTCTCTGCTTTCGTTCAGACACATAACAAGGCATTACACCTGATGCCAGCGGCAGGTCTCCGTCCGGCCTTCCACGCATTTGTCTTCCCTTATCTGCTCTGAGCAGCGCATGTACAGCTGGCTAGCCAGAGCCAGGCTAGCGGACTGTAAAGTAAACACGGCACTTTAGGGACCGCACAGGCATTATAATCAGTGGAGACAAAGAGATGGGGAGTGGAGGTCAGCTGGTTAATGAGATCAGCCACTGTGTAAGGCCGGCTATCTGTTCAAACCTGGGAGGCCGGGCCTGCCTCTGTATTCAGATCCAATCAACTCAGCCAGTCAGTATCCATCAAAATCAGCTGCACCGAGTCATCATTCTGTCCCCCTCCTTCAATTTGAACTTGATTGTGATTTGAACGCGCTTTCTTTTTGTTCTCCAGGGGAGCTTCGTGGCCAGCATGACCGCCACACTGAGGCAGATGGAGGACTATCATTACGCTCATCTGATCAGCACCTTTGGCAAGATACGGAGCGACGTGGTGGTGAGTACACCTTCCCAGTGCGTCCGCGTCGACGAGATGAGACACTTCAGGCGATATTTCAAGTAATGCCTTAAATTGCAGGTCCCATAAAGTTTAGTATCACTTGGCTGCATTTTCTAGAAATCAAAAGTTAGATTAGATCTGCTAGGAAAATGTTTTTCCTCCACAATAACCGGTGCAATTGAATCTGTGTTAGTCCCTGCCCTCAGGCTGCTACATGCGCAGCATGCTCTTGATGATAGAAGCTCCTATGGGAAGCAGATCACTCATTGCAACCAACAAGTTGTGGAGGAGGGATAAATCTCACTGACGCTATGGATTTCAGCTCTGAATAATTCCTCCCTCAGAGCTGTATTTCTCGAGGATGTACCGCCAGATTGGCGGCATGTTACTTTACTCTGACAAGGCGGGGAATCCCACTGTTGGTTATTCATCTCAACAAAGGACTTTTGAGCTTCATAGGAAAATCCTTGAAACTCATTTATATTACAGGTAAAGCTTTACGATCCAAGTAGAAAGAGATTCTGGTTTCATTTGCAGCGATTGCTGCTTTTATTTGGTATTAATATAATAAAGTCTTTGTGAGAATGTATTAACTTAGATTATCACTTGAGCTTGTGTTTGCTGACATCCTGTTCTGTCCCAAAAGCAGTATTTATAAAGCTGTGCGTTTTTTATTGGAGGCATTAATGGTATTTTCCAGGTGGCTGAAAAACTAAATCGGCATGAATGGAACTCTCTGACCTTCATGATTGTATACCGAGCTTGTTTGAGGCTGCCTGTCTAGTCCCAACGCAGGATAAACAATGATTGTAATAAAGCTGGATCTTCCCACAGATTTATTGTTCATGAAGCTGGCGTGGGCCATATCCACATTTCAGAACTGGGTGCAGCCCAAAGGACTTTGTTGTTTTGCAGTTGTTCTCTAAACACGCCCAGCACAGGGATTCATCCAGGAGTGAAACATCTACTGCCAGAAATAGTTATTTTCATGCATATTTATGCTTTTGGTTATTGGCTGCAACTCTTATTAAAAGAAAGCCATTGCAGGTGTGTCAGTAAATAACAAATATTCAAATTAGAAAAAAAGTTGACGACTGGTCAAAGGCACAATAAGTAGAATTTGACAGTTGCGGTTTGTAAACATAACATTCAAAATTGGCTCCTCCTCCCCGGCTCAACGAGGGTTACGGTGAAAGTTAACCCCAGATTCGCTCTCGTTTTGGAAGGAGCTTTGTCTGCTTGGCATTTTGCCAAATTATGTTTGCGTTTATTTATTTATTTTTTAAATTTTTTTTATATAGGTTTCTTTTGGATGTGTGTTTACAATTTGGCACCTTGGTCGTTACATTTTGAAAGAGGGCAGAGGGCCTCTGAACATACAGGAACCGCCACACACTTCTAATGGGTCCTCAGGGTATCAGTACTCAATATTTTGAAGGTACAGAGCGAAATAACCCAGTTCCAAGTAGTACTTCTAACCGGGTATTGGTATTAGCATCATCCTTTTTGAAAGGATACCAAGCCCTAGTCAGGTGATGATTGAGAGGGATTATGTTTGTATGAGATTATACAAGTTTTTCTTTTAGAAAAATCCTACTCATTGGGCCTTTTTATGAGGCAGGGTTTGAAGTCATGCTGCTGTAGAGAAGGAAGAGCTGAACATCTATTAGTAGTATAGATGAACCTACTTATCAAGTTGTCATGTTGTGTGTTAATAGCTGATAATTATGTATCCTGTTTGTTAATTTAATATCCCAAGAGCAGTTTTCCCACGAGAAGTAAAACAGCTGCAATCTCGTTGTACTACAACATTTAGGGATTAAGAACACGCTGGATTATTGGTGCCACCTGTGAAAAGTAAATATGGGTGTCACCTTGACCTTAAAAACTAATCTAAAAGCTGTTTCTGCCTGAAAGCCACAAACTACTAACAGTTCATTTCAGATTGCCCTTATCTCGGCGGTGGAAAGAATAACAGTTTTGATTTTGAAAACGTTCTCTCTCTTGCAGGATTTCCTAATGGAAACATTTATCATGTTTAAAGATCTCATCGGGAAAAACGTCTACCCCTCAGACTGGGTCATAATGAACATGATGCAAAACAAGTAAGTGCGACGCTACTGGACACATGCAAACAGACATAAAACATGCTGCGTTACACTGTTATTGCTATGTAACAATAGTCGGAGGTGGGTAAGTACATTTTCTAATTTGTTTCTCTCCATGCAAATATCGGCACAAGGCCTCAGCAGCGTAGCAATCAGACGAGCATTCAGCGCAGCCGCAAACAAACGCATGAATAATAGATGCTCGGGTGTATGCTGCCTTCTAATTTCCAAACTTAGTCTCAGCATCTCTTTACTTTGTTGCTTGTTGTGCTGCCACAGCCTTCTGTTTTATTAATGTGAACACTGCCTGATTCCATTTTTGTTGAAAATATAAAGAGTTGAAAATGTGCTTTGCCGTTTTCAGAGTTTAGTGACTTGTCAGATGAAGCTAGAAAAGTATTTAAAGGCGCTTTTGAGAGTTGTTCCTACTTCCATTTGTATCTTTACAGAACACTTGACCCAGAATGAGCTGTTATGCAATAGCACAAGAAAAGCTGTCAGATGAAAACGTTAAGTCAGTTTTTCGGTAACGATCAAAGTCTTATTTCTTCTTTCCCCTCTGTGCATTTCTGAAACTGCTAGATTTGTCACAGTGAACTGTGGTCAAAGATCCATGGTCACTGGGAAATGTACATATCTATATAAGAGTGCACCAATTAAGCATTACATTCTTATAACATTGTCAGACTCACAACTGACTGTTGAAAAGGATCAAAATCCATGCAGCAGAAACCGAGATGCCATCCATTTTATTTCATATATTTGTCCTCCTGGTCAATCCCTGGTGCCTACATTACCCACAGTGCAACTCAACTGCCAACAGACAAGTGTGTTGTGTTGTTAACGGCTAATGTAGCCTGCAGCCGCTATTCTCAAGCAGAGATGAGGAGCTGGCTGCAGAGGTGTGGTAAACCCCCTCATGTCTAACAACACACCTCCAGATTTTTTTCATTTCACTTTTAATCTTCATACCCAGACGACACTGACTCATGTAACAATTGAGGCAATTTAACAGATTTCATGCAGCTCCCTCTGGAGCCGCAAAAGACTTTATACAGCTGTATTCACGAATGCAGTAGTGCTCTACCCAAGATAGACTTTGATATGTAAAATCAGTGGAGTTATCCATCAATGGAACGTGCAGCAGACAAAAAAACAAGGTGAAAATAACAAGGCATTACACAATAAAACAGAGTACCTGGAGCAGCATCTGTTGGAGCTCAGCTATCAAAGTGGCCATTTGCTGCAGGTGCAGAGCTCACATAGGCCGCCCCACCGTGACTCCCTGCCCACTCCTTCCAAAACCATTTCAACATCATCACCAGCTAGCACATTTGACTAGAGATTGCATTGCTTCTCAATTTTGGTTCTATTGCTTCCATCAGCCCATTTGATTGCTACAAGCCAGCGTTCTTTTGGAATTCACACCGCGCCCCCTCCTAAAAACACCATCAGCCACCTGGGTCACAATGCAGAAGACATCGGCGTAGCGTGGTGCTGATGCAAATCTGTTCTGCTGTAGATTGTGTGTTAGTTTAGGGGTGTAAAAACATGCAGTCCTGACCCTCTAACGCCACACACAAACACACACACACACACCCACACGCATCAACAACGCATGACCAGACTAAAAAGCTCGTCAACAATGTGATCCTGTACTTTCTGAAGCTTCTTTAGGGATTTGATGCCAAATGTACTGTTGCAAAAAAAAGTTTTATTTTTGACTCTGGAGGCCAATGTTTCATTTCCAATGCCTGAATCTACCCTTGTTTCTCTTCGCGTCTTGTTTTTGACAGCCGTTAGATACATTTTGCATTCTAGTGAGTGCATTTAGCCACTTGCTGGAGTTAGATCATTTTTAAACTCAATGAAAAATAAGCCTGTCAAAGTATGACTCATCTTGCAGTCTTTACACTCGAGCCTGTTTGAATACTGCAGGTGTCGGCTTTGTGGCCAATTAGCAAAACTTCCATTTTTTGCCATCCGTCAGAGTGGGTTTGATGGCTTGTTTCCTGGAAACCCAAGGTGACACATTCATATGTCCCACGAGAAAGGTACAAGTGTTTTTGTATTGACTGTGTGTGTGTGTGTGTGTGTGTGTGTGTGTGTGTGTGTGTGTGTGTGTGTCATGCTCTGTTGCTGTGTACTCTGTGATTGCCAGGGCATTGGAGACTGATTTGAATTCACAGCAATCAAACTTGAAAGTGTCACGTCTCAGAGGCGGTAGCGTTACCACCACTTCATTCTGAAGTTCATTTAGTGTGTGTAATCTGTGTTTATTTTAGTTTTTAGAGCTGTAGCTCAGGGGGATGAGTGGTCGTCCCGCAACCACAACCACAAGGTAGCCGGCTCGATCCCCGGCTCGATCCCCAGTCCCCCACACAGCTCACATGTCGAAGTGTCCCTGAGCAAGACACCCAACCCCAAACTGCTCCCCGGGCGCCTCACAGGGCTGCCCACTGCTCCCCATCCAGGGAAGGGTCAAATGCAGAGAAGAATTTCCCCAAGGGGATTAATAAAGTGCATGTTTCTTTTCTTCTTTACTCTCCTTTTGGCCCCGTTTTGGTCCCCACCAACTCCTGAGAACAATGTCTGGCTCTTTTAGATGTTGGACTGTAGTCACCAGCTTGTTGTTAACTCCGTCCGTCCCATTAGTGCTGGACAGGTAGTGTGCAGCGGGTTTATCAGAGCTTGTTTGGTAACAACAGCTGCCTGCTTTAAGGGATTAATGAGAGCAGTGAGACTGAACCATGGAGGAGAACAATTAGCCAAAAGATGTTAAATAGCTGCAGGTAGCTGAAAAGTTGGGTGATATGTTTCTGTATTGTTCATCTTCTACTAAACATCTTGCTTAGTAGACTTTTAAAGTAAATGCTTGTTTTGCCTTAATTAAAGAAATGCACTACTTCTTCTTCGCGTCATCATCACTCAGTTGACACATTTCCAAACTTTTTGAAACTTTTCCTCCCTCGTGTTTCCGTGGCAATCCCACACTTGCCACATTCAGCACACAGATAGCCACCCACGGCACCAGCAGACCGTTCTTTCATGTCCACACATTATGACCGCAACGCTAATGAGATGGGCATCAGCAGCAGCAGAAGAAGTCCTTTCCTCCCACTCCTTCTTCTCCACCCATTGCCTCACACTTCCTCAAGGTTTTAAACTGATTTATGGGCGCTAATTGCCCCGGGGACAGGCGCGTCAGGCTGGTGCGCCATCGGCTGCCATGTTCCCCCCCATGTCAACTGACCACGGCTTAATAGTGACAGCTAACTGGCAGTAGCGATGGACTCACACTTTGTCCTCCGAAGTCACAAGTATTCTCACCGAGCTTACTCGGGTCTTAACACAAAATTGACATCTGAAGCGTTTCAGCCTCTGACGATCCGAACCTCGAGGTCCCGCTCTTTGCTTGTCTGGCTTTATCCAGGAGACCTAGATTGTGCTCGCATTTTAAAGCGTGTTAGCCATCTTTTGTTGCTGATTTGCAGTAAAATGAAACAACAGGATTCAACATGAGTGCTCCTTGTATACAATATTTAATGCTCCTCTTTAGACGTGGCAATATTGCAAAAGCTTCAGGGAAGATATGACACTGAATGGGAATTTATTCCTGGTACATGTGTCCTGAAGGTAAACCTTGATTTTTGTTAAAGAGCGCTCACTGAAGTTGGAATTTGCTTCAGTGCTATATTACTGTCGGTTTTCTCCCAGGGATGAAAAACCTTGCGTCATAGTTTCAACCAGACAACAGCAGCTGGCGGCTTTGTACAGTCAGCTAAATGAAATGTGTTTCCTTACAGATCTGCATAGTACACTTTTCAAGAACTCTGTGCTCCTCAACCTTATATCCCAAAATGTGCTGAATCACTGCATACTATGTGCTGTCATCATCATCATCATCATCATCCATCTGAACGGAGTTCACTGCCAATGCTGTTCTTCCTTCCAGTCGTAAGGCGAAGGATTTTGAACAGCTGTTGCTGTTGCAGCAAACAGAAGACTTCATTAACAGATTGAGTAAAAATTATGTATTTGAATTAGGGATATTTGAGTATTTAATCCTCCCGTTCTAAAGCTTAACTCTTTAACAAATTAAAATATTCAACAAATAACAAAAGGGCAGTTAACAGATCAAGTAAAATATTGTTTTATAATCATTGCAAAAAATAGATTGGTTTTAAACTTTAAAATCAACTTTAAAAAAGGTTTTAATTCACTGTTATTCAGACAATATTTGCAGATAGGTCATTGTTTTACTTTCGGCTTTGATCGGCATGCAGAAGAACACATAACACGTGTGTTTTCGTGCTTGCAAGATTATTAAGACTCTAAACTTCATTTATTAGACTTGAGTTATCAGATGACCTTCTCGAAATCCGTTCATTTCCCCAAATGACGCCAAGTTTCTTCCGGAGATGTTAATTATGTGTAAGAATGGTAGATTGAGAGATGAATAGGGAGTTCTCCGAGAGCCCAGCGTGTCAGATGAAAAGATGAAAGCCCAGACGAGCTGAAGAAGCAGCTCTTTAACTCGATAACCCATGCCATCGGTCCCTCACAGACTCATTAGGAGAGGCTTTCTGAGGCTGGCTGGCTGCCGTTTGGTGTTCTCTCCATCACTAATCCAGGACCTGGAGGGCAGCTCTGGAAGGCAGGAGGACTCGCGGAGAGTGAAAAGACTGCCAATGATGTTGTGATCCTGTTTGCCCCTGTCCAAGCCACCACCCACTGAGATTTTTTTTTTTTAAATAGCGCCTGTGGGCTTTGTGGGTATCTGTATTATACTGCTGTTGTTTGACATACTACTTACTGTGCTGTTTAGAAGGAATGCTAGTTGGGAGCCTCGCAACTCTACTTGTAGTCACTTTCACACAAGTTGCATTGGTCCCGAGGGTCCCAAAAAATTGCAAGATTCTTGAAATCCTTTCAAGCTCGATTAGCGAACTTCAACGAGACATCAAGTAAAAATAAACATGCTTAAGTCAGTAGCGTCCGATAAACTGCGGATTTGCCGCCGCTGCACGAAAAAGACAAAAAGAAAACGGGTAATTCTCAACGGAGGGCTTCCAGGCAAATAGCCTAAAGGTGCTCCTGTGGTAATTGCGCACATTTCAAATTGGTAAAATACTTAAATTTGCTGGGCGGGCAAAAATAGCCTAAATTCACAAAGATCGGCGCTAATAGCCACACGCAGTTACAGTAAGATTATTGGCATCAGAGAGTTGGAGGTAACTACAGCACATTGTGTCCGACCCAGATCAATGAATCTCTCTCTATCCATTCGTTAATTTGCCCCTCAGGTGTCAGTTTATTAGGTGCATCTAGTTCATTAAGGTAATCTCTGCTGGCCTGTTACGTTAGACTGTAGCTGAGTGTATATTTCTGTTTATTTCTGAACCCCCAGTAAAGATTAAAGAGGAGTATATTTAATGCACACTGCCAGTGTTTATCAAAAGCCTGTGTGAGCTGCAAAGAACTGCCTGACCTTTACACGGCTCTACTATGCTGTTTTGTTAATGCGGTGACAGTTGTCTACTCTCTCTCTCGGGTGTGTGGTTTGAGTGGTAATTTTGCAATAATGAGATTAAGACAGAGGAACCGCGGGAGAGCCATGAAATATGGTTTGGGACATATTGCTGCATGCTGCACTTCATCACCAGCTGCTGCTGTATGTATGTATATATGGTTATTGTTCACCAGCATGCCAGCTCGGATTTATATGCCCAACACACCACCTTTACAGACTACTCACAGTGGACTACCTGGAGCGTCTGTCCATGTCTGTCACCGTGTGCGTATCTGCTTGACGATAAGTAAGTAATATTGTTTCGCCCGTGGAGTGCAGTGCACTTGAGTGGCTGTGATCGTATCATGTCAGCTGGCCTTTGAATAGTTCCCCCCTGAGGAGGGATAACATCCAGTGTGATTTCTCTCAACGTGGTTTTATCAAAGTCATCAAGACGCAGCAGGGAGGCTCACTGTGTGGGGGAACTATCCGTCAAAGTAGCCAATAACTACAGACGAGAGAAGTAGATCCATAAAAGAGCTAAATGTAAGTTAAGTACCCTTTCCACCTCTCTTCTACCTTTTTTTTTTCTTTCTGGCAGACAAGTGAAATTACATGAAATAAGGATCACTTAATACATTGAGGCGGATGGTTCATTTGAGACCCAGTGAATATGCGTTAGCTCATATCTGTCTTTCCTCTCTGAACATAACTGACATGTTTGCTGTAAAAGTCACTGAATGCTCCTTTTCCCTTTGATAGCCCAATTACTTCTGTCTTTAGATCAACAGTTTGTCGAAACTGCGTTTCTGATGCGTTTCAATTGGAATTCAACTCATCCTTGATACACGCTTCAATGTATGACTGGATATGTTTGAGTTATGGCTGTGCATCCTCATTCAACTGTTCATATTAAGTTATTTTGTTGTTTTTTGTGCGTTTGGGACCCACACATCCACCACGACCTCCCTATGCACAGACCTTATTGCTCTTTATACTACATCGGTTGTCCAGGCTCACATTTACATTGATTACATAGAAATGTATTGCGTGGGATGCAAACACATTACAGTGCATTGCTTCTCATAGCAATAGCTACAGTGTAGCCTGAGCATGGCTGTGCCAAAAGAAAGTCAGAGACTGTGGACTAAATGTTTTGTGTGCAAAAAAAAAAAAAGTCCAAACGCTTTTATCCTTCTTTCTCGTTTTCTCCAAGCACATAATTTGTATTCAAGGAAATTGTGGAAAAAAGACTGTTAGAATCTGTTTTAATTGCTTTGTGATTCATCCGTTCCTCGATATGAACTTTGGCGACTCTGTGACTCCGGGCCAAAAAGTGGGAGTTTTCCTGCTCACTAGTATTTTGAGTTCTGTCTGAATCAGCCTGTGTTGTTCTCATTAGTAATCCGGTCACCTCTTCAGAAACTTTTGGCCGAGATGAAAAGCAGCCTTTTGCTGTCATTGTGTGTGTGTGTGTGTGTGTGTGTGTGTGTTGGCGGATGCTAGTGCTCTTCAGCTCTGACACTGGCATCACGCAGCCAGCCTGGTGCTGCCAAGTCAAAGCGACGGCGGCTTTTTTTCCTAGCGGTCTCATGACAGATGGGCCCTCACCGGCCTGGGGGGGTCGGTCAGAAATCATATCTTTCATACAGTCCCACGTACACATTCTGTGTGTACCAACCCACAAAAACATATCAGACGTTATCTTTTACTTTGCATCTATCATCAGTTCAGTTTTCTCCACTTAAATGCATCAACATTCTTCTGAGGTTATTCTGGTTGTCAGTAACTTCCAAGTGATAGGAATTTGCTAAATTTTATATGAAAATCTATGATTTGATGGATTGTTTCCACATAGCTCTCAACATGGCAACAGCTGGCAACTAACGGAAATCTTGAATATATTATCAGTATTTGAATTTTTTTTTAACCCAGCTCGATTTAAGAGACCTTTTTTGTTAAAGTGGTTTAAAATGTAAAGTCACACTGAGAGCAGTGCTGCCTCACCCAGTGGTGTCATTGAGTCATTAGAGCTGCACTGCTCAGTATAAATTCTTGCAGCCCAGTTTGTGATAATAAACTTTCGCAATAGTATTGAGTTGAAAATAGAGTATGTTGACAGATAAATCAATTAGATTTTAGACCAGGTGTCTGATATAAAGGTAATCTAATTCAATACATTGATCTGATAATGAAGGTTTTTGACCTTGGCTTATCTTTGAGCACAGGCTGATACGCCCGCTATTACAGCAATAGTATGCAAATAGATGGTGATCATTATCGGGGATGCTCTCTGAACTCAATTAGCAAGTATGATCCGCTGATAACTTCCTTATTAGCATATATGCTAGGTGTCTGCGGTGCACGTCATCCGGCAGAATTCTGTGTGCTTCAGCTGCAGGCAGTAAGTAAGTAAAATGTAAAAGCAACAAGGCTATGAAAAGCAAATCCTCTGTTGTCCGTGCCCAAATGTAAATGTGCAGCACACCCATCAATCAGCGGTAATGGGGGGATTTTTCTGACACTGACAGTTTGATGGGGCATATTCATCATAATGATGCCATATGTATACAGTACCGGAATGGCTCTAATGTGGAGGAGCTGCTCTTGCGCTGCCTAATTAAAAAGTTAAAGGATCTCCAAGTTGTGTTTTTGTCTCCTTTAGCGGGAAACAGGGAAAGCCTGTGATTTTCCAGAGATGATTAGAACTGCTTTGATTTCCCTGCTGAACTTGAGGTGAAAAAACTGAAGTAACAGGGCAGGCTGTTTTTAGGAATCACACATCTCTCGGCTGCGCTTGATGTCTTTGCTCAAGACGTAAAGCAAACACTCAGTCCGTCGGATACGTCTTTGATTACATTTCCAGTAGCAGCTCAAATTCCCCAGTCATTAGTGTTTTGCTTGTAGTTGTAATGGAGTTATCAAGAAGTGTTTTGTCATTGTCTCCCCCTCTGCATCTTATTTTCCCTCTCCCGTCCTCTGCAGCATAACGACCGGCCGGCACAGATGTTGCAAGGCAGCCAAGCTCTCTCCTCTTGGCATTTGGCTTTGTTAATAATGCAAGCCGCAAAGAGCAGTGGCACCGCAGACTGTTTCACATGCCGTTAATGTTAACTGTGCTGATTCACACTCCTCTCGCTCTCTGTGTGCAAAGAATATTCCCTGAAATCAATATGGCAATTAATTGTAGACTGTACAGTAATTACAAGTTTTTATGAATAATTCCTCCGAGAGTGGACTAACTCAAATACAGAGTAGAGCTTTTGTTAGTTCAATCGCGTTTATTTAAGGGCCACACTTTTTTTAATGTAATACTGTTTAAGCCCACACAGTAAAGATATATTCCAAAATTCAGAAAATAATCTCTGGATGCCTTTAATCATGTTTGAAATGGCCTTTTTGGAGTCTCTTTTTCGTTGGAGCCCACTGTGAGGGAGAGTATATTCTATTTCCATCCGCCTCATTAAGTTTTTCACTTTAATTAATGGCAGGATGTGCTCACAGAGGAACTGTCCTGTCTGTTCGTTAAAGCCCATTTTGTGTCGGAGCTCAGGCGGACTGCTGGCTTCAAATAGGCTTCCAGGTAACGTAGTTTGCATTGTTGTGGGAACTGCAACACAGAACACATGCTGATGGAAAAGCATCTCACCTCAGCGTAAAGATACCGCAGATCAGTAATCCACTGAACCTACAAAGTAGCCTCTGGCAGTGTCAACAATTTATCTAATTTTTGCATTTATTTTTATATATTTTGTATTTGTTTACTTTGTTTTATAGTTTATCTGACGGATGCAATGCACAATACTTGTATTTGCACCAGATATACAGGCGAGGAGAGCAACTTTGATCTGTGTCCCCATAGCAAAGGTTGTACAAGCAGTTAAAATCTAAACAAAAATGATAAGTCAGTTGCTGTCAACTTAAAATGATGTGCTTTAAAACAAACACATCATTAATACAACTTACCAATATTAATATACCAATCAATACCAAAACAAAAACCAGACCCAACTAGCTTTTTATAAAAGATTAAAGCTAAAATCTAAATTAAACAATTCACAAGAACCTGAATTTCCACTTGGTATCAATGCAGTCTTTAACGCGGGCCGATGTAACAGCGGTTCTGAGTATCCCGAAGCCAATAGTACCTAAAAGTACAATTTGTTCCAAACAAACTATTCATCGCCTTTTTTAAATTTTGTTTTCATTCCAAAAACGCAAAAATAATGAGCCCCACGTATTGAGCGGTAATATTTCTCAGCACACAGGTGCAGCAGATGGAGATTAGCATTAGTCCAGTGTTCGGCGTATCAACTTTATTGACATGTTCACAGCAGCAGAAAATTGAGTGAGGTGTGCGGAGGGGGAGCCTGTGCTCGTTGCAACAGGATGGTGGTAATAGGCTGTCTGAGTGCCGAGGAGACGGGAGGGAGGGGGTCTCCCATTCTGAGGCCAGAGAGCCAGAGAGAAATGTAACAAAGGTGTTTGATGACAGTTAACCTTTTCAGCTAATAATTAAGGTGACTCTTAATATGTATCACACATCGGCCCGGGTAGCATTTAGTCAGCAATGGAGCTAAACGTGCGACATGAATATTGCATAGCTTTAAAATACCGCAGATCCAACAGGTTATTCCTGCCCACGGTCAGTTAGATGTGGCGCTGAGGGAAACCCCCTCTCCTCCCAGAGAGCCCAGGTGGCTTATTGCCATGCTGAAACGTAAAAGTAAGAGACTCCAAGATGATGTGTGAGGATTTGCTGATTCCCACAGCGATGCCTAGATAGAGTGAGGGTTTACCTCGAGTCATGACAGAGGAGGCGGGGCAGATCTCTGCTCACCTGCCAGCGTCCATTACATGAGCACGACATCTTCATGCGGCTTTATTGCCCGCTCATGAAACCCTGATGCACTCCACTTAAGAGGCATACCAGATGTCCTTGTTTCACCTTGCCTTTTTGTTTATTGTGTATGGCACATCCTGATGTGTCTTAGTATGCTGCCTTGGTCAATCTGCCGTTGCAGTTTGTTTATTGATTAGCAGGATGGGAGTGACGACTGAGAAACCACAAGACCCCGGAGTGTTCCTTAAATAAAGTAAGCCAGGTGATTGATTACACCGGGCTTGACCTTTTTTATTCTCCTACAATCAGGATAAGGCGCTTTTTTTTCCTTTTTCTTTCTCCGTGGGTAATTTTTTGAGATAAGTACACACATTGTTGTACGGCTGGTGCCGCCAGGGAATGAAGTTAAATAGCGGATGGGCCTCTGACTCTGTAAGTAGCAATCATAATTCCCCTCTAAAAGCTTCATGCCACTTAAGTTATTAACATTTAATTCTGCAACATCAGAGTGGATTAACCCATCAGACAGTGTTCTCATTAGGATCTACTCATTGCATCTTTTTCGGGAGTGCCTCCAGCCCCTTCTGTACCTCCGTCTGTCAAACAGAGAGATTGAACCTGTGTTTCACCTCGGTTCTCTCGGCGCTGAAGCTCTCTCTTTGAGTCTGGCTACAGCTCTCAAACTAGTATGCAGTCTTCCAATGAATGAGTTCATATAGGGAGATTCTGAAGTATACAGTGGAAACACAATGCAGGAAGTAGTGTCATTTGTTTAGCGTTGTGTAGTGTGCAATCGTACTCTTTCCCCAACCTTAACCAAGTCGTTTTTGAAAAACATTTCCGTTTCTCTATGTATTTTGTCAAGAGCATTGGGTTCCACAGTGCTGAGAAATGATACATGAATACTGCCCCCCTCCCTGGATCAAAAACTCAATGAATAAAATTCACATTTAATTATTTCACAATGACTTTGAATGTACATTATTTGAGTAGGGAAGTATTAATTAGAAACTACAGAATGTAAATACCTTTACTTTAAGGTGGGAGAAAAATGTGTTTTTTTTATTATGAAGACTGGATCCAAACACTTTCCTCTTATCTTTCCAGAGTGTTCCTGCGGGCCATTAATCAGTATGCAGCAGTGTTGAACAAGAAATTTCTGGATCAAACCAACTTTGAGCTACAGGTAAGAGCTGAACCTTTTGAAAGTATTTTTCTTGTTCTGGAACAACCTTATTGCACACACACACACACACACACACCCTCCCTCCCTCCCTAACGATGCTCTTTTAGTCATGTTAAGTATTATTATTAGCAGCAGATTTGGAAAAGATCTTCATGGCATTGCTTCACTGCAGAGGCTGCTTTTAATGTTCCAGATGCAGCATTGTTGGGTCTTCTGAAAAGAGGAAAGATAGAAAAAATCTGAAGGGTGTAGCCATACAAAATTGTGGCTCAGGAACATCAATTACTGTGTAATGGCTGGCAATTTGATGTGCATTTCAGAATATTTGAACCTGCTCCCACTCGAAAAGATTAACTTTTTCTGCTTGCTTTTTACATTTCTGACACATGGAAGAAAGTTAATGTCGTCACCAACTACACACTGCTGTTTAAAGCATGTGTCTTTATTGATTATTAGTGGGATGTATAGTACTTTGATCTCTCTTTATGATGTATGAATAAAGAGTTACATCTCAGGAGAAGGTGGATTGATTCACATTCGGACAATTTTACTATTGTCGCTTAAACATGTATTTTCATGTATTTTGACTGATGTGAAAGCTTGCACTCTATATGCTCTGGAAGCTCATCATGAAGTCATTTATTTAATGTGGATGAATGGACTTTTTCCAGTAAAAAAAAAAGTGGCTATTAAGACACACATTTTTTTTACTGTGATTGTCCGATTGACCTCCATTAGCACACTAATGGAGGTCAGTAGCCTAAATATCCAGCCTCTCCAACCACTGGGACAGCTTTCCTACACACAAGTACACACAAAACCTTTTGATTTAGTAAAACTAAAAAGCTTTCCAGTCCGCATTGTGTGGTGTTGTACTGAATGATACTATTGTGAAACTGCTTTCTGACTTGCAGCTGTGGAACAACTACTTTCACCTGGCGGTCGCCTTCCTCACCCAGGAGTCGCTGCAGCTGGAGAACTTCTCGAGCGACAAAAGAGCCAAGATCTTCCAAAAGTGAGTACGAGTCCACAGGGCCTCCGCATCGCACACCGACGCACAGCCCCAGCTCCCTCCGCAGCGTGAGCGGGCTTTATATAACTCATCGCGCGGAGGCTCACAGGGATGCCCAACACACCACGGCGCCGGTGGAGGCTGCTCTAGTTGTTTGCCCCTTCTGAACAAAGCAGGACAGCCTCACAGTAACTCCAGGGGTTATCGAGAGCACATCTTGTACTCAAGTGCCAGGTGTCAGACAAAGTTGGGAATCCCTCGAAATGTAGGACACAGGTAAAAGCATCTCCTCCATGCTTTTTGTAACTCTGCTTTCAGTAAGTTCAGTGAGCAGTTTTGTTTCCCCGCTGCCTGTGTCCACAAAAAGCCATTCATCAGCATTAGTATTTCTCATAGAGTGTGGTAATGCAGCCAAACGTGGAAATGCTTTCTGGGCACACGTGGACCATATTGGCTCTCATCTTCATTTGGAGGAGCTTTCGTCGCTAAAGCATTCATCACACTGTGCCCGAGCCCGACAGTGAGGCTCCGAGTTGGTCAGTGCTTTATTATCGGACCTGATAAGCTCCCACACGGAGCAGCAAACAAGACGTTCCCCACCTTCCTCCCCTTGTCAGCCTTCCCCGGAAAGAAACAGCTCTTTGATTCGCATACACAAGCACTGCCATTCCTGGCGGAAGCACTGAAAGGGGATAATGTTGCTATTTGCTGTTTATTTGACTACATTCATATACAACCAGGTAGCTCCCAGAGAAACCCAAGAGGATATTATACAGGGTTTGGCAATTTTTCTTTCACCCTCTCTTTCTACCTCTACCCACCTACTCCACTCGCCTTCTCTGTGTCTGTCTCCCTCCACCTTCTACTCACCTTCTCTCTTTTACCTCTCCGTCGCTGCATCCCGTCTTCCTGTGTGCTGGTGCATGAACTGTCAGTCCTGCCTGCAATGCCAATTATTGTGCCTTGCTGTGGGAGAACAGAGGGGTGGAATCAGAGTTGTGTGGAGCGTGGCTCTTTAGCTCTAAAAGAATCGGCTTTTCTCCTGCGTCACACATGTCTCTCAGTGCCGTTTGTGATGTTCTGGTCCATTACTGGAGCCTCGTTTCCTTCTCACATTTGGATCGGGATACTGACATGCTAACGTGTGTCTACAGACATGTACTGCATGGCCTGACTAGATGGATACATGCATCTGTGTGGAGCCATGTTGCTGTGTTTCCTGTAGGGCTGTGTATCGTGATACAGCGGTTAGGAGTCTAATTTTTGGAAAACTGTCATAGTATAAAGAACACACAACTATATGCATACAAGATGTGTTATGCAATCATAAAAATGGCATCTGCGTTGGTCACAGCCCCTGTAGCATCCAACATCATAGCACTACTTTGAGAGGTCACGTACACCAGTGACATTGTGACACAATATTTCTGTTTTTTTTTTTTCTTTCACGCCTAGTTTCGACACCTCAGCAGCAACTCTGATGAATACAATGTTTCCAAAAAAAGTGGACAAAATCAATTGCAAAAATGTAATACACGTTTTGATAGACTGGTCATTTTTCTTTATTAGTTTGTGTACATAAAGGGGCTCTAGCCAGTGATTGTGGATATGCAGCCACACACACACACACACACACACACACATAAAGAGCTGGATAAATGAGCATGCAGCAATGTCATTGTCATGATGTGTGCAAATGAGTGATGAGTACAGGGAGTGTCACAGTGTCAGGTTCTGTGAATATAGCACACTAGCTTCGCTTCCGGCTTTGATCCCAATCATCTCGTCTGTTCTCACAGGCCACTGCTTGTCAATCACTTTTGTTCTCGCTTGCTCTACCTGCCACGTCTGTCTAGATCTCTGTCCTCCATCTCTTGTGTTTCCATCACGTCATGCACTCCATGAAAATGTCCTCTTTCTTCCTCATAATCTTGCTCTCGCCCCCTGACCCAGTGGCATCACGCTAGATCCACTCGCTGGCGCTCCTCACCTCCACTGTTTTTCCTAGTCGATCTCTCTGAGAGCTTTCCTTCCCCGTAGCTGACAGGGTACGCGTTGTAGGCCCTGACAGACGACAGTCATACCTGCCCGTCTCACTGCCTACAGGGGTGCGACTGACACTGCGCCTGCCTCGGCTCAGATGAGGACACGATGCCTCCTGAGCGTCTATGTAGAGACACGCAGCTGCGCGCTTCCACTGGCTCACATGCGCGTGATCAATCATATACACAGGTGTGCGCAGAAATAAATGAGAAGACACTCTCGACTTGCAAGGTGTGGATGAGAGGCAAAAACTGTCTAAGATGTGATGCATAATTCAGCTGTACAGTAATTTCGAGAGGTGGGCATCTTTTTTATACTTCATCATCTTGCAAATACTCTGCGTGAAGATCAATCCCTGGGCAACACTCTGACAGATAAATGCTGTAAAGTGTTTTGACTCAGCCAGACTACAAAAGAGGTGATGCAGCGTCTTCCTTAAAGATTATTTCAATGCTCTTCTCCTCTCTGTCAGAATACATTAGTGTGTCTTTGTACAGTATTGGCAAAAACAATCAATTGGGTTTCCAGAATTACATCAGAGAGAGTTTCACTTAAGTTTGATTTAACCATACTCTTGTATTGATGCACACCTTAATATGACAAAATTACCTTTTTGTCATATTTTCTCAAAAGGTCAGTAAATGGTGACGGTAGCACACGAGACAGATAACCTGTGATGAAGTCAGGTGCCTCCTCCCAGTGCCCCTAATGGGATTTGTAGGATTCCACCGTCTCTGACACAGCTGTCAATCACAGTTCATAAAGCTTGTAAACTCCTATAAAACTGTCAATTCATGCAGCGCTGATCAGACATGAATCAAGACTCTGTTACTGCATCGCCCCGTTTCAGAGGTTTTCAGGGACATATTTCAGTGTTCTGTAAAATGAGAACGTTTGACGATGGGCGGTGCTTAGTTTTAGTGCCCCGGTTTTCAACAGTGGGTTGCAAACTTTGCAAAATGCTAAATTCTCTAGATAGAATAACATAAAAAAAATCAAATCTTGTCTCGAACCAGTTGGCTGACTTTTGAGATAGTCTAAACCAACTAAAAACATCACTTGTTCCACATTTCCCAGCATTAAGGGGATCTGTAATTGTCTGCCAGGCTCTGTTTGACATTTTATTCTCAGCGTTTTAAACCTATTACAGAACAGTGGGAAACGCGGCACGGAGAGACGTATCCATCGACTTTGAGCCTAGCTTGTATTTCAGCTGTCTGATCATCCCCGCAGCCACATGGCTTGGTTGAGGACAGACACTGTGATGGTCGTGCACTGCTTCAAAACAGAATCACAATATTGCGGTTCAGTGCCGTTATTCCCCACGGTGAGCCAGCAGTGGAAATACATCTGATTACTTCTCAGCATGCGATGGTGCGGCTAAAGCGCGCCGCACCAACCCAGTGGAACCCCAGTATAACCAGTCAGAAGTAGCTCTCTCAGGACGGTTATCTCCATTGTGTCCTCTCTACTCCTCATCTTAAAACAATTTCAGGCTTCATCTTTCTCACTTTTCTTATCCATTGTCCAATCTGTTTTTCAGAGGACTAAATCCATTTCTTTAGCTTCACGCATGTGATCGTTTTCACACAACTGGTCTCACTTTCGGCCTCACTGCCCGTTGTTTCCACTCCTGTTCGTCTCCCCATCATTCACTGTCCGTCTGTCCTTTCCACTTCACTATTCGTCCTCTCTGTGACCCCGGGCCTGTGTGCGGCCGGCACGGAGACGGGCTCCGAGCTGCCATGGAGATCGGTTCATGACCTAGACATGGCAGAGCTGATCTCCTTTGCAACAGCTAGACAAGAAGTCAGGAGGGTAGCGATCCTTCCAGCTTCCTTTGCAAATCTTTGCTTTTATAAAAGCTCTTGACACCTTGGGTCGACCTAAAATAACTATTCAAACAAAGACTGTCTGATCAAACAGTTTGACCCATTTCCTCTGTCCTCTGTCTTCTTTCCTCTGTCCTCGGTCTTCTTTCCTCTGTCCTTTATCTTCTTTCCTCTGTCTTCTTTCCTCTGCCCTCTGTCATGTCTTCTGTCCTCATTCATCTGTCTTCTTTCCCTTGTCCTCTTTCCTCTGTCCTCTTTCCTCTGTCCTCTGTATTCTGTCTTATTTCCTCTGTCTTCTTTCCTCTGTCTTCTGTGAGCGGTCCTCTGTTTTCTTTCCTCTGTCCTCTGTCTTCTGTCTTCTTTCCTCTTTCCTCTGTCTTCTTTCTTCTGTCCTCGGTCCTCCGTTTTCTTTCCTCTGTCTTCTTTCCTCTGTCTTCTTTCCTCTGTCCTCTGTCTTCTTTCCTCTGTCTTCTGTCTTCTTTCCTCTGTCTTCTTTCCTCTGTCCTCTGTCTTCTTTCCTCTGTCTTCTGTCTTCTTTCCTCTGTCTTCTTTCCTCTGCCCTCTGTCCTCTGTCTTCTTTCCTCTGTCCTCTGTCCTCTGTCTTCTTTCCTCTGCCCTCTGTCCTCTGTCTTCTTTCCTCTGTCCTCTGCCCTCTGTCTTCTTTCCTCTGCCCTCTGTCCTCTGTCCTCTGTCTTCTTTCCTCTGTCCTCTGTCCTCTGTCTTCTTTCCTCTGCCCTCTGTCCTCTGTCTTCTTTCCTCTGTCCTCTGTCCTCTGTCTTCTTTCCTCTGTCCTCTGCCCTCTGTCCTCTATCTTCTTTCCTCTGTCTTCTTTCCTCTGCCCTCTGTCCTCTGTCTTCTTTCCTCTGTCTTCTGTCCTCTGTCCTCTATCTTCTTTCCTCTGTCTTCTTTCCTCTGCCCTCTGTCCTGTCTTCTGTCCTCTGTCTTCTGTCTTCTTTCCCTTGTCCTCTGTCTTCTTTCCTCTGTCTTCTGTCTTCTTTCCCTTGTCCTCTGTCTTCTTTCCTCTGCCCTCTGCCCTCTGCCTTCTGCCTTCTGTCCTCTGTCCTCTGTCCTCTGTCTTCCTCTAAGGGGCTATACAATGTATTTATTTTGGCCGGAGGCATTATGTTTTCGGGTTGTTTGTCCGTTCTCGTTAACGCCGTATCTAGGGAAGCAACGCCTTGAGCAAATTTAAAGAATACGATAATAATTTGGTGGTCAAATGTCACTGTGAACTCACCGAACACGTTTGGGCCATAACCCAAGAATGAATATGCTAATTGTGACGATTTAACAAATGGTAAAATGATGGGGTGAGGACATTTTGGGCGGACATGGATGTTACTACAACATGAGCAGTTGGCAGAGGCACACAAGCGCACTGTCTTTCAGATGTCCACTAGCAGCCTGGTTTTAATTCACTTTGTGTTGATCTCTGGGCTCTTCCTTTAATTTCGCCTCTTACTTCAACTGATATCTTCATATTATTAGCAACAACATTGACATTGACTTTGGTTCCTAGCAGCTGCAGCACAGATGAATCATGACGCAGACATCCATATATCATGTTATGTTAAACACTCCACTATTGGTATTGCATTCACGTCACGTACACAAACAGGAAGCCGTTCTCTAAGTCATTTTATCTTCTGTGCCGTGATTTGACCGTAGCATAACATGTGATCTCGTTTTGTCTTTCAGGTACCAGGACATGAGAAGACATATTGGCTTTGAAATCAGGGACATGTGGTACAATCTAGGTAACTTACCCAATATTCTGTCAATATTGTTCCATTACAGTTGTAACCAAAGACAATTGTGTTTTTTTTCACTGTTAAAGATGTTTATGCTTGTCTGCAAACCAAAGTACTTTTGCCGTCTTACGATTCAACTCGACAAAGAACATCAGCTAAATATAGACCAGCGTTTTAATGAGCTTTATGGTGTGTGATTAGAGGGACTCAGCAGTCGACTCTCAGTGGAATGAAATTGTGGTGTTAGATTTGGGCACCTGTGCCTCCCTTCAAGTCTGCTCATTGCAACCTCCACCATCTGATCCCTTTAATTAGAGCCTTACACCAGATTAGACTGACTCCTTCACTGGTTTTAATGAGCCTCTTGCTTGTGTTGAAGTTATTTACCTCATGATTGTCACGGAGCATTTTTTATGAGAGACTTGATTGACTTTCGGGAGCCAGTTATTTTGCATTCGTTTGGAACAGCAAATTTCAAAACGATAGCACACTGAGGATTACTCCTGTCCTGTTAGGATCTACAGGTTGTATTTTAAACCAAAATGGAACTCGGTTGTGTGTCCGACACTTTGCATTTAAATGTAAATGTTTTGTTTTCCTCTCTTAGGGCCCCACAAGATCAAATTCATTCCAGAGATGGTGGGTCCTATGCTGGAGATGACGCTGGTTCCTGAGATCGAGTTGCGAAAGGCCACCATCCCCATCTTCTTTGACATGATGCAGTGCGAGTTCCACTTCACATGCAGCTTCCAGCGGGTGCGTCCTTCTGAAGCTCGACAAAACAACAGGACTGTAACAAAATGACTTTATGATTATAAGTAGGGGGGGACTCTGAGGAGCAGCAAACACTAAAGTTCAATCGCCATAAGCGCATTTGTTATTCTGCAAATCTCATTTAGCTTTGCTCCGATTATCAACAGCCACGGCGAGTGGAACTTAATGTTGTGTTCCCGTTACACTGCAAAATTAAGCCTTTCTGCATGAGGAAATCCGTTTGGCTACAGCTGTTCAGCCATAAAATGTCTCAGGCAGTTTCCTGCTTTGTGGCGTTTATGTGGGCGCCCAAAGTATGTGATGCTTATTGTATTTGTACCACACTGTAAAACAGCACAATGGCTTCATGTCTCGGCTGCTCCTTGTACTGTAGTCCTGTGTAAGACCGAGGTGGTTTAAACAGAGAGCTGCTAATTTAGTCTGTGTGTCGGGATCTCGCTCATTGGAGGTGAATGCAACTTTTCATTCTTTACCTTTAGTGAAATGGGATCAATTTCTTCATTGGCCTGACCTCCTTTTAGGCTGTAAGTCAGTAATATTTCCTATCCTTGGTCTCTCTACTTGTCTGTGTTTGTTGTAAATCCGGGGCTTAACAGAGATCAGCATTTATATCTTTTCTTACTTGGATGCACTCTCCTCTTCTGTTCTGTAATTGTGTCTGGCCAACACACGAGCAAATAAAGAAGTCAGTGAAAATTGGTTTGTTTCAGCACAATAAAACCTTCTTTTTTTTTTATGAAGCTGCTACATTCAAATATCAGAGAAATAGGGTCCATGCATCACTGTCAGAGGCTACAGCAACAAACAGAGCAAAGGTAAAGGGGATGTGTCTCATGATGCAGCATAGTTCAGTCTTCTAACCAAATTTATACAGATAATTATAAGTTAAGAGAATAATGACCAGAAGATACCGGCTCACGGCCAGCTGGACGGTTAAAGTGGAAGCGCAGATCCCCTCAGCCGAGCCTCGAGGCAGAGAGAACGAGTGAGACGGGGAGATGGCGTTAATGAATTGAAAAATTAGCCACACTGATTATTTACGCCTGCTCTGTCTAATTGCAGTTCGAGAATGAGATCATCACCAAGCTGGATCACGAGGTGGAGGGGGGCCGCGGAGACGAGCAGTACAAAGTTCTCTTTCAGAAAATGTAAGTGCTGATTAATGGGTCGGATTACGCCTGAGCCTCTCGCAAGTTAGGTAATGCTAATTGCAACATGGCACTCCTCAAAATAATCACAGTGTGCTGATGATCACACGGCTGTCACAGCTTGCCTCTGTGATATTTGCTTCACAGTTGGACGTTAACTCCGCTTTAATGTGCACAAAAAGAAGAAGATCGTTTCTCCCCGAAAGCTGCAAAAAGTCTGTCAATTTCCAACTGTCAAAGAACATCTTGTACATGCTTCACATTTGTTTTTCTCTCTGCCCTTGGCTTCTCTTCCTCCACGACCCCAACCACAAAACCACACACCAGCTTACTGGAGCACTGCAGGAAGCACAAGTACTTGGCCAAGACGGGCGAGAACTTCGTCACTCTGGTGGTTCGTCTGCTGGAGAGGTTGCTGGACTACAGGACCATCATGCACGACGAGAACAAGGAGAACCGCATGAGCTGCACTGTCAACGTGCTCGTAAGATGGCTTATTTTTTCTCACGTCTCAGTAATGATGTGACATGTGTGAATATAAATCACATTGTTCATAGGGCATTAGGGTCAATAAAGTGTCCATAATGACGCGCCACACAAAAGAAACAATAACAAGCACATGTCACGGTGTGACATTTCATCTTCGAGCACTGAAATGTCAATTTTCGGTCTCATGTGATTACTGGCATTGAAAAGACGACTTTCTGTCAGTGCTCTGTGCTCTGTGACAGCAGAAAGTCTCTACATCTCACGCCGCAAACTAAAAACACATCTTTTCCGACTATGCCTTGAATAAAGAAAGTAGCACTTTAGTAGCACTTAAATGGCACTTACTGATAGCACTTTATAGTTTGGATTTCTTGAAGAAATTGTACTTTCTTGATTCTTGTTGTTCTGAGTTTGTACTCATGGTTGAATACACTTATTGTAAGTCGCTTTGGATGAAAGCGTCAGCTAAATGAAATGTAGTGTAGAGCGGCGGGACACTTAAGTCAGCCAATTTACTCGTCTTTAGTGAATACTTAGTGTTTTCCTGCTGTAACCGAGGACATTTGTTGTTTATCCATATTTTACTAAATTGAATTGTCACATTGCCAAATTGTTCTTTTAAAAATATTTATATACAAATATATCTATAGCACAGTGGTTTCAAGAGTTATGCAACGTAAGCATGATACGCTAATCCAGCATTGTTGTAACCAAATCCATTTGAATGCTCTCTTTCCTTCCTGCAGAACTTTTACAAGGAGATAGACAGAGAAGAGATGTACATCAGGTAAGTTCTGTCCAGTCGTGTGCCTGTTAA
This sequence comes from Taurulus bubalis, assembly GCF_910589615.1. Lineage (NCBI taxonomy): Eukaryota > Metazoa > Chordata > Actinopteri > Perciformes > Cottidae > Taurulus > Taurulus bubalis. The sequence goes on along the minus strand of NC_136590.1, from coordinate 8,488,503 downwards.
GCATGTTCATATTCCTTTTGAAGCATTTATACACACCGCTAGAGAACTTCACACATGCATTATGAGACTGACATTCAGTTAAGTTACATTTTTACTTGCCTAAGACTTATTTCTGTACATTTGGCCCTTTTCCACCACAGCCCTTAGTCCCCAGAGATCCAGAATACAATATTAGTTTTTGTTAAAATGCATTTCCCCCTGCTCACCCATCCCACCTTTCTGTCTAGCTTTATTTGAGGTAAATCAGGCTGTCGAAACACATCAAGTCCAGCGTAGTTAACTTTCTGTCTGTTGTGTAGGTGTGCGAGGCCCGCCCAGACATGACCCATAAATCATTTATTTTTTCCCTGCCAGGTACCTGTACAAGCTGTGTGACCTCCACAAAGAGTGCGACAACTACACCGAGGCGGCCTACACTCTGCTGCTGCACGCCAAACTGCTCAAGGTACACAGACACAATATCAACAGCAAATAATTGCAGAAGCACGCTCTCGTAAAAAAAAAAAAAACTTCAAACAGAACCCAAATACACTGCTAAGCTGTCAGGCATTTAACCTCGGGCATTACGCAAAGTGTGTATCTGTGAATTTGAATGTGTACAGGATTTCGAGAGATAAGGCCACATCCCTTTAATCCCACCGTGGCATGAGATGGCTACTAAGAGGGCAGACTTGCTGAGCAGCTTCTTTTTCACCTTGCGTAGTCGATGCAAATCACGGCCAGTATCTGATCTTTCGTGAAGGAAAAAAAAAGAAGCTCCGACATAGTTTAAAGCAGAGGATAAAGCAGCAGCAGCCACCGGAGGTACTCTGGGATAAAGATGTGTTTTTACTGTCCTCTTTGTCGTCTGAAAACGCAGCATCCTCAACTATAAATCACGTGGTTCAGTGCCAGGCACAGCTGGTTTAGGGTGGAAACAGGGGCAGGTTTCCACCACACTTCCTGCAATGATATCTCAAATTAGATACATAAATATGTACAAGCTACCACCAAGCGTATATTTTTAAGATCCCACCTTTTTGTTTATGTAGGCCTGCTCTCGAAAGTCTTTTTTTATCTTTCCCAAAAATATATCGCATCCGCACACCGAGCTCCACACACAAAGAGCAGCATTGTCTATTCCCAGTTGGGGTTTGGTATACCCTGAATTTGGAGTTGTTCCTCTCTGCCTTTTATCCAAAACGGTTGCACCCAACAACTCATCAGTATTTGCATAAATAGCTGGCTGCGTCAGCCTTTGTGCGCGTCCCGACAGGGGGAGAGCAGGCTGTGACTGAATCACATTTTCCTCGCTGAGCAGTCACAGTAGCATGCAGGAGTTGTTTTTGTGATTATCATTTTAATTCTGCCCATCTCTCAGCAGCTGTGGCATTCCTGATCATACCTTCAGAGAGGGACTCGCTATTATATTGTTGAAATTGGTTAATTTTGTTCCACCAGAGTCTGGATAAATCCTTTCTTCTCCAATAAGCTGTCCTGTGTCATCTTTGTCCTCCCTTTGTGTAAACGAGCTTGAATGAGAATGGATGACGGATGCATAATTCTGCGTCCACCAGCGGTTGTATAGTAAAACTGGCTCCTGGAGTAATAATTAGACCTCCAGTGGAGTCCCTGCAGCCGTATAATAATGGTTGATGAATTTACGGCCCTTTGTGTTCTGTCAGAGATGCATCAGCACTTTTCTTCTGTCGATGCAGGGTCACCAGCCGTCCATGAATAAACTGAGACCCTTTCTACCCTGTAAATGCCACAGTTCAGCTGTAAAGGAATCAATAACCTGATCCAAAGCCTGCAGGCATCCCTCTTCATGCCACAGCAACAATGTGCAGAGCAATTACTTTTTCACACATCTCCAGCCGCGGCTATGCAAATTCCTTGGCTTTGCTATTCAAATCTGGCCCGGCTTACAAAACTTTGGTCCGGTTTTTCACAGAGATCTTAACTCCTCAGGTTACTCACAACACCAATTAAAACTGTCTGGTAATGAATCGGTCCTGGCAGCACACACAGGATTACGGTTCCTCGACACGGAGGCCAATCAGATTGTCCATCGCCCTGTTAGCCAAGCTGTTCTAGCTTGTCAGAAAGCTCATTATTCTCCATGCTGATGCATGATGGAGTACACGGTCAGCACAAAAGGATACCCTGCAGTCTTGTTTCTTTTTTTCCCTGCATCACTCTTCCTTGTCTGCCATTCTTTACAAAAATCAAGCAAAATGTGTAATGAATAAGATTACGCTGCTGCGTGACTCCATTGTATCTGAAGTTTATTGTTAACAGAAGCATAAGTGATGCTTACTTGTGGACTATTCTGGGTTGTGCTAAATACTATAACAGCGAGTATTCGCCATGGGTTGCACTCATGCTCTCTCTGAGCCATCGACACATGTCTCAAATTTCCCTATTGCCCTGTCAGAGTGCAGGGCCGCTTTAAAAAGAATTACAAATCAATCTGGCCCATTTGCATTGGCTATAACTCAGTGATTGATTTCTTGTCCCCCGTTCCCCTTTTTGCTCTGAATTGTATTGCCCAGTGTTAACCCCGGCGCTAACTTGTCCTCTGCAGTGGTCCGACGAGCAATGCGCAGCCCACCTGAACCAGAGAGACGGATACCTGGCCACCACTCAAGGACAGCTTAAGGACCAGCTCTACCAGCAGATTATCAATTACTTTGACAAGGGCAAGGTGAGACACACACACATTGTGGAACACACACACACACACGCAAAAGAGTGGTCATAATCATGATAAATCGTGGACTCTGAGGATGCTATTTTTAGATGCTGTCATCTCTGTTAAATACCTCTTCTGGCATGAGGAGGCAGGTTTTGAAGAAGAGCCGCTGACTGGTGGTTTCATATTCCTTTTCTACAGAACGAGGATTGCAAATAATCCTCTTCTTTTAGCTGATGCTCTTCTGGACGAAGCCGCATATCAGACCACACAAGCATTAATGTGGCTCTTTTGTGTTGTCCCCTATTCTACCTTTCAGAAAACCCTTTTTTCCTTCTCTTCCTACTTGGGTATTATCTGTATGATACCCACGTAAAGAGAGCAGGCCGTTCACATGCACCTCAGTTTGAGAAGCTGTTCTACTTGTGGACTGTGCTACACTTCTGCACTCTTCATATTTGGTTCCAGAGCAGAGGAAAAGGGGTTTTCAGACTGTAAGCTAAGCCTGGAATGGGTCTGCAGGACTCGAGCCAAAGCTTCTCAGAGAGGGTGTCCCAAGACTGTGCATGTGTCATCAGTGCTGGGGTGCAGCCGCCACTCATGGTTCACTAGCCAACTGTCACTCAGCGGGATACTGCCAGGGGACGAGAAATTGAAAAAGCCTTTGCTAAACATAACACACACACACACAAACAAACCAACCAGAGTAATCAGGAAGTGTTACAATGGCTTTATCAACTGAGGACAGTTTCTTTGAGTGTCATCAGAGTCATCTCCCAGATGGTGTTGCCACCACCACTCTCGCTGATGGCAGGCTGATCTGAGCAGCAGTCTGGACTCGGTCTGCCTCCAGCCTGGCCCGGATCAGTTCAGCCTAATCTAGTCTGTCAGGAAGCCAGTTAGAAGCCCTTCAACATGTTTGGTATCTGTGACACCACTCCACTGCATTGGATGAGTCTCGGTGGGAAATCCATCACTGTGAGGATGTTGCTTCCCCAGAGAGGATGGCATTTGAGTTGTAATGTTTTAGATCAAAGAAGAAAACAAAAGTGAACAATATTGACTTGAAAATACAAAAATGCTTATATTGAATACCTTGGCCTGGAAAAGATAATTAGTTGTATTCAGCTGGCTGAATAAAAGACCAATTTATCTCCTCTTGAATCTTGATAATTCATTAATTTGCTACCTGTGTCTGTTTGTGTGTGTGCCCAATAGATGTGGGAGGAGGCCATCATTCTGGGAAAGGAGCTGGCTGAACAGTACGAGAATGAAATGTTTGACTTTGAGCAGCTCAGTGCATCCTTGGTAAGAAGTATACATTTTTGTTTAACTTTAATGCCATTTATCACAGTTCAGTATGCAGACTATTACTACTCTAAAATTAGACATTTTGAGCACTTTGACCTGTGTTTTTAAGAGGGAGAAAATGATGTTGTGACTTTCAACCAAGATTAACTTTTCAGAAGTGAAATTTTTAACGACAACTTAAAAAAAACATAGTCACATTATAATTCTTAAACGGTCAAAAGTCAGTGAGTGACCGGCAATTATGATACTTATAAAATGCTTTGAAATGTGTTATGATTATTGTTATAAAGCATTCTGAATATTTCTGAGTGCTCACAACTAAAATCATAGTGTTATATGGTGATTGATGATTACAAACATAAGTATGTTTATAATGCATTATAGACATGGGGCGTCATAGAAAGTGCACCGTGAGAATCACCAATAAGGACCAAAGAAAGGAATCAGTGTCAGTGTTTCCATGCCAGTGAATCTTTCCATTGTTTCTCCCAATAGCGGAAGCAAGCCCAGTTCTATGAGAACATCGTGAAGGTCATCCGGCCCAAACCGGAACACTTCGCTGTCGGCTATTACGGGATGGGCTTCCCCTCCTTCCTACGCGTGAGTACACCCCCGCACACGGCTCACAGCACAGCGAGAGTGAGCCGCTTGTAAAACATATGATCAATAGGTTTACCAGCGCTTGCTTGGTTCTCAGCCTCAGCCGTCAATGCGTTTGTGCTTCACACGTCTCGCTCCCTCAGGTTTTTGGTTTGGTTTTGTCGAGGACTCACTTGTTAGACATCCCACCTCGTCTGGTTTTCACTCACGGTTCACTCGCTCGCTCACAGAAAAGAAACGTGAATCGTAAGCAGCTGTTGCTTGTGTGGGCGATAGAGAGGATCCAGAAATAATGTGCAGGCCGGATGGCTGGCGGAGGACTGAGAGCTGTGAATTAAGAGTTAAGAATCTGTTTCTCTCTCCTGGTCTCGTCCTTTTCTCGTTCGTGGTCTGTGGCCACCTCTTTTTGGCCGTCTCCTTCATATCGATGGCCAAAGTGCAAAACCTCCTATCTGCAAAATAATCCAGGAAAAGTGGGGGGAAAACCGCCTATCTACACTTTGTGTATTTATTATATTTTGTATTGTATATTGGGTTTGCTTAACAAATAGCATTCTGCAAGAAATCAACAGGTTTCTTTTGTATTCTCAAAAAAGTTATTTTTGCTCTTCGGCCATCGATATGTATCTAATATCTACCTGTTTTTAGCACGTACGATAGCAGTCACTCTGTTTCTTGGTCAGTTGGTCATTCCTACAAATCCCCCCATCATCCACCACTGCAGGACATTAAGCCATAAAGACCGTTGAGGTCAGACCCCGAGAAGCACCCCTGCCTTCGATGGTCCGATCAAAATGCCGATCACGCGGCAGACGCTGCCTTTAATTCCGTCACCTGAACACCCTTTTCTCCACGCCGTGAGCGTGGCTTGCATCACAAGGTTCTCCCGTCGCGGCCTGCACAACAAAGCCTGCTGCAAAGTGAAAGGAAGTGAAATGGTCACATTGTAAATTGCTTTAGGGGGGCCGCTGCTGCATCATGGGTTATAATTCCAAATCATTCAGACCGGTGCTAGTTGGAGCTTTACTTTTGAAAGTTCTTGCAAGTGGTGGGGCTGTTCATTGGAAGCCACCCTGATCTCTGAAATGACCACTATTAGTTGGCCATTAATCATTAGGAATATGGGCACGGAAACTGAATAATCACCCCGAAGTCTATTTAGAACTCCTAAGTATACTGATGTGTATTTCCTCTTTAAACATCCTGGCTGGCCTTGCACCAATCTGATCACGGCTTATAGCAAATTTAGCATGCGGTCAACAGATGTTTAATATCTGCTTCCTGGCTCATTCAGTGTCTTCGGTTTGACTGTGTACATATCAGCCCTCTTGGCTCTCTGTCGGTGAAGGGTGTCCTGCTCTGTCCACATATCCGTTTTTATTTAAACAGTAAATTAAATTGATAAAATGTTTCTTTGTGGAGCTGCGTTTGATAGGCTTTCTCCCCCACCCCCCACGTCTATATGAAATAAATGTCAGTGCTGAGGGTTTGTTTGCTTTGAATATATCCCGTATACATCATCTGCCATGCCACTGAGTGCGTTGTCTAAAGGTGTGTTGTATTTTACACAAAAGCGGCACAAAAAGTCCTCACAGAATGAGATGTCGTTAAAGTCAAGTCTGGAGAAGGACCGTTATCATTTGCCCTTTTCATTCTATTACGAACAACAGCGGCCGCTCGCTGCTCTCCGATCTCTAACCCCTTTCATCTGGCGGGGCAGAACCTCCATTACAGACGGGGCGAGCCACACTCGTCTAATCTAACTGGCCATTTAGACGACCGTCAAAGGACCGCTTTGAGCTCTCTTTTCTTTCTGCTTTTCATTATTTATTCTGGAAGCTGTTGGATCTTACCTGAAATAACCAGGGGCGATATTTGTAGCGTTTCCTTAAGCTACAGTGGAATCAAGGTTGTGTACAAGCTGGTCTCAAATACCCAAGCTGGTAAATATTACACACAACATGTTATCCTTATGGAGAGCAAGTCTGTGCTTTTGCATTACGGCCTTCCCATCGTCCTGCTGTAAGGGCTCTATGTGTGCATGCATGTTGATATATTTCATAATCATGTTGAATGATTTCTGCGTGAGTACACAGGGAAGTGTTCAAGTGTGGGTTTGCTTATGGAGAGGAATATAGTTGGGTGGGTTGTTGTTTTCACGCCCCGTATTGGTGTTTGTGTTGCAGCATCGGTGCGGTGTCCTCAGGGAAAAGTCAATTATGTGAGAAAATCAATACTCTGATAAAGGCATTTTGTATCCACCGCTCTTAAGAATTGATTATGTGCTTGATTCAGCGGCTTATGATTTATTAGTTGTTAATGTGGTTCGACACAAGGGTACTCGCTAATTATAAAACGCTCGAGAATAGATCACGTCATTTGTTTAGATCTGCAGAAGCAACTAAGCCATTGGTCCCATTTATCTACTTTCTTCTTCTGTAGTTCTGTTTGTTTTGTTTCCATTGGACGGTATGATTAAATTACAATTTATATTCTTCTGTTACTGACAAAACAAACATTGAAAAGACATGCACTTATCTTTTCTTATTCATCTTAAATCATCATTTCAACCTTGAAAGGATCGTAAAGCTTTGACGCACGACTGAAAGCTTCTGTTGTCTAAAAAACATGTTTCTGTCAACTTTTAGATGCATTAAAGGTATTCTCAGTACTTCAAAGACTCGACAATTAATTCTCTCATTGTACATCCAGTCTGCGTATTTCCCTTCTCCTCCCATCAATCCTAAACTTTACTTAATCCCCGTGTTTAGTTTCCTGTGAGCACTCTGCTTAAAAAGCAGTTGAGAGTGTGTGAAAGTTGGTTTGAAATATGTATCCTAACGCACAGCATTCAGAGCAACTCGGTTATGAGCTGTCGCGCTGTATCATTCAAAATGCTCCTCAGACGGACCCCTGAGCCCACTCGGGGAGATGAAGGAACATTCCTGGCTCGTACATCAGCGGCTCTCTGGGCATCCTTTTCAAAAGACTTGTATTCATTTTGGAGGAAAGCAAGATTGCCTTTTTTTAATCAGCCTTTGTCTGTTAGATTCTGCAATCGATTGAAAGAAAGCGTTCGCTTATGTTTTTCTGGGAGCGATCTTGTTGTTTTCCTCGTGGTCGTTCTCCACAAATGTTCAGGATAAGTATATCCAAGGAGTTTAAATCCTCAGTGCATACTTGATAACAGTGCAGCTATATGAACTAGCACTGCTTCGTCACTCGACTTTATGAAATTGCCTTTCTTCCCACTAGCCAAGACATAAAAGACCATTTGAGCATGAATTATTATCTCAATGACAGTGATGTTCCTTGCCAGAAGTAGCCGGTGTAGATTTGAGGGTAATGAAAATGAGAGTTGTGACATTGAGATTACTGTACGCACGCCTGGAATGCTCAACAACACCGTGAAAATCCTGCTGTCCTCCTTCTGAATAAGCATACAATCCACAGTGTTGCGAAAAGATTGGATGTCCTTGAACGGATTTAAGTGATTAAGAGAAAAATATTGAAAGGAAATCCTGCCAGAAAGTTTCAGCAGTGTCTAGTCGGGCAGATTTGTCGGATTCTTCTGCAGCGAGAAGGAATGAATTTGGAAATCAGCCGGCTTTTGTCAACTTATTTGTCAAAAACAAATTTGAAAACGGCTCCCCGGGCATGTTTCACAGCTGCAGTTCCTTTCATTCGTTTGGGAGTCGAGTGTGCCGAGCATGAGCGTAGGGCTCGCAGTGAAGAAAGAAGGGAGTTTCAAGAGAGGAGATGGTCAGATCCACCAGAGATCAAGCTGTTGGGACGTGAAGAGGGCCCGTCCTCGAGTGCCAAGATCTTACCACACTGGTTTTAAATATCAACACTCCGGTGGTTTGAAGGCAAACTTCATCAATAGCTAGTTAGCAGCCATTGTAGCAGCCATTTGCAGTCTGTCAGTGTCCTGAAACTGAAGTCCCCCCAAAGCGAGCCCACTCAGCTGGGGTTGACTAATCACGGAATCAATGCCAAGAACTTTCTGTCACCCTCATTTCCAAGTATTTAATATGATAATGTATTTTCACCCAGCCACAGCATCGGGCCGAGTAGGTTTACAAATGAAAGCCGCCCGCTCTCATCCATGTGACTTTCTTTAAATATTTCAGTTTTCTCATTGTCCCTGAATGCCATCATTGAATGAATGCTTCTGGGTCTAATCTTTTGTGAAATGGTCTATGAAATGACCCTGAGTGAGTGCTGCCATATTGCTTTATTCATAAAATGGGGACAATGTATCTTTTGTGTGCATCAGCATAATGTCTTAAAATGTTCACCTGCTTTTATTTTAGATTTTGTGTTTTTTTTAGGTTTTGTTTTTTTAAGCCACATGCATTGAAATTCAGGGATCTGGTGGACTTTACGACTGCACAAACAATGTGCAAAGCAAGAAACATTCACATTTTTGGCAATATACAGAAAATATTCGTGGACAGAGAGAGGAGGGTTATAACTAAAGAGGAAATGTGTGTGAGCTTTTGGAATGAACTGCAGAAAGAAATTAAACAAAGTAAAAAAAGACAGCTTAAGAAGATGTACAACATATGTAATGCAAGGTACAGAAATGAGGATTTGTAGCTTAGACTAGAGAAGATTTGTGACCTGAAATATTGAATTTTACTGATTGAAAGTCTATTTTCACCATTATTTCTCAGTTATTACGTTTTTTTTTTTTTTTTTAAATGTACATATTATATTTCTATCGATAAAGACATGTTCAGAATCAAGTATATTCAATTCAAATGAAGAAATGTCTCTCGGCCTTCATGTCCAAAGTCTCACTCTTGTCCGTCTTGTCCTTCATCAGCACAAGATGTTCATCTACCGAGGGAAGGAGTACGAGCGCAGAGAGGACATCGTAGCCCGTCTTCTCACACAGTTCCCCAACGCGAAAGAGATGACGACGACCACGCCGCCCAGCGAGAACACAAAGTGTTCTTCTGGACAATGTATCCTCACCACCAATCATTAATTCAACTTTAACTGTTGATGTTTTTTTTGTTTTTCTTGCTTTTTATTTCACTTTCATGAAGAGTACATACTTTAACTGCCTTTGCCTGTTATTTATTACGTCAGACAAAATGCCTCGCATGTATAAATCAAAGCTTTATTAACTTATTTAGTATAAGTTACCGCAAGGAACCTTTAACTGGTTATGAAACTGTCTCCATAAGAGCTGGACCTCCATAAGCAAACTGGAGCGTCAGTGAGAATGCACAACATGAGTTATTTATAGTAGCTTTAGTTTTGTAAATTACAACTTATTTTTGTGATTTGGCAACAATTTTCTGAAACAATCTCAATGTAAATGTAAAAAAAGCTGATTTCCTTGATGTTCCCGCTGAAGACATCCAGTGTTTTACGGTTAAACCCATCCTCGACCTGCCTGCCAAGTTCCAAAACAAGCCCGTCTCTGAACAAATAGTGAGGTAAGCGGGATATCTCTCCTCATTCAGTCCACTACATTTGACAGAGTGTGTTATTCAAAGCCACACAGCACGCATAACATTTTTCCCGCGTGCTGTGTTGAGGGCCCTGACGGTGAAAGCCCTTAAATCCCGATGTAAATAAATGTGCGTCCATGTGGAACAAACAGCGGTTGACCTTCTTGTCGTTCTCCTGGTTATTGACTTGCACCAGCCATCTGCTGCTGGCCGCCGCCGCCAAGTACAACATTGTTCCTCTGACATCATTAATACCTTTTGTGTCGCGCACCGGGGCCACAGCAAACAAGCGGGGCCCTTACCCGCTCGCTTGTTTGCCCAATCTGTACGCCGGCCGTGCGCCGCGTCAGTCGGCTGTGCAAATTCACTTTAATATGCTACCCGCCGCATCAATGGACGTAATTAAAAGAAGACATTTACTTTAAAAAACCTTGAGGCAAAAAGTACCTGCGCACTGATCGTGATCCTGCGCCGCTGATCACATCCCCCTGCAGCGGCCTGTTGGCTTGTTTGGAGCTGTGTCTGAATGGAATATGTAACTCTGTTAATAGCCCAGACTAGACAACCGCGTTTCCGTCTCTGTTCTCTGGGTTTCTTTCTCCAGCTCTCCCCGGTTGTCTCTCTCCGTTTTCTCTCATTTATTTCTTTCATTTATTCAGTGGAAAGGATCGGCAGTGCATAGCAATGAGTCTGAGCTGTTTGAGCCAAAGGGTCACAGCAGCAGGCAGAGGACCCCCTTCTGACCTTGGTTTGACCTGACCGTGCTCCTGCATCCTCTCTAGCCCGCCAGCTAACAACATGTAAAAGGCTTAATTGGGGTAACTCGGCTGATTTAAAGCTGCTTGATGAATCAGTTTAATACATCTGAATCTCAGAGGCTCCTTTTTCATGTTAATGCTTTGCTTTCTCCGCTAATCTGGGACTGGCTCTCATCATGTTTATCATTAAATAGCGTGTTGCCCTTTGTGACCAAGGATAAACGGCTCAAGTACCTGTAAGACCTGAGCTAGCGCGCTCTCTCTCTCTCTCTCTCTCTTTCTCTCTCTCTCTCTCTTGTCACAAAGGCTTTGTGTGGTCTGTTCATTGGCTATACATAGACAGTCCTGAGTAGAACAACTTCAAACATTGCAGCATCGCATATTGCTGACACTACAAACATGAAAGGGCAGAGGTTTTGGATCGGCACTGATTTATTTTATGTTAGATTCATATTTGTTTGCTAATAAAGGCAAAGCATGCTCTTTGAAACACATGATGTATTGTTGAAGGCAGTGGTTCTTAAGCTTTTTTCAGTGATACCCCCTAACCAGTGCAAAGCATTGTTGGATAAACAAAAATATGTAATACACAACGCTGTTGTTCCAGTATTTACAATTCAGTTTATGAACTAACACTTATATTGTATTGAATATGTATTAAATAACTATTTTTAAAGGATTTTTGAATGGATGCTTATTTTAAATATAAATCTCTTATACCCCCTGGAATGCCTTCATTTGAGAACCACTGGTTTAAGGGATGCAATGCAATATGTGGATATGTCTGTATAGAGAGAGTGAGTATGTGGGACCATGTATCCATATGTATGTGCTCAGACGGCTGCGCCCACAGCCGCCAAGCGATGCCATCGTTTTCCTCGTGTGAAATGTCTATTAACCTGATTTGGAAAAGTTCATCCCCACGAGACGCGCGCCTCTGTCACGTACGCCGGAGCTCCTCCAAGTGTCCGACATGTCGGACACTTGGAGGAGCTGCCGCTGACGTGTGTGACCCCAAAATTAATTTATTAACATGGATATGAGGCCGTGTCGTAGACGACTAGTCAAAAGCAGCATGCTTTATGCCACAGCTTCTGGCAGAGCCCGCCTGGAGGGGGCCTGTCTTGTGTTTGACCTGAAGCAAAGCAATCAACCTTTGAATCAGGCCGTAGATTGCCCATAACAGTTTTAATTTACTCAGGCGCTGATGTTCTCCCTCCCCAGCTTCTACACAGTAAATGAAGTCCATAAATTCCAGTATTCCAGGCCAGTGAGGAAGGGGGAGAATGACCCCGACAACGAGTTTGCGGTAATTGTTTTTTTACTATGACTTGGCTTCCCTGTTTCTTTTTCGAAAGGGATTCATGAATTATTTGTCAATATTAAATCATCATGAGCATACTTTTCATGCTCTTTTAAATTGAATAATAAGTGTGATGTCAGTTTGTATTTCTAAAAATAACATTGCAGGCTACTTAGCATTGAACTTTAATATAGAACGTTTTAGCTACTTTTGTTTGCCGAAGTTGAACGAATAGTCGTTCAATTTGAATCATTTATGGTTTGAGTGATAATAGTCCTGTGTATTTATAGCCCATATTTTTGTTTTGAAAAAATATACTTAACATAACGTGGATTTCTTTATTTCTTGTTTGTCTATCACTCACGTTATTTGGCTCAAAATATTTGGCTAGAAACAAGTGCCTCAGCTCCACTAACAGGGCAAAATATTGTAAGTAAGTATGCAGAGTAATGATATCTAAGCCTAAACAAAATGTTATCAGTCTTCTCTGATGCTGAGATGTAGCAAACGGAGTGAAACTGAAAGAGGTTTCCCATTTTTGTTTTTGTAGCATGACTGCTGTTTTGGACTTTATTTATTTATTTATTCACTGCTCGATTATTGTTTGAGATTTGTGTTTGAGGTTATAACCCATCTTTTGTATCGTTTCCAGCAGAGTAAATCAATATCAAAGCAGGACTCTCATTAAACACAGGGAAACTGGCTGCCAACAAGAAGACTCAGACAAAATCAAATTGTTGATAATGAATCAAATCCATTTGCCCTGTGCAGCTATTACTGTCAATTCCTGAGTGTTGGTACATCTTAGGAATTATGTTTTTAGCACACATTTAATATCCAGGTGGCAAATAACAAATGAATCCCATTCACACTGTTCTCTCTGTGCATCACTTCATCTGAGCAGGGTGATGTATTTAACTCCTCTCAGGCTCACTCTGACTGATAGGACTGACAGTGTATGGACCTGTATAAGATTTACAGACATTAGTTGAGCTCCCAGTGCACACTTCCATCTGACCACCTTCCCCTACTTTCAATTGAACAACCTTTACACCATCTTCCTCTCATTCATGAGACAGTCTAAAAGCTTGTTTCAATGCAGTTTGCCACAAAAAACCCGCCTCGTTACATCGGTCGATTTCCGCGCCGTGATCTGATTGTGTGTCTTTGTCGTTCTTTCAACAGAATATGTGGATTGAGAGGACCACGTACTCGACGGCGTACAAACTCCCTGGCATCCTGCGCTGGTTCGAAGTCAAGTCGGTCTCCACAGTGAGTATGAAGGGCCTGTGTGCCAGGCAGGCCTCCTAATCAGACAAGGATCCGCAGCCCTGCTCGGAGGCAATCGATACGATTTGTCCACTTAATCTGTATAGGCAGCCGCGTGGACGCAGGCATGCCATTCCCCGGACTAACGACGGGGCACGTTCCCTCTCTACCAGCGGGCCCACATTGATCCACCGAGCATTCCTCAAAGGCTGTCTCCACCGACAACAGCTGCACAGCACAAATACAACGAGAGGACAGTTCGGAGCTCACTCACTGTTGATTTTCCTGTAATGGAAATACCTGGATTGCTGTATTGAAAACCCGTTGATGGGAGGATGGTCTCACAGCTGCAGCGAACGCCTTCAAGTGTTTATTGTAGCACTTAGAATGGGCACAGTTCCCCTCCATCCGGCTGAAACTGCATGAAACTTTCATTATTTTTAGCTCTGTTGTTTTGACTAATTAAAATGCTGGTCTGGCGTCCCCATTTTGGGCTGGGGGCGTTGTCTGGTGGAAGAGGGAGGGTGGCGAAAAGAAGTTGGAGCATAAGAGCCGGTTACAGTTTCACTTGGAGCCAAAACACCCACCTCATCCTTGTTAATGTGTCATTAGTTTGTCCCAAAACAAATGTGCTCCTTATAGTAATTAGCCCGGCTAAGTATTATGCAATCAATTACTCTTTTATTTGTCGCTTTGACTCGTCACTGTCATATCTGTGCCGGGGAAAGCACTCCTCAGACGTTTTTCCTGAGCCGAGGCGTTAAAGTACCTGCAGTGTACTCAGCATTTCAAGCCGTCACCTGACACCCACACACCGGGCAGCTCGGACATTTAGCTCACCCCGGTGATCCTTCTGGTCGCTGCATCCTGAGCACTGGTCATTCCTTCACAAAGATTCGATCCCTGCCTAACTCCTGAGTCCGTGTAGTGAAGTGGTCCACTGCCACATTAATTCAAAGCAGAGGCCTCCTCCTCCTCCACCTCCTCCTCCAGGCTGCGTTGGAACATACTGTCAGGAGCAGCTTGCCCTCCAGATGAGCCGGGGAGAGACCAGCTCCCCGAGGTTACACTTCTATTTAAAGCTTAATGACTGGGCTGAGATTCACCAAGCTAAAGCCTTCCATCTGACAATGCTTTTTATCAAGCTGGCCTGTGATCGCTGCACAGATTGGAGATTTGTCTCCTTGGCACAATGTCTTTATTCTTTTAGGCTGGGATCTAATTCTGACATTCATACAACAACCTACTCGTGTTTCCCCCTAAATGCTTACTAGCAAGGAGGCTGCAAGTAGGTAAATATATATATTTGTTTCATACAAAGTAATTAGATTGCCTCCACTTGGAGTTTCACATATTGAGTTGTATTTTTTTTTTTTCACACTGTGGTGGAATTAATCCAAGCATTTTATTCATTTTTTTCTCAGAATAGCCAATCATGTTTTGTTGACATGGGAACTGAAATTCCCCCACACCAAAGTGCTATCCATCTTCATTTGACAGTTGCAGGTTCATGTATGAGCGCAGTGGAAAATGATTCATTGCTCCTCTATCCTTCCTGATTTATGTGCGTAGTTAAGGGTTCCTCAGCCTATCCTCTAATAACCTATCCCTAGTCGGGGAACACAAAATGTTTCCGCTTGATTGTTGGGATTACAGGTGTGTGTGTGTGTGTGTGTGTGTACTGAATATTTGCCGACACCTTCCCTTACTGTGCTGCACAGGAGGAGATCAGTCCACTGGAGAACGCCATGGAAACGATGCAGCTGACCAATGAGAAGATCAGCAGCATGGTGCAGCGGCATCTCAACGATCCCAACCTTCCCATCAACCCCCTCTCCATGCTGCTGAATGGGATTGTGGACCCAGCTGTTATGGGAGGTTTTACCAACTATGAGAAGGTAGTCAACATGACAATAGTTCTGCATGTGTTCCTTTCTGACATTTTTTTTGTTTGAGTAAAATGAGAAGATTAATGAAACTCTTGTGTCTTGTCCACTGAATATGAAGCTAAACATTAGCTTAGCATACAGGCTGGAAACAAAATACGGTCACAAGATGTGGCTCCCAGCACCTCTAAAGCTCATTACACGCCTGACACAACTTCCTGGAGTCTTGTTGTCACAGTGAGGTTGCCAGGCAGGACTTCAGGTAGTCCGGCACATGAAGCCTGTAACACACAACTGCATTTTTACACTGTGGTCCTTAGTGAGCTTTAGAGGTCCTGACGGGCAGATGTTGTTCCCCTTGGAAAGAGATAATCTAGCTGGTTTCTCCTGTTTCTACTCTTTATGCTAAGCTAAACTAAGCTAAGCGCCTGCTGCTCCAGCTTCATATCCAGCATATGGACATGCAAGTAGTATTAATCTCCTCATCTAACTCTCAAAGAGAAAGTGAATAAGCGAACACCAGATCTTCTCACAAATGTTATGTTCCTGAAAATGATGGTCAATTTCTAATATATCGAGCTATATTCAGAGCAAATTAAACAGGTTTGATATCATGCTGTGAAAAAAAAAATCCTATTCCTGTGCATATTTGAAGTCCTAGAAGCTCTCATTCCACCAGCCTGAACATTCCTATCATCACACTACATTTTTTTGTCACAAATCACTTTTTGTTCGGGGTCTTTTTTTTTTTCTTCTCATGAAAAACTCGAAGAATTCATGCATCCTATTTTTTCATCACGTCTAGTGTTCTCTCTGGTTTGTGAGCCACACACTCTATTCACCAAAACACAATAGCGACTCTTGTGGAAAAGAAAACAGTTTTTTGATGATGTAAAAAAAGAAGTGATAGCTAGTTGGTTCCCAGTTCATATCACAACCTGGAATAGATTCATATTGGTCTTGTGAAGCGATGCAGTATGAGTCAGAGGAGGAACGACGTGAATTCTTTGCCCTCGGGTCGCTCCTTCATCTCAGGGAAATGGTGCAGGTGATGGAGGGGAGACTGATGTCTCGACAAAATGTATCTCATCTTAACAGTCCCTCCCAATGCAGTCCCCTTTTGACTTGTCAGTACTTTTCTCCCCCGTTTCTCATTTTATTTATATTGCAAACTTCTCCACATTTCAGATTGCTCCTTCAGTCTTCCCCTGCTGCTCCTTTTTCTCCCTTCATATAAACAGACTCACTCCGGTAACTCCTCTCCCTCTTCCCCAGGCCTTCTTCAATGATAAGTACATCCAGGAACACCCAGAGGACCTTGAGAAGATAGAGAAACTAAAGGACTTCATCGCCTGGCAGGTGAGCTCAAACGGGATCACGCTGATCTGCGTCTATGTCGAGCGCAAGTGATCATGGGAAAGCATTAAGAATCCGTCTGTCCAGCTTCAAGGGAAAGTGTCATGGTCCGCTCATCACAAATAACAATCTGGTTAACTTTAAAAGATGACGTTTGCGCATTACACAGCGTTTCTTTTTCCGTGGCCCACGACAAAAGCAGAGGAAAGCCTACAGGCAAAGAAAATGATTGGATGGTATGAAGTGGATGAAAAATGGGAATTCATGCCACTTTGCATTGGATTGGCTTTGGGCTATTCACTTGGCTTTTTCAGGTGCTGAAAACATATCGGCTTTAGTCGTAACTTACCGTGGATTAATTAAACAACGATTTGCCACGTAAAGTTAGGTGGAGAATGTCTAGCTGAGCTTTATTCACGTAGCCGGTCCAGCAGTGCATGTGCCATGTGGAGTTATTTATTAATGGAATCAGCACCAGAAGTATGAGACTCATTCGCCACCCCACCCAGGGGCCCTGTAGACACCGAGCAGTGGAGAGTTTGAACGCTGACGGATACTTTTGTTCTGTTGTGTGTATTATGACATTTATAGCTGAAATGTTGTCCCCCCCACCCCCTTACTAAAGCACTGCTGCCGCTGCGAAAAAGTCTTGAAAGGTTACAGCTGGAAATATGACATCGTTTGAAGAAAAGGCGAGTGCACTGCCAGGACTGTCCAACGGCGGTAACTGAAGTGAGCTGGGGAAAAGTGTGTTAAAGTGCTCATTGGAGATGATAGCGAGGGCGAGAGTGCTGAAGCAAGCATTCTGGAGTTCAGGAGGGATGCTCTACAGTGTGAGGAGACGGAGAGAGAGATCGGCATCGGTGTGTTTTTTTTTTTTTTCGAGAGCTCTGCAGCCTCAACGAGCCGGCAGGAAGTGCACACGCAGCGGACAAGAAACGCACATACACACTTATTGTTGAAATGCATCACGGCACGTGCTGTTTAACAGCCTACTGTGAAACGCCACACATCTTTAGCTCATTTGTGGCTCATCTTTTGATTAATAAACTCCTGCTTTCTAGTGGAATAACAAAGACTTCCTCCCTTCGGGATTTTAGAAAGCTGTACTTTCTGTTTTTTATTACTCACTCTCGACTTTTTAGCTCTGAACTAAGGGTCACTTTAATAATCGTGTTTCCTGCCTCATGGTTCACTGGAAATGAGCACAGACACAATACGTTTCTCTGCCTGCTTCCTATAGCAAGTTGCAAGGAAAAAGGAACTAATTCAATTTGCAATAGTTGTTCCCCTCTCCGTTGTTGGAAAATAGGTCAACTTTGTGCTCTGCATCTCTGGCGGAACTTTTTTGTGTGTGTGTGTGTGTTTGTGAAACCTTTGGTCTCATAAGACACGATGACTCACACAGGAATATATTGACTTCTCATTTGATGCCACGTGTGATGCTGCTCGCATATTTATTTTTCCTTAGAGACCGTTGTAAGCCTGTTTTTTTTTTTTTTTTTTTTGCATGATTACTATTTCCGTGTTAGTTGTCCGTCTACTTTTTCCACATTAATTTTTTTGAAGACATTTATATTGCGTAAACATGTGGGATATCGTTGACTGACGTCGAAGATGACAAAGCAGCTGAGAGAAACCTAAAAATAAACATGCCGCTACTTCATTACTCCTGGAAAGAAGTGAATAACACGAGTACATTATATTTGACAAGATTGGAGAATACAACTAGATCTTAGCTTTCAAGACCTGTCAGTTATTTTTACATCCATCACGAAGCAAAGGCACTGAACAATAGTGTCTGTGGTTCAAAGCCTTGTGTTGGTTCCAGGGCTGAGATGTGAAAGAGACAAAACTTTCAGCATCAATTTGAGATTCCAGCTCGACTAGAATAGTGTTCAAAATCTCACTGCAATTTAGAAACGATCCTCCGAAAACAATCCACAGGACTAATTAGCAGGAGCTCTGTTGTACGTCCCAGTTATTCCAGTGCGAGAGTGTACTGGCCGCTGTGCCCAGTTAAAAATGTCCTTCACGCCGAGCGAACCGAGTGTTTGAATTCACGGTGGAATGCATCTTCCATGCGCACAAAAACACAGGATTGAAGTCGTTTGGTGTGATGATCACAGAGACGTCGTCTTGGAGGAAGCAGAAATATACGCCAACAACACGCACACAAGGAAACCTTTCAAGAGATGACGAAGGCAGAGTTGTTGATTTAGAAAATGGTATCAGCTGTCTCCTCGCCAGCTCCAGCATCTTGTTTATCTCCTGTCTCCAATCTTTCTAAATGAGACAAATGGCGAGCCTGGTCCAATGAACAAACTAAACGGTTCAAAATGAGACGGTGGGCGCTGTTGTTCTGCAGCATCCATTGTCTTCGCCGAGTAATTAGGGAGGAAATGAGCAACTGGAAATCAGGAAATTAGGTATTGTAAAAAGCTCCCTGGCAAATACAAAGTACGTGTTTTCTGTGATGTTACTGGTTATAATTAGCCAACGCTCTCGACAGATGTCTAAATTAGCGCCTTAAACTTCTCACTGCAGCGTGATCCATTCTATTTCTAATTGTTGCGGGTAGCTGGCGGATCAATACGTGGAATCACAGACCAGAGAAGGCAAATTTCATTATCAACGTAAACAGAATATTTCAGTGAAAATTCTGTTTTGGTTAGTGTGTCTTTAGTTTTTGCTGCTCCCTTCATCTCATATACTGTATATATAGTCGGGTCCGCCTGACTCACCACTGGCTGTGTGTGTGTGTGTGTGTGTGTGTGTGTGTGTGTGTGTGTGTGTGTGTGTGTGTGTGTGTGTGTGTGTGTGTGTGTGTGTGTGTGTGTCTCAGACCTATGTGACCTTCAGGAGAGGTCTTAATATGTTATCATAGCCTTAATACCCAGCATCTCAGAGGAAATGTGGCTGTCCCAGCACCCAAGGGTATGGCTCAGAACGCTACTGCTCACTGTGCAATAGAAAAGGACCCGGGGTCAAGAGGTCAGCTGGCAACACTGGGCTCTGAGAGACACTGATATTAGGCAGCAATGCCATTTCTTTCTTTCCTTCCTTTTTTCAGCTGATAATACTGGCCTTCGCCTGTTCATAGATGGGGTTGAGGGATTCATTTGTAGTGCAGATTTAAAGGTGAACGTTTAGTTCAAAAGATGGGGTTACATGGAAATATGGGAGACTGTGAATATACACACTGAGACGTCCACCCTGCATTTATGTATTCTGGAAGTACAGAAAAAGACAACAGTACTGATCATATTGCAGAGTAACCTCCTTTTAAACTGTTTGCTCCCTATTTAGAATACACTTTCATGGGTTCACGATATCCCAATTATTTACGCCACATTTAAAGCTGCAGTACATTCTGTTGACCACCAGGGGGCACAACATATCTGAAACAAACTCTGTTACTAGCTGTTAAATGTTTTGTTTTTTAAAGATTTTTAGAAAGAGTCCTGTTTTTTAAACTATCGCTGTAACTGTTGTTGAGACATGTGGCCTTCATGCCTGCGAAGACGACCAAACCAAATCTCTGGCCTCTCATTTTGCCAGCTAGCATTTCAGCACCACATGCAGAAATGTGTTTATGGCGCTCCCTCTTTGTCCTTTTACTATCAAAAGAACTCTTTGTAACCTTTCGAGTGGAATATATATGCTGCTATTTTAATAAATGCAGCCACAGGTCTCCAGTGCCTAATTATCTGATATTGACATTGGCCTTACAGGAGTTATTGTCGTTTACTGATATCCCAAATCATAAACCGCCTGTCTCTATTAGAGTGCTGGAGCAGAATGTGATGAAGAAGAAAGAAAAAAAAAAGTGATGTATGTAATTAAACTACTGAATGTGTTTATGTCTGCGTTCACAACCTTGAGCCTAAGTGTCTTCCACATTGAGCTTTTCTCTGGGCCGCCACCAAGCAGATTTCTGTTGCCATGCCGCCACTCAGTCGCACTCAATCATCCTAAGGTCTATAAAAAGATGTGGGTATCCTGAGAGACATGAATCTTGCCTCAGCGTTCACTCTCGCTGTTTTTTCTTTCTCCCCATTTCATCTCCCAACACTTGGTCCTTCCGGACTCCCCTCAATCCCTTCTGCCTCTCTTTGCTTTCACCTTTTCCTCTCTCTCAGCCTCCTTCTCTCCTTTCCTTTCCTCTCCTCTCCTCTCCTCTCTCCTCCAAGAGGTCCCAGCGGTGATCAAGAAGGTGCTCGATATCAGGGGGAATCCTCGCAGGGTGTCTGTAGCTTTCTCTCATTGATCTTTCTGTGCCAGAGCTTTGGTTTTGTGGAGCACAGAAACATTCTCGAGAGTAAAATACCCTGGATTTTATATAATTTATTTATGTCCGTACTTCTTTTCAAGCCAATCAGCTCACTATGTGCTCCTCCTATCATTGGCTGCTGTTTAATGTATTAATGAAGTGTATTACATGGTTGAGAACCTGGAGATAACATTATAGATGTGTTTCCCTGCATTAGTCATTATTTTGTCTCCGTTAATAAGCCCACCATGTGTTGAAGCGTGTGTAAATAAAACATGCACCGTTTGAGATTATTACAAAAGGTTGCATCACCAAACTGAATTGGTGTTGTGTGCCAGCTGAGTGAAGTCGGTACTTGCTGCAGCCTGCTGTGAAGGGGCAGCTTGCTCCCACAGGAAGGGAAGAAAGGCGAGCAGCCTCAGAGGAATCACAGGTTAACACACACACACACACACACACACACACACAGTCCTTCTCTTTACTGGCCCACCTATTCCAGATACTTCACACACTTCTTAGTGCCTTGAGCAGATGATTTTGTTCTATTTGCTCAAGGCGTAGGTGAATTTGTTAGCAGTAAAAGCGACTGTACTCTGCAGACGCACTCTAAGATGCACTCTGCAGTTAAGTGTTGCCTTGTTTTTTAAATGTGCAAATACACCACTCTGACTGAGGACCAATTAATATAAACGTTTGAATTAAATCCCCTCTGATGTGTTTTTTTTCCTATTACTTATTCATGAGCATAAAAGCATAAGCTGCGTTCCCTTTTCACCTCTAACTGAATTTCTCACTTACGGCAGTGAGACAGCCAGGGAATATTTTGTCACAGTTGCCATGGGAAAGAAAGAGTCTGCTGTTACCGCAGCTGGTTGTAACATCTTCGCTGGCTTTCTGTTGAGTTATTGTGCAATCCTCCACTGCCTCACCATAGACAAAGATGGCGTGTACTACTTACTATAATACCAGGTTCTATAAAATAAAAATGTAACCTGTGATTTCAACCAGAAGAGAGATGAAGAAAAAAATCACTCAAAAGATCGCTTCCCAAGGGATGACGCTTCCTCCTCTTGCCAGATTTAGTCAGCAGAGCTTGCTGACTCTGACTGTGGAACTGGGGTTTCCTAATTACTAGTTCTCCGCAGTTTCAGTCTCTCCCTCGCTCTAGCGCTCTCCGTCCCCCCTCCTCTCTCTCTCTCTCTTCTTCTACCTGAGATGCTTCTCTTATGTGTTTGCTATTCACCACCTGCCTCTTACAATCATGGGAGAAGCAGCGGCGTGCTGGAAACGGGCCATTGTTTCTTTATTTGCGCCAGAGGTTTCGGAGGAAAACATCCATCACATGCAGTTCATGCCTATACACATAGTCTGTTCATGCTTTCTCCTCGCCTTGTTTCATATACTTGTGTTATGTGGGGATGTGGGAGGCAGGGGGAGGGAGTGTCATGGCAACAGCCTTTTGCTTGTCGTGACACTTCCTCTGATGCACATTCACTGCCTGTGCCGAGTATGCACAGCCAAGGGGGCAAAAGGTCGCGTGACTTAAATTGGATGTGCGGGACGGGAATTTATTCCCCCCCCCCCGATGAATAAAGAACCCGCATGTCGCTAACCTCTCCTCTCTCCAGGGTTCGTTCAGGATAAATGTTTCTTACTCGACCGTTTCGCCCCGGCAGATCCCGCACCTCTCCGAAGGCGTTCGCATCCACGGAGAGAAGGTCACGGAGGCGCTGAGGCCTTTCCACGACCGCTTGGAGGCCTGCTTCAAGCAGCTGCGGGAGAAGGTGGAGAAACAGTACGGGGTAAAAACACTGGTAAGAGCTTTTGCTTGTTTTTGGAGCTCTCTGTTCCATGATAAGTGCTTTGTAGCTCAGTGTGGTCCTCTCTAGCGGGAGCTAATGGGGTCGAAAGCTGTTGCTTTTTCTTTCTTCCGCCGTGTTTGGCTGAGGATTTCGAGGAAATTAATGATTTTGTTATCCAGACATCCATTATGTAGGATTCTCTTCCTCCTGTTTCTTTTGTTGTTTCCACATGTCATTTTTTTTTCCTTTTTCCAGATACAAGATGCGATTGCTTTGTTCACGGTTCCAACGGGCCCACATGGTCTGCCATCACTGTAACACCGCACAGCTGAGACGCGGTCACACCTTCAAGTGTCTCTCTGTTTAATTGTTGCCTGTGAGCTTCTGTAAAGCCGGCTCGTTCTCATTATAAAAGTTCTCAGTGGTGTAACACTAATTAACCTTGATCCGTGTCTCAAACTTTGCCTTGCTCTCACTTTGCTTTGAGAGAATTGGGCCTGAAAAGTCCTTGGATGTGATGCTGAAGGGGGTGTGGAAGCCCTGTTTGTTATCTGAAAATGTTGAATTCTTTCTATTTCATATGGTTGAAAATAATGGAAACAAGCTGCAGAAAAACATAATTCCACATTTTTTTCACGAGGATTTAAAGGCTTGGTTTGTTTTGCCTGCTTTGCTTTAACGTTAATAATTATTATAAAAGCCATAGCATGTGATATGAGTTAAGATACTGGGAAAAAATAAATAAAGATCATTACCATTTATTCTGAGAAATTCCAGGATGTTCTGGTTGCTGTGAATTAATTGCAAATACATTACATTTCGTTTAGCTGACGCTTTTATCCAAAGCAACTTACAATAAGTGCAATTCAACCATGAGTACAAACTCAGAACATCAAGAATCAAGAAAGTACAATTTCTTCAATAAAGTTAAACCACAAAGTGCTATCAGTAAGTGCTACTAAAGTGCTACTATGGCGCTACCTTCCTTATTCAAGGTGTAGTCGAAATTAAATGAATATAACCACCAAAACATACAAAACATGGCACAAGGTGTAAAAGTTACCAAGGAGGAGTGTGTTTCCTATTTGGATCACACTGATGGTTTCAAAATCTGTTGATGATAATCAAATATAAAGTAAATAATCAGTAAAAAGATGAATCAACAGCATTTGATGCCATTTCAAAGATGGTGGTCAAGACCAGACTCGTGATTAACACATACTTTATGAAGCTACTAATTCATTCCTGTACATCCTCCAAATGAACTGAGAACATGTATGTCGTGCGTGCTTTAAGGTTGGGCTGGAGTCAGCTTGTTTGCAGTGGGATGCTGCCGGGGACGACCTCCAATCTCTCTCCTCCTCTACAGATTTAATTGTTGCTGGGCCAAGCTTTTCCTGTAATCTCGCCCGGGGTAAAGTCGCCCTCGCTCAATTTAAAGGGAGCGGCGATGACCTTTCAAACGAGAGAAAAGCCATCCCTCTCTAGGGTGTGATAATAAAGTCGTCCCATCAGATGAGCGATGGACCCTTTCTCCACTCAAACAGACTCTTTAAAATACAGATGTGTTCATTGTAGAAGCTCAGTTTAAGTACAGAATAAATAGTTGCACCATCTTTTCCCCATGAAATGATGTGGTTGTGTTGCTGCTTTTTAGAGGAATAGAAATGACCTTCACCCTCATAGTTCCCCTGCCCTTCCCTATATCTCCAGTACTATAGACAAAAAAAGCACAGATGACTTCAAAGCAGCCAGTCGGTACATTTTAAGCTGAATTGTTTCCTGTTTTTCTTTTCCTCTGTGGTGTCAGCCGGCAGCAGACGAACGGAGGGGCTCTCGTCCTCACTCCATGGTGCGCTCCTTCACCATGCCCTCCTCCCAGAGGCCGCTGTCGGTGGCTTCAGTCACCTCCATCTCCTCTGACAACTCCCCCTCCAGGCCCGGCTCAGATGGGTAACACCTAGTTTACAGTTCTTCAGGGCTTTAAAATACCACACATCCTCCTTGGCTTTTGGTCATCCCATTTGAGGAGTTTAAAAATTGTTTTGGGATTACGGTTTTATGATAATCCCTGTCGTCGTTATCTCGATAAGTCTCAAGCTCCATATTTAACACTGTAGATGGATTTATTTCAAACCTAAGAGGATTCCTGAGGATCTGCTTATGCAGGTTTTCATTAATTAACTATCCCTTTTTGTTGCGTTCATGTAGACTGTGAACCTGACACATGCAACACACATCTTTACCAACTTCATGAATCAAACTAACATTTATGCTCCGAACTATTTCAGTTATTCCTGTTTGGCTGTTTGATGTTTATTTCAGCTTCGCCCTGGAGCCTCTCCTGCCAAAGAAGCTGCACACCAAGTCTCAGGACAAGCTGGACCGCGACGAGTCCGAGCGGGAGCGCAAAGAGAAAAAGAAGGAGAAGAGGAACAGTAAGCACCAGGAGATCTTTGACAAAGAGATGAAGACCACCGAGATCCCTATGCAGCACGCCGAAGCTGTCATACTGTCAGAGACGGTACGGGAACATGTACAAGGAATTCACCAATGTGTTACTTTCTCTCTCTTCCTTTCCTTTTTGTATTCTCCTGCTCCTCTCTTGTTCTCTATCCTACGCAAGTGCAATGACAATTTGCTGTGCGTGTTCATGGTCCACAAAAAAATGAAGCAGGGGTGAGAAGTGACAGAATTTGATACGTGCACGTATTGGCACCATGAACACAAAGTGGTTTGGACTCGCAGCCGCTCTGCATTGCAATGTGTTTCCAGCTTTGTGCAGCACAATGATGCTCCTCCTCCTTCTTATTGGTGTCATTGTGTATTGGTTTGTGATGCCCCGTTCACACTGTTTCTGCTTGATTCCTGTATATTTGTGGTTTCTACGCGCCAGGAAAGGTGAAACCTGTCTTTTCATTTCAACCCGTTCTCACTCCCAACTCGTCAAATCCCAACGCTTGGTCACTGCCTCTCGGTGTCTGATATTGACACATCTAGGCACCCTTCAGCGTCTGTAGCCGGCTTTACACTAACTTCAATGTAAACCCATCTGCGACACTGTTAGACGGTCAGAGCATCTGACATAGGATGTGCAGTGCGTGTTGGAGTGGAAGGTTGTTGGGTCAAAAAAACTCAGGACCTTCACCCAGGAGGCTGCGGTCATTGTCCCGTGTCAAACCAAGTATATGTGGACTTATGTTATTGTGCTTTAGTTATTGTAACCCAAACAACAATCTTTTCCTCAGCCTTACCAAGTAGTTCTGTGGCGTAAGTAAACCTAAAAGCTAAGTAAATCTAAAAACTAAGTAAACCTCAGTTGGAATTTTATTTTGAAAAGACAGCATCTAATGAATGGAAAGCTGGCCCTAGAGGGGTAAATAGAGCGTCACAGTTTGGAACATAAGGGCCCCTGACCAAGCGTCTGTAATTGACGAGTTTGTTTAGTGCCATCAGGCCACGGCCATTCTTGCACACAGGAATAATCCAAATCTAATAGTCAGTTTACCATGACATTTGCTGAGCACATTCATGCTGCCAAAGGCTGAATCATTTCCATTTTGGACTCTCCGAGAGCGTCTCTACAGCACCATTGTCTTGTTGTGAGGATTGCACACAACATAAATAAGTAGTAGATCACCGTAACATTTGATGTGCATATCATGGTCTACAGAGGATGAATCCTGTTGATTTTTTAGCAATCCTGAGACTTCTCTTCTAGTGTAACCATATTGTCCACTGGCACACAGGACATCACACAGTAAACATGCATTAATGTGCCACAGAGCGGGCCTCAGTTGTATTTGGTGTTTTGAAGTAGTAGGTTTGGCTTTCTCCTCTCACGCCCCTGTTCTCTTTGCACTCTACATATCACTATCTCCCCCCTCTCTCTCTACTGTGCTGTGCTCATGTTCCTCATGTCCCTCTTCACCTCCGCTGTGTCCATTACAGCAGAGAGGGTATAACGGTGCTCTGCATGGCCAGTGGGAGTTCTCACCGGCTAACGGCGTTAAGATAAGGGTGCGAATGGGATCCACAAAAAAGGCCCCTGGCAGTCGTGGAGCCGTCTGCCTTGTGATAGGAGCCTCTTGCCTCGGGGGTCAAGGGTACAGCACCGAGGGATCTATGGTGGTTAAAAAGCAGTTGTAGCATATATAGTAGTTTTCTGGAACACACAAATCAAGAAAATTGCTTTTTCACCATCAGTGTCAGTTTTGTGTTTTATTTTTCAGGGAGAGAGGAAAAAAAGCATTGCTTCACTGAATGAAGTGCGCTGATATTTCCAGTGTCTCTCTTGTGGCTGACTATTTGGGTTTGGCCAATTACAAAGATGCTTTTTAATGTAGCCCACAGTGTGGAATAGCCCTGAGGACACATCTTTTCGTATTCAAATTCCTGCCATAATAAAGCGGGGAGAATGCAGTCTTGCATGCAGACAATGATTTGTAACCACAAATAAGATATCGCAACCCAATGAGCACATTTATCCAAATGGTTTCTCCTTTAGGAACACCAATAGTCGACTCAATATGCACGTGGATTCACTCACAACAGCCCAGAGGAGGTGTGAAAATGTTCTCCTTAAAAAGATATTTTATTGATCTTTCAACACGGACTCGACTCATTTGCTCGATAATACATTATGTTCCCAGCTCATTTTTTATTGACTTTAGCTTGTTTTACTTTGGGCACTATGTTACGACTCGTTCCCTGATAGTGTCTGATACTTCTTGTTTTTCTTTGTGCATGATCACACAGATCAGTCCTCTGCGCCCTCAGAGACCGAGGAGTCAAGTTCTCAGCCAGATCGGTGGAGACCGCCGCCTCTCCGTGTCCCCTGGACCCCCTTCTTTGTCCTCCTCAAACTCCTCCTCCTCGCCGGGACCCCCGCCCATCACACCCAGGAGCAAACTCTCCTTTAGCCTGCACACGGTTTCCAGTATGGGCAATCCTACTTTATTCTCACTCACACACACACATACACACACTAAACAAGAGGTTGTATCATCTCTGCAGGTCCTTTCTGCCTCCCTCTGACTTTGTTTTGTATTTTGCATCACTGTTACCACATGGCACGGTTCACACAATGAGGCTCAGTTTGATCTAAATCATGGCACTGTGGCACATGTTAGCCACTCTTGTTTAAATGCTCATGCAAATCATAGCTGTCAGCTCCACATAGTTCTCTCTAAGTGTGTCTTTTTGTCACAGCGCTGGCTGCCAACACTAGAATCCCTCATTAGGGCGACTGTGGCTAAGTGTCTTTCAATCAGAGGGTTGGTGGTTCGCGCCCCGGCTCTGCTAGTCCATGTCGTTGTGTCCTTTAGCAAAAGCATCTTTGGATAAAAGCGTCAGCTAAATATAATGTAATGAGCTCAATGTATGAACTCGCTTATTAGGGATATTCATTGCAGCGTCAAAATTCAAAATAATTTGCATTGTGAGACACGCTGCTTCAAATTCACACGCGGTGCTGAGAGGCTTAAAATGAAACATCTTACCTGATCAGTGACGCTGTGATGTCATTTATTACCTGATGGATCAGTTTCCTCGCAGCATCACAAGTCACAGGATTTGTGTATAATCTGCAGTTTGTAACAACTGAAAAGAAGAACTTTATTAGTGTTGGGCTTCTGTAAAAGTCGGGGGGAATTTGCGATAGATGCACATTTTGATAAAAAGGAATAAGCAAAATGAATGCAACAGGGCCGCAACATCCTGAATTTGACTCGAGGAGTATGGGTAAAGCTAAAAAAAACAGTTTATGCTACACTTCCCAGAATGCAACTCTCTTTGATCCTCCACGCCCTCAGTTTAAAACACTTTCCATTATACAATGGTGGTGACACTTGACTTAAAACCCTTATCATTATATTATAATAAAACATGTATTAAATGTTTATATTGTGCTTATAAATGTATGTAAATACTGTTTTGACAAAACAAAGTTCTACATGAAAACTGTCTAGCTTTGTTGAGCCCCTAAAGACGTTACACACCTGAGTAGTACTCCCCATGACTACTGCACTGATCTTGGTGTAAAGTCAGTGAAGTTCCTCTTTAATTAAGTGTGTGCAAGAATTTGGTTTGCGTGAATTTCATTTTCTCAAATTCTTTCTTGTTTCTTTAAAAGTTGCAATTAGTCCGAACGATGAGGGAATTCCCCAGTAGAAGAAGAAAAAAAAAGTCCATGTGATGTATTTTGCGTCGCAGCTGAAGTGTTTCCGTGAATCCCCTGCACTGTGCTTCCCTGATGAATGTGAGCTGATGAGCGCCCTCTCGCACAGGTCTGGAGCTGAATGGGATGGGCTGCTCTGACAAAGGTGAAACCCCTCCTCCGCTGCCGGTGAAAGGCAGCAATGCTGATTACGGCAACCTGCTAGATAATCAAGACTTGACGAGTCCCTCGACGCCTCCTCCTCCCCCGCCACATCAAAGGGTAGGTGTTTTAATTAGCGCCGTGGCAAGCTCCTTAATGATGCATGGCACTTCTAATGAAGCAAGAGGCCGCTACACGCACTTGACATCCGGGTCAACCTCCTCCACGATCCCCTGCGCCGGCACGTCCTGTGCCATTTTGTGTGTGTGTGTGTGTGTTTCTCACTCACATTTGTGCGTCTTTGTGTGTCACAGCAGAGTGTAGGCATCAGTCAGTTAGCGGCAACCGCCTGCGCCCGCCCGTCCACCCCGCTGTTATTTATACTTGCCCCGCCCCCCTCCGGGCCGGTCCGGTGCTCAGCAGAGATTGATTGGATGATTACTTTACCTCTCGCATCCATCAGGAGCTCGTCTCTTTGCGTTTACCGACGTCTACGCCAGCCGTCCTCTCGCCTCGCCACCGCGTTAACCGGTCTTATTTATCCGCTGTCACGGCCCCGTGGACGGGTAGTAAAACAGAGCCTCTGCAGACGGTGTAGTGTAGGGAGAGCAGCTGTTCAGAGGCTGAGTGACAGCCGCTCTTCATTTACAGTCCTCGATGGACGCGGAGGCGAGGTCATTGGCGAGTTACCCCTTGTCTGTTGTTTCTGTCGTGAAGTCGGGTGTCTTAGGATGGGCATATACAGTGCAATCTGTAATTTGACTACATAAATATGGGGTATATTCATGGATATATTCTAATAATTTGACTTATGGATGAAACGTATACCTTTTGTGTCGCTAAACTAAGACGGCCTCTTTTCCTGTGTATTTTAGCTGAACTGAACTTGTGGAGATTGTCTTTTATATGAGAAAATGGTAGATTCAAGATGACTGTTTTGTCTATTTGCAGCACATTCCACCTCCTCTGCCCAGCAAGACCCCTCCTCCACCTCCTCCCAAGACCACCAGGAAACAGGCCTCCATCGATTCAGGAATAGTACAGTGAACAAAGACGCTGACAGTAGGACCAAACAACACATTGACAACACAACAAAAACGACAGTTACCGCTCCCACCGAAAAGCAGCTGTTTTTACCCACACATTCCTCGCTCCCTGTCCCAGCTTGACAAGATGAATACCTCACTGCAGCACGCCCCTTCTCATCATGTTTTTTTTTCCGTTTTTTATTTCTTCCTATCTTGTTTTGCCAACAGTTTGACGATTATGCAGTCTGCGACAGGGAGCATGCATAGATGAGTAGTCACTGAATTCATTGATGCCGTCTATGCCCGACACCAAGCCACTTCCAGACTTTATCGGGACTCTGTGTTTAGACAGATAAGCTTCCAATGCTAACCCGCTCTCAAGTCTACGGGACCACATAGCTCATTAAGAAATCTCTTTTACTCATATCCCCACTATGTACAGAGGTTTGTATATATGATTTTATTCTATTTCCGTTTTTTTTTTTTTTTATGTGATTTGATCATGCATATTTTGTATTAACGTATCACTATATTAAGTGGCATTTATATGAAACAAAAAAAAAAGGGCTTTTAGGTTTTGAATTGACAGGGACTTTACCGAGTTGGTATGTGAGAACCTATCATGGATTTTATTGGTTACATTTTGGAGTGCACATACAACTAACTCCTATCGCATTATCATTGTTCTGACCTTGTCCTAGATTGCTGTAACCTTGGTTTTCAATAATATTGACTGTTCTCAATTCACTACTGACATGACTTCTGAATAAACTCTCAAATGTATGTATTTTTAAAAGAAATACGTCTGCCTCATTATTTTTGTCTATAGCGAAAGATGCTGGAAATAGATTGCGAGTGTTTCTATATTTCTCAAATGCAAGACAAACTGGCAATCTGTACACGTTTCCTCCCTTCTGCTCTCGGTAACGGAGCTTTCTGCCCGCTTGATTGACAGCCGTCACCAGAGCTGCATCATTATCAACACAGGCGTTTTTTATTGCGGGGACGTGTTGCGCCACGGAATGACTTCTATCTAGGCTAATGCAATCTCATCTCCATAATGTGTCCGCTCACCATGCGATCGTTTCTCTTTCTCAAAGCTGGAAGTGAGAATCTGGAATGTGGCCCATATTTGAAATATAGTTTAGTCGCGTATGAGCCAATACAAATCGTAGGTGCCAGCTTTGTCCTTTTTCTCGCCTTTTTTCTTTTAATTCTTTTATTATAGAAACTGCTGAAGGTCATACTTACATTTCTCTATTAATAATGGTGGTTTCTTAATAGCAGCATAATAACACGTCGTGTGAATAAGTTAATCTTTTTTTTATGGTTTTGTTTAATTTCGTTATTTGAAAATTATAGATTGGGGTGTCATGGTGCTCCCTTCCAAGACGCACAGGCTGACAAGGTTATTCTCAGTGTTCTATGCTTCCATCCATCCATCCATTATCAGCCGCTTATCCGGGGTCGGGTCGCGGTGGCAGCAGGTTCAGGTTCTTTATCACCGGTCCTGTTCGTGACCTTCATGGACAGGATATCTAGGCGCAGCCAGGGGGCGGAGAGGATCCGGTTCGGGAGTCTCGGGATCGCCTCTCTGCTGTTCGCGGATGATGTGGTCCTGTTTGCCTCCTCGGACTGTGACCTCCAGCATTCACTGGGGCGTTTTGCAGCCGAGTGTGAAGCGGCAGGGATGAGAGTTAGCACCTCCAAATCTGAGGCCATGGTGCTCTGCCGGAAACCGGTGGATTGCTCCCTCCTGGTGGGGACAAACTGCCTACCCCAAGCGAAGAAGTTCAAGTATCTCGGGGTCTTGTTCACGAGTGAGGGTAAGGTGGAGCGGGAGATCGACAGACGGATCGGTGCGGCTGCAGCTGTAAAACAGGCGCTGTACCGGTCCGTCCTGGTGAAGAGGGAGCTGAGCCGGAAGGCGAAGCTCTCCATTTACTGGTCGGTCTATGTTCCAACCCTCACCTATGGTCACGAACTCTGGGTCGTGACCGAAAGAACGCGATCTCGAATACAAGCGGCCGAAATGAGCTTCCTCCGCAGGGTGGCCGGGCTCAGCCTTAGAGATAGGGTAAGGAGCTCGGACATCAGGGGGGAGCTTGGAGTCGAGTCGCTGCTCCTTCGTGTCGAAAGGAGTCGGCTGAGGTGGTTCGGGCATCTAGTCAGGATGCCTCCTGGACGCCTCCCATTAGAGGTTTTCCAGGCACGCCCAACTGGTAGGAGTGTTCTATGCTTGATGGGATTAATGTATTTTGACTCCAAATTAATGATTGGAGTTTGAACCATTAAGTCAGTGCATAATTATCTGTTGTTCAGCAGCTTTAAATTGAATTACACTTTAATTAGTTGAGTAATATGTGTGGGTGTCGGTGGAATAACTAACTAATATAAAGTGTAATGACGGTGATCATATTGGCAATATGTTTTTTTTGGGAGATATTGCATATATACCAAGTTTTGAGTTTTATTAGTTTTTTCTGGGGCGGTCATGGATGATGTCAGGACTATGGCAGGTGCATGATGCAACATTAATGCCAGTGTTGGTAAGTCACAAACTCTTTTTGCTGCAATACAAATGTAGGTGAGACTTGATCTTATTGGATGAAATATATGTTGACAGACAGTAAAATATTTAAAATGGCAATAAAACATAATTGTGGCTTAAGTATTGTGATAATATCTTATTGTGGGGCCTCTGGTGATTCCCATCCCTGAATACTTATCCAGCTGTTATTCATGCTCCAGTGGCTGAAAACTGTTGTCACATTATTCTGTTGAACCTTACATTTCTGAATCCTCATTTGCACTTGTTGTTAATATATCTTTCAGCCCTGTTGTGTGCTTCGTAAAAGCAGTTTGTGGGACTTTTTTTGAAGGTGGTTCATATTCCTTTACTCTCTTATTCTGCTGACACTTAGTGAGTGGGTGTTCGCCTGAGGAGAAATGCTCAAACTGTAGCATCTGTCTTTTTGACGGTGTTTTTTTTGTTTTAACCTTTTGAAAAAGTTGGGTTTATAAAGTTCTCTTGTTCTAATTGCACTGAATGCCATCTTTTCCCTTGGAGTTATATTTGGTAAAAGCAGTCATAGGAGACCACTTGTGATACTGTAGCTCGTGGGTGGTATTTTGTGAGATTATAAAATATCTCATTGCTATGTTAGTTAATCAAGGACATAAGGTTTCTTAATTGTTCATCAATAAACCAAATAATGTAACTACTTTGTATAATTCTCCACAGAACCAATCTTCTAGGAGGCTAGAATGAATAAGGAAAGTGGCAAAGCTTTAAAAAATAAATAAAACGATTCTGATACTCTATTCTGTTTAGGGTCACGCTTCAGGTACAGATCACCCGAGCTCCCCTTTCCTCATGTGTGTACAATAAAATCCATTTAATCCTGATGAGGCCGCATCATTGTTGTGCAGATGAGACTGCTGCTGAATGCAAGGTACAGTATGTGCTCCATAGGTCCTCCATCTGACCATGCACTATCTGTCTAGATGATAAATTGCTCTGCAAACACAGAAAGAAATTGAGTAAGTAATATTCAATAAAAATGCAAGTTTTACGATCATACCGATGTTATTTCCTCTCGTGGTTTCCCTCCTTCGTTTTCGACTACCTGACTCTCTCGGGACCATTACCCTTGCTTCAGTGCAGTACCATACTCTGGTTACAATAACAAAAACATGATGGTGTTCATTAAAGCCTTTTTCCTCGACGCTAATGCGCTGTCGACCCTCTACATGGCAACTTGATCGTCAAACTATTGGGATTCACGGTTTCAATTGATTCCATGTAAAAAGATACGGGAGTGTAAAACGTGCCACGTGAGAAGAATGAATGACCATTAACGGCCACTAACTTAACAACCACTCCTAATCGGCAATCAATGGAGACAAGGCAAAGCATAAGAGGTTGACCACTGCACTGCTAAACAACGGTCATACGGTTTAGACACTGATGATGAAAGCAAACATTGTCTACACACAGTGCCTATAAAAAAAAATGTCCCTTCTCCTTTGACTTTTTTGGACACATTGAATGTAAATAGGATTTTTTTTGGCACTGGTTAAATGAAAAAGACATAAATATACGCCCCACACTAATGGATATAAAACATACTGGTGTTAGGAATAATTAACAATGGCTCAGTTCTACTCGTGCACAACACCAGGACCCTGAAACTGGATCCAGCCATCATTAATTGTCTTATGTACACTGTGCGTTTTCCTATTGTAACATGTCAAATGTCTTCTGTGAAAAAGGCCGATGGGCTCGTTTCACCAGCTGCTCAGTCAACGTCCTGGCAAAAACTACACCATGAATACAAAGTCAAGAAATCTGTAACAAGATTACTGAAATGCAACAAAGCCCAGTGAGGTCAGCCACAGCTGTAACTCTGCCTTGAGAAGGCCGGTGGACGCTCTGGAGGAGCTACAGGGTTCTTTGGCTGATGTTTGAGACACTGCATACAAAAACTGTTTCCGCGATGATTTCACCAAGAGCAGTTTTATAAAACGGTAACAAAGAGAAGAAAAAGACATGGCGCATGGGGATGCCTGCAGTAGCACGCTCTTGCAGTGGGGATATTTCTGAAGGTAAAGGGAACATAAATATACAGAAATCCTGGGGGAAACCCACTGCGACCTGCGAGAGAAGTATGATTTGGAAGATTTATTTTCCAGCAAGAAAATGTCCACAAACGTAAAGACAAAGCTACGACTGCAGGACAACAATACTAATGTCCCGAAGTAACAAAGGCAAAGCCCACACCTCCATCAAAAATATTTGTGGCAATAATAAACCTTATAGATTGTAACTTAACAGTTTGACAGTTTTGCAAAGAATATTGGAGGAAAAGTGCAGGTGTACAAAGCTGATACATATCTTTCTAGAATACAGGATGCAGTTGCTGCCAAAAGCAGTACCTCTACTAAACATTGATTTGAGGTGGGTGAATCCATATGCAATCAGTCCCTTTAATATTTATGATTGTATATAATTTAGATCAACGGATTTGTTTTCACTCATGCATTAAAAAGTTTTAGGCTGATGAGTGCCAAACAGTTACATCCACAGTGATGTAAAGTTGTAAAACAATAAAACTTGGGGGTCCCAATCTTTTCTTTTGTTTTTATAGTCACTATTACCTTCTTATTGTATCTCAATGATAAGCACATGCGGTGAGGTGGGAATAAAAAGTTCCACCAGTGGCATAATTCACTTATCAAGAATACCCAGTGCACACTCCAATATCGTACCTTGCAATTGAAAAGGGATAAAGGGTGAGGCATTTCAGCAGTGGTAATATTACATAGTTAACTAGCAGCTATTTCAATGGGCTCTCTGTGATTTGTGCTCAGGCATTATGCTTCAGCCTCTCTCTCCTCAAAGCGGAGGGAAATGCATTGCTTAATTGAGAGGATTTCCAGAGGCTTTGTGGGGGGGAAGCTGTGAGCAAGCTCCTTCTCTCTAGGAGAAATGTATTTACAGCGCGTTCCATCCCCATCTCATTTGTCATTCCAGCCTGGAATAATGTGTGTGTTTTCCTTCCCTCGTGACACATTTTCATTTGCTGGGAGGCTGCAAATGTCTCTTTCGCATAATGAAAGGGGAAAATATTACCATAAATCAGCGGTCGTGCATATATCCAATCACAGCTGTCTGTGGGATTTCCGTTGGCTATTTTTCCAAAATCCGACTACTACTAGTAATGGACACAGTTAGTGGTTGCTGTAGTACTGTTAATGTATCCGACATTCCTAGAATATATATAAATATATGTATTTTAGGAGTTAGCAGTTCTGCTAACTGTGTTATCGGCTATTGCTTAAATACCAACAGAAATGTATGAAAAAGACTAATATAGGTTATTTGAGTTTAATTTGAGTTCATCTCCAAAAACGTTGGCAATGAACATTTTCAGGCAAGACATACTTTCAGCTGAACGTCCACACGCTGACATGCCGATGTTAGGCAGGTATAACCATTTCCATCTTAGTTTATCGTGTTAGCATGTTAGCATGCGAACATGTGTCAATTAGCAGTCAACACGAAGTTTAGCTGAGGCTGAAGAAAATGTGAAAAGTATTTAGTCATGAATCAAATTGCAGGTAATGTCTGCACATTAAACTGCATATGGAGGAATATATATCTGCAGGAAACCTAAAGCCCAGAAATGAGTTGTCATGTTTGCACCTCGGGTTCCCTCGTCTCGGAGTCAGTGGGTTGTTTTGTCTGGGTTTTTGTTAGAAGCCTGAAAAAAAAAAAAAAAATATATATATATATATATATATATATATATATATATATATATACATATATATATATATATATATATATATATATATATATATATATATATACGGTCTGTGGGGAACACAAGCTGAAGAGACTTTAATGTTTTGTTCTCTGGTATAAAATACGTCAGTAAATAACCACGTCTTAAGCTTTTACGTGTTAAAAACGGCGCTTGCTAACAAGTGGCTAAATGAGAAGAGAAAACATCACTTCATCGCTGTTGTTTTTATCTGGTGGCTTAAGTTACATTCTGTAAATGTGTAAAAAATTATAAATCTTTAACTTGAGATTTGAGCAACTTGTGATCCTTACCGTTAAATGTATTTATATTTTTGGCATGTTCTATATTTTAGATATTTTGAATATCTGTTTATTGATATTTTTATACTTGCACATTTTATTGATGTATATGTGCAATACTCTTTCCTACTGATCCTGCTGCACAGCACTCTCCCTCGGGATACATACAGTTCCTTCTCATTATCATCTGCCATCCCCCTCTTTCTCCCTGAATTTACTGATGCTATTTACTGTCTAATAAAGAAGAACATGCCATCAAATTAATCTTAAAAAGAAACGTGTTAGTTGCCATTCTAAATGTCACCCTGGATGGAAATGAAAAAAAGATTTGCATTAAATCCCGAGCTGCCTGTTGCCTCCTTGTAAACAAACATGTAGCTTCACCATCAGTCAATCGATGTCACGGTGACAGTGTGCTGTTGTGGGTAGCTGTCACAGATTGTGTCGTGCAGAAAGCATAAGGCCTCTTTCTGTCTCGCTGGAGTTGTCAAAGCGGTTCTGTAAACTGGCTGAATGGATTGTGTTCAATGACGAGTGCAAACATCGCTTGGGTGTCGGCAACAAGCCTCGTGTTGTCGTCCTCTATTGTGAGAGCGTCTGCGCTGCTCTCCAGAAACATGGACTGAACACGGTCATTGAGTCCATGTTTACTGAAGATTGATGTTTTTATAACAGACGTAATAAGAGATGAGGACATCATACCGTGGAATAATTTATATCGTGGTCCTCTTGTTCAAGCGAGACAGGCTTCGGGGATTTGATGGGACAGTTTACATTGCTATAAATTAGAGCTCCAGCAGTTTGAAAAGTTATATTTGCAGTTTTTGCTTTTTAAATAATACTATACAAAATAATAGTTAATGGATTCTCTTTGGATTTGAGGCTGTTTGTTTGTCAAAACAAGACGTTGGATCCGCCTGCTCTGCTCCCTGATGCACAGATCTGTTGTTGGACCCCAGTGGAGACGGGCTCTCTAAAACTCAAATGATTGATTTGATAATTGGGCCCCTGGATCGTTGGCGACCCAGCCTCGCATTTGCACTTTTCTGCTGAAAATAAACATTCAATGCAGCCCTCCTCTAAAAAAGCGGCAGTAATTACTGATAGAAACAGATTTGAGCTACTTTTAGTGGAGTTTTTAAATGTCTTTATGTGTGAGATTTTGCAGATAGCAAACGGTCCTCTGAGCACGTCTCTTGGAGGAGCTTGAAGTAAACACCTGCACTGGTAGCAGTGATCCGAGCCTTTGATTGAACACTTTAATGCGTTTTTTTCTGTACTGCCTCCAACTTTATCCACTCCAGACAGACACTCCATCACTGTCTTATCAGGAGCTGCTGTCACAAGCAGCTCCTTACAAGCACAGAGAGACCAGTGGACATGCGGACGAGAACGCTCAGGAGAACCGTTGTCGTTTTAAATGTGAGCTCGTTACTTTGCGCTGCATTCAGCATTAAATACAAAATGTACATTTTGTACACAGGCTTATTATCTTGGGTTGAGGGAGAGAGCCAAGTGGTGGTGATCTATATTAGCTGAGGCTATTATGAAGCAGTGGGTTTTCCCAGGCAGTCGGTTCGACGTGTTGCTAGGAGACATACCTAGACATCGGGGGTGGAGAGCTGGTTTGATGAGGAGGCAGAGTTCCCAGCGAGTGTCGGCTTCACGCGGAAATAACTGAGAAGTGCCACAGGCATGCTGTCCCAATAGCAGGATATTGATTTGAGCCGGTTAATAAAATATTTGTATTTTTTCTCTGTTTCACGTCTCATGTCTACATTTTTAAGCTGGTTCAGAAATATGGGCATGATGGCTGTTTTTCATAGATTGGTGGCAAACTCATGTCTAAGACTTCAGGAAGAAAGAAAGGGACTATTGCCATTTTAGTTTGGACTGTTAGATGTTAAAATGTGAATTATGATTATACATGTTTGCTTACATCTGACATTATAATAAACTGGCATGTCTACCTCTTCAGAGTTTGTAAAACTTGTACGTAGGTAAATAAAGGGCAGAATTAGAATCAGGGAACTTGTAAAAAAAAAATCCTGACTGTGGAGCACATTTCATCACTTTCACTTTGAGCTCTGAACTCATTTGAGCTCATCAATTCTGTGTGATTAAAATCAATACACTGATCAGATTCTGGATTCTGATATATGTTGCCTCCCAGGAAGCTGTGCACCATGGCTGATAGATGGGCGTTGTAAAGTTTTTGGTTTATTGAGGCCCCTCGAAGGGAATCATGTTTGAAGCAATGCTGCCCTCATCAGGACGACACTGTCAGCGCATCCTTCCGCATCACGTTGCCTAAATGAGTAATTACCAACGTGACGAAAACCTCTGGCTTGTGGCGATATCATTTTAAGGTCAAATAAATACGCTTGACCCCCCCACCAGCACCATACTATACATAAAATCATGTCCACAGTATCTTTGCACCGGTGACTTGAAGCAGCAGTAATTTAATGGGTGGAGGAATTTAGAGTTGAAATATCTCTGCTTACTAAATCTAATTTCACGGCTCTTCCTGTGCTAACCAAGTGTCTGTATTTGAAAGACCACGCTAGGAGACTGTGG
Source organism: Taurulus bubalis (assembly GCF_910589615.1). Lineage (NCBI taxonomy): Eukaryota > Metazoa > Chordata > Actinopteri > Perciformes > Cottidae > Taurulus > Taurulus bubalis. Next base: position 8,449,266 of record NC_136590.1, on the reverse strand, counting down.
GTAGGGTATATTTAACCTCGCTGCAACTGATGGTGAGACCAGCAGAGTGTTTTTTGGCTCTAACAGACCAGTAGCATCTGATCTCCAAGGATGTAATCAGGAGCTGAGGTGTAAATCTGCCCAGTGGAGGAGAGCATTAAGCTAATACAACCAGCAGCGGGCCGAGCTGCTTGTATTTCTCCCTCAGTCAGCGTGCTGTCTGCAGGGCGGCCTCCTTAGCTGCAGGAGACGGACTGTCAGGGCCAAACAGTAATTGGTCAGAGGGGACTACAGGGAGGAACGTCTAATTACTAAGAAACATATTCCCTCCCTTGTGCCCTGGCAGGTAGAAGAATACCTTGAGATATGTATGTGCTAACGAGAGTTAAAAATGTAGTTGATTCTGTTGACCCAAATGCCTTCGAGGCAAACTCCCCCTCCACTCAAAAAATAAGTTGTGCTTTTTGTTACTTCACTCGGATGTTTCATTACGCAGAGCGATGGCTGTGCCTCCGTCCGCTGAAGATATGTTCAATATGTGAACTTGAAGCCTCCAGTGCGATCGACTTTTCAGGGAAGTAGCATCTTCTCTCTAACAGTGGGACATTTTTATATTTATAGGATTTCTTTCCATGAGGGAGAAAGAGTAGATGTCATTTTTAGAATGTTTAATTGTTGTTGTTGTTTTTGTCGAAAACACTGACATAAATTGTCATTCCAAGCTAAATGTATGTGCTTGTATTATTGTTACTCTGTTACTTTTTCAGAAGTATATTTCTGGCCGTAACAGCTACACGTGGGTTTAAAATGCTCCCATATAAGAAGCAAAAATGACATTATGCAACATTTGAAACATTGCATAAGTGACGTAATGATTGTTCTTTAAAAAAATAACTGTATATAACCCCTTGAGACTCTTGAAATGGGTTGAGGAAAAATGCTAAGCTCAGCTAGAGATCCCATTATAAATGTGTCTTGCAGTGGACGTGTCTGCGCTATCTTGAAGAATAAAGACCCTCGAGTGTAGAAATGAAGGATGCTCTGAGGCCAGACAGCCTCTCCATCTGCCAAGTCCTTCACCACAACACTCCACGGGTCTTTAATCTCCAGCACAGTCAGAACCGCTGAGGAGTGAACTTTCTGCAAAGTATTCAGCAGGACCGGTTCTTATTGTCACGCGTCACTCTGCATACAGGCTGCAGCTGCATTAGTTAGCACTCAAACTGTCTGTTTTGCTTTGTTCCTCCACTGGGGGGAGACTCTGAGCAGGACCTGGCTCCATAAAGGGATCGTTTTGTTTACACGGTCAGAATGAATGACTTTATCTGGGCCTCTTGTGATTCCATTGGCCTTAAGTGCATCTAATGGTCTTGTAATTACTCCAAAGCAATAAGCAGTTAGCAGATGTCAAACTCGTATGGCCACATGGTTACAGCCAAGGTTGGACGCAGAAAACAAACCTTATTAACCCTGAGGGTCTTTGTTGATTCCAGCGAGGGTTTCGCTGTCATCCCAGCAGTGAAACGTGGTGAGACATTCTAAATGGAGTAGTAGCAGACATGTTGGGTGATTTACCCATCACCTGCAGCAGTGGGCTTCTCTAGTCTCAGCCTGAAGGGGCCTGTGGTGATCAGCGCTGCCTCTCTGACCCCGCCGTGATTGACTTGATCTCCCAGAGAAAAGCTCCCATGACCTTAAGAAAGCTTGAGGAAACAGGGGATGAAGACAGACATGGCAGAGCAACAATACTGCTCACACACACACACACACACACACACACAGTCAGCGTGTTTGGATTATTACTTTACAGTGACAGGGGGGGCTTGAGGTTGCCATGTCGAGCCACATTTGACATCTTTGAACTTAATCTGAGAGGAAAGGTGGAAAAACTGTGATTGACGGCTGTTTAATCAACCGTAATACAAAATAATTAAAGTCGTTTTAGTGCTTAAACAAAAAGAAAATTGGGCTGCCGTTAATAAATCGTATATTAGATTTAAAAGTCAAAAGGTCTCATGATACCGCAGCAACACAAAGTCCCTTGATGCACATTCACGGGCTGAGAAGGCTCATCATTTTAGATGCAGGTGTCCAGTCAGCAGTAATTAGCTGTACTGGGTGTGACACCTAACAGGTTGTGCTGTTTTTATATGGAGGTTAAATGCCACATCTCCCCCGTGGAGTCCACTGCCTGCCTCTGCTGTAAAGCCTGTGGTCGGGACAACACCTTGGAGCCAAACAATTACATCAAGGTCATGGAGAGGAGGAATGTTCTGCCGATTAGTGCCGGAGTCCGGCAGCAACCTGCAGAGCCCACCACTCTTCACAGGGATGACCACCGAGGCTACTGGTCATCTTACATTCCAAATGGACTCTGTGAGTTCACTTGTGAGTGTAAACTTGTGAGGGTCCTAAACGAAGCAGAGCGATGGCCTGTTATAGAGGAGAATATATCAAGGCCTTTTTAACAGCAGCATATTTCAAAAATAATCTAGTTGGTCACATCAATGCTGTGATAAATTCCAGACGTGTAATAATAATTATCTCATGGGAGGCAACATGTTAAAGGATTAGAAGTAAAATGTTTATAAGGTGACTGAAGTATGTGATTATCATTCTACTTTCCTCGTAATCTAAACTTGGACCATTTGTCTTCCAGAAGTCGGCCATCAGAGCTGCTGCTGCTCCTCTCAGAGTAAGTCTTTGGGAGCAGTGTATGTATATCTCACTGTATGTGGAACACATATTGGCCTGGCGTTTATTTAATTTTAATTCAAAAATTGAAGCAACACGTGGGATGCAGTATATTTGTCTTTTTTAAATTTATTTTATCTTATAACTTTACATAGTTGTTAAAGGTTTCCCGTTTTACTTCCAATTGTAATAATCTGGACAATTACATTAGCCTTTATTAGCAGCTAAAATAAAAAAAATATATATATTTTTTTTTCCTAATTGTAATGAAATATGAAGTAAAATGTGTGACGACGAGGCTCATATATCTGTTGTCTTTGGGAGTTTTCCGGGGTGTTTTTCCCCAACGAGTCACTTGTTGACACTAAACTTTTGGCGCGTGTGAAGTGTTCATTGCAAACGCATTTCTTTCAAGAGAAGGTGGCGTATTACAAACACACACACGCGGGTCTTCCCTGTTTACGTTTGACGCTGCTCTGCTGAAAAGTTAACACGTTCAGACATGCGGACGACCAGTGCGCAACCACTTGTGATTCATAGTTGATTATAAATTTGTATCAAGCTGTTAAACCGCTTTGTTCATTATTCATCAGCTGGTGAAATGTATTATAGGCAAGTATTTATAGTAGATAGATGGTGATCTGCATGTGCCAGATATAGCTGAAGTTTGTAAAAACAATTCATAAACGGACCTTATATTGTTTTATTATTATATCCTAACAACTAAAATCTCGCAAAAACAATCATCCAAAATATATATATAAACCATACGAGTTATGGATGAATATTTACTCGGTTAACTCAAACTTTTCATACTTACTAAATCAGATAGTCTCTCCACTTTGTACTTTGGATTTGTTTAAAACCAATTCTAAATATATAGACGTTGCCATATTCAACCCAAGCTCCAGTGCGTATTTACGCACGGTCAATAGTTTTAAGTTCCTAACGCGCCTTAATGCGATAAGTAAAATAACATGAAGCGCAGCATGGCAGTTAAAAGGAGTATCGGTCTCATTGATAGGGAGATCTGGGTCAATACAGACAGAAAAGAGGGGTGTGACCAGCCCAGAAGTTTTCAATGGGCTACCTGTAGCGCTGCGCATAAATACTCCTCCCTCTGAGGATGAGTTCAGTCCTGAGGGAGAGACACACAGACGAAATTAGGTTTTTGGGAATACTGGTTAGGGCGGATTATGAACGCTTTTGGACACCAACCATCTACCCAGCAGACCAGCCCCATTCAGCACCACAGCGCGCAGGAGCTCCTGGACATGGCCGTGTACTGCGATAACTACGGGGTGTACCAACAGAACCTCCACCACCACCACCCGCAGAGGCCGCCGACGCACCCCACCAGCTACGGCCTCGGGGACTACACCTCCCCGGCCGCGAACCCGTACCTATGGCTGAACGGACCCGGCATCAACTCCTCTCCTTACCTCGCCGGGAACAACAGCTCGTCCTACATTCAGTCGGGATACGGGTCGAACCAGAGGCAGTTCCTGCCGCCTCCCACCGGGTTCGGTGGGGCAGATCTGGGGTGGCTGTCCATCTCCAGCCAGCAGGAACTCTTCAAGATGGTCAGGCCGCCGTACTCCTACTCGGCTCTGATAGCGATGGCCATCCAGAACGCCCTGGACAAAAAGTTGACTCTCAGCCAGATCTATCAGTATGTCGCGGAGAACTTCCCGTTCTACAAGAAGAGCAAAGCTGGATGGCAGAATTCAATCCGCCACAACTTGTCACTCAACGACTGTTTCAAAAAAATGGCACGGGACGAGGATGACCCCGGTGAGTCACAACGAAGTGTTTCTGTGTGAGATGTTTCCATTGCACCGGCTTTAAATAGAGTGTGACATGTTGACTGCGGATTTTTTTTTTTGTGATACAACTCTTAAAAAGTTTTTAAAATAAAAAATATATTGCAACTAATAAAGAAATTCCAGATAATTGACAGTTAAAGTCGATTTAAGAGATGGAAACTCAGATGAACAATTTACTCGTGTGCACGTAAATGTGGCCTAAACGTGTTGTCATCCATATTTAACCCTCTGTGTTTTTTTTTAACATTCAAGGTAAAGGAAACTACTGGACGCTGGACCCCAACTGCGAGAAGATGTTCGACAACGGGAACTTCCGGAGGAAGAGAAAAAGGAGAGCCGACATAACCGGGGCTGACTCCGCCGCTCTTCCCGTCAAGTCAGAAGACGGCCCGCACAAGCTCTCCGACACCGGCAGCCTCCTGAGCTCCTCCCCGCCCAGCCTGCACGGGTCCCCGGCCTCCACGGAGCCCAAGTCGTCCCCGTCTCCGTCCGCGGAGCACAGCCCGTGTTACAGCAATTTCGTGTCCAGCGTGAACTCGCTGCTGGCGGGCAGCGGCGGCACCGAGGGCTCGCGGGGCGCGGAGCGGGACTACAGCTCCGGGTATCCCGGGGGACTGCCTCAGGCCAGAGAGGGCATGTCCGGACCGGGCTCCTACTCGCCCACTTTAATCTCCTCTCCCCTGAACTCAACAGACAGCAACAGGATGAACTATTACACATCAGTACAGAGCCTCTCCAACCATTTTAGTGTTAATAACCTCATATACAGCCGGGAAGGAACAGAGGTGTAGACTGTCTATCTTTGTCAGCTGCTTTGCCGAGAAGTCATTTATCACTCATAGTTATAGCCTTCACATTTCTTTAGTAGCCTACTGTTATTAATTATTACTCATTTTGTGGTTTAGTAGGCCTACTTGTAAAACTAGCACTGAAAATTAACTGGTATTTAACAACCTTTCCAAACTTGGGAAAATGTATTTCAGTGTATTGAAAGGGAATAAGGAACTGCCACTTCTCCATTATGGTTTGTGCAACAAACATGTTTATTTGTAGAAGAATATTAAATTCATGAATCGGCCCACGGGAAATCTATTCTAGAACTGATGGATGCCTATCTTTTTTTAAATACCGTCTTTAAGAAGAAGAAGACACCTATGTACAGAAATTATTTTCATAAGAAGATGTGACGTGTATTTTAGACTGAATTTTGTTCTGTGTTTTTTTTTTAAACACGCATCGATGTTTGAATAAAAGTCATTTATTTTAACTCCCGGCTTATGTGTCATTTTCCTACTTACGTGTTAGATGAAAAAAATATCAGAGAGATAAAAGTCAAGGCCCGTTTGAAACTGCGTAATATGCACTGACATCTACTTTAAATAGTCAAAAGACATTATATTTATCTCCAACATGGGCCATTTAAGGCATTTTTGTGATTTTCCTGTATAAAATCACTTTCTTGTTCCTATAATATTACTGAGTTGATTGTGGAGATTCTATTATACAGTTATTTTATCATCACTGAATGATAACCGTGTAACTAACCCATGACTGGTAATTATTTATATATTATTAACATTTATTTACAATTTTTTGGAGACGATGCTGTGCTTTCTGTCTCATAGAGCCGCAGTCAGACCTAAACAAATGTAAATATCTAGATTAAGTTCTCAATATTTGTCAAGAAAGGGCAAAACAAAATGTATAAATCTGAAGTCAAGTGGCTGTAAGCTGTAAAGTGTGTGAGACAGAGACATTTTCCGCTTGTCACTTCCAATAGCCCCGTTTCATCAAGCAATCAGACCTTTAACTTACTTCCACAAGGTTCAAAAGTTCAGCTTTCTGTCTGGGGCTGGATTTGATCACTGTGCCTGTTTGATGTGAACCTGTTTGCTGCATATTCCACCTATCTCCATCTATTCCCAAAGTCTTGTCACGCAAAACGCTGGCGGTTCCGTGTGTGTGTCTGTGTGAATCCTGTTAATGGGTTTTGTGGGGTCTTTTTTTTCATGTTTTGTTGTATTGGGAACCACTTTTGGAAGAGCATCTGCTGAACAATTGTCGAGAGAGTTCAATAATGCTCTTTTGTTGTGCGTGCGACCCCGGGGGACACAACAGAAAGCCTGCTATTGGGGAGAAAATATTAAGCGGTCCATGCAGAGGAAATGTTCAAGTGATTTAACACCCCGCTCCCCTCTTATTTTCAGACAATATGGATACGCACGGAATCAAAGTCTGTAAATAAAAGGAAACACCTCTTAATTGGTTGATAATTGAATTCACTCAGGCGCTCTGTGGTCTGGAATAAAAGAGAAATTAATTGACAAGACTTTCGTGCCCCTTGTTGGAACACAATGGAAGCTGGCAATTGAAGAGATCCCCTCCTGGGCTCAAATGAAAATATTGCCATCTGAAGATCTGGGAACAAATTATCTCCCTCAGGCCACATTTTGCTCTATTATCTGTGGAGCAGGGCCACGGATCAGACAAAGAGGATTTTTGTCATACAGCAGCAGGTTCTCACAGTAACAAGTTTTCTGTTGAAATCCTCATCACGTCCACTGAATGGAGTTTAAAGCCTTTCACATTCGGAGCCCTTTTAGTTCTTATTACTGTCAATTCTTGATCCTTCAATTCCACTCTTTTTTTTCACTTAATGTGGAATTGTCAGGACAATTCAGTATTATATAAAAATGAAGTACATTTACTCACTTATTGGGGTACTGCTTTATACTTTATACATTTTAGTGGCAACTTTTTGCTTCATTTATTTGAGCTTTACTACTACTTTGCCGATTCAGATTACTAATTCAAAATATAATCAACTAATACATTATCATGTATTATTATATGTTAAGTGGCCCTGCATCATATAAAGTAGTTAAAATAAGGCCTACCTTTACCAACTGCAACGTTAGTGATACTTCTAATAATGCATCTAATTATAAACCATAATATATATATAATTCTGTCATGGTCCATGCTATACAAAGTGTACTTTTACTCTTAAGTGTAGTTTGATTATGTACTTTTGCTTTAGTAAAAATGTGAATGCTCATACTTGTGTGAGTATTATTGCTACTTTTACTTAAGTAAAATATATGGATACTTCATCAACTCGAAGCCTGCATGCAGAGCAAATAGTTCAGAGCATCCACTTGCTTTCCAAGTTCGATTCGGCCCTCTCAGCTCTCAGAAACGTAACGCTCCAGTGCCCTGTGCCTGCAGGGCACATTTAGCCGGCCCTCATGAATATCAGTCAGGCCACCATGTCTCTGCTCCACCTGCTCCAGGGCCCCTGGCTCCAGGGCTGAAGGCCCAGGCCCAGCAGAATACCTCAGCATAAGGGTGGCCCCGGTCCCCACACACGCCTAGTGGGCTAAACCCATAATGATGGGTTTCAGTCTCAAAGGGTCATCCCATCCAAAGGTGAGGTTGGCTCATAATAGAAGGAGTTGGTGTTTCAAAACTGGATTATTTCAATCCTCTTTCTCTTTACGGGGACTAGATACACCAGCAAGTCATCCGATGCCAACTCTGGAGAGCAGAGATGGCTATTGCCTTCACCTGCAGTGAGTTTTAGTGAGAGGGAACAAAACAAATAGGACTGATGCTTTGTTTAGATCAAGGTATATTTTTAATTGAGGATAAGACGGTTTAGTGTAGATTTCACCACCGGAGAGACGATTGAAGAGGAATTGTCTGCAGCGTGGGACCCGGAGGCTCGTCCACGTTATCTCGTGAGTGACACGAGCTGGAGTGATGAATCACTGCTGGATAAAGTTGCACTCAGCAAAGTGTGAAACTTAACTCCCATTAGCTGTTAAGCGAGATCTCCTGAACTGATAGATGAGGAACTAGAACAAGACTTGCAACCGTCCTTTGCTCCAAAAACCTGCTTCTGAATATTCACTGTCCAGGCTTTTTTTTTTCTAATGATGTGCAGTGACTTTAAAATGAGCTTTGTGAGGCAATTTGTGGACGTGTAAAGCATTCAGGATTTCAAATACAAAGATGTGTCCAGGGCCTAATAATTCTCCACAGCCCATATAACACTACCTTACAGACAAATCTGAGCGGTAATATGAAAAGGGAGACTGTGCGTCTGACCCCGGAGAAGAACATGATATCTTGACCATGGGGGGGCTGATTACAGTCTGGGCCGACCCTGAAATTTCACATCTGTTTGTAGCAGTCAGTGGGCATTATAGGGATAATTTCTTATATTACATCTCTTGAGGAAGTTAAATATTTTAGGGAACAATATGATGACAGCTTCTGAGGAAGCCACTGTACGGTTGTCACCTCTCTTCACTGCACTTTAAAAGGATCGTGTGTGCAATTGATAGCTGAGGAGAATGTCTATCAATTGGCATGGCCTGATTCGGTTTCATCACTACTGTCACCCAAAGGCCCATAAAAAGCCTAACGTATGGGCCGGTAGCGGCATGGGATCCCCGCTCCGGACCAGCAGCCATATGGATTATTTTATACAGAACAAGAGCCATTTAAGCGCAAACTGCTCGGTTGTTGAAAGCATGTGAAAAATGGGGAGACACCCTCTCACATATGCATCTTCACTCAGCTTTAAATGGTGTTAAATTCGGATGAAGATTCAGATTTGTGTTATTAACTGTCGGTTGCTCCGCATTAAATAATCAAAACGGAATCTAGAGAATAAAAACATAAAAAACGTTCACAGTTGATCATGAAGTTTCCCACCATGCAATTTGTTGTTTTAGTCGTGCACGTTTGCCTCCATTCTAGCAGTGGAAGCTGGTTTGGATACCGAGACCTAGAATTATTGGTGAGCACAGGAAGGGCAGCCACTTCAGAGCCAGCAGAGGAACCTGCTGAAAGAGTCAAAGAGATACAAGGATTAACGGACTATAACGAGTCCCAGTAAATCCACAGCCAGGGCCTGTCTTCACATCGCTCTGTCTGGAAAACCTATCCCCAAAGCAATGTAACTTATCCCCCGGCTCACTCTATTGCAGGAATATATTTTGACAAAGTCTTTGTTCTCACATTAGGGAACTGTAGGCAGATCATCCGTTATCCGTGACCTTTGTCATAACAAACCATGGCAGTGGTTTTACACACCGCTGAGAAGCCAGAAAATAGAGTTCACATCAACCAGGCTGATGTTTCAAACAAGTTACGGGTCATTCTGACTCACTTGAAGCCCCCAAAAAAAATCTAATACGTAAAGAAAAAACTTCATCATGTTCTTTATCATGTATTATTTTAACTATATTGTCTGGTAATCTCAATACAGTGAACGTCCTTCTCATAAACTCCTCAATAAATCAGCAGCCATTCATCACCGACATGAAATTCCAAACCATGACCTTATGAGAACAATATCCAGGGTTCATGGAACATCAATTTCTATGTGCAGCGCAGCAGAACAAATATCTGAGTAACGGCCGATATGTAATCATTTTAGCTCGGTTCAGGGACCACTTTAAGTTTTGCACATGATGATGGTGCAGTTGACCTGTCTGCACACAGAAAAACTCAGTATGAGTTGAAATAAAACCCCAATTTGTTTTTTTAAATAATTAAAGCAACTGATCCAAACAATGTTAATGTTTCTGGGGGAAATAGCAAGCTTTGTGCTGCTGTCGCCTTGCAGTGATACCACCTGGTTTGCAACACCTGCGTGCTGTCATTACCTTCTCTTCACAGACAGGAAGTGGTGACAGATGACTGAGGAAGTAGCTACCCAGAGGGAATCCATTTTACCCCTCGCAGCTTGGACTTTTGGTGACAAGACGGAAGTGAGGAGATCATTTGGTACTCAGGGGATCCTCAAAATAGCTACCTCTGTACCGCTTGTCAGTCATTGTCAGTAGTAAAGGAAGCTATCTCTCAGTGTGAATGTAACATCGGATGAAGTTCCCGTTGTCAAAAGACACGGTCCACCTGGAGCACTTTTGAACTTTGATGCACGTCATTCGGAGACGGATATATGGTGAACAACTGACCTCATGTGTTTCACCTGCTGCCATGATGCATTATTCAGCTTCAATCCTGTGTGATGCTGGTGCATCTGCCCCAAGGAATTCATTGCCTGCTCCCCCTCCCCCCAAACAACACTCCCCCCGGCCCCTAATGAGACCCCCTACCTCCCGACCTCTATTATGAGGGATGCATACCAATAGAGAGACAGGAGAAGGGAGACAGACTGAGCCTCAGAGACCTCTGGAGCCCTCCCTGGCCTAAACCATCAAACGCACCCCTCACAGAGAGTCAAATAATGGGCCCGATCGATATTCAACCAAGTTTTCCTCATGTAAGCCGCAGATGATCTATGGCTGACGGCTTTAAATGATAGCCTTTCAAAAGGGACAGACATGCCCCCTCCAAATGCTCCTTTTGTGTTGGCCACTAATCCCGGCCTGCACTTCAAGGGCCAGGCTCACTTCTGAGGCAGCTGCTATCATCTTAAAGAGGAGGGAAAGAAAATCAGCACTTTTAAACTGCTTTAATCAAGGAGATGCAATGCCGTGATAACTTGATCACCCCCTGAGGCATGTAATTACACCACAATCAACTATTAATGTTATTACCACACACGTTCACTCATTTATTGCCTCCAATAATTAACATACAAAAATTGACAGTGTATAAAAATATAATCCTTGTTGTTATAATACTTATTTAAAAAAAACAGTGTTTATTTCACGCGTTTAAGTGACTACGTTAGGAATACAGACAGCCAGTCTGGCTTGTGCGGCAGCATCCCAGGAAACAGAGAGGGGAGGCCAATTTGCCAGACAAGTATTCAAACAAACTCAGTGCACAGCAAGTGCTATGTGTTGACTCTGGTATTGGAGTCTATCAACCCCAAACAGCTTGTGTGTCAACTATAAACACAAGACGTGCACCCTGTCTGGGGAAGCAGGCTTCCAGGCTCACTGCTGCTGCACAAGCTGCTCTGTTAACACTGAGAGCTGCGCTCACTCGCTCTGCCATTGTTAGCCGTGTTAGCGTTCCCTGATAGAAACAACCGTGTGTTGTGTCGCTCAAACTCGTTTTAACGCAGCCTGCTCCCCATGTCATGTGATGCCATTCCAGTGCCGTGACATAATCCAGGATGCACACGCACACGTGCGGCCATGCGTGTTTTCATATGTGCGCGTGGATCCACTCCACACCGATGCTGACAGCACCGCTGAGAGGCCGACATCACCCACAAGAAGTGTGTTGACGTGCCCCCACTTGACAAAGAGGCCTTTATTTTATTCACCGTGAGGGAAAATAGGTTTTTACAGGCCCCGGATAATCGGAGGCACACAAAGGCATAATTAAAACAGAGGGAAGGACTGTATTTAGCCTGTGAAATAGAGATGGTGCTGATTACTGTGTGAATCACTGGGTCACCCTCATGTCCCTGTGTTGATTTAGGCTACATTTAAAGGAGAAGCAGAAGGAAGATAAAGAAGCAGAACAGTGCATGTTTGCATTTAGCATATTTCTGAATTACATGAGTCAAGAGTCATTGTATGCATCCTAATTATGACGTGACCTGCTAGTCTAGATAGCTAAATAAGTATATTCAAATGTATGGCAGTGAAGAGTGGTGGTTCTGATGATACACTGTATCACAGTGTCCCTCCCATCTGTCTTTGTTGCAAACCAGGCTGTGATTGAAAGAGCCTTTTTTTCTGACCCCTACTGTTCTCAGCATGGAGCATCCTTTTAAACCCTCGTCACTACGACCAGAACGCAGTGAATACCTTCTGTAAAAAGTCGGATTCAGGTTTCTTTTTTTTAATAAAACCTTTCTACATCCATCCACACTATGAGCCCAAATGGGCCACTAAAATAAGTGTTGGAAGACACACGTTTTTATTTACTTTAAACTGTCGGGGACAAACTCACTGACAGGGACATCAAGATTGATGGGACACTGTCTTAATTAGGTGGGTCCGGCTATGACCAGATAGCTTTGTGCAACTGTCAGTGCCCCTCCCTATATAAATTGTGTAATTATCCCTTTCATTACACTCAGCTCTCAGGCTACCTGGTAGAATTCAATGGGAGGTGTCCCTATCTCTTATCATTATGCAAATGGAGCTTGTGACCAGCAGTTAAATCACAATGGAGGGGTGGTGAACAGTAGCTATCAAGCTAGTCTGCCAGTCTAGCGGACGACCCCAGTCAGGGACCTGTCTGTCTGCAGGGTGATGGGCCGTGACATGTCTGCAGGCCCACAGGGTATTCAAACCAGGAGGGGAGAGCCGCCTTGGGACAAGTCCTGGAGGGCACGCCCCCCTGACCCCTATCTGCATACTGGTGGGCTGCTCAGACACCGCCTCAAGAGACATTTGAATATGATTAGACATTAATGACCTTCACAAATGTGGAGACAGAAGACGCTTTGTTTGGGTCTGTCTCAGGGCTCTGGTGTCTGGGCAGAGTTGTAGGGTCTTACAAATCCCCCGCCCTTTTTGTCTCGTACCTGTGCTAAGAGGCTGTTTGCATTTGACGATGCCAAATGTGGACCCGTAGCACTGTAGAAAGAATTTGATGAAGGGGGAGTGACAAGTAGTTAATTTCCATTCTGTTAAATAAGCCAGGCACACTGCCCTCTGCGTACATGTCAACACTGGGGGCTTGAATGGGTCACACACTAATGGCCGAGTTTACAGTTTAGCACTTTTTCTCTCATTGAACGAACAGAAGCGAGAGTGTAAAACATCTTGTATCAATACTTTTTACTCATGAGTAAGTTAAAATACTAAAAAAAAACCTCGTAAATGACATGTGGCTTCATTTCAGATATACTGAATTCACCAGTCCCTCGTTAATACGTCCATAAAGGAGAGTGCCTGCAGAGTGGATGTAAAATGATGACACATGTTGCACTATGCAAGGCTTGGACTGCTTCTACAATTAGATCAGGCCATCTATCCAATAAATATAATGAGGATGAATCATACAGTTGTGCTGGTTTTAATGGTGTGTAATGGTACGAACGCTGACAGCATAATGGCCCCGGCTCTATCGTCTTTTCTCATTACGGGGCGGTAGAGGTCCTGTCCAATCACTATATTTAACCACCGCAGGGGCAATCTTCTCATGCCCATATTACTATACAGCCTTTAATGAAGAGCACAATTATCAGACGTTTAGGTTTAATGAAAAGAGCCACCTGCTAAAGTGCACAGACAGACCTCGGAGACAAGCGACCGTTTACAACGATCTTCTGATGAATCATGCTAGTCATGCAGGTTGCGTGACTATAGACAGTGTAGCTGCACCGGCGTTCATACGGGTGGAGGGCATCGATAGAGCAGGCCTTCCAATAATGTGTTAATTGAAAGATATTTTAAATTGTCACCCCAGAGCCTATGTTAAAATAACAGCTCAATACACAATTGTGCAATTTGGTAAAAATTCTCCCGTGAAGGTAAAACAATCTCTGTCAATGCATCTTTTTTCTTTTCTTTTAAAATAGTCAGAAGCGATTATTATAAAATGATATGCATACTCAACATTAAAACTCTAGATAAACTATTAAAAAATAATTCAATTCAATTAATAACTTCTTATTTTCTTTGGTATTATTGTCACAGATATGCAATGATGCATAGCACTAGGGCCCGTCATAATAATATTTTTTTTAACTGTGAAAATCCCATCGCTCATTCACAGATTTACGGTCACAAATCAATCAAATGTCTGCAGACCAGAATCAAAGCAGCGTTGATGTATTTCATGTAAGAAATAGATGTTCCTGAGATAATGATGCCATTGTCACCGCACAAAGCTGCTCTGGCTCTGGTGTGAACGCACTGATCAGGTATACAGTGTTGTTTCTGATTTAAAGCCAAGCTCATGCCAGAGCTGGGGAAGCTGTCAGCAGGTTTGTACGGCTGCTCTCACAGACAATGCATCCTTCATTAGACCACTCTGCCAAAGTCCATATCATATAACCCAAGTTTTTCCAACAAAGCCCAATCGACTCACAGATTCTATAGCGATAATCTGCTTAATAAACTGATATGAAAGAGGAAACAAATCCTTAGGATGAATTGAAGTGTTGGCACTGGATTGACTAGCTTTGTGCATTAACTTAATATTTACATTTACCCAAAAATCTGCATATAGCTATATATATATATATATATATATATAGCTATATCTTGAAGTATGAACACTTCCCACTGTCTGTCAAGTTGTTCTTGTCTCACTTCTCCTCAGGTTGGACTATTTATTTACAGTCAACAGCGCTGGAGATCCACATGTGGGATGGATCAGGAGTTCCCTGCCGTACATGTGAAACACACATAGGGAAGTTCTTCTACTGAGTCCCAGAACGGTTCACTTATCTCAGTCGTCTCAAGGATTATAAACACACTGTAAACCTCCCTCCTTTTGTATTGGCACGTATATTATAAATATAATGAGTTCCCTGATAGTTTGTACAATTAGGGACAGTGCTGGTTACACTATGACTGCTCTTTGAGAAGTTAAAAAATAATAAATAAATACTAATAAAGTATTCCTTTAATTTTCTTTCTTTGCCTTTCTTGTTTCTTGTGTCTTTTATCAACACACACAATATTAAATAGCATATTATTATTGAATGTTATTATAAAAAGATGCATACAAAGTTGACAAAAAAGAATAATACAATTATTGATAAAGTGTAAATGTGAGGGGATAAAAAAAGTAAACCATTTATGTAAAGATGATTAATTTCTCTCAATAAATTTGGTCTATAAAATGTCGCAATATAGAAACTCGAACAATAAAGAACCTTTTTTTGTCAGTTTTACTTGAAAAAACGTATTTACGATAGATTGATTATCAAAATAATTGCAGATTATTTTTCTGACGATACACTAATTGATTTATTGTTTCAACTCAAATCATGGTGATGTAAGCAGAGGGAAGGGTTGTCAGATTCTATCCTCGTTTATTTCATATTTCAGCCTTCCTCGGTCTCGCCAGTCCTTCTGTATCAACTCAATGGAGAAAGCTCAAAGTCAAAATGAATATGATTGTATCTGGTGTGAGTTGGGATGCTGAGGATTGCCAACAACAGGTCAGAGCCCACTAACCTTTACATTTAAAGCTACTGAATATCACTGCCGGTCCACTGCACTCACAGACACAGTGTTGTTTTCCTCTGTGTCCCCCTGGTTGCAGACTCTGGCTTTGTCATGAATGATGGCCGGCCCTTTGAGGCCTTGCCAGCTCCTGAAAACTCTGAGCTGATTATTTTGACATCTTATGGCAAGTAGAACTCTCCTCTCAGCGGGTCGTTCTTAAGCACAGCGAAGAAGCATTCCTTTGTTAAGTGTTTGTGTCACACTTAAAGGATTAGAAAGCGTTTGAAAAGCACAAGGAATAATGTTTGGAATCACCTACTGAATAGTGTTGCCGCTCAGAGCATCCAGGCAATGAAGCGCACATGTATTGAAGCAACTTGGCCAGAATAGTGTGAACAAGTATAGAAATCAGGTCTGGGCTCTGTTCCAAGAGCTGGCAGGGGTTCGCTGTATGGAAGAGTTTGTGTTACCCCTATGATATTTTATCCATTTGACAGAATGTACATTTATGTTCCCATATTTCATAGTTTCTGCCAGGGTCATTTAAAATCCCCTCACCTGTATCTCACATTTAAATCTTCACATGTAGGCATGTCTGAGGCTAAACTGGGAAAGGCGTGCTGGGATAAATCACGGCCGACATTTCTACCTAGATGGTTCCCATACATCTCAGATTTTATTGTGTCTTCGGATCCTCTGTCTTGATACGGCTTCGCTTTGGTGACAGAGGTTTTTGGTTTCTGACCGCAGCAAGGAGAGGGAATGAGGGCCTCTGCTGGGCCGGTCGTGGCACTGGTTACACGCCAGTTACACACACTATAAGGATGGAAGATAGAATAGAGTAAAATATTTAAATCGGAACTTTTTTCTAGATTATTTTCATGACGCTTTCTAGATTTACAGATAATGCTCATGTGATAGGGAATTCTTTAAAGTTTGGTTTATTCATTTACTACCATTGAGCATTAAAGATAATCTCACGTGCCACTGACATAAAAAAAAAAGAAACATGTCAACAATAGGATACTATATATATATATATATATACTGTCATCTTTTTCTCGGTCTGGTTTGTCTTTCTTTTTTCTTATTAACTCATGGATCATAGTTGAGATATCAGATTTCCTCTCCACGATTATAGTGGCCAAAATAATTCATATTCACGATATTATTGCTATGTCTACAGAGAATTTGAAAGAATAAAATGACAATAATGCTATCAGTCAAATTCATCTTTAACTTTGTTTATTGTATATTTTTTGGCCAAATTGATTACACTCAAAATACGAGCGCAGAGAAGAGGACAGAGCGTATGTAACCATTACATATACAATTATTTAAGATGCGCTGGGTTATTACATTATTTTTTTAATTATGTATTTATGTAATTATGTATCCTCAATACCATTATATCAAAAGGCGCAGCACCCCTAATAGTCTTCGGCATTATTCATTGTTGGATGTATACTTCACTGTTTTGTGCATGTTTATTAAATTGTCTATATGAAATTATAAGATATGCATTTGTATTTCATTTTTAGGGTGCCTTTTTAACATCTGGCCATGGACAGCAGGTTGGAAATGATCAAACCAGCAAACTTTTGTTATTTTTTTTTTAAAATTTTCTCACTTCTTTCACACCTCACTTAATTTTTATCTATTTGGTTTTATTTGCTTACATTTTTTATATAACTGCCTCACCTTTTACATTTCTGTCATCCCAGCAAAATGGAGGTGAGATTCAATTTGAAAAGCTTACTTTTTTTTAAAGCAACTTGATAGAAATAATCCGAATTGAAACATTTACGAAATTTGAGATTGTTGCTGTTTACATTTTTTAAATGTAATTTTTCAATACTTTGAGAACCATAAAAGGAAATTAAATAAAAAATAAACCTCTGTTTTATTGGCAGAAAACTCAAAACCCAGGCCAATAAAACCACTATAAAACTATCCGCATGGCTAAATACAGCTACGGGAAAGGGACGTTCTGTGTGGGTGAACCAACCCTTTAACTTACTCCTGATTCAGATAAATAGATCGCTTAAAAGATCCCGAGTGAGAGAACTCAAAGTGTCAGTCACGTTCTCCAGTTTCAGCTGTCTGATTGACTGAGGGGAGATGGACATCACTTAGGGATCCCCAGGGGAAGAAATTCCTCCAAGACTTAGTGTTTCTCTCGCTGCTCCTCACAAATGAGTTCCCAAGCCATTTCCATTAAGAGACTTCACAAAATGCATAACCAGCCATAGGGCAGGTTTTTGTCAGACAAACCTCTGAAGGTGTAATCCATAGTGTTAGAAGGCGAGTGGCTGACCTTTGGTTTGAACTATCTGATGTTTATCTTCTTCCTTCTGAACTATACGTTCATATAAAAAAATTAAAACAAATGTTGACCTCTGCTGGAGCGGTTGAGTCAGATTTTGCACACATGGCTGCAGGCAGGCAAAGTGTCCAGTTTGGTGATAAATGACTGGAGGAGAAATGAGTGACACGTCTCAAATGTTTACATGCGGCCCCTATTCTTCTGCTCAGGATCTGAGAGGCTGTTTGGCAGCGCAGAATTCCCCCCCTTATGCCTTCTCAGAGGTTGTGTTACGGTGTCCATACATCACCCTGACATGGGTGCACTCATTGAAACGGCCCGGCTAGACCCTGTCTCTGGATGATGACATATTTGTCATTCCACTCAGTGAGGTGTGTGAGCATCTTATCACTTATCACTGTCAGAAATCCACCGGCTCAAGCTCTGTCCGACTTAATTCAAAATATATATGAGTTGATTAAACCGCTTCATGTCTTATAGTGTTTTATGGATGAGCTAATTAGTGGCAAGACCCCAACATTTAGGCTCCGACATTGATACTGCCTGGGAGTCCCCTCCGACACAGCTTCCCCTGCTCCTCCTGGGGGTAATGGAGGGAGGAAGAATGTGCAGGGAGGAAGTAAGTTTCCTCCAGGCAGATTGCTGGATGGAGCGGCTGAGAGACGGACAGATGACAATGGCAGGGAGGCCGGGGCCTGAGTGTCGCCTCAGGGAGACCTCGGCCTCGCTACGTGTTGGCTCCGGCCGCTACGCTAAGTGCACCGAGCTGAGGTCTTCACAGCGGATTTGGCAAGGTGATCCCTTCACCCACCCCCATCCATCTCCTGCCAGCCGCTCCCCTTCTCCCTCCTTCCCGCCTCACCCCTCTCTCTTCTTCCTCCCCTCATTGACACCCAACCGGGAGGTGATGAGTTGACACAGAGGGTGAAGACGGGTGTGGAAGTGTTATCTCCACCATTATTGCTTTTGTGTCCTGTTTTTTTCGTGGTCATCTAATTATGTATGCATTTTTGTTTTTTTGTGACAGCACAATTGAAAATCTGATTTTGATTTGTTTTGTCCATGTCTGTTTTTTTTCCTTCATTCTTTTCGTTGTATGTGTGTGTGTGTGTGTGTGTGTGTGTGTGTGTGTGTGTGTGTGTGTGTGTGTGTGTGTGTGTGTGTGTGTGTGTGTGTGTACTGCTTTTGATATAAAACAAATATCGATAAATAGGATTGGTTTCTTTTTAAATTGATACATATCTAACTACCTATATATATTTTTTATTTTTTATTTCATGAATTGTGACCAAGATACATTCTGAGTGGAACATTTTATAGTTGAAAATTCTGCGTGTCAGTGCTCTCTGGTGGACAAACTAAAGAGAAACAGTTTATAAATTACCTCAAAGCTAATTGGCCCCTCTACTGCAATGTCTTGTTACTTATCGGACGACATATACATGCCAATATATCTGCAATAAGATCATATTGGTCTTTAAAAGGATAATTTTGGTTTACTGCTGTAATCGGGTTAAACTGTCCAATCGACTTGTGATGGTGCTTCATGCCCTATTGAACTTTGCTGTGACTCCCAAATCTCAACAATTGCTATTGTGAGAATAATTCTACCACAATTCATAGAAATGATGGCCAAACTACAAAATAAGAACAAAGTTTTAGTAAATCCCACTTTTCCTTTGATGGAAGGAGGCCAGGCTTGTGGTGAGCGAGGGGTCAGCTGGTTATTCAGGCTGACAAATTGTTTCATCCACATGCAAACAGGCCTGAGGCTCTTCTGATCCCTCCAGCAGTCAGACACCGTGTCTCCACCTCTGAGGTAAAGGACACTGAACATTGCCTCCCGTAGAGAGGCTGCATTGTTTCTTACAAAAGCCGATATCAAATTCTGCTCGATTCAAAGAACCTCTGTTTTATCAGGAAGACAGACGGGGGATTGCAGCTTTTAAGACTTTACGTCACAGGCTGACATGCCTCAGCTCAGAGGAGAGGTGGAAAACGTGACGATGAAAGATGTGGAGGTGTACAAGTATTGAATTGCAACAACATTCCTTTAAGTAAACTTCGGGTATTGAGATGCTGTGGTAATTTGTAGTGTCTTGTGTCATGGTTCTTGTCTCTTTCTTTTTTATTTCCCATTGCTCAGGGTGTTGATGTTGAGCCCGAAGGACTTGACAGATGAAGTTATACTCTTAATGTCAACGGCCCCAAGGTTTTTTCTGCGGTCAGCGCCATAAATTTGAAGGCGGGTGTGACAATGATTGACGGCCTTATGACAGAGCTTTGCAAATCCCCTAATCCGTTCATGAAGCTCAATAGGGGGGCACTTGATGCACTTTATCCTAGCACCTCTCCCCATCTGGCTTCTGTAAAAGACACTGAGCGCCGTCAGGTGCTTGACGGGAGCCGATGACATGCAAGCTTTTGTGAGACACAACTTCTCATCACAGATATTCTCAGTATTAAGGAAGCATGTAGATAGAAGGAGGCACTTGATACACACGTGTTTTCTTAATACGCCTCCATCCTTTGCCAAGACAAGGGCAAACAAGGGTAAGGAAATACTGTACAAGCCAGACTAGAATTTATATGTGCTGTCCATGGGGTGCAGATTGCTGGAATCTCTGTAGTTTTATGGCCATATGGATCGGAGAAGTGCTCGCGGTCTGTGACTGAGTGTCTTGGTTACAGTCTGTGATCTATGGATGTGTGTCCCGCTCCAGTGACAGACTGAGCGCCTCCTTCTCACAGAAGCCTTTAATCTCACGGAGACACAGAGGAACCTGAAAACTGCTAAGAGAGAATACACTCACATAATATAATAAGATAATAAAGTCATATTTTACTTAATCTGAGGGTGATTTTATGTTGACAACACATATCCAGAGGAAATTCAGCCCTGACTTGTAGCAAAAAGTACATTCAGATTCATTCCCAGGAAGTGTGTTCCAGTAAATGCAACTTTTTACTGTCGTACTTAAGTTTCAGGCAGGGGTTTGTTTGATTCAGTTGATTCAGTTATTGAACGCTGCCACCTGGTGCAAAGCTTGAGTCACTAGCTCTGCAGGTGGGAAATTGATTTGAATGCAGGTTTGATGCAGTTGGTGTTGCAGAGGATGTTGTGAATGTTTTCATATGAAAAAAGATAACACCCTCGTGTGCAGTGCTTTATAGACTAGTTTTGTACTGAACTGAACGTGCAACTGACTGAACGCTTTACTGAGCTGAAGACAGTCAGACTCGAGGCCATATGAACAGTGATGCGTTCAAGTCCTCTCAGACAGTGCACACAGCCGAGGAACATTAGTCTCAATACATCGGGATGAATCACCGTGTGCTTCATTTACCAGCATGTCACACTGTTCTCGACAATCTTAAAGCCTGAAAGGCAAAAATAAAAGTATATCTTTTTGATTATTTTGGATTTTCACTGTTGAGACACCTGAACCAATTACAGCATGAGTATGTAGAAATTAAAAAAGCTGAAGAAAAGACAGATTTATCCGCAGGAAATCACAGAGCATCTTAGTGAAAGTTTGTTTATGTGTACTCGAGGATAACCCTTCTGCATGCCCCAATTTACAAATCATAAAGGATGACTTCCTATAGGCATCGTGTCTGAAATGGGTCACAGACAGCTCTGCGATTTGAAATGATATTGAATTATCTGCAGTATTGCTTTTTTACTGTTGTTAATGTGAACTGTTAATGTTAACTGTCCCGGTCAGGTGGCACTGCTTCAGCTGAACCGTGTGCTGTATCAGTAGGTTGACTGTGTGTCCCTTCGCGTTGCACCCACTGGTGTCTATCACACCTGCTAATCAGAGGCACATTAATCAACAATGGTGTTAAGCGAAGTAGGGCAGAGAAAGTTATCGCTCTCGCCTGCACATCCATCACTCTGGCTCTAAAACGTCACCTGACAGGAGATTTATTTTTTTCAACCACACATACAGATTGTTGAGAAAGATTCTGCACAGATTGATTAGTTCAGTTTGTTTCCATCATGGCCTGTGAGACCAGGTTGGATTTCTTCTCTGTCTTTCTCCGTCCCTCTGTCCCAGCCAGGTAAAGTGGAGAATCGGCTTCAGGTGATTTGGAGAAGATCTTATCTTCTGTTAACAGTGAAATGACACCATAATGGAGCAGCAGGGGTGCTATTACCTTTTAGCCCTCCTCCTCCTCCACCACCTTCACCTCAGCCTTCACTGACAAATTAAGATTAATGACAGAGATAAGTAAGGAACCTGCCTGCCTTCCAATATCGCACAGTCAGGTTAAGTGGAAGAGCACGAGTACAGCGAGGTATACAGCTCATCACTCGCTGTTATTCTCTCATACCTGTTGCCCTAAACTCCTCCCTTTCCCTTGTTTCATTTTCATTGGACATATACACAATCATACCAATACAATGTGCAGTGAAATAGAGGGCTGCCTTCATTAAAATAGATGTATTAAAATATGACATATAAAGGAACACATACTAAATTTGAAGGTACATCAAACAATCAGCATTAGACTTAATTATCTTCTTTTTTTTTAAATAACACTGCAATCGTTCACGTGTGGCGTTTGCCAATATTGTGTTTGCACTAACTGGTTTTCTGGTCTCCTGGTCACTTGGTCTCCTGATCTCCTAGTCACTTGGTCACTTGGTCTCCTGATCTCCTAGTCACTTGGTCTCCTAATCTCTTGGGGGTGGCGAGGACGAAAGGGGAATACGAGTCGCTTCTGCTTCTTTTTAATCCAATAAAAGAAAAACACTGACCCTCTGCCTTCAACGAGCTTGCCTTTTGGGCAGCTTATTTTAGTAGATATCTCTCCAACACACACAAACATCAACACTGTATTTCTTTTTAATGTTTTCAACAAAAATTCAGACCATATCTTACAGATTGCATGTTTAAGTGTGTAAGATGTGCACAAACTTTAAGAAGTCACTAAAAACCGTGTTGAGAAGAAATAAGTCTTGTATTGAATATATCCAACCCATAGCAAAGTAGGAAATATACAGTACAGAGGAGTAAGTGTGTAGTGTATTACATGTGTAATGTACTTTATCGCAGCTGTTGCTAAATCGGGACCATAAATGTTCAATACCTAAAAGGCAACAGGGACACCTTGAGAGACACTGGCATTGTGGAGGGAGCAGGTCACTCAGTAGTGATAAGGACATCAAATAAAAGGGCTTTGGGGCATGATTGAGGTTGATAGGCTCCATAATATATACTCTGAGGAATGTATCTATTGTCCTGGCGCCTGTGTACTCTGCCCTATTTATTTGATTTATAAACTCTATCTATGTATTTGCAGGTGAGGAGCCTTTCAAGGTGGTTGTGAAAGTGGTAGTACAAGTGTTGAAGACCCCCCCTCACCCAGATCCCCAAACACACACATATACGCTTACACCTATACCTCTTAACTCCAAAGGCTGAAGACCAGAAGAGCAGACCCCTCCCCCCATGTGCCCCACCAGAGTGGACTCGACGTGGCTGAATGTGTGCCCCCTCCCCTGCCCTGCAGCTGGAGGTGTCTGTTTCACAGGCCTCTGTAATGCGGGACCGAGGAGGATAAGGTTTCACAGGTACAAAAATTCCCGCTTTAATCCCATCACACAGAGTGTATGGTCAGGGCTCAGGGCTTCTGCATAATCCCAGGTTTACCCATTCTGGTGAGCCAAGAGACAGAGAGTATATGCAGAGAGGAAGAGATTACTGCCCATCTCTTATTTTATTCGACCAATGTTTGCACAGCAAACGGCGAGAGGGATCGCTCAATAGCAATTCAGCTATTCCACACCTCAGTGCACACGGGTGAAGATCAGTAATAGATATAGTTAAATATCTCCTCCAGCAGCTGTTAAACAGGTTGACGTTCAGAATCGAGGACATACATCAATTTAAAATGCCTTCAATCATGTCTATGAGGAGCCTTTTATTTCTTCTCAAGAGGGGTGGCTAAAGATACGTAGTGCATATATGTGACCACTGTCAATTATTGACATTAAGTCAAGTTTTAAGTGTCTTTTAGTTTAGCTGCAGTCTGTCAGATTGGGTCAATGGTGACTTTCAAGGGGTGAACAATAAAACAAGAGGGTCTCTAATGGCTGACAGTTCTGAGCTGTGTTGTGAAGAGCTTATCAATCTCACAGCAGGCGCTTTTGCACTGAAACCGGCTTCGACGTGGCATCCTCTGGAGAACACAACCTGCCCCGGCTTCACACTGAGTCACAGTCACAGCTGAAGGGTTACATCAGGCTGCATCATGAATATTCTGGGAGGAGTAGTTTGATGACAGGTGGGCAAATAAATGTACATTTTTTTATATTGATCACTGTAACGCAATGCCTTTAGTAGCCTAAAAAAAACAGACGTTAGACTAATAAATACAACTGTGAATAGCAGATAGTTCTCCTAACCTGAAAAAAAAAACATTTGCACCTCACAAGGCATGGTGGATTTTCTACTCAGCCTGCATTGCTTTTTGATTTATTGTAGAAAGCATGCATCCTCAGAAATCTAATACATATTCACGCTGAGGACCACAAAGGAGATTGCTGCATCCTTCCACA
Source organism: Taurulus bubalis (assembly GCF_910589615.1). Lineage (NCBI taxonomy): Eukaryota > Metazoa > Chordata > Actinopteri > Perciformes > Cottidae > Taurulus > Taurulus bubalis. The sequence goes on along the minus strand of NC_136590.1, from coordinate 8,424,801 downwards.
CGTCCCTTGAAGTGTGAGACTTAAAGGAAGAGTAGTTCTTTTGAAGGCAGGTAGAAGGCGTTGCGGAGCTGAGAGGTGCTGGAAAGGGCATGTCCAAACAGACTTTAGGCCCTGAGTGATGGGACTCGGGAAACGGTAAGAGGACACCTCGCCCCTGCTCGCATGTCAACACAGTCATGTGAATCACAGCTGTGAGAGCGTCTGAAGATCCAGGAGACAATAGACGCCCACTCTCAGCGAGATCGGTCTCAGCTTCTCCAGATTCAGCAAGCTTTGTCAGCATTGCTTGTTTTTCTGTAGTTTAGTATTTAAAATCTTTTGAAATGAATTAAACATATCTGTAATAATAATGTATTTCTCATCAAGGCTTTTGCAAAGTAATCCCAAAAGGAAGTGGATACAGTTCAAATGCAATGCATCACTGGCGTGAAGCATGGCTTCTACCATGAGCCATGCATTAATGAAGGTAAGAAAAGTAATCAATTCACTCCATTGATTCAGAGGGTACTAGACCCGGAAGCATGCAGGCTACTTCTGCAGTTGCCAGGGGATACAGGTATGTGGGTAGGTGGATCAACTAATTATTTGATTAAAAAAATAAATTCACATATTAAGTCAGGACAGCTGCTGTAACACTTGAACACTATGTGTTGTGATTGAGAGCAAATGAAAACGAGTGTGAAAGTGTTTCCTCGACAGCTAGCTAAAGGTAATGGATACATGGTTAAAAATGCTAGCTAGCTAAAGGTAAAAAAGAATGCATAATGTGTTGAAATAGTTCTAGTCAATGGATACAGTCAACTAAAAAGTAATCGCTAACATCGTTGCAAATGTCAGTCAAAATAGTTAAAGCTAAGTAGCTAATGGACAAATGGTTGAAAAATATGTAAGAATAATGAATAAACAGTCAAAATCAATAGCTAAAGGTAAATGATAAGCAGTTTAAATAGCGTAGGCTTAATCTTCAGGTATTCTAAACAATTATTCATTATGATTAGCCTAAATATACTGCTAAAAGTAACAAGTTGAATAGTTAGCTAAAGGTAGTGGCGATAGGCCTAATAAAGATACAAACTTGACCTAAACACTGACATTACAATTTTATAATAACATCTGCCAAATCCTTTTCTCTTCCGGTTTCAGGGAGAGGTGGTTGACTTTTTGGTCTTTTTACATGAATGTCCCCTCAGAGATAGAGGGCAGCAGAGATCAATGAATCCCCATGTGCCTCTTCACACTATACTCCTCAACCTGTCTCACCTTTAATTTAACCTTACATTTTCCCCAAACAATTTGATTCACTCATCAACTACACATATTTTGCACTTGTTCCATCCTTTCAATAGACCTGGAACATTAATTGACCAAAAATAAAATAAAAGTTGTCTGCAATGTTTTTGAAAGATTCTTCCTTTAATCAGAATACAATAGGGGTTTTACTGCCGTACTTATTTAACAATAGAAATAACATACATAGTAATACACAAAAAATACAAAAGAAGGAGAACAACCTCATCTTAATTGTTTATTTACATTCACTTATTTTATTCAAACTGTTGTTTCAGTCACATAACACACACAAACAAATGTTATTGGGGTTCATGTTGATTTCTGTCTGTAATTCTCCATTATAATAACTTACTCCAGAAAGTTATGATGAGCAATTTATGAATGTCACTGATACCCTGCTCTGTTGCAGGCCACTAATACATCATTATCTCCTTGGGTGCGTCCTCTGTAGGCCTCTCCTGTTCCCGCCTATGTGTGTAGGCAGCATGGTCATAAAAGTAGATCAACCCAACGGCAAAGAGAGAGAGCCCCGTGTAGAGGAGGACCAGGTAGTATCCTAGGTACATCTGCGAAGACTTGTTCCTCAGGTCTGCTACAATGAGCTCGGCGAAGTTCTGTACCAAATCCTCTGCCATGCTGGTCATGGTGATGTTCAGCGCAAATATTAAGAGGGCCACTACGGACAAACATGCTGCAGGAGAAAGAGAGAACTTAAATATCTTTATCAGAGCAATGCAAAAGACGTGCTGATTTGTTTCTGGCAATTCCGCTTCAATCACTCACAGATGCTTAGTGCTCTAACGTTTATTTCTCTTACCGCTGAGCGAGCTGCAGACGTAGATGCCAATAGGCCCCATGTAGGTCTCATAAGGGTTGCTGACACTGTTGTAGAGGGAGATAAGGATGCTGCAGGCGGAAAACAGCAGACACAGGACCAACAGGACCACGACCAAACAGTGCAGCACGGCAGGGGTACCTCCTATTTCTACCAACTTAGGAATCACTACAACACACACACACACACACACACACACACACACACACACACACACACACACACAGTATAAAAGCAATATGAGTGTTTACATGCATTATACTGGTGAAACCGTGTGAGCAGACCTGTCCTTTACAAACAATAATATCTGAAGATGATATCCAATTGTAACAATAATGTAAATTATATAAATGACATGCTGTATTTTTGTATAGTCACAGTAATATGTCTCGTTCCTCATTTTACAACACTTTTGACAGAAGAAAATTGACCTATACAAAAACGATGATTGAAGGTGTGTTCTTTTGGTTATCAAGAGTAACAGGATATCGATAAAGACATTAACTGAAATGTTGATTCTCAAATTAATAGATTATACACCACCAATTTGGTTAGTTTTCAAAATGAACAGGGATTACAATGTAAGAGTAATCCTAATAAATGCAACAACAAATCACATATATATATATATATATATATATATATATATATATATATATATATATATGCGTATATATATATATATGTATATATATATACACATATATATACATATATATACATATATATACATATATATATATATATATATATATATATACATATATACATATATACATATATACACATATATATACATATACATATACATATATATATATATATATATATATATATATATATATATATATATATATACATATACACACACTGCAAAGACATGCTGCAGTTGTAATTGTTTCAATACAATTTTTCAGTAATATTGTTTGAAGGCAGGAGACTTTATGACCTGCAGGAATCTCAGAGATGGGAAGAGCCGGGGGAAATGAAACCCAAACTATCAGCATGGCTATAGATTCTCGAGGTATATAAGTGAGAAAATATTTACCATTAAATGTGTCCTGACTTCCAAACAAGGGGCAAAAGATTCTGTTCATATTCCCATCAAAAAGTTTAAAAGTGATCATAGCAGATCCATTGGAGAAGCTAGTTCCATTTCTTGTGCACTCCATGGTCGTCTCCGCCCAATTTGTTGACATACAGAACCCCAACACCCAAAGAGAATTGGCAGTAGCCAGCGCACTGGACAGGAAAAGCAGAACCTTCTGACGGGATGGCATTATCGCTGTATTCCAGTTGCGCTAGTTCAATCTAAATCCCAGCGTCTCTTCTCTAAAGCTCAGATGAAGCCTCAGAAGCAGTATAGGGCCCTCTGATCCTCTAAAGATTCTGTGTATGAGTTACCTTCCTGGGTGGAGCGGACTGCTGGTCATAAAGTCTCTAGATTATGGTAGTGACCTTTGGTTTGAATGGAAAACACAGAGCTGGTTGTCATGGTAGGACACCAGTTTTCTCAACAGGTGAAGCACCATAACTGTGTCGTGTCTGGTCTCAGACGGCGAAGGAAAATCTCATCTTTCCTGAATGTACTGTGAAGGTTGGGAAATATTTTCTTTAGGAAGAAGACACTTTAGTTCCCATTTGTTGAGCACAAAAACCTGTGGCGCACTGTAAGAGAACCACATTCACAGGCCACCATTCAAAGTCCTGTTCTTGACATAATTGGGTCATAAAACATAATGCAGATTAATTATTTACCTGTCTGACTGAAACTAAAATTACTGGAAGAGGAATGATGATCTGATCACATGCATGTGTCATCAATGACGCACTAAAGCCACGATGACAAGAGACGTGTGGATATGTGTGGCTAATTGATTCAATAATATAATGAATAAAGATATTTTAAAAACAGATAAAACTGACCTCTGGCATCTATAATTATGTCATTTTACACAGTAAGTCACCTGGTTAGTGCCACTGATTTATGGCACAACATTTAAGAAGAGAACACTCTTTTTCCAGCATTAGTGGAGCTATAAAGCTCAAGGACTTCCTGCTTCATAGTCATCATAGAGAACCTCTTTATGCTTTTGCAGAATGTTTCTAACAATTTACACCTGGGTGTAATTACAATGTGTAAATTTAGCAACAGTGTAGTATTAACTTTTCTCATACATGTTTGTCATACAGATTTGGATGTCCCTTTCTTATCAAACTAATTTGGTTGGAACGACATCTTCCTCAACGTCCTACAGAAAAGGTTTAAAATGTATATTAATCATTATATATGTATACCTACATCCATTATGTAATGAAGAAGCAGTGTTACATAACACTTAACTATACATTAATATTATAATGCACTCGGCAACTTATTAAAATCATTAATATCGGTGTGTGTTTTTTGACCAACAATAACCCAAAGTTGTATCAAACAACACAGTGGACAAACCCCACGAGGAAGCCCCCCCCCCCCCACACACACACACACACACACACACACACACGTTGTAATAAAACAAGCGGCCAGACCGTGGCTCCCTTTCCTCGCCGGAGCGGGAGAGGAGGACCGTGTGTTCGCTGACAGCCAGTTGTGTTTTGTTGGAGTAAACACAAACTCCTCCTTCCCGGTGACAGGCGGCAACACCGAAGCGTCGCCTCGCCTTTTCCCAACACGATTCAGGACTTATTGTCGGTGCCTTCAAGGTGAGTGGCGCGATTACTTTCTGTCGCCAAGCCGTCTTTTGGCGTTTCATTCGGCGGCACCTTTTATTTCTTTTATTTCTTTTTTTTTTTCCCTGTCGTTTTTCAGTCACACAAAAACGCCGTGTTACCTGTCCGTTACGCGCAGCAGCGGCGGCGGCGGCACACGGTTTGATTTGTTTGCACACGAGCCGTCCATTTCAGGTGCGCGTGCAGCTTTACGATGTGGCATTGAACGCATTCCTGCAAACCGGCGATGTGTATCGTGTGATTTAAATACTGGGAGCGCTCGGTTTGACACCCTGCAGCGACTTAAGTCAAACCTGTGTGTCAATGTGGGTCAATGGAACACGCGTTTGGAGTTTCTGTCCTCAACTCGTGGTGTTTTTTTCTTTCCTCTTGTGTATTGTCTTTTTGGAATTCTTCGCAGTGAAGATTAATACTCCTGTTTTCCTAGTCGGTGGGTCTGTGTGGGCTGCAGTTGAGCCAGTTTCAACATGTCGGTGATCAGAGGCTATTGGTACTTCAGATATCATGGATGGATCTGCTAAGACTTGTTACTGGAGGAGGACTCTTCAAGGTTTTGGAGTTATGTCTTCAGATGTTGTCTTTGGATGCAAAATGTGGAGATGGCTGCACAGATTTAGATTTTGAAGTGGTTCGTGACCCAATAATCATTGGACGGGCATGGTATTAATCTCAGTAGGGAAGGTCTCTCCCCTGGGGAGGTCAGAGGTCACGGTCAGCAACAGATCAGCATCCCTGGAGCAGATCGTAACGGTGTCGGTTAAAGAGAAGGGGAGATGAACCGAGTCTGACATTTGTCTTATCAGATCATGGAAATGAAAAGTTAAATGAACCAAGACACCATCAAGACTTTGACCGTCTATATTCCTGAAAAGACTTTCATCATGATGGGACGTAAAACAAACAAACTACTACTCATTTTGCATACTTTTGTCATGTCTTTACGATTTGTGGCTCATAATACCTGTATGGACAGATTGTGTGGGTTAAAAGCTGTGCTGTAACTGTATTTTGGGCCATAACATGACAGCATGGCTGGACAATAAGCTGAGTTCATCAACGTCAGAGAGACGTCGCTAAATTCCTTCTAATACATCTTGTAGTCTATCTGACAGGGACGGGTACTGCAGACTGAACAAGAGAAAAAGATGGAACATTTGAACGTGGGAAGTTTAACTTTTGTCCCATGTGACAAAAAGAAATGTCTCTCAGACAAGGGTTTGCCAGGTCAGCCCCTCGCCGTCCATCTGGTACCACTCGATGAAATGTGACTTCCGTTTTTTTTGCTTAACAATGATCAATTCTGCTGCGTTCCATTCATAAGGCAACGTACTCAGAGACATCTGACTTCTCTGAAATCTAAAAATCAAGATAAACATGTCGAACATGCCCGAATGAGCTCAGGCCGACCACTCAGAGCTTCGACTCAATGGAACCAGCCACCAGACGTTAGCTGACAATCAGCTGTACTTTCTGTCAGCTACTGTTTTGATAAACATTACAACAGAAAATACAAAGGGACCCTTAAAGAATGTTTATGCTTTAAACTAGTCATTTAGTTTCATATTCATGTCATTCACCTTCATTTTTACGGTTTAGTCTCATACATAAACATTGTGTCTGCCTGTGATATTTCAGCGTGCATCTATTGAGTTATACAGTATAGGCCCTGGGAAGAATGGTAATTATTGTTGCAGAAGCTAATGAGGATGCATTGAAATAAACAAATAGTCACGCCGAGACAAATGAGACTGTGTAAGCACGCCGGAAGGAATAACATTAAACTGCTGAGTGCTGTCGGCAGATTGATTCGGCTTTCATCTCGTTACAATTCATATTTGATTCCAGTGAAATCCTATTCTCTTTGTGGGGTCTCGGGAGTGAGAATATCAAATGCGTATCATGTGCAGTGATGCATCTCACTGGGACGAGGTAGGTTTTGTATAGTGTGTCTAAGTCTCTAAATTAAATGGTGCAAAAACTCGACAGGATTGTAATTGCAGTAGCTATTTTCAACCTGCGTTTAATTGCAGTTTAACACGCTGCCAAGATGTTCTCCTCAAGTTTTTTTCCCCAGCTATATATACAGATGTAAGAAGGCCTTTTGTAATGCTTGTGAAGTGCATGTTATTTAAACGTGGGTGCACTGTGCGAAAGGAACATATGTGATGATTAATGAAATCCACAGCGAAGTGGAGAGGAGCGCACACCTGGAGTTTCTAACAGCTTGCTAGGTATAAACCTCAAATTGCCAGCCCCGAGTAAATCCCGAAGCTCGCCCACCCTCCATCTATCCGTCACCTCTCTCTAAGTCGTGGAAACACTCCGATTCTAACTTTTAGCTGCCAGACTACACGCTGTGGCGCTCTCTGAGGCTGCAGCCACATTAACTACACTCTGCTTGGAGGTGCACTTCCCCCCCTCAAATAGGCAGAGAAGGAACTAATTGGTATAAAGTCCTGACAATTAGGGATGAGCCTGATCTGACCCAGAACTTGTCAGATATTTGCCGGCATTAAACGGTTTCAGCCAGCCTCGCTCAGGGGCTCATAATTTATGCATTATGGAGTAGTCATACGATGGCACTTTTGATACAAACAGCATCTGTATCCAACCTGCTATTTTCCTACCTGTATTAGTAGAAGCTTGCTAAAGCACATTACGCTGCAGCATGTTGCAATTGTAGGCTTGTTTGTGCTTGCGGCGAGTGCTACAGAATGCAAACCCTGCAGTCATCCTTTTGGATTTGGCATCATGCTTAAATTATTTAGTAATAATAAAACATATCCATGCAGAGTGGGGAGAGTTTAACCCACATTTAACCAGGCGAAGCAAAGTCATGATTATTGGGAAAGGTTGAAAAGTTTGTATTGGATGTGACTATGTGACTTACCAGAAACAATGAAATATGATCGTAAACGGTGCCGGAATAGCAAACAGTGACAGCAAAACCAGGGACATTAGAAACGGAGCATGTGAGCGGTGTATTGCTTCCTGTTTGGAGGATGGGATCCGGAAAGCCCCGCAGCCTAACGGAGAGCTGGGACCTCACTGACGCGGAGAGGGTGTGTCTCCGTCAGAGGAGGCCCAACTAAACTCTTTGCACAGTCTATGGCTGTTCAAGCAGCTACCTGCAGCCCACACACATCTGATCTGGGGCCAGCACTGCTGTTGCTGCACGGCTGCCGGGGAAGGCCAAGTGAGACACCGCTGTAGCTCGTGATTGATACATGTATAGACTCCAGCTGTGCATATTTGTGTTTGTTTACTATCGGCTGCGTCTAAAACTCTGCTGGGCCAGTGCAGCACTGAAACAGCTGGACTGAGATCAAGATTTCTCTCTTTTTCAGATGCGTCAGAACTCACCCACCATCTGCTCAAAGGAGGCATTGTAAGTGAGGCCGCGCACACGAGACCCAAAAGAGAGATAATCTTTCGAGGGGATGCTAAATTAAACCCATCTGTTATTCCAAATGAGTGTAATAAACCAGAATAACCCTTTCTGTATTGACGAGGAGTTAGTTATTGTTGTTGTTATTGTTAGGACAATTAGTAGATGCATTGATGAGTCGATGGAAAGAACTGTATTCAAACTATTTTGATGATAGAGGAAAGTCACTTTTCAAGCTAAACGGCTCAGACGAGACATTTGACTGCAGCATTGGAATTGAAAATGGAGTGTTCTCTGTTGTACTCATTGTTAGCCAATGTGGTTTAAATTTGGGGGTTGACAAGGAAAGGAAACGCCTGTGACCGTGTTGTGGCCCTGGATTGTGAGCAGATCGATCAGAGATAGACTTTCGTCTCCACCTGTTTCAATACAGGCCTGAAGAGGTGAAGGTGTTCCAGTATTTTGCATAAGTGCAGAACCAGAGGGGAGTCGGCACCATTAAACACAATTCAATGAAACGGAAATATGTCTTAATCCTCTTGGGACCCCTCAGATTTAATTTATGAACTCAGGGGATCCTGAACCCCATGTTGAGAACCACTAGGTCAAGCCCTTCTGGTTTGAATAAGAGAATAGGGCCCAGGGAAGTACTGCATGATGTCACTCCACCCCAGCTGCCCATAGTAATATGGGTGTATTCTCGCCTCCAGGCAACACATAGTTTCTCTATTGTGTTTCTGTCAGTTGCTACATGAGCAAATTACAAAGCACACCACAAAGATCGCTTTGGGAGATTGAGCTGGTGACCTTGCAGTTGTTTTAGGAGTCTCCAGAGGGGAAGAAATACATTGAAAACCTGTGTGATCTGTAGGTTTTTGTTTGCATTTGCTAGCTTGTAGAAATGGAGAAAAAAAAGGCGGCAGCCTGCCAAAAGTTATTTGTTGTAATCACACACAGTCTCATAATCCCATAACATCCGCTGCTGGTGGGGGAAGCACATTGGCAGATGGGATTTTAACTTAATAACTCTTATTCACTTGAGCCCCGACATTCTTTTTTTCATTTTTTTTTCAGGCCAAAATATGGCAGCCTAATTTGGTGACCTGCTCAGGGAAAGCAGGGTGGAGCCCATAAGAGATTAACTCCCTGCGCTATGTGGCCTGATTTCTACTGAACTGAAAGCAAACATCTCCAGCTCTGGCTCAAAACATGTCAGTCCACTTTATTTTATCTGAATAAACCACTTGGAAAAACAAATATTACATTTTCTGTGGAAAACAAAGGGCGTCCCACAGGCTGAAAACATACTCAATATAATATATATTCAGCTATTGTGGATTTGCCTTGAAGGCAGTTTGTTTGATCTTGAATGTGAGATGCATCCATCTTATATGCACATAGGAAGCCACACCCACACATTCTCCAATAGCCTGATGTTTATCATAATGTCTCTGGGGTTAACAGATGATGCAAATTGTGTGAAACTGAGGCTGTCTGTTGTACATGTGTTCAGGCATGGAATCATTGATGTTTTTTAATAATCTTTCTGTTGATTTTGTCGTTAATGTGCCTCTAAAATGTCCCCCTCTAACATTATAGAACTTTTGTTCTTGCTCGGACGCAAACGCACTAAAGTGTCTTTTCGATTGTTTCCTAAAGCAGCAGGCGTGAGGCCGCGTCTCACATGGCGATGGGGAATAAAGAGTGATTATTTCCCCTCGTTTCTGAAGCACCATAAACTATAAGGCTCAGCTGGAGATGCATCAAGGTCCCACCCTGTCTTGTGACTTATGTTATCAGTCTCTGCATGTAATGTCAGTTTTTTTGTTGTGTGCAATATATCAGCACATGCAATCATTTCTTCTCTTGCACCTCCATAAAATGCTACGAGGAGCAGCTGCAAAAGTCACTAACATTTGGATTATACCGTGTCTTTTTAAAATGTTTTTGGAGTTTACAGGCTCTTAAAGGACTGGCAGCCGATCATACACGAGATGGGAAAAAAAAGGGTGTGATTGGATGATACAGAAAGAGAGAAGTATGGAGAGTGAAGGAGGAAATAATGGTTTGGCTGTATCACTACAGAGGTTGTTGACATGGAGGAGTGCAGTGTTTAATGAATAATGGATGCTTACTAAAGCAGCATTCTTTTAAGGCTGCTACACAGGGAGTTGTGTGTGTGTGTGTGTGTGTGTGTGTGGGTGGGGGTGTGTGTGTGTGTGTGTGTCTGTGTTGGTGGGGTTGTGTGTGTGTGTGTGTGTGTGTGATCGTCATGTCAGCCCTTCAATATTTTCATTGTGTTTTCAGTAACATGACGCAGCTTGAAGGCCCTGGAGTAACTCCAATAAACACACCAGCACAATAGGCTTATTCAAAACGACGGCTTATTTTATTTGATCGTAGCGTCAAATATATTCAGAGCAACAGTTTCAACCCACCGCACAGAGGGAGTAGTCAGTTCTACTCCTATTTTATTCATCCACAGTCTTATCTGCGCCGAGGTTCCCCTTTTAACATCAGTATTCCTGAGGCGCGTGATAATTAAAAGAGTGCTGATCGCATCGCAAAGACCCGCAGTGACTGGGACAAGCGTTAATTCAATGTGTGAGTTGTCACTTTTTGTGTTGAGCTGAAAAGGACGTGGCGTGGCGAGTGAGTTAAGATCTATTAAATCTCTTGGAGCGCCTTTTAACTTTTGACTCTTTTGGGAGCTCCATAGTGTCGAGGCCTTTTTTTGTGACCGTGATGAATGGGTCTAAATGAGGGTAGTTGGATGCGGCAGCGAGTCGGGGGTTAGCCGACACGCCCTGCATGCTGATGGGCACGTAAGGCTCCGTGGAGCACCAGAGAAAGCGTTAATATATGGGATGATCATCAGAGCTGTCCCGGGTGATATAAACGACCAAGGTTAATGGCAGCCCGGGTCATGCAGCATGTTGGAATGAAACGAAGGGATGGACCTTGAACATGCCTCATCTTATTGAATTCCTGTCTGTGTTTAAGGATGTAGCTTCAGCTGCTGTGATGTGATGGTATCTGCCTCTGTGTGGAGGAAGAGAGATGATACGGTTTCAGATAAAACAAAACAGAAACACCGAGAGACGGAAGGACGTGACTGCGAGCCCACAGTGATGCAAGCCGCGTCAACTTTTACGTAGTCGTATTTAGCTTCCTCAGATTTGGAAAGAATTAATATGTTGATGGCCAAAAGACTAAAAAGAGATTGGATAGGAGAGTCCAGCAGATCCGAGCCAAGTCTGGTATTGATATAAGAGAGAGAAATCTGATGATAATAATAGTCCCAATATTAGTTTTTATGAGCCACATTAGCTTTAAGGATGTTGATTTGTTCGTCAGTTTCTAACTTTTCTAACTTTGATACGTTCTCAAATGTCACATCTTTACTCATGAAGACTTTAAGTGGCTGACATTACTCATTAATTTTGTAGAGGGTACATTTTCACGTCTGCTGTAATGACTGTTTGATTAACAGTGTGTTACATTTTTATAATACTGATCAAAGATGCTCCAGATGTCAACTCTCTCAATATAATCCTCAAATCTCATAACTGAGAAGTGCTTGGCATTTGATTAACATCATTATGCTCTCCAAACAAATTACGCGGCCGCTTCTGCCTTGTTTATAGTGTCATCACGTAAGATTGTTTCCAACAGAAAATAAATCACCCATAGTTAGCACTAATAAGTTTGAGTAGATAATAAGCCCGGTCCTCTTGGGGAGATTAGATTGATTCATCTAAATAAGAAAACACGGGCCACACTATGACTTTGTCGCACTGACCTTCAGGTCTGGAGACGTAATCTATCAGTGCTGTGACATGTTCACGGTGCAGCAACATCTTTCTTTTTTTTACATGCTGATTCCCAAAACTGGAATCGTTGCAGCATTTGGTCATACAATATGTTTTCCCACCGGGAGAGCCCACTGTTGACGATCACACCCATCCAAACCCTGCCAAAGCCGGCCAGAGACGCTGCCAGATCCACACAATGATGGGATATGTGTTTATCATAATTGAGTCTGCTTTGGTGCCAGCAGAGATTCAACCACGAGGAGCTATTTCATGTTTTTTACAGACGTGGGAGATATTAATTGGATGACAATGCCATATATGTAGGGCTTGTTTTCAGCTTGCATTACCCCCCCAAGCATGTTAATTGAGTGTTAAAAAGTTACATTTCTGTGTAGTTTGATGGTTCTTGGGTTTCTCAGAGGGTGCATAATCTGCAGTTTATGTGCATTTTCCTTAAGTGAGACGTGCCAGCAACTTTTGGCTCTTTGGGCAGATTAGGTTTTGGGGAAAATCGGGTCAAAGTTGGGCTGCAACAAAAATATTTGTTGGAAATGTTTTCTCAACTAATGGATTAGTTGCCTTGTTTATAAAAAGCTTGTCTAACTAAAATTAACTAAAATGACCGGTTCATCTTCAGAGACCTTGTTTTATCCGACCAATATTTCAAAACTCAAAGATATTCAGTTTACAATGACATAAAACTGAAAAACGCAGCAAATCCTCACATTGGAGGAGCTAGATCAAGCACATGTTTGACATTTTTGCTCAGAAATAAATGACTCAAATGATTCATATTATTTAAACGGTTGCCATTGATTGACTTCTCTACTAATAGAGTACTCTGCTCAACCAATCTCCTTTTAACAAATCCAGGTTTTTCAGACTGGAAATTGCTAAGCAATGAAACAATGAGGCTTATGGAGCTTTACGAGCTGTTGATGTGACATTTCTTTTTGTGTATAGTGTATTACAGTAAAGCTCACACAGACCGCAGTATTAATACCCAAGTAATCTCAATGGCTAGTTTACATCTGCAGTCTTTTCGCCAATGTGCAATTGGCACAATTAGCAATGTGTGCTCTCAGCCTAGTTCCTCCTGTATCCGCCCACTCCTCCTCTGGGCCTCCTCTGTTTCGGGGCACCTTGTGAGACGGTTGTGTTCTGGCTAAGACGGAGCAGGGATCCCAGCCAGCCGACGACTAGAGTGTTTTCTCTGCCGCTCCTAGGGAACCAAGGCATGGAGGCAAATGAGGTTAGAGATCACGGTAATCCTAAAAATGATGTGTCCCAGGGCTGAATATCACACAGTGCGTCTCTTTGTAGGCCCACGCTAGTCGGTGGGTGGCTCTTCACACAAGCGTCTATTTTACTGCTGGTGAACTACGAATTGTTCAAAACCCTCTTCTGCCCCGCTTCCACTCCCTCCGCATCTGGAGCTTAAACAGAAGACTCATATACATTATGGGATATGTATTTTTAAAAGCTGGAGTCTGAGTCCCCCGTGGGCTTCCTCCATGTGCCGTGTCTTTGCACAAGGACTGGTTTGTTATCCTGCTAGCAATTACACGGACACTTTAGAAAACAACCACGCTGTTCTCATCTGTGTTGTTTTTATTTATGAGACACTTCCTGCTGTGCTGTCTTTGTGGTGTAAAGTAGGTGTTCAAAGTGCGTTTATTATAATGTATTGACCATTACTGGGTATACTACTGCATCCCTTGAATGGCATTGCTGCACAGAATGTGTGGCAGGGATGTATACATAATGGAGCTAGTCTGTAATTAGTTCCAGATTTCCTTGTTTACCTCTTGCAAGTGCAATCTTACTTACATATTTAGTCCTTTTATCAAAATTGGTGGGCAGCGGAGTGCGACACATGAGAGGACCTCTGTTTGCTGCGGAGAGGGTCTCAACAAGGAGACAGGAAAGGATTTGATGATCAGATCTGTCCTCCCCGGAGAGGGAGAGAGCCTCGCTTTCTGAAGACACTCCCTCATTTGCAGTCTTTTACGACAGCCTCGGATGAGCCTGTGTTAGATGTGGAGGCAGGCAGCACGACTGCTGGCTTTGGTGGAAGCATGCACAGCATGCTGGGATTTAGTTCCCAAACAGGGACCTGTTTAGTTGCTGTGTTGTATTTGATTTGAGAGGAACGTTGAGTCTGTTGTGCAGCATTTTAAACCAAATCCGACATGTGGACACAGCTCTAAACCATCCTGTCTACAACAGGAAATGAGTAAAGGCCTTTGCTTTCAGTTCATTACTGTACTATCACATCCAGCAGCTGGGCCCCAGCAGGGGACTAGTTAGCTGCCTAGTTAGCCAGAGAGATGCTTTTAGTCTCATGGTAAAAAGTCTTTAGTACAGACTGGTTTGAGTTAATTTTCATTATTTTCTGTGTGGCTGCACCAGCGAGCAGTTGGTCCTTCAGCGCTGTGCACTTTGTCCTGAAAACAGCCGGAACTCCCGCGGCTCTGCGTGATTGTTTTCATTAGTCTGCCGGCGGTAGCTTGGTATACCAGCCGCCACTATAGCTGTCATTTTCCACAAGCTCCAAAAATATGAGAAGGTGAAGCAGAGGGTTGTTTTTATAGTGTCCCCACCCATGTTGTTACTATCATATCAGTGGGGAGTCGGATATAAAACCTACATGCTCCAGGGCACACGTTTCGCCCTGCATTCCTGTGACTGTAATTGGTTATTGTCGAAATATGTAAGGTGGGGGTGGGGGCTGGGTGTGAGCTGTGGAGGGGAAATGAAAGGAAGGAGGGCGAGAAAATTGCGGGTGGGGGTGGGTGTGATTTCTACTTCAAACTACAAGCACAACTGGGGAAGATGACACACGGGGGGCTGTGGTTGCCGGTGCCAAAATGCAACCCCCTCCACGATGAAGAGGAATTTTTAACACATCTTTCATTAGCATGCGTTCAATTAGGTTTCCTTCAGATCCTGCCGGGGTGATGGTGGCACGGGCTGCTTCTGGGACGGGATCTGCTCTCTTAAAGCACACAGTGGCTGCCAGATTGGACATGGGTGTGCCAGTATTTGCATTCTGTGTGGAGGGATGAATGTATGTTTTTCTGTGCAAGGTTTACCCTTGAGCTGAGAAATAGTGTAATGCTGAAATAATGAGTTAATTGAAAGAAACTTAACTGAGAACAATTTTAATAGTCAATAAATCCATTGTCATTTATTATGCTTCTAGCTTCCCCAATGTGAGGATTTTTTTGTGGAAATGTGAATGAAAACATTGCAGAACACGAAGCAGATCACGACACCAGAAACAATGCAGCATCTAATGATTTTTTTTTTTTAATCTTGCTGCCTCACAGATAGACCTGGAATTCTCCAAAAGTGATCCAGTGTCCTACAATGATGCACATGTGTGTGTGTGTGTGTGTGTGTGTGTGTGTGTGTGTTCCTGGTTTGTTATGTGGCGTAGCATTTTATTGTGTGGGCCCTATTTCCAAGGATTCTGTCTGGCACAGATCTCTACAGCTGGTAATCTAATATAAAAAGTATCTTTCTCAAACTCACTGGCCGTCATTAGAAAACGCTACTCACTCACCGTCCAGGTCTGGCGAAAAAAACTGCTGATTTGACAGTAAAAATAGAGGTGCTTTGCATTGAAACAGATGGTGTCCACTGCTGTGTTGTTTCAGACTGAACTCAGATGTAATAAATCAGAGAATATAATGTTGTAATGGAACATTTTATTTCTAGTGCAGGACTTTTGTTTATATAATGACGAAATACAGAGAAAGGCACCTTTTTAACAGCCTATTTAGGACAGTATCACTGAAGATCCGTGTCAAAATGTTGAGCATTAAAATCTGTCTACTTTGCTTCATAAATATGCATAATTAGATAAGGTGTTCAAATTGTGATTTTTGGAACAGCAGGTGGGTTGATTAGCTCTGCTTTTGACCTTTGGATGAGCACCAGATTTGAAATGATTTTCTGTCAACACTCTCCAGTGTATGGAGCCCTGAGAAGAAGATCCTCTCATATTTTCTGAAACTCTCATTCTGAGGTGTCTTTTTATTGTTTAATGAAGAATAACAGGCGTCTTTACTCGCTCAAACCATCGGCATTAGTCACCACTGACGGTAACAAGGAAGTCTATTCTTTAATAAAACGTGAGATTTTGGTAATCCACGGAGCAGTTCCTCTACTTTTTGAAAAAGTCACGGCAGACTACAATGTCAGAAAAGAGCCTCTCTCTGAGCCACATCAGCTGATTGGCAGATACTCTGATGTCATTTGTTTTTGTGGGGCAAGGACAGGTCACGCTGATGTGTATTCCCTCTCTCTCTCTCTCTCTCTCTCTCTCTCTCTCTCTCTCTCTCCTTTACTCTCTCGCCCCTCCCTGCCACCCCCTCAGTCTTCAGATGTTCCTGTCTTCACTTCTTGTTTAATTCCCGCTGATCCCCTCTCTCCACTTTGTGTTTTTTCTTTTGAGTTTCTTCGTTTGAAAAATCGATAACGCGTTGAATTGTGAATAAAGGAATGCTAAGGAGACCAAAGATATTAGAATATCTGTTTCTTTAATGTCATGATATGACTGGCAATGCCTGAAATAATACTACCCCCTATTGTTCAGATTTCAGTTTAAAGCCACAAGAAAGGAACATTAATACTGTTTGTTTCACATTAACGTAATGTTGCATTTTTTTCTCTGAATTACTGCATTCGATCTCCTTAAAATTCGCTGTGACAGCCAGAAACAATCATTTAGTATATTTCTGAGCTTCGGCTTGAAGTTGCAGCATAATACATTGTGATGTTTTAAATGCCACTGAAACCCATACAACTATAGTCTGCTTTATATGATTTGAAGGTTTATATACAACTGACTAATAAATTATGCATCAAAAACCCAACAGCGCTCGCATCATCTGTAATGGATTGGATGCCATCACAGGATGTTAAGATGTCTAGACAGACAGTTGGGTGCCATTTGTTTATCGCAGTAAAGTGCTGCTCGTAAAGTCTGATTTATCCACAAACAATCTATATAATGTTTATGTCGAGTCTGGTCTTTTTCTACGAGGCCACGTAGTAATGAAACATCGTCGCAGCCTCCAAACTAAATAGCCATTTTACCCCGTTTTACAACATCTAACTTAACTAATGGGCTAATTGAAGTTGGGAGTCGTAATCCGGCAAATCCAGTCTGATTCTGGGGGATTCTGGGAGATCTTGTACCTCCTATATGAGCGGCCGGGCCTGCCGCTTGTCTAATCACTCCTGACCCTATTAGAAATGAGTCCTCCTTTGTTACTGTGCGGTACTGTCACTTCTGGGGGAACAAAAAGTGGCATTGTCTTTCAATGCTGCGGCGCTGGGATAGAAGTAATCTGTAGCGGTAGAGCAGCCTCAGGATTGCCATAATCCAGATTCAGTATTAATGACAGTCTAATCCGCACATTTCTGACCCTCTGGAGAGGCTGACATGGCATCTCTGTTGTTAGTTGCTTGTGTAATGTCACAGATTATAAAACTGAAGGGGGCTGCTCACAGTTTATGTCACGAGGGATGCAATATCCTGTTCAGATTTTGTCTGCTGTGTACGCCAAGATGCTGCACTTTTCTGATACCAGAACAGACAATGCAGCTCTGTCATGTTGCTGGATTTGTCCGATATATCCACGGATTCATTTTGAAAATCAACCAGCTTTCCTGACTGCAAACTGATTTTGTGTGCATTTGTGTTCCTTCTGGGATCAGCGTGGCTGACGAAGACAATAATTGCACGCCACAAGACCATGGGGGTGTGTTTGCTCACCCATGCGCGACATGCAGCGAGGGCAATGACATGAATGGTGAACCGCTACCGCGTGCACTCCGAAGGGGCTGATTTGCTCTTTGTTTGACACAAAGTGATGCAGCGGTAGACGAGTAGATGTGTGTGAGATCCATCACACAGCTGCTAGCTTGGCACAATGATCAGTAACAACCCCCTCCCTCCACGCAAACCCCTCCTACACCTCCTTATCTCCACTCCTCAGAGCTGTGCACGTTGGCCTTTTGTTTACAGCGCCTTCCAATGATCCACACCAGTAATCCCCATGACAGGTAGCATGACTCTCTGACGAGCCCCCAACCTTTCATCCCTTTGGTGATGGCCAAGGCGGATACTAGCTGGAGTAGAGCTAGCACTGAGACTGTGTTCTCGCTAAGTCGGCTGTGAAAACGCTTTCGACAGTTGTGTTTTCAAGTTGATTTCATTTTAATTTAAGATTAGGATCTCCTCTTACACTTAACCACGAAAACAGGACAATAAATTACTAAATCAGTTCTTCTGTCTCCTCTTTTACTCAACAAATACCCCACAAAAAAATCTACTTCACCCTCAATATGACCATTTGGACATCAATTGCTCATCTTGGGAAACCTTGAATTTGCTCAAATCAGACTATTTAAAATGCCTCCTCACGTACATGGACTTTCATGGACTTTCAGTGTGTGCAAGTCATCACAGTGGAGGTATGCAAGAAAGACGTTTTTCTTTAAGAATTCAAGGTAGCACCATGCTAGCAGTTAACCGAGATGCACTGAGTCGTTTAGTGACAGCATCTGTGCTGTGTGATCGGCTATATTGACATTTAAAATGAGTGACAGAAATATCTGTCTTCTTAAAGGCATTAGTATGCTTCAAACGAACAGCATCTGAAACCTCCTCAGACGACAGCTCTGGGAACTGCCAGGCATTAAAAAAAAACAATTCAAGTTTTGTGAAAAGTTGCGATTTATTGTGGATTGACTGCCAAAACAGAGAGAAAAAGATGTGTCTCTAGCTGACTTGGTGGGAGCTTGGTTCAGAGTAATGTGGATATTTAAAAGATAAAGGGTTACAGAATATCACTTGAGCTGAGCACAGGGATATTTACTGTAACTCTAGTCTGATTTACAGACAATAGTAAGAAGGGCATTGATGTTTCGGATCAATGGAGGCTAACAACAAAATCACTAAGTCCCCAGTTTATATCATCGTGATAAAGTGTGGTGTGGTAAATAACGTGAAATGCCACTAAATGACACTGTGGTTCACTGGATGTAAAGTATTTGACAGTTCTGGATATGTTTATTACAACAGAGGACAGCCTTTTTAATTTCCTGCACAGGAAAACCAGTCTTGACGGTTGAAGTTTTGCAGCCCTCTCAATAATCTATTTGTCTCTAAAAGCACCAGAATGGGAGGCACAAGTTTAACGATAAATTATAAATATTGTGCATCATCCAGCCGTATAAATCAATGACCTGGGAGTAAATCTCACCTATCAATGTTTCCTGAACTCATTTATCAGTTTCATGGGCTGAATTTATCACCACAGTATCACAGCAAAGCCTTTTTAAAAATGTAACATTATCTTGAATCAGCAGTCTGGGGTTGTATGCGGAGAAAATCAATGGTGTCACAGCTTGAGTGTGACTTGCCATCCATCAGACTGTTGGCTGACTGGAGCAGTGACTGTAGATGATGTGCTGAATGGCCAATTTCTTGTTACCTGTAATAGATAGAGCAGGGCTTTTTCAGCAGCTCACTAAATTGTGATTTCCCTCTGGTTTGGTTGAACTGCTAGGAAATAGATAAAAGTAACAGACCTGTGTATTTGCATCTGTAATCTGAGCCCCTGGATCGTTTGCGATCCAAGAAGAAATCCTGTTTTGAAGTGCAGCACGCAGGAACACGATGCTCTGAAGAGCCGGACTCTATTCTCTTAGGCCTGTTAGTGAAATGCACCGCATGTCTGCGGCAGGAGATGTAATTCCATTGTGACTTGGAATTATTTTTTTATATCGAAATTGTGGTCAATTTATCTGCCATCAGCCCTGCAAATTCGATCGTTTTGCCCTCCCCGCTGCCGCCAGTGGCCTTCAGCGTGTTTTACGTTACATGTCAGCAGTGCATTTACAGAGTATTTACATGACTACTTCCTGGAAGGAGGGTCTAGTGGGGGGTGGGCAAGTTCCACTCTGTCTGATGACCAGATTACTGTATTTACTCGAGCCCGTGGCCCTGCCTGTAGATCAGCTGAAGTGATGCCTTTGAAGAGAAAGATACAAAGAGGTTTGAGAACCTTATTTCAGCCGGGTTTGGTTACCGCTCCTGCAGAGCAGTGGATGTTACCCTGTAAATTATCCATATCCTGTTGATTTAAGTTTACAGGGCGTTCTTCCTATGAGCTCCTACTTCCTGTGGCAGGCATACTTTCTTCAGGACAGTATGGGATAGGCCAGCTAGTTCACTTGACTTTTGTGATACGTCAGTTTAAGTAAATTCTAATTATTACAACTGACCGTTACTGTCTTTCGACGCATTTCCACTCGACTTTGAACATGACTATCTCTTTTATCCCTGACTGTAATAACATAAAAGATGATAATATGTCAATGCTGTTTTCGGCTTGTTTCTGCTGCACCCCAGGTGGCCACAAATATCAACATAGAAAGTATAAAGGTTTTAACACTGGCAAACATTACAAAATGTTTATCCATGAGATGAGAATGTGTTATCAACAATGTAAGTACTAATTCCCAAACTAATCAGCAGTCTATTACAATTATTTAAACACTCATACCATTGTACATGTTATAAGCATATGCTTTTTTCCTTGCGGGGTAGATCAAAGGATGACAGTGTCAGTGTCACTTTGATCCTCAGTGAAATATCTCAACAATCAATTGTTACCGCTTCCTTTGACCATACTTCTCGATTCTGATCAGCCTCAGATGTAAATTGAGATGAATGCTAATATGCTAATGCCGTGCCTCCCATAGATCAAGTTGTATATATTTATGCCCCACTAAGGAACTAAGAAAAGTTGTCTCTCCATATCTCATCCATCTAATGTTTTTCTTCAGTGTCATGGCTATCTTTTTCTTTTTGTCACTAAGCCATTGGGTCAGCTGTGGTCTGGTATTTTTCCATATTTATTACAGAATGAGTCACTTTAGCCAAATACTAGTGGGCTCGTGAGTGTCAGACACACCCACAATAAATGTTCTAGGTCATAGCTCACAAATGTCCAGTTTTAGTGTTCGGTTTCCTTCTCTAATCTGGCTTAGAGTTGGGGGCTGATTCGGTCCTATCGCTCTTTATCTCTGCTGTCTCTCTTTTCTAATTCTCGCAGCCCAGCTAATTTTGTCCCCACCATGTTTGGTTGTAAACCACAGTCCACACACAGGATATGATCTAAACTGTGTCTCTTCCTGCTTGTGTAGAGTGAGGCTTCTGAGTCACCTTCATACAATCACTAAACTGTGAAGCAGAGAGAAAGAGTTCCTCTGACCAGTAGCCAACGATGTTAGATTCATGGACAGGAGGCCCATTGGGGTTAGGGTTGCCTAGAGCAAGAGAGTCTCCCATTGCCAAGCTAAAAACAATTCTCATCTATTTCTTTTTTTTTATATGTATGTGTTAATCATCCGATAGGCAGCCTGACCTTTCCGTCGGAGTGATCTCAAGCGGATAAGTAAACCAATTCCTGAGAAAGAGCATTGTTTCATATTACTTCACAGCTAGATTTGTGTTTTTGATTTATCATTCCGGTTCCGACCTTTGGCAGATCTGTGAAAGAAGTGGAGGCGTTCATGGCTCTCTCACCAATGTGCGAAACATCTCCGTTCCCAGACAAGGTTGTGCAGACAGACAAGACATGCAGCCTTGGGCTGTTGCCATATACACACACGCACACGCACATGCACACGCACATGCACACGCACACACAGCTTGAGAAATCTCCACAAGTTTTTTTTCCCCTCCCTTTGTGTGGGTGTACATGTTTCTTACATGCCCATTAATGTCAGTCCATACGTGTGTGTGTGTGTGTGTGTGTGTGTGTGTGTGTGTGTGTGTGTGTGTGTGTGTGTGTATTAGAGAAGAGGTTGGAGCTGTTAAACCACCATTTCTCTGTAATGAATATTCACACGGTCGGGTACATGGAGTTTAAGTGTTGCAGGGAATCTTGGGTTGGGGACTTGTTTAATCCTAACCCCATTCTGTCTGAGCTGCTCCCAGGTGCCCGGGAGAATAGGCTTTGGGAGAGGATGTGAGTGGAAGAGAGACACCACCACTGAGGGGATGCATATCAGATTGTGCGATGGAAAGCTGAATCATTTCTGTTTTTACATGCTGCAATTAAAATGAACTCAGGATTTGTTTTTAAGGCCTGCTGTAAGTCATGTCTGGGTCTAGTGAGTTAGAGTATAATGAAAACCTGGTGGAATCTCACAAGCGGTATTTTTATTCTTCCCCAAGAGGGTTCTGCTTAGTAATGCCATGAGGGCTTTCTGCCTCAAAGGTTGTATTTTTACTCAAATCATAGTCTTTTCCTAAACCTAAACAAGTAGGTGTGTTGCCTAAACCTGAGGAGATCTTTGGCAGGAAGCGTCTCCCATGTACACTCAATTTCTGTAACCAGTGTAGCATGAAAGCATGGTGGTAATCAGCAAGATAGCTAGTTAAATAATCATCCTAATATTAGCATGCCAACATGCTCACAATGACAATACTAGCATATTTTATATGTGATGTTTAGCAGGTATAATGTTCACCATTATTAGCATGTTAGCATAAGGAAACAAGTTAAAACTATCTTCCAGTTATTCTATTAGCAGTGGTGTATTATATGCTTCATGGTCTTTGGACATGTCATACATTTCCAGAGGGTCATTTCATCACTTTATTGCTTATTGATCTGAGAGAGCCACGGGTTAGTATTAAATCAGGGTTTTCATTGAGCTGCCTACTAAATGAATGACACTATTGATGTCGCCTGTCCCACACGCAGTCTGTCAATAAATGATCCAAGTCCTGCCTGGGCTCTTGAGGAAATTTCCAGATATTTGATTATAACAGCGATTGCCAAGTTTAGAAGAGCTGCTATATGATATTATCACATTCACATCCTGCTTGCTTTGGCGCAGGGCCACTCGGTGGCGCTCGGCAAACCACCTGGATGCCAAGCTACTCCGGTGAGGCAGACCGGCGAATGAAATCGCAGCTCCTTGTTTGCAGTCTGTCCTCTCGCTCTGGACCATTAAGCCCACAATGTGTGGAAAAGCTCATCGAGGACGCCGCTCTATTCAAATCTGATCATAGAGGCACATAGTCCACGCGCAGCATTTCTCTCCTGCAGTACCATCTATTATAATTTCCTGCTGCAGCAGTTTTCATGTTGGGGCTGATTTTGTCCCTTTCAGGTTTTCCTGTAAACACCATAAATCACAATGAGCCTCGCCACTCTCCTGTCACTTTTACATCTCTAGTACTGACTCGATAAAGCTAGTGCTAGACTGCTGCCGCTGCTCAATTATAATTAAAGCCCTATAATGAACAATTGAACACCTCCTTATTAATGTAGAGCTTGGATAATTTTTTTCCCATCACGCAGCATTTTGAAAATAGTCGTGCTCTCATATTTTATATTGCCTACAAAACAATTTCTCTATTAGTGGTTCCCAACCTTTCTCCTTAAAACAGTTTACATTTAAGTGCAGCATCTGAACACAGATTGTATTATACATTTCCCCCTTTTAGATTTATTTATTTAAGTAATGGTTAGGAAAATGAAATGTAATTTATACAAAGAAAAGATTGTATTGGGAACATAAATTGTGTCTGGTCTCCTATCCTGGTAATCATCTCATGACCTTTCGAGCTTTATCTTGTGCTCCATGGGGGTTGTGTGATGTTGGAAGTGACACACAACGGCGGGTCAGAGAGGACTTCTGTAAACACAGTCTTGTGCTGGACTGATGCCGGAGCCCGATAGCGACTCGGACGGCTCCTCAGTGAGCGGAGCAACATCTCTCTGCCTCTCTTCCTCTGGCTGTGTGTTTGGCAGCAGTTGCCCCTCGAAGCTTATCTCTATAAATGGATTTGTGTTGGTGCACTCGGAGATCTCAGTGTGATGTTCTAATCGGATTGACCACAACCCCAGAGAGGCGGACGAGTCGAAGAGCCAAGTGTGTGTTTCTGTGTGTATGCATATAGGTGTGTGAGCTGTCCGCCTGTCGTTGAGCTGGTTTTTTTGTCACCTCGGCTCTACGTTTTTTTCAACTGAGCGTAAGGTCTTGGTCGGGGAAATAACAGCTCCGTGAAAGTTTTGGCAAAACTTTTGTTTTTTGAATCCGCAGCTGTAAATCTTCCACATGCAGAAGTCCACATTGGACATGGCCATTAAATCCTCAGAGGAAGCACAGAGAGGTGATATACAGGAAATGCACCACGCACACACACACACACACACACACACAAATGTTCACCTCATGTTCTTAATGCTAATGTGAATGCGAGAAGTGTTTTCGCACAACCACGAACAGCGAGTGCTCTGACTACAGATATTAGTAGCTGTTATGGACTTCATCTTAAGGAACGCTCTCTTGCCTTTTGTAGGCGCATGGAGTCATACAACTTTAAGATAAGCACAAATGAGTTACGCAGTACTGAACACAAGTGGCTGCCATTTGTCATTGCACATGCATCTTCTTGGATGAGTAGCACTCATTTTTATATGGTGTGTATCACTTGCACTGTGGTAATCGGTGTTTGACTGTGAGGAAGTGATGCACTGATGGCTGTAGATAGTAACCACATTCTGTCAGTGACTGCGCTCCTGCTTTCACATGAACTCTGAAATGAACACGATTGTGTTATTGTAGCTCCGAAAAGATAAGGAAATGTCATTATTTATAAGACAATATGTAAGAAAACAGTGTTAAGGTGGGCATTAGTGTTTGAATGAATCAGTTCACCTACACCTCAACCTGGTGACGCTCTGTATAAAACACGCTTCATACCGGTTTCATTTTTCTGACTCTCGGCTGTCTTTTCCCATCAAAGGGTCCTACAAATGGTGACCCTTAGATGGACTACAGCATCTTCCACACACAGTATATACAGTCCATATAAAGTCACAGTCTTTAGGCTTTATACATACAAATGGTGGTCTGCATTCGGCAGCTTTTATGTATTGCTCTGTTTTTCCTAGAGCCTGGTGCTCCGCATCCAATTGCATTACGGGAAGGGTCTTCTATTATTCAGCAGTTTGCTTGATCTGATTCCACACTGTCAGACCTTGGATTATTTATTCATGAATTTTGAGATGATATGTGATTTGCAATACTCCCTCACACTGCTTTCCAGAAATTGGAAGGTGTAAATTGAAAACTAAAATTACACGCAGGATTAGAGATATGATCTGTTTTTTCTTTTCTTTCTCTATTCCACTCTATTCGGACTTCTGAGCACAGACTCTTTCGTTTCACTGGTGCCATTATTTGGCTGTCATGGCAATCCTCGAGCATGACAACTCATTTTCCAAAATGTCAGAGAGCAAATGTTGACTGCCTGTTTTCATCGAGCTCCAGAAGGAATAGAGGTGTATAAGGGGAGGGCTAAAGGAGATGTGTCCATTCATTTGTCAATACAGCTTAAAAAGAAAGAGAAACGGAGAGAGACCCCCGTCCTCCTCCTCCTCCTCCTCCTCCTCCACACCTCCCATTTGCTCAGCTAGACAAGAAGGTCGCCATAGCAACCACTCATGCAGGTGAAAGCCTCGTATCTCCAAAATGTCAAAGTTGCAAGAGCAGAGAAGAAGAACACTTGTGAGCATTTTAGTTGTGGTTATGGGAAATGGTGGTTAGGGGAAATGGTTTTATAGTTTCAAGAATATAATTGAGCCATTTAAGTTTGCACCTTGTTTTTTTGAAGGTGACTCTGTGTTTACGAGGTTTCCACATGAAAATGCTGCCTCTGGTTTCTTTGGCAGCGCAGCATTTCTAGGTAGATAAATTGTGCTCCTAGTCCCCTTTTTATTTCCTCCCTCCTTACAGGACCCCCGCCGGTAATAGCAGGGATTATATATCCGATGGCACCAACCTGCAGTCTCTACTACAGCTTATGCACAGTATGTATTAGTGTAAAAAAAAAAGAGAGATAGATTGAAATAGTAAAAAAAACAAAACATCCAGTGACATATAATCTAACACTCTCTGGGATCAAAATAAATATGTTTGAAATGAGACAGAAAGAGGCTTTATGTAAAACTCTGCTCCAAATCTTGGCTGCATATGCAAATTTTTGCCGCCAGTAGATTTAGAAATCAGGGGATCCTTTTTGTTTTCCAACGAGGTTGCCCTGGATAAAACGTGATGCGCACTAGGAGATGGCGTCTGCTGGATATGGAAGACTAATTTGCGTTGTAGGCGCTCTGTGAAATGTTAGCCTCCCAAAAAAGGAACTAATTTGACTCACCTGACTAATTTAAGAGTATTTTCTTCCCGGTGGTTTTATTTTGTGACCATCTGCATATCACCCTTGGGCACCTTCTGAGACTTTGTGCCATCTAGACGATTCCTTTGCCGATGAGGATGCAACGTTCATACTTTTTTCTGCATTTCCATCAAAGCCTAATGGCATCAGGAGGGTTTGAAGGGTACTTTATAGAGGATATATTTGCTGTTTCACGATGCTCTAGTCTAGGTTATCCTTACTACTTCACATCCTCCTCCTTTGAGGAAGCGGTCCTTTAATCGTCACTGCTGTCTTGTCCTCTTGCTACATACTGCTTCTGCACAAGACAGGAACTTACCCCCCTTCTCCAGCTGCTTATCAGCCGCGCTGTGTGTTGTTAGTGATCTAACTCTGTCTTTCTTGTGTTCAAATAAAGGTGGTGACCAGCATCCCGGCATCCGAGGCTGGCTGCTGCTCGGTAAGCCCCTGGAGGTGACGGGCCGAGACCCGCAACTCGCCACCGCTTGGAGCCAAGGACGGTGTAACCTCACTGGGCTGGAGCGCAGAGCTCACTCCCACCCACCCTCCAGCTTCAGTTCACCTTCTCACTGAGGACGACGACGATGTCACTACTGGACTCTGTGGGAAGCATGTGACCCGCCACGCCAATTATGGATCTGAGAATCAGTATACATTGAATCAACACTCATCCAGGTAATTTAGCACTCTGCGGCCTGCATACACAACACTGCGTCCATGTATTTAGCTGTGGATATGAGCTTCTTAGGAGTTCCCTCTTGAGTCTCTGGGGTGCATTTTGCAGGTTTCATTTGGACGCATAACTACCTTTTGATTTGCACAGAGCTGTTTATTTTCTTTGTAAATCGTGGGACAAGTTCCTGGCATTTTTGTGGCCATTCTGTCACTTCCTCAATCTGGTGATTTAAGGGTAGCGCTTGTTGCCTGTGTCACCTGGTAATGAGGACCAAGAAACAGGAAGTTGGACAGTAGTTTGAAACGGTAGTGAGAACGGAGGACTGCACAGTATTGTACAGTAGCAACACCACCATTAGTTAGACCAAGCATGCTGCAGCCGTTTGGGATATTAAACAGTTGTTACAACACATTCTCAGGGAGCTAATACGAGATTGTATAACTGCGTAAGCCTCTCAACACTCATGCTTTTGACTTTTCTTCTATTTAACAATCCCCTTCATTGTTGTGCAAATCAAATATTTTGGTCCCCGCCAAGCGGTTTAATGACCATGAAAATATAAAGAGAAAAGGAACATACAGTGGATAGGAGAATGGAAAACAAAGCCTGAAGAATAAGACGGAAGGAAAGAGAAAGGAGAGGAGACTGTGTTTGTGTTAAAATGTGTGTCCAAGTCATTGTCTGTCCACATCTGTCTGCATGTGTACGTATCTTATCCAGGGTTTTTGTCAGGAGTGTGTGGCAGTCTTGTTCCCATTTCCGCTCTGGAGCAGAGCGGTGCAGGAAGGCTGGCTGGTTGGCTGGCTGCACAGGAAAGGAAACAGTCTCTATCAAACAGCAGATGGAGGACAGCATGTGCTTACACTGCAGAAACACACATACACACACGCACACACACACGCGCAATATACACACAGGCACGCATGAACTATGTGCAAGTAGCTTTTATCAAGAGTGTGACCCAGATCACACGTCGCAATTGTTAGCTGAGGAGAAATTTTAAAGAGTTATAGTTGAATGAGGAATATAGAGGACACTCTGACGTTTCAAATGCACTTTTGAAATATAGCAAAGGATTTTTTTTTCTTCTTCCGGGAAGGTTGTTTTGCCCTCAACTTTTCTTAAAGCTTCTTTCCCGCCTCACTGTATTTACGGGGCTCACAGCTTCCCTTGCAAAAAACCTGATAATATAAGATATAAAAAGTCAGTCAGCTCCTCGGGGCAAACATTGTGATACATTTCAGTTCTCCAGTTTAGTTTAGTTTTCTGGTATCAGTAGAGCTGAGCTTTTGACCCTCTTGGCCTGCAGGTCAAACATATTTGTCTGAAGATTTAGTGATACCCAAAATCTCATCTCCTCCTCCTCCACTTCATTCTTCCCTCTGACCTCCGAGCGGTGTGTATGCCCGTGATTTCAGATCGCCTGTCATGCCTCGGTCAGGAGTTGTTAGTGGTGGGTCAAGCCTCTCCCTGCATGCCTGCCCGTCTCGCAGAGCTTTTGTCAGTGAGGACTGGATGTTGCACTTCCTTTTTCTCAAGAGGGCAGCGAGTTCCCGACATAGTCATTTGCTCTCCATATGGTGTGTGTGTGTGTGTGTGTGTGTGTGTGTGTGTGTGTGTGTGTGTGTGTGTGTGTGTCCTTTCTCATTTGTGTAACAGGGCTGCTTAGGAGGAAGGACAATGCTGCGGACTATGGTTCCCAAGGCCCCACTGAATGACTCATATTCCTATAGAATAGGCCAAACAACAGGGTTACACAATCTTAATCAACAGTACTGCTCAGAATGTGCCCTGCTGGGGCCGTGAGGATTGGGAAAAATGTGTTGGGGTTTGAGTTTGTGTAGCATAATTACTGTGCTAAAATGTCTAGTTCCTCCTATAGGAGGCAGGCTGCTGTGGACTATGATAATAATAATGATTATAAACAACTACTATTTTCCTACTTGTTTGTCAAACCTGCTGTCGTTGGGTTTGTGATAAGGGAGCATTAAATGGGCTCGTTCCTATTCTGGGAAATGAAGTGCGATACTGTGGTTTTGCTATGGAAACCGCAGCTGTTTGACAGTAAATCCTTGCTTCCCGTGCAGACAGTCTGTGGACGTGTCAGAAACCAGTCCTCACATCCCCTTAGAAAGAGTCACAGGAGGGTTTTATAGTCTGCGTCTGCACGGAGCAGACAGGTCTGCTCTATCTCTGCAGAGCAGCAGCGTGGGCCGTTCGCTTATCCCTGCTGGTCTTACGTCTCCTCTCCTCTTTTCCTCCCTTCAGAATCAAGTGGCTTTTTGTTCTCCCACAGCTGTGCTTATCACTTGTTTCTCCACCGCTGCCCTCCCCATCCTTCTTTCAGGGAATGAACGGATTTTTTTTGGGGCTGGATCTGGTGGTTATCTCCGTCTCTCTGTGTTTAAAAAAAAAAAATAGGGGGTTATAATCAAGAATCCCCTCTCGGTCTCCCTGGGGTGGTTTTTCTACGAGAGCCAGATCTGTTTCAGGCTCTGCGTCAGCACTGATGTTGAATAAATCTCACGGCAGTCAAAAAAATGTGTGGATTGTCATCATTACAGCCACTGACACTGCAATTAATTCAGATTAATTTGAGTGAAGTAGGTTTCTTTATCCCGCAGGATTTCTCAGTTACCTGTTATTTCTACACTGGAATAAAATGACATGTACAATGAGCCATACATTCTCAGGGGGAGGCAGTGTTGTTGGTTGTAGTGCGCTTTAAAACCAGGCTCCCAGACGCCATCTGAATCAGCTGTTATGATTCTACGCAGAACTACATTCTAATCTGTTTAATCCTTTTTATTGACCATTAAAACTTTCTAAAAAGACCTCTGATGGAATTATGGTCAGTTAAAAGAGGTGATTTACCCACAGTGTGACCACCAGTCTTCATTTTGTTTATTGTTTCAGATGTATTCTGATGCGTATGCTTATTATCAGGAAGGATGTGGTTCCTGAATGGCTTATTTTTCTGCATTGGAGGAACCACAAAGTCTAATCAAACTCGTATCCATAAAATGTTATGAATTATAAGTCATGATGAAAACCTGGTACTTTAAAGGGAAATTACAGTATTTGTGCCTCATTTTCATGTTTTTTTTTATATAGAATGGTGACAATGACTGTTGGTGAGCCTCAAACATGACGTTTTAACAGTATTCTGGTATCACGCTATACAGTCACGGTATGAAGATGGGCGGTTATTGTACCGTGTACATTTACTTATCTATGATATTGAAGAAAAACACTGACATACGTGAGTGTTTAAGTGAGCTAAAGGTACAGACAGTAGCAGTCCGCCTGCATTGTCACGTTTCTACAGTTTATGTTAGTAATTGATAATCATAGTTTATGATTTTCAATGCCCACAGTTGATGCTATTTTTCATTTAGTAGTACATTCTATAGCTCGTGCGTGCATGCTTGAGAAGAAGTTGCAAACGTGGGAGGATATTTTGTGTCTCCAAATTGCACACATGAAATGAGACGTTTTTTATTTATTTTATTGACTGCTTCTAAAAGGACAATTTGGGCAGTTGGCTCCATGGATTTCCAGGGGACAACTCTCGGTGTTCGTTAGTGGGAATTTATAGCCTCAAAGACACGTATTTGAGATGATGATTTCTGTTAAATTAAAGTTTTTTGGGGCTTCTTTTTAAGCTGTATGCCTCCTTGCCTCAATCAAATGTATTCATGTTGCTCTAAAATTCTAATTCTAATTACTAGGCTTAATAAAAAAAACATGACAGTAACCTTGATTCAACATGTACTTAGACCAACCTAAAGGACCCTCCTCTCATATTCAAGAGCCTAAAAACGCATTAGTTTACCACCGTACAGTATGTTACACTTTTGTCCTCCTTAATGGTCCTACAAGTTAAGACATTTCACATCCATCACCACGCTCTCAGGCTCCCAGCTTTATGCACAACCCCTTCTTCTTCTTCTTCTTCTTCACACTAATACCTGCTCACAGCACAGTGCCGGTAATCACAGAGCCCTTAGTGATAATGAGAAGTGTCACAACGGTGGTTTAGTCATTTCCAGCACAGCTGCCGCGCATTTCTCCGGCCATCGACGGCGCTGGTTCCAGGCCATAATTGCTCTGCCTCTGAATAATTGACAGATGGGAGGAGGTAAATCCCAGAGGTGTCAAGGTGGGAGAAAGATGGATGCCTCTGTGTTCAATGCTGTCAGGTCTGGAGGTGTAAGGGGACTGGAGGACATGATGAGACCCTCAAAGGGGGAGATTGTCCCCACACACATGATGGACCACTAGTGGAATGGTTTCTGGCACGGTGGTCTGGCTCCTTTACAGTGACTGTGTGTGTGCACTTGTGAGAGAAGCTCTCTCTCTAATTCTCACTCAGTCTCTCACACACACACAAACACACACACACACAACAAAATGACACTCAGACAAAACGACCAAGTCCAAGCTTTGATGTGGCGTTTGCGAGTGCAGACGACAGGCTAGAGTAAATATTTACTACCAATTAGGCTCTTGGTTTCCAGGCCCCACCAGAATGTGACAGTAGCTTTGAAATGCTTTAACCGCTAAAGGCATTAACTTCTACACTAAATGAGAGCTGCTCGCAAATGTTGCGGCTGGAATGTTTTTAAGAGGATTATCAATAATCGCTTCTCATCTAGCAGCGTGTTATTTTTAACTAATATGCAGCAGCTAAAAGCTGTTATTTACAGTGAGGACTACTCTAATGGCTGTGTTTCCGGCGCGGACACAGTGGCCGCGCCGCCATATCCATACCAACAGGATGTTATGGCCTGAACCTGGCAGCAACAACCACAGCTTCTTTTTTTCTTTTCTTTCAAGCAGTGGCGAAAAACTGTTTTTCACTCTGTTCTTTTATTCAGTTTTTCTCCTGCATGCAAAAACACCGGCAGTATTCATACACACATGCATTTTCTCCCACGTTCAGCCTAGATCTCGGTGTTGAGTTGCCCCGTTTGTTCCCATAGAGGTGGAGGGCTGACACTGCAGAGCGGAGCCAGCGGGTCTCCAAGGTCGTTACCACTGCTACAGCGTCTGGGCGCCCTGGGAAGGCAGGAATTGATTAATGACAATGCTAGGAGGAGGGGAGGAGTGCAGTGCTGCAGAGTTGTTACTGTATAATGCTGCTTTAGCTGGTGCTAGTGTGAGACACTGCAGAGTGTGACACAGTCCTACAACTACTCCTGATGATAGTAATAATAGTGTCCTCACTAGTTACATGCGGAAAAAGTTATTTTATTATTGAACTCTTACTAATTACGTGCAGAAAAAGTTAGCAAAAACATTAAACTTTTACTTTTATTAAACAGTTAAATGAAGTTTCAAATTGCTTAATCTTTCAACCTATTGTCCACCTTTTTGTGAATAATGGGGACAACATTTTTTTTTAATTTGACCAGTATTGAGCGAGAGTGATGCAGACTGTAGCCACTCAGGATAACTCCTCATCCTTTTACATGCACTTAAGTGCATTTTTTTCAGATTGTTATCATAAGTTAACACCATAATGGAAAGGACCCTCCAAAGAAATATGTTTTTCTTTACCTGTTGCCTGATCTGGTCTGTTTTTTTCTGTGTCATGTGACTTGTTACCGGAAGATGACGGTGGAAGTTGGAGAGAGTTTGTTGTGTTGAGTAAAGACTTTGACCACAACAACACTGTATCAAGCAAGAGGTCGAGAAAACTTTTTATTTGGGAAAATAAGAGGTTTCAAAATGGAAAAGTGAATTAACAATTTACTGAACACCGATACATGTTTAATTGTCTCTTAAAGTGTACTTTTAAAAATCTTGGAGTGAATAATGAATAGTTTGTCACAGTCTGAATGTAGATAATTGATGTAATCTACAGGAATCAGTGGATGAGTTTAGAAAGAGCAACGCTGATCACCTTGTCCAACTATAGGCTACACTGCTGTGGAAGCAGTCGCACATCTGGGAGAGCAGATGGACACCCCAGCTCCATTTCCTCAGCTAAGACCGTGAATGTAGTGCACTGTCCTTTAAATAGCTAACCCGGCCGAGCTCCACACACTGCAGCTCCCCAATGGCAGAGAGCACCGAGACAAGAGAGAGCTACGCAGTGATCTGAGGACGAGCAACTGAAATAGAAAGCAAGAACTTGTAAACCTCCTGCAGTCTTCTGGTCAAAACTCAAACCTAAGAGTACTCCAGTTGTTTTGTATTTCATTTCAGTAAAGTTAGGGGACTCATGGGAGACATATATAATGCCAGAAATTGATGCAGCACAGTGTCCTGACTTTTAACCTGTAAAATGGGTCGTGCTGCAAAAAGCATTGTAATCTTCACCTCCCATAATGCAACTTTGAATGATTTTGGTAATTTATTGAAGTTATTTGTTATTGTGCAAATACATTTGTAAGCCTGTAGTACTGTGCAACACATTGTGAAAACACACATGCTGTATACAACACACACAATCACCCGCTCCCTAACACATCTCCCACATTTTCTACACCTTTCTGCCGCGGTAACCAAACATGACAGATCAAATTTGACACCACCTGTTTCTGTAGTTACAGAGACAACAATAATATAGCATCCAACCACAACATGACTCACTCTCACACTGATCAGCTCTTGTAGCCTTGGTCTATATATACAGT
The DNA here is from genome assembly GCF_910589615.1 of Taurulus bubalis. Taxonomy (NCBI): domain Eukaryota; kingdom Metazoa; phylum Chordata; class Actinopteri; order Perciformes; family Cottidae; genus Taurulus; species Taurulus bubalis. Next base: position 8,391,136 of record NC_136590.1, on the reverse strand, counting down.
ATATAAAGCGTCTCTGTTTTGCTCACTGGTGACTTTTTGGTAGCAACTCAGTGAGCAAGCCGCTAACTAAGAGGAAGCAAGGATGAGTATATTTAAAATACAATTAATGACACTGATGCTATCGCCAAGAACCACGCGTGCACAGAACAAATTAGGCCTGTTCATTATTAACGGAACTGCTCTTGAAAAGCCCAATTATCTCTTATGTTATGTTCATGCTGCTGCTTATCACTTCACATAATCACTTTTGTACTTTTTGTATCGTATAAAATTTGAGGCTGATCCTCATATGTCTATTTAGAATTTTGAAAATCTGATAACGTTGAATAATGTAACACAAATTAGTTGTTACTTGTCGGCTGTAACTGATGTATTTAACATAATCAAACAGCCACTTTATCTGCCTCCCCACATTTATCACAATACATGTTTCTGTGTGCATCTACGTTTGTAGAAAGGACACGTTTGACATTTTAAGAAAGTCTGCTTGTTCGTTCTCTTGCCAAGAGTTTGATGAGAAGATTGATACCTCTCAGATCTGTTTATTTAATTTGGAGCTACAGTTGGGAGACTGTTTGCTTAGCTTAGCATAACGACTGGAAGCAGGAGGAAACAGCTTTTTACACTTTACAGATTAAATTAATATATAACATGTTGATTAGTCCGATCCAGAGCTGCCGGTATCCAGGCAGATTTTTATTACATGTGGATGTTGCACCCTTGAAACAAACTGTCCAAAAACACGTCCTTCTTCAGTTTTGCAACTTTTATTTAACAAATCCCAGTTTAATAACAAGCATACGTTTTGTCTTCAGCCAGTATACTGCACTTCTACTTCGCTCCTCCCTTAAAGAGACAGCGCTCTTTTCTAAGATGCATGCAATACTGTCTGCCCTTCACAGCCAGTATGTGTACAGGTAATGTAATGTTCTCAAACATTGGAGCAACAACATATGACTTAACTTAAACACACAATTTAAAGTAAATTGTTTGTAATGGACACAGTTGTGTTAAATTAGTAAAACATATGAAATAACATATTTCAGGGTGCTACATGGACAGAGCCAAACTAGCTGCTTCATATTTACGTAGAGATATGGAAGTGGTATCGATCTTCTCCTATAATTCTGAGGAACTGAAAAGAAGGCTAAAGGTTACTGGTTGCTTTTCCTCTAATAAGTCATCTTGCAGGTTTCAGTTATATAAAAATAAGATAAAACCCTGTCGCCTAAAGAGTAAATAGTCTGGCAGCGGTTTCCTCAGAGGACACAATGTACCTACTGCCCGCTCTCCCTGTCATATCGCCCCTACACCCACCACCCATTCTCTGAATTCCCCAGCTGACATATTGGAAGGGACAGAGCGATTGTGCCCAGAGAAACCACATTCAGTGGATCTGACAGTGCTCTGTCTCAGGGACGCCACAATGCAACAGAACACCATGTTCCCTGTCAGAGGTCTTATCTTCTCATTGTTACAAGCTTGTCCTCTTTTTGATGGTTAGGTTTCAGGTGCTAATTAGTTAGATCTGCAAGGGTGTCATTATGTCACTTTTCACAAGCCAGACTGAAAGAATGAGAGAGCGGAGAAGCACACCACAAGGAAAAAACACAAGACCACAGGGAGGTATAGCTCATCCGCACAAACAAAACACTGTCAGGCAAGAACATTTATCAGCTTTCTGGATTGGGACTAAAAATAACACAAGATTCAGTTTGTTCGAGTCAGAATTCCCACTCTGCCTTCTTCATGTTTGGAGCAAGGATAGAGAAGCAAAGAGAGGCCTGCTTGTATTCTCTGTTGCCTTGTGATATTCTAAAATATGTGCATGTTTGTGTGTGTCTGTGTGTGTATGTGTGTCCACATTGTTGTTTGTATGCTGTCAGAATTGCAGGTTTTCAAAGGTGGCAGGTTGTATTCAGTGGAGACAGAGCTCATCATGCACACATGACAGCGTCATGTACTGTATGTAAGCAGGGCTAGGTGATACTTTTCTGGTATGGCAAGACAAAAAAAAAATGTAACTGGAATCATATGAAGAAGGGATCGCCTCATGACCAATATGGAGAGGAGAGGATGAATGAGTACACGCTGTTAACTTTCAATGTAGATATGGCATGTGAGCATTTTAATAAGATTGACTTCGAAAATATCTGTTTATATTCTGTGTTGATAACTCTGCAGTGTTTTTAAGTGGTCTAATTTAATTGTATTGAATTGGTGTAGGAAGTCCTGTCAATACAGTTGAGGCTTCCCATTCTGCCGCCCAGGTCGATACTGACCCACTGTGAGACAGAATGAACTCTGGGTAACTCTGGACTCGCATACTACAAAAATAACTGTCTGTATAGCTGGCCAAGACAATACCCGTTGCAAATGTCTCCTATCGGAAAAAATAAGGACGCCTTAGAGCTTCCTCAGAGCTGACATCTCCCATGACCTGTTTTCATTATGGCTGATTGTTGGTGGGTAGCTACGGAGGGCTAGATGGAGAAAAGACAATACACAGATGACGGCCCACACAATGTGATGATAGCTGTTTGCCGAGTCTGACTCGAGCTAATCGATGACTAATGCTAACAGTCTAATCTGAGACTTGTGGTCTTGACTGGTGTATGCTGAGTGAGGAGAAATGGAGAAGTCGAGATAAGATATCCCGAGGAATGGGAAGCAGTGTTATTTATAGTAATCCTGGGGAAATTTCACCTCAAAGAAGGAGGAAAGGAAGCTGGCGTTCTCCTCAGAGATGCTGAAGAGGTCAGGCTGCAGACCATTGCAATGACGAGCTGGGAAAAGCTTGAGAGCAGAGGAACAGCCTTTGATCCCCCAGGGACGGGGTGACATCTCCAGAGGTGATGGCGGGGAAAGAGGAAGCCAGGAGCCAGGGGACGCTTACAAGAAGTTGCAGCACTGTACCACAAGACACAGCCTTAGGACTCGCTATGAGCAGTCTGCTGGCGGTCCCCATTGAGCCACCGTACACACAAATAAACAAACAGACCCAGCATACATGAAATTCATCGCAGCTTGTGTAGTGGAAAGTCCCAAACGGCACCATGAGTGAATTTCCACATCACAAAACCTCAAGTCTTATACACATAGTACTGCCCTAAGGATCCACACACTTTGTACACACGAACTCGGCTCAATAACCTCCCCCTCATCCAGGCTTGTGACATTTGCAGAGAGAGCCTTAAAGAGGGAGGAGAGCCGGAGAAGCACGCTGCTCCTCTCCTCTTCTTCCCTCATTAGAATTCTCTCATCAGTCTTCCCCGTGGAACGGAGGGACATGTCAGGGTTTATTAATCGCTCCAGGAAATGTTATTGACCTGGACCTTCTGCTCCCTCTCTCTCCCTGCTGCAGTCAGTGTCTCTGCTCGGCTGCCTCCGCATTCCTTCGGTGTCCTGTCTGGACACATTACAGGACACTGCGGCACAGCGTGGAGGCTTCAACACACAGTGTCTTCATTGACTATGCTCTTGGCCTGGGCTTTCTCTTCACAGCAGCTGCAAAGACACACACACACACACACACACACACACACACACACACACACACACACACACACACACCTGCAGCCTTGGGGAGACAAAGCACACTCTGCTGTGCTTCATTATGGGGTGATAGCAGCTCTGTGCTGGCGCGGATTGCTTTGATTCCAACTTTTTTTTAAATATATATATATTTTTTAAACATCTCATTGGTTTTCAAACCTTACAAGCAGATTTCAAAAGAAATTAGGTGTATAAATCGATGTGATGTGAAACCTATTCTGAATGCTCAAACACTAGAATCGATCGGAGATGCTCCTTTATCCTCCCTTCTCTGCATTCTGCTACCGGGAGAAGGAATGATCAGAGTCATTCAGCTAAGACTCCTGTGTGTGTGTGTGTGTGTGTGTGTGTGTGTGTGTGTGTGTGTGTGTGTGTGTGTGTGTGTGTGTGTGTGTGTGTGTGTGTGTGTGTGTGTGTGTGTGTGTGTGTGTGTGTGTGTGTGTGTGTGTGTGTGCGCGCGCGCGCGCGCTCTGGACAGAGCTCATGGTGCTGTGGGTGTTGGCATGCATGTGTGTGAATGAGTGTTTGTGTTGGTGGGAGGTTATCAAATAGGAGGAGGGGAGGTGGCAAAGAGTAGAGTGTGAGGGTGTAGGTGTTAAGCCTCTTCTAGGCCGTGTGTGTGTGTGTGTTGTTCTCTTTGCTCAATCTGATAATGCACTGATTAAAGCATGTACCTTAATGCAGTAGTAAGGAGCATTAAATTGGGTAAGCAAAACATTTTTTTTTATATATATATATATATATATATATATAAATTTGAATTAGAAATATATAAACGGATGTTTCCTTGGCCTGGATGTTATCTTTCGACATTTTTTTTTCTCAATGGGTTGGTGAGGGTGTTATCGTGGCCGCCTTGTTTTTCAAATATTGGATTATTGTGCCTCCATGTGGACATGTTAGGCATTACACTGTACCATTTATGACGGGGCTAATGAATGACCAGGATGTGAGTGTGTTGTTCCATTGTGTCTCCATGAACTTTGCACCGATGAGCACATTCCTGAAAGCAACAGTCATGAATAAAGAAATATGCCTCAGATCTGTCAAAAGCGTCCATGAGTCTTTACTTTGCAAACATGTCTGGCACTAAATTCAATATCCTCCTTCATTTTGTTTTTCTGCAGCCACAATGGTCCCACTTCTGTTTTTGGTGGCAACCACAACAACATCCAATTCCACCGGCAATGGCAACCACACACAAGGTAGGCGTAGTAACAAGGGCAATGCACCTCGCCATGTGAGACTAAACACCACTGAGCCATTAAAGATAGCAATACAATCCCATTGCCAACCGCTGCAGTCATCACTTTCCTCTAAGATATGATTATCATGTGTCTTCCTGCTTGATAATAGCCTTTTCTACAGCCTTGTTATTACCGGATGACAATGAACTTCAGCAGCTGTGGATTGTAATTTACGGCTCATTGTGCAGCTTTATAAACAAAGCTAATAGTTGTCTGTGTGGCTGTGACTCTTGGCTGAGTCTTCACACTTAGAGCCTCTCATTTTCTGTCAGACAGACATAACGACATAACGACATGAGCTGAGACTTATCTCTGCAGACAAAATACTGCAGAAGCCAGTTATTAAATCAGGCCTGCAAGCCGAGGAGAGCATCAAATATGCCAAGTATTGTTTTTTATAAAATTTTTATCAGTTAATGCAAAACACATATGGCTCAAACAAATGGATGCATACACGCATATGCACACGCATACACATATGCACATATATATATCGTCGGCCTTGCTCCCTCTTCCTGCTTCTTTGTTGCCGGTGCTCACTGACCCCCGGCTCTGCTTCTCCTCCTTCCTCAGAAGACGTGACATCCCACAGCCAGCACATCCTCCCCACCGTGCTGGTCCTGTCCCTGCTGCTGCTCATCATCGCACTGCTAGCCTGGTACTTCCTCAGGTAAAAAAAAATCCTCGCCATCCTCAGCAAGGACTCACCCACCTCACCTCATGCCCTCCCAGGGCCTCGCTGACTGGCTGTGATCCCGGCTCGAGGGGGCAGAGCTCAGGGTGACAAACGCTTCCTCCTTTTAGTCATTGAGGCGGAGCCCAGTCAGGAAGTGCTGCTAGCCGACTCCCTCTCATGCTTAGAGAGAAGAGAGGCAGTCAGACTGTGACAGTGTGGACCTAAACGGGCAACAAAAGAGAACAAGTTCGCACCGCATTTGGACTAGAGCGTTGGTTTCCCAAGACATCAGCTAATGAGAAAGAATAGCTTTTCGAGTTTAAGATGGTAGGTTCGATCGGCTTTTTGTTCACCGCTACCTACATCATTTGGGAGATCTTCAAGTTTCATTTTGTAGTTCTGAGTTAAAAAAGAAAGTTGAACTCTGACCATGGCATCATTGAATCTTATGTTATTCTCATTTTATTGTATTTGTTTCTGGCAGGTTAAAAAACCAGAGAAAAGCAGTCGTCACAACAGTTGACAAGAAGATACCAAATGGCATCTTGGAGGAACAAGGTAATGTTGGAAATTGGACATCGTGAGAAGCAGCGGGACAGATTGTAGATTGTGACAGCGACAGTCTGGCAGTCAAAAGAAACAGAGAGAGAATGCTAAGGAGAGAGACGTAGAGAGACATGAAGCAGGTTAAGGGAGACGGATGGAGGGTTGAAAGGCATCAGCTTTATGTATGTGCAGTCTCATCACTGCATTGTGGTTGTGTACTTCCTGTGGTTAATATGAGGAAGACAAATGTGATACCATCACCATTTTGCAGCTTTTTGACACTGCATGTCAAATTATAACTCGTTTAGTTCTCAGCTTTGAGCTGCATCATTCAATGACAGAGCTGAGCAAATGTGAAGTATGTTAACAGCTATTGGGCTTGACAGGAAGTAACATGTATTGAGGAGAAGATACATCTTCTCTTATCTGACATTACAATGGAAAACACCCACAGCACACCCACTGTAGTAACAAATGCAGAGCAAATATCAAGGTATTAGCTGAGCTGCTAATACAGTGATCGCAAACATGACGCATTACAGAAGTGTCTTATTCTGGTGTTTTATATGAGCATGAGGTTGTCAGAGTGAATCAAATGCTATATTTAAACATATATATTGTGTTGCCTGTATGACTATGCACGTGTGTGTGTGTGTGCTGATTTGATATGTGTTGTGTTTTAGAGTTTGGATACAGTACTGAGTCGTTATACACCACTGTGCCACCAGGTCAGGTATACAGTACAGGGTGGCGGTATCAGAACCCTCATAACACTAACACTCTTCTCAGTACTTTTTCAACCTACATTAACAGAAATGCTTTAGAGAGGTTTCCGGAAGTGGCTTCTCCCTGGGCTCCTTTGGTTCTCTAACACCTGTTGATGTTTGGTGATCATCGAATACTTACACCCCCTTTTTTTTTTATTTGTTGAGGTGTTGGCGAACAAGTCAGTTTGGTCTTTTGATGAGCTGTTTGTGAAGATCCTTGCAGAGTAATTCAATAAGAGTATTGTCTAATTCAGTGATTCCCAACCAGGGGTACTTTGGCAGTTGACATGTTTGATTTTAAATTAAAGTATATATCCGTATATGGAGTCAGAGAATATATGAACGCTACGTGTTGCTACTGAGGTCGAGTGAAAACTAGTGAACTTTTTTAGCTAAAAGTTAGATGGTTGAAACATCCTTCTGCCACCACAAGTGGTAGTTGTATATTTGAACAAATAAGCATGAGCACTTTCAGGTGTATGAAAACATTATTGTAACAATTACTGTTAGATAAGTCTGTTATATGGCAGGGCTACATCTGGTTGGGAACCACCAGGTCTTTGGAAACCCAATCCTGTTTTAGAAATAATTTCTATGAGCCGATCATTAATTTAATAATTAAATAATGTTGTTGTTTTCTTGAAAACGGCATATAATTCAACTCTATACTTGTATAGTCCAGCAGGGATAATAAACCCCCCGACTGTTCTCCCCACAGAGCAACAGACGGTGGTCCTTCTGCCCAGATCCCCGTCGGCCCCCAAGACCTACTTCCCCATCCCGGTGGATCACCTGGAGGAGGAGCAGAGGCTCCGCTCAGCTGACGACGGCAAGCTCTTCAGGGAGGAGTTCAATGTAAGCGTCCCCTCTTCCCCTCTTCAAAAAGTCGCCTGTCTTCTGAACAAAGTGCTGGAAGTACTGTTCTTGTCAGTCATCTGGGGTTAAAGCACTGAGTCATGTTTAAGTTCTGTTAGGCTGCTTATTCTTAAAGAAGTGTGGGTTTGAACTGTGTTTGACTCATCTGAGACACTAATCAATGGCAACATCTCTGTTGTACTTTTTTAAAGCTCTATAACCCGGAAATCATTTCAAAAACAATTCTGATCATCTAGTACTGTACACAATAAAATATCATCTCCAAAATGTCAAAAGCATTTTATTGCGTTCAATTGAGCCGACAAACACACCAACAGAATATCTAAAAGTAGATTTAAGGGGTTTTCCCACTACAACTGTAATAAGCTGTGTGTTCATGAGAAGGCAGACGATTCAGGACGTATGTGTGTATTTTTATATTTAAAAAAAACTACTGAAGTTATTTGTATCACATTGTCCATGACACATTGTTCGCATACAACCGCACACCCATGAAAAATACCCTTGTGGCTATGATTGGAGATCTGAGTCAAAACATACATGACTCACGGTTCATGTAACACTTAAGTATCATTTTATTCAGTTTGCCAGCACAGACAGAGGAAGTGTTAATGGAGGACTGTTTGCTGTAGGTAGCAGAGGAAGTGCCGACATCGACATCAACAAAGCCCTTCATACAGCATAGGGCGTAGGTCACGAGCACTTAAAAGTCAGTATGGGAGGTTGTGGAGAACATAACTGTAATTATGCTTTGCAGTCCTTGCCAGGGGGTAATGCCCAAGGGACGTATGAGGAGGCCAACAAGGACGACAACAAGGAGAAGAACAGATACCCCAACATCCTTCCTTGTGAGTTTACTTTCTGTTCTGCAGAATCTAGATTTTCTTTTGCCTCACACCCAGAGCGCACAGTTTCCTGCCTGTGTGTGTGCACGTGTCTTTGGTTCCATGTGAGTTTTAGTCTCCTCAACAGCTTATGTATTCATTCACAAGGAAGCACCTCAGTCCCAAGAGCTTCCTCACCCTTCTTCCTTCATACAGTTGGAGTTCCTTTCACTCATCTCTGTCTCATTGATATTTAATTGCGTAGCTATTGGATAAAAGGATTGGATGAAAAGATTAATACCACTTTTATGTCTGTTCTGATCTCTACAAAAGCTGTAAAATAAATTGGCAACTTCGTGCTTTATGAAACGGGATACCAGTGATAATTTGCTTTTACGATATTAATTTTCAAATGCCGCCATGCTTGTGAATGGCTGAGACAATTTCTACGGCCGGGAAATCTCCGACTGCATTGAGAGGCGGGACCCTACTAACTTTGTACCCTTCTCACTCATGGTTACAATGTTGGAACACAACAATTGGTAAACCACAAATAACTCACTTTAAGAGGGGAAAACAACATGGCACACATCAATTTGTAAAACTAAACATCCCATAAAATGGCTAATTATGTGTCGGACAATTTGTTTGCCAGAAGCAGTTGCCAGGCAATCGGAGGACACTGCCGTGTTCCCAATTATTTCCGGTCTTTATGGTGGATGTAGCTTCATACTTACCGTTCATGAGATCAGTATTGTCTAAGCAAATACATGTATTTCCAAAAAATGCAATATGCTATATGATCTGTAATCGTGTTTAATCAGAGTAATGTTGCATACTGTGTGTATTGTTTTATTTGCTGTAACTCTCTAAACTTTCCGGTGGTATTTTCCCCAACAGATGATCATTCAAGAGTGGTGTTGACTCAGCAGGATGGGAATCCCTGTTCAGACTACGTGAATGCTTCTTACATTGATGTGAGTTGTGCCTTTTCATCATTCTGCATTTGTTAAATGGCAACGTTGTAGCAAAACTGACAATTAATGCCTAATTTTGTTCAACTTGAATTTAATTAAATCAGCTTGATGGTTGGTAACAATTTCATCTCGAATGAGCTGGCAGTTTTTTTTCCGACTTCTCCATGTTGTCATTCAATTTAGTTTAAAAGATTTTTTATTTATTTAATTAACACTAGAATTACGGACTCGCGATTCAATGCCTCTGCATTTCTGAGATATCATAGAATGGGACACAGTGACCTTGACCTTTGACCTACAACATCTAATCAGTTCATCCTTGAGTCCAGGTGGTCGTTTGTGCCAAATTTAAAGAAATTCCCTCCAGGTGATCCTGAGATATCGACATAATAACTCCATGGTCGATGCGACATGAAGGCCTTAAGGGAGACAATCTCACCACAAAGTCCTTTAGGCTTTATATTTACATTTTTAATTAACTTGATATTCATCTCCAACAGGGGTACACGGAAAAGAACAAGTTCATAGCAGCACAAGGTAAGATATAGTGCACTTGGAAATTAAATCTATGATTATGTAATCTATATTATTGTGTATGTCTTAATAAATCATGTGTTAATTATAATCATTTTGTCTCACAGGTCCAAAAGAAGACACCGTAGCAGATTTCTGGAGGATGATTTGGGAGCAGAAAGTAGCGACTGTTGTCATGCTGACAAATCTGAAAGAAAGGAAAGAAGTGAGTGATTTTTCTTTTTTTCTTTCTTAAAACATGTCTCAGCTCCGTGTCTCAGCTCCTACGAGCTCCAGGGTTTCTTCTCCACTCAGCTCTCTGCTCTGACTTTCCTGTGATGGGGGCAAGTCAGTTTGTCTGCAGGAGTTAATGGAGCATCACAAAAAGATTTGAGAAGATATGTGCTTCAAATAGATTGCATTAGTTATGGCCAAAGGTGATATTGAAACCATTGAAACTTAATTAAAACGTTTCATTTCACAGCTGTAAGCGACCCCTCTGACCTCTCTTTTCTCCGCCTTTTATTGTGAACCACAGGAATCAGACCTCCCTCTCTGAACAAAGAGAGAAGGAGAAAGGCTAAAAAAAAAAAAGATCAATAAGAAGAGAATTGCCAAAGATTTAAATCAGCATGTGAAAATCGATGGCTACATAATAACGAAGTCCTCCACGGCAGTATCACAATCACCCAGCGAGGACTTCTATTGACTTCCATTTTGCTAATCTGGACTGACTGACTGTGAAATTGAAGCATAATTACCATCAGTTACCACCTTTTGTGAAGTCATGCATTTGACTCGAGGCCAGTTTGTAAAAGCCGTGTTCCAGAGGAAGAATTTGTTCATATAGGAGGACTTCATTACTGTCATCTCTCCCCAGGACAAGTGCTACCAGTACTGGCCAGATCAGGGCTGCTGGAGCTATGGGAACGTGAGGGTGGCGGTAGAAGACTTCACTGTCCTCGTGGACTACACCATACGCAAGTTCTGCATACAACATGTGCGTTGAAAGCAGTGTTCAGAGATTGCATGTTCACAGGAACATGTTAATTCATGCTGGAATATGTGTAGTTCAGCTCCTTTTTAAGTCAACGACACGATTTCTAAATTCTAAGAAGCTGAATAAATCTGTTTCCACAGGACACATAATCCAGATTGCAAGTGTTTTTTAAGCCGTTAACTGTGTTTTTTCTGCCTGCGTTTGTGTCACTATGTAGCAAGCCAGCGATGCTGCTAAGACTCCAAGGCTGGTCACCCAGCTCCACTTTACCAGCTGGCCGGACTTTGGGGTGCCGTTCTCCCCCATCGGCATGCTCAAGTTCCTCAAAAAGGTCAAGGTGGTCAATCCACCTTTCGCCGGGCCGATCGTGGTCCACTGCAGGTACCAGAGCGCCCAGCTCATGGAGCTCACTGTTTATTATTTTGTTGTTTACTTGGATTGAGATGCTTTTGCCTGAACATCACTTTTAAATGGTTTTAATTATCCAATTTGTTTCTCTGGAACAAACTGTGAGCTATGTCTGGAAACATTGTGACTAAAGCGATGCGTTTGTTTTCAAGCACAGACGTGGCTTTGTTTCTCTGCCTGGCGTCGGCTGAGGATTGTCTTGTGGTTTGTCTTGTGTCTCTGCAGCGCCGGCGTCGGGAGGACGGGAACCTTCATCGTGATCGATGCCATGATCGACATGATGCACGCGGAGCAGAAAGTTGATGTGTTTGGGATCGTCGCTAAGATACGAGAGCAGCGCTCGCAGCTCGTTCAGACGGATGTGAGTTGGAGACTAGGTCCCTCCTGCTTATCACATTACACTGACACTTAATATGAGAATCATCCCTCCTCAATCATCTGTAAAATGTAAATTGTGCCTATGCATAGTGTGTGTGTGGGTGTTGTGTGTTCATCGGTTTGTGTGTATTCCCTCCTCAGATGCAGTACTCGTTCATCTACCAGGCCCTGCTTGAATACTTCCTCTACGGAGACACGGAGCTGGACGTGTCCTCTCTGGAAGGACATCTGCACAAACTGCACAACACCTTTGCAAACGGTGACCGGGTCGGCCTCGAGGAAGAGTTTAAGGTACGGTCTGTCATTTCACGTTCTGACCCACAAAAGGTCACATCAAGTATGTTGCGCGGCAAACTGAGAAATGGCTTAAATACTAGGAGCAGTTTGTTAAAAGTACCTCTCTTCATTTGACCAACAATGATTGAAAAATAAAAACAATACAACTGTTGAGTTTAAATCCATCAGACTTGATGTAACACTTTTTGATTATTATTTCTATTTCATAAGATCTTTTTGTATTGTCAAATATATTTGCACAGCAAAGACAACTGTGCAAAAAAAACCTTCTCAAGCTAAAATTTGAGCCTTATGGCAGAGCAAGAACTGAGATGTGCCAGAACCTACTGATTTACTTGTAAAATCTCAAACTCAAGCCTTAATTATATACATCTTTTTCATTCTTCCAATATCTGTACAATGATCCACTAACTTTCATCTACTAATTGTGATTCATAATTAACAGTGTAACTTGTTTTATTTCCCCAAGATTAATATATTTGGGAATAAAAAGTTAATGGATGTTTGCAGGTTTGTAACATTTTGTTTTTCTTTATTTCTGCTCAGAAACTGACCAACATGCGAATAATGAAGGAGAACATGAGAACGGGGAACCTTCCTGCCAACATGAAGAAGAACAGAGTTCTGCAAATTATTCCATGTAAGAAAGAAGGAAACCCAGAGGACAAAACAGATCGGATGCCTGTTTTATGTAAACTGGTGGAATTAATTTGATTTAGTATAGCCAATAAACCCTTTTTTGGGGGGAGACACAAGGGAGACGCAAGGGAGACACAAGGAGACACAAGGGAGACACAAGGGAGACGCAAGGGAGACGCAAGGGAGGCAAGGAAACAAGGAAGAGACAAGGGAGGCAAGGGAGCCGTGGATTTTGACCTCCAGATTATATTGTCTGTCGGTGTCCCTATGTTTAGAATCTGAACATGTTTTTCCAATCTTTTCTCAGAAAGTCACTCGAGCCACTTTGTATACTTGATACTCTGTGAACATGTTCATAAGCTGCTTTTGAGGAGTTTCCTGTTCTATTCCCATTTCAGATGACTTCAACCGAGTTATTCTCTCCATGAGAAGAGGTCAGGAGTTCACCGACTACGTCAATGCGTCTTTTATAGATGTAAGCACACTTTTTATTACCTAATGCCTTCCTTAGTGCATTTATACCTGCAGTAGTTCATGGGTATTGCTTTTGAAAGCTGAGGATGTGTGTGTTTCGCTGTGACTCAGGGCTACAGGCAGAAGGACTACTTCATTGCTACCCAGGGCCCTCTGACACACACAGTGGAGGATTTCTGGAGAATGGTGTGGGAATGGAAATGTCACTCCATTGTCATGCTCACTGAGCTCCAGGAGAGGGAGCAGGTAAGCTGTGCTAGCTGATGACCGCCAGCTAGCCATGATTAATGGCTCCATTAAGCACCACAGCAGTGCAACATAAACCATATGTGTTCCAATTTCCTGCTTCTTTCACAAATGTTGCTTTTATTATCAGTTTGTGTTTGTGCAGTATCTCATTTTCTGAACCAAAAGTACTTGAAGAATATTTACATTCCATCTGTTAAGCTGTAGTTTGTGTTTAACGTATCGCCAGCAGTGTGCAAGCACTTATCTGTTTGTCTGTTATTTGCAGGACAAATGTTGTCAATACTTGCCGGCAGAGGACTCGGTCACCTACGGAGATTACACAGTGGAGTTGAAGGGAGACACTCTGTGTGACACGTTCAGTCTACGAGACTTGGTACTCACCTTTGTCCCGGTAAGCAAATCAACTTTGCACTATGACACGGCAGTTAATGAGTCAGATAGTGACACTTTACATTTGCCTGACAGGATGAAAAGGCATTTATTGGCTCTATTGATGCAATTATTTTGAACATTTTGATTCTTTTCCAAGGGATATGTTATTAACTTTGAGCCAGAAAGATTGGTGCTTATTAAAATCATAATAGTGTCACTAAAACTATTTAATTTTTGTTCTCATAATTAATTCATCGTAATGACTTCCTGTGGTGGAAAAAGTATTCATCATTTGCTCAAATAAAAGTGGCAATGTTAAAATGTTCAGTTCTGCATCCAAATTTAAGTATCTAAAGTAAAAAGTAGTTATGTGAGGGATGTATTATTTATATTCGATTGTGAGATGGTCATTTTACTGCTGCAGTTAGTCAATGTATATTCTGTTAATTAGTTAAGTCCAATGTTTCCCAGCTTATGGTTCCCTCCAAAGGATCATAACTATTTGGGTCATGTATTCTTTGCATTTTTGTGAGTGGATCATCTTTAAGCCTCTCTCTTTTGTGGAACTGCTTACAACCGCAAGCTCCCACAAACCATTGACAGTGACGAAATTAAACAATTTTTACAATCATGTGTGAATATTTGACAATTAAAACGTTTTAAAGCTACACAGGCTTGAACATTATTGTCTCATTACAAGGGAGTACATAAAACTCTTGTGGTCCAGAGGAAATATGGTGGCCAGGATGTGTTCAGAATTGCCAAGTGAGAGCGCCCCATCTCATATATTTCATTAAATTCGACCCACATCCCCTCTCAGAGGTTCAGTAGTACATTCCTGTGGAGCAGCACCCATCACCGCTAATCTGCTGCACACTTAACCTACTCCATTATGCTTTTGTACACTGCAAATGAATCATATTTGAAAGACATGATGATCTCTCGTCTTTTCACAGGAGAAACAGACGAGGGTGATCAGGCACTTCCACTTCCACGGCTGGCCGGAGATCGGCATTCCAGCCGAGGGGAAAGGAATGATTGACATCATCGCCTCAGTGCAGAGACAGCAGCAGCAGTCTGGGAACCATCCCATAGTCGTACACTGCAGGTAGCTTCACACACATCTGCACCTTTTTTATATTGCTGTTGACATGTTTTTGCATGTGATGCCTTAACATATGAACACTTTTGCATTTCCAAGCCGCTGCTTGACTTAGTTTGAACGAGTCGTTGTGTTTGTGTGCTGCAGTGCTGGTGCAGGCCGAACAGGTACGTTCATTGCACTGAGCAATATCTTGGAGCGAGTCAAGGCAGAAGGCCTGCTGGACGTGTTCCAAACTGTGAAGAGTTTACGCATGCAGAGGCCTCATATGGTCCAAACGGTGGTAAGTAGCAACTCAACTGGATCCTGAATAAGTTTAAGTGCTAGAAGAAATTTAAAAACGTAATGCATCTCATATTCATCACCTCCTGTTTCTTGCTTCATTTTGACGGAAAACGATTTTACACACTACCACCTAACCTATTTGTTCTCTATTTGTTCCATAGGAACAATATGACTTCTGCTACAGGGTGGTACAAGACTTTGTGGACATTTTCTCAGACTATGCCAATTTTAAATGATGAGATTTGCCTTAAACATGGTTTTTAATGTTGTTTTCTAAAGCTGGTTTGTCAGTTTTTTGTGTTTCTTTAACTTGGTCAAATGATCTATTTTGCTATGCACTTGTCCCGCCATTAACTCCATCCTCGCTGTAATATACTGTATGTCAGTGGATGAAAATTGTAAATGAAAAAAGTTAGATGAATAATGTATATTTCACATCATGTATGATAATTATTTTGTCATGAAGTGTTGTTTAAAACTTGGTCTCTTTTTTCAGTTTTGTTGTATAATACTGTATTTTAAATGTTTATCTAAGTGTTATTTTGAATTGACCACGTAATATTTTTAAAGATTGTAGTTATTGTAAATGTATTTATGTATTGACGACATTCCAATCTTGAGTTTGGAGAACACGACGGGAATGTTAACTTTTTTTTTGTAAACATACAGTCATCATTTCATTTATTGATGACTTCTATCTGAGATTAGAGGCGATATTTAAACTACATGCCCATCACGAATGTGATACTCTTTCCAATGGAAATATTGGCAGAAAAGAATGAATCACTTCAGCCATAATGCCAAGAACGTAAAGTTATGCAACAGAGGCTAAGATGACGAAACGGGTTGATTTCCAATATGGATTCAGGCAGACGTTTCACAGTTAAACGTATCACAGTCATAAAATACCATTAAACTGGTTTTGTACCTCAAAAAAAGTGGTATGCAACTGCATTTAACATCGATGTAACAGTCTGCCTTTTGTCTGTAGACAGCAAGAAGTATTTTTGCTAAAATGGCTGCACATTAAAAAAGCACATAACTAAGCCTTTTGCCAAGAACCTGCAATGTTCAAAAAAATATGTTTGCTTTATTTGTATTATAGATAATTTCACAAATCAGTGCCATATGTACTTTTTTAAGACTTGGAAAAGTATAACAACCCTTAGGTAAAGGCCAGTGGTCCTAAGATAAGGTAAGTGTGGTCGCTTAATGCAGTATAGACAGGAAAGTACTTAGCCAAGTCCTTCAAAAGCAAAAACAATACACATGTGGTGCTTCAGTGCCTGCTTAATGCCAGAGCTACAAAAAACACCCCAAACTGTCAATGTTGAGGGACTTTTTAATCTTTTCGAATACATGGGTTTGCTTTTTCACTTATGTCAAAAGGAAAAAGTAGAATGTTTCATAGAAAATGAACTAATAATGAAACATCTTTTCTGTGCATTTTCTCTGTGGCAGAAACCCCCACCTAGTATCCGGTACTCCAAAATGAAACCAAACATTTTGAATGATTTGTTCCAGCTCTGCTTTAATCCTCAATGAAATGTGTAATTTTGTTAACGTTGCATGTAAATACTACATGACAAAGTGCTGACGTTGTGAAGGTGACTGAGCAGCAGGGAACTGTCAAGTGATTGGTCATTTGTGTGTGCTGTCTGTCTGTGGGAGGAGCAGCAGAAGAAGAGACTTAACTAAACAACCTTTTCCTGTGGTTTCTTCTGTCTCTGCCTTCCTTTTTCAGAAAATTGAGAATACCTAGTTTAACCTACAGCTCTTTGCCTTTGTTCTGTGGGTGGTCTAACCACTTTTGGATACTCGATGTCTTTCAAATGCAATTGCAGTATTAAATTCATCTGAAAATGCTTTAGGGTGTCAGTGAAAGTTTTCTTCGGATGTTTTAGCTGTGGTTTGAAACAAAACATGTGTGAACAGCTTATTAAAACCAAATCATGGTGTGTCAAAAAAAAGTCTTAAGACGTTTTAGACTAATAAAAAAAAAACATGGTGTGCCATCACATTTCAGCACATATTATGTCATGAAAAAGTCATAGTGAAATATGTATAGTCATAATTCATAGGATTGTAAGTCTAAAAAAGTAATAAAAAAAAAATAGTATTTCGAAAGAAATGAGTTTAGTATTCGATCATTAAAAAAGTCAAATTGTAGTCTGAACAATGCATTACAAAGTAATTCAATAATATGTGGAACAAGTATTATAAAAGTCAAATTTGTTTTATTAAAGTTATAGTATTTTGAAAAAAAATCTGTAGTGTTGTATGTCAATAAAAACCAGAAAGTCACAGAAGGTTGGAAGTCATGAAAGTCATAGTATAGCATTTTGAAAAAAAAGTAATGGTATATTATGTTGAATTTCTTTTAATTTTATATGTCGAAAACGTAATTGGAAGGTATGTAAAAAAAAAAAACTTTCAGAATTCATAGTGTGTCAAAAAAGTTAAAAATAAATAAAGCCAATCTATAGTAGTCTGAAATAAATCATCCTTTTGTATGTGGGGGAAAAAGTATAATATAATATGCATGTAATACAAATTCAGAGTATACTATGTCATAAAAAAAAAGGCTAAGAACTGTATGCAATAAAAATGCCATAAAAAAGGAAGTCAGGTGCCCAATGAAACAGTTGTTGCTTGCTGTAATCATTCCTCCTGTTTAACCATTAAAAAGATCCTTTCCTAATTCACATTTAATGGAAGTGATGGGGACACAATCCACAGACCTCCTTCCATGCCAAATTCATTCAAATATAAATAGATATCAGACTATACATTTTTTATATATATATATATATATATATATATATATATATATATATATATATATATATATATATATATATATATATATATATACTTTTGTACAAAAAAAAAAAAAAAGTCCCCTTTTGCATCTCTCTTTGTATGTGTATGCATCAATGTTGGGGACATAAAGCCAGCAGGAACAGATAAAACCGCAATAAGATGAATTCACAACAAATACCGACGAAAGAATGAGACCCAAGTGACAATCAAGGAAAGAAAAACCTCAAACTAATCCAACACATGCACAGAAACAAAAGGGGTCCAGTGTTTCTCGTCTGCATCACTCCTCTTTACATTTTTCCATTCAGTTCAATGGAAAGTCTTTTTTCTTTTGGTATCATCTTCTGCACGAAGACTGTCCGCAACCATCACCTAAAATAATATCAGAAAGATTTATTGACCTATGGAAGTAATACTTTTGGTCAACAGGGGGCAGTGTACCTCCAATATATATAAATGGAAATTACATGTATTAAAGGGAAAATTCAACTAATAATACAATGTACATTTTTGTAAAACAATACCAGCAGGCATAAGTCATTTCAGACTATCCTGACCATCAAAGAGTGAAACCACTGTGTTGATGTAATAAATTAAAGATACATGTTGAGGCTCTATATATGATGATTAATGCATCAACTCTACATGACAAAAATGTGACTCAAATTATAGATATAGAAACACAATAAAACATGTAATAAAGTTGGGACTGTGTGAAAAAAGATTCTCAGAACACGCAATCAGAAGCTGTCCCATGACCTCACTAGATCTCCTCACTGTAATCAAAAGGTCCACATCCACGTGAATCCACACAATATGTTCTGTACGAGATGCTGCTTTCCACTAAACGTGATTACTTTGTACAGAAACTGATGACAGATACTTCATAACAAGACAAGACACGGAAGTTCCTCTTTCAGAGCGTCACATGATAGATTGACAAAACAAAACAAAAAGTATCTCTCCCTTCCAAATATAAATGTGTGCTGCCATACAGCTTGTATCCATGTGATTGAACAGGGAGGAGTGTATTTGAGCTATTTCTGCCAAACAATCATGTTTCTTATCCTGTACGAAAACTCAAGTGACAAAAAGCCTCTTTGTTGACAATTTCCATTTCCTCTGGGACCAGGCGCCATGGTTACACTCCTCAGCGGGATGGGCTATAACCCAAAAAAAGGTCAGCACGAGTGAAGAGGTCATATGAATTATGTATTAACCCTAACTGACTCTTATTTTGATTGACCTCCAACTAATTATATTTTGTCATTCACAAGGCTTCCCATTTTCTTTCTAATATAATATGGAAAATGAGCCATTTATTGGCAGGGTGCCCAGTGCTGTGACCCCTCTGCTGAGATGCTTTCATGTGTAGCTTAGGAAACTCATGTATTATTACACTATGGGTATGCGTATATGTCAAGGAAAGTTTTTTTTCACGATTTCCGTTTTTCCCCAAACTTGCTCACATTCCTTTCACCATCTCCTGAACACAATACAGGGAGAGCACCACAGAAAGTAAAGAACAAAGAAGATACAAGTATCTGAATCTTTTAAATATTGTATCCTACAAAAGCATGGTTTCGAGCGTCTCAACCTCACCGCACAGTCTATACTCTTGTGTCAGTGTGGCTGTGGCTGATGAAAAGAGACAGTCACAGGGTAGTACATGGAGGAAGAACCATTAATATCCTGAGAAACAACCGGAGATCCTGTCCGTCTGTTGTCTACTTCACATCTCTGAGTCACTGGCTTCATAATGACTTGTTGTTAAATTTATTTTCACTCTATTATCACTCTCTCTTCCTCTCCCTGTCTCTTTGTCACAGCTCAGTATCTTGTTACAATTCAAACTCAACAGACGCTTTAAGTCTTCCCATAATTCAATCAGGCAACTCTTACTGGGATGTTAATGTTACACAATGCCCCCCAAAAAGCATTACAAGTGTGATCATATTCCTCCTTTGTTCTATCAGGCGAAGATGCTTTTCAAGCTTCTTTTTCAGGAAATACTGGAGGAGTTCTGATGAACAACTTCTCGGTTTGGAACCAAAATAATAAAACGTAGATGCAAAAGGAATGGTTAAAAGCCAATATGCAAATAAAAAACTAAAGTTAGTAGGGCTAAGATCTCACTGATGATAATGCAATGTAAAGGTGTGAGTTGACAGTATAACTATGATATAGCATATTGTACTTTTTAGAGCTAAAGTAAGTATACAAGTTCAATTGTGGGGGGCCCTAAACCTGACCCCTGTGGGACACCGCACTTTTCTCATTTCAAGTTACTAAGGAATATGTTAAAGTCTCCATCTTTCAATTTACAGATAAATCATGTTGACCACAGTTAAAATACCAACAACTGTGTCGAATGAAGTGAACAAAAACATAAACATAAACCATGCTAGCATCATTGCTGATTCATTGGGCATTGGCATCAAGCTAATTGTGCTATAGTTTGCAATAAACCTGACTGAAAATCCAAGATTAGTGGCTTGAGGACACAAGAAATTCTAAATTGGTTATAAACCTATAATTACTGATTACAGGGTTACATTTTCAATACTTTATTGCCATGTCAACATTGTTGAGGAGGAACTGCTTTAACGGAGCCCAATAAAAACAGACAATAAAACATATAAGCGTAATTATCAGAACAGAATCAAAAGACATAAAAAGTAATAACAGGGCTCCAGAATACATTACAAATCATTTGTCCTGGCCACAGCTGCAATAAAACATGCATAGCACTGCTCGTGTTAGACCGGTTAGAATCAACACAATCAATGGCAAGAGGTGATTTAGAAAGTTTGTCTTTTTGAATGTTAAAGTGGAACTTTGGTAGTTTCCATGCTGGACTTTATTTTCCTGTGGGTTTGTGTCTAAGAATAATCTTAATTAATCGTGACAGTGAGGACAATTTAACATTCAGTCAAAAAACTGTGTCGTTCGGTTCAAAAATGGAGTTCATGTAAGTACTTCAACTTAATGGTTACTTTAATTATATCACCAGATGTATCTTATCACAAGGGTTGCGGTATTGTAGCAATTTAAATAAATTTAAACAACGATTTGGTGCCAGAGATAATATGTTGTTGTTTATTGTCTGATAATAGGCGCAGGGGGATTTTCACTGTTTTTAAAAGAACAAAATGGGAAAATAGGGTTCAAGTTGAAAAACATGCAATACCATTCTTTAAGTTGTTGCCATTTGTTGTTATCATAATCACATTAATCCTTAGATTCTGTCATGCCAATTGTATCCATTTGTTATTTTTTCTGTAATATATCGAGGACCACAATATTCCTAAACATCTTTATCCAACAAGCTGAGACGTATATCTGAAAAACTCAATGAAAATAAATTAAACAAGACAGGAGTAAATCTGCCTACACAGCTATACCTCTAGTGATAATTCATAATGTTGGACAGATGTTTGACACCCCAGAGTTGGAAGCCTCTGGCCAGAGTTGGAAATTTAAAAAAAAGCAAGTCAGTGCGTGTTTTTAATGCATGTGCAATAAAGGGAGGAGACAAATGCACAGCCGCGATGCTTCATCTTTAACCCTGTCCAGCTGTTGGTGTGACAATGGCCTTTTCTGACTGACTTGAGAAGCCGCATATAAGAGGATATAAGTGACACCACATTGTAACTCTTGAAAATGACCTAAGATTCAAGTTTGCATCCCATTTCTAAGAAACCACATTCTCAAGTAACCTCATTCTGTGAGATATGTGGTGCCAGGAAACCTCATCCTCATTCTTTACTTACTACTCTCTTATAAAAAGGTGATCTATCACCTTTCAGTTCATTGAAATCTACCACATTTTATTTTTGTTAATGAAATTCAAAAAACTTGATGTAGAGCATTTGACCAAAGCTCCAAAGTTGACTGATAGACTGATTTTACTGGAGGATTAGAAAGCTGTCTGTTATGAATGAAGCAACAACACAACTGCTATTTAGCTCAACACATCAACACAACAGTACTTAAATGCAACAGGAAATAGAGCATTCCTTGATTCGCAGCTTGTTGACATATGTTATTCGAGTGACAATATACAAAAACTGAATACTTTACAGGGATCATTTTCAAGAGGTCAGTGTAGATGAACAAAAGACATTAAACATGAAATATGGTTGATGTGGTTGCAGTTCATAAAAAATAAATAAAAAAACTCCTCCCCAGTAAAAGCCCTCTGAGTGCCACTCAAGGAGAGAGGCCATTTGAATTCAAACTTTGATTTATTGATTGTCATGTTCCAGTGATTGCTGATTGAACAAATATATTCCAATAAACATCATGATCCTTTCTGGGAAAACCTCTCAGTTCCCTCTTCTGTCTGTCAGCTAGTTGTCCTTCTTATGCCTGAGGAACCATTAGATGTTGCATCATTAAGACATCTGTAAAATAAGGAAACGATCAGTTGTGAAAGGCCTCAAAGAAACTTAGACACTTCTTACACATTGCACTTGCAAAAGGCTTCAGCAAGTTGATGTTCTTCCAGATAACACACACTCCTACCTTTTCTGTTCGGTCACTTTTCATGATGTTGGTGTGCCGTTATCATTCAGATGTGTCACATTATGTCTCCTACATTCAAAGTTGCTAGTACTACTGGAAACCTGTGTTAAATGCAAAGTAAATATCTGATATATCTCAGAAAACAACAGTGGTGTTTCATTGCCAGCAGCTGAATTATAGATCAAAGCAAACAAGGAGTCTACATGCGAGACCTTGAATAAATATTAGGATCGTTTTGCTTGTTTAAGGATGAAAGGGTGCGGTTTTCTGGAGAGCGAAGAGACAAAAAACGAATGAGTGTCAAGAGTTAATAGATGCTTTGGACATTGAGAGATTGTCCATGCGTCATGAAAACAAATCCTGATGAAGTGATCTTTTGTGAGGAGTTGGTCAATGTCATGTGACTTTGATGTGGCTGATCAATCTGCTTTACTGTGTTGTGGTGAGACGCTTAATCTGAGAGAGTAACATCATATGTGCACTTCATTGGTAATGATTTTATTCAATGTGGTCAAAGCATCATGACTGTGGAAGCTTTTAGCGCAACCTACCAAATCCTGGGAGTGTAGTTCATATTTGTTCTCTATGAATATGGGTACAATTAGGTTTATGCACCTTGTTTTCACCTGGAGTTTACCTGCTTCACAACCAAGAGGACCCAGTATTTAATTGTATATAATAGTTTCATATTTTGGGAAATATGCTTTTTCGCTTTCCTATCAAGAATGAAATGTGAAGACTGATACTCTGCCGTCTGCACAGCAAACATGAGACCGCAGCCAGCAGCCGGTTCTCTTAGCTCAGCATAACGTCAGCAAACAGGAACAACAGCTACCCTGGTTCTTTTCTCTTTTCAAAGGTAACAAAAGGCATCTAACCATAAGCTCTCACATTACAGTTTTTAGTATTGCTTAGACGCTTGTTGCGGAATTTGGCTCATCCTGTCAAAACTCTACACACACAAGCCTAATAAAACACAAACACTTGGACATCAGCATCTCACATAAATGAAACTCTTCAAATCAACAACAACACACTGGTGTACCTTTTTACAAAACACTTCTTTCTTGAGTATTTTTATATTCCTTTTTCATTTTCTCATACAGATTCTGTGAAACATCGTTCCAGCTCAGTACAAGTACTCGCATTTGAATGAAGACAAAAATACAAAGTCTTTAAAAACAATTCCATACAGTTTAATTTTTGCCATTACAAGTTTTACATAATTTCAGTACAGTAATCAATACAATATGTTGTTATACAACAGTCTTTATCTTTATGCTCAGCAAAGAATACTAAACTGGTTGTAGCCTTTATATTTACTGTACAGATACAGGTGTGGAATTGATCTTCTCATCCAACTCTCAGCAAGAAAGGGATTAGGCGTATTTCCTAAAATGTGGAACTACTCTTTCAAGCGAGCAGATACACAGGAGCTACTTGAACCGGCCTTTTTACGGACTGAAGTGGCAACTGTGCAGACCAGAAGTGCTCTTATGCTGACCAGACCAACCAGATCAGCTCTCAGGAGAACCTTGGACTAACTACAACTGGGGTTTAGCAGAGGGACAATTGGAGGCGCGGGGGCACTTAGACTCACTCAGAGCACAAGTAGCAGAAGCAGTAACCGCCCCCTGTCCTCGCACTGTGCTCACCACTCGGTAATAAATAGATATTTACCATCCCTAATGATGATTTTCATATTTAGTGACAGGCTGATGGAGCGTTTACAGATTCAAGCTGAACGATAGGACATTACTGCCATCTTGAAGGAAATACCCAGCATGCCATTTAGAAAATCATTAAATGAGGATTACTGTTATCATATTAATGTGTTTGTCTTCTATCACTGCGCAAATTACTGGGAGAGCTCGAAGCAAAGTAATACAAACATCAACATAAAACAGCATTCCCACAATACCACACATTAGCATGCATACTAATCAACACTAATCACACATTTAGTCACGTTTTCTTGCTGATGGTGGCACATTTGTTCTCACACAAGTATCAGTGGTGGTTTATTGTTGTGGTAAAGTGCAGCCTGGTGTGGGAATTTGAATTGGACCTCCTGTGACCTTGCCTCAGAAACAGATGCAGCTTTGTTTTTCAGCCTTGGTAGAAGTGTGTGACGGGCAGGTAGTGTCAATGTCATGGCCCTTTCTTTATCATCCTGAAATGAAAGAATGCTCACTTAATGCCTCTTAAAGTTCACTTTATAGGCTCTGTCTTTGAGGTTAAAGACTTCCGTTGAGTCATTAAGAGACCAATTTCTTTCAACAGAGTTAAGATTACACCTATAAAAAAGAGGATGCCAGGTATCGAGGAGTTAAGCAGAGTTCACCCACTGCTTTTTCTCCAAGATCCCTCCAGCTCCCATCCAGATCTAACACTGCTTTCATGTTTGACCCATTTTTACAAGACGGAGCGGAGGCAATGACAATGAGAAAGAGAGGCAGAAGGAAGATGATGAAAAAGACACCAGTGGAAGAGAGTGTTAAGGCAGCGAGGGAGAGGCAGAAAGCGGGGAAAGGAGCCGACGCAGGAACACTGAGTGAAGGAGTGATGGCGGGAAAGAGAATGACAAAGGTGTAGAGAGAGAGAGAGAGAGGAAGGGGAAAACAGACGGCAAAGCTAAGGGCGCCTGGGAAGGAGGGGATTGGGCTGAGCAGGAGGGAGGAGGGAAGCTCTGCTTCTCCTAATAAAGCGAGTGTATGTGGAAGGAGGTGCTGAAAAGCGTTGGACTGAGCAGAGAGCAGTGTTACCCGAGAGAGGGAGAGAAAGGAAAAGAGAGAGGGGGAGATAGAGAGAGAGGGATAGAGGAAGAGAGGGGGGCAAAGAATAGAACGAGCATTGTGCATTGCTGCTGAGAAAGAACCCATGTCTGCACAAAGAGGTAGGTGTACTGCTATGACTGGCACACATACACAGATGCACACATAACGCACAACAGCAGGAAATCCTTATCACAGAAGTACATCCAGCAGCAGGATGTACCAGAAGTCGATACAGACAATGTTAAGTACCAGGTGAGTGTGTGTTCTCTTCCAACTGTGTGACTTGCCTTATTGCATGTAGCAGCTGTGTAGCAGTGTGAGGCAGGTGTGTGACTTTTCCATAGCATGTGTGTATGGACGGCATAAGCAGGTGCCTGTGTGTTTTGCATTTGGGATTCGGCAGGAGGTTTAGGGTCTGTGTGATTGTGAGGGTAAACAGTGGCACGCGTACAGAGGCACTGTGACGATCATGTGAGGTTTATGGTAGTTTATCAGGCAGAGTGCACGTGACTGAGGGTAGTGGCGCAACTTTATCTGATTAAGTGAATTAGGGTATGAGTTTGATAATAAATATGTTTTTTGTTTTGTGAGCTATATCAAATATATTTTTTGCGCCTGGTTTGTTTTAGACTTCCTATGTATCAGTTATTTCATTATATTTAGACCATCTCAAAATGTGTATAGGTTTGGTTTTTCAATAAGACACATGGCTACTCGTGTAGCTTTAAAGGGTAAATTCACCCAAATAACAAAACAATAAAACATTTATACCATGCTTATAGTTTGGTGCTGATGCTTTTGTCTCTTACATCCCATAATAATACAGGGAATTACATTTTTGTTAATCACTTTGAATTTTTGGTAAAACAGAAAAACTATGGTTTCCAAAAAGCGATTTCAAAAATATTCTGGAGATTCTTGCTAAACTATGTTTTAATGACGTGAGCACCAGTAAATATATCAGAGAAACCTGGAGAAATTAAAACCCATGTACGGGGTTAGTGTCAGTCCGAGGCTGGAGGCGGGGTCAGGCTGGACACCATGAGGACAGACCACTTCCCTGTGGCGAGCAGAGATGCTTCCTCTCATTTCTAATCAAATGACGCTGCCAGAGGTTCCCTTTTTCCAGGAAGCAGACGATGCTGTTTCACAACAGCCGGGACGAAGATATTTAGAGAGCTGAAGTGTTGTTGCTTCTTTCAACGTTAATGACAAACAAAAATGGCCAAGATTAATTGGAAAGAAGCAAGAAGCCCAGTGACAACTCAAGGACAAGGACTCAAGGACTAAGGACACAGTGTTCAGAGGCACAATGTCGCAATGTGTGTGGGAACGATATATCAGTGAAATACAATTTTGATTGACTGATTCTTAATTAAAGCATCTCTGCATTGAGACCTTTGGCTTTCCTCCACAACCTCTCAAAGTAACATATTGCAGTTAACTGTCAGATGGTGTTTATTATTGCTTTGGCCTGGAGTGTCACAGAAGGTCCGTAGGGCCGGGCAGCGCAAGGTAACTGAAAAACAAGCACAATTAGAAGGTTTAAATGAAGATGAAGGTTTATTTTTCCATAACACAGGGCAACTCAGGTAATTCCTCTCAATCAGAAATCAAAAGTCCATCAATAAACGTAAAGCGTAGGAGAAGGTGGTTCCTTAAACAAAAAAAACTCAACACAGCAAAGTCGAGGTAACGAGGTCTTCCTCCTCGTAGCAGTCCGTTCCCATACTGCTTGCCGAGCTCCTCTCCGCCATGTGCTTTCCCCCCTCTGCCCTTTATGAAGCGCCCCAGCTCTGCCTCAATTAGGTGCCTTAAGCACCTGCAGCTGGATGAGTGATGAGGCAGTCTGGGAGATGTAGGCTGCGGACGAATAGTCTTTTTTTGGTTAGGAAGGTCCAAATGACCCAGAAGTATCTAAGTGGCCGCCATGATAGAAGTTGTTTGAATGATCTAAATGCAAAGGAAAGGAGCTTCAGTGCTTCCTTACTTAGCTCCTTTAGCATAGCAAACTTGGAAGTACGAACAATGCTGTAAAGTGATCAAACTGCTGTAAAGTGATCAAACTGCTGTAAAGTGATCAAACTGCTGTATTGGTTATTCTCTTTGTTGTTGTAGCCTCAGCCCTCATTCTTTGATTTTACTTCAGTTAGAAACTTTGATGAAAGGGTTAAACTGGGCGAGCTCTTCAGTCAGCCATGTTTTAGAATATCATCTTTTGAATCAAATATTTTGTCACTTTACAAGTCAACCCTTCTAGGTCACACTGAGTTGTATGGTGTTTCATAAACTATTGTCTGCATATAATTATACACAGTTTATAATATGCATATAAACCATAATAACACAAAGGAATATGAGACATTATTAGTGTGAGAACGTATTTAATTCAGCATAGCAACTGAACAATGAAACAGTTTAGTAACGTTGTACTCTCTGTGACAAACCCTTGGTTTTACTTTTCTATTCTTTCTTTCTTTTCTATTCCAACCTTTTTAATGACGTAATACTTTGAACCAGTTTGCTCATGTCGTCTGTATGATGCAACGCTGTAAGAACACGGACAAAGTATCCTAAATACGCTTTTTTGTAGTCCATCTTTGGAACTTTGTAGTTTCACCGCTGCAGACCGACGTCACTAACATCCGCTTGCCGTCGCATCATTACTACGTAGTTTAGTGAAAGTGGAGTCGAGTTCTCTAAACACCGTAAAGACATATCATATCCACATGCATGTTGCGCCCCCTGTGTTTAAAAGCATGAAAATCCTGATATGGATAAATGAGTACTTTAAATTTGGATACTTCATAAACATTTTCCTGCCGATGCTTGTTTACTAAAAAGGTTGTGTATTTTTTCCTAAATTAAAAGGATTTAAATAACTGGTATTCAGCGGTGTGGTGACTGCACTATACCACATGTATTACTCCTACAATATCCACGTGCATGTGTCCTCACACGGGCCTATGAGTCGTTAGAGCTGAACCATCAAAACAGCACAACAAATTGTCCTCAGAGGGACGTCGTCTCGTCTTCCCGTCATTATGAAACCACATTCTCGCCTGTCACCCTTTAGTCATCGCTGAGTGTGAATTACAACCCTCTCAGTATCTGCTGATTCAAAACACCCTCCTTCTATCTCTTCCTCTGCTGCTTTGACGTCTCTTTATTGCCGGAGATTTATGAGCCTGCAGCCTCAGATCAACATGGGTGGGGACTCTTATGTCAGAGAGTATGTCCGACCTGGCAGGGCTTCAACATACTGCCATGAACTCCATCGTGTGTGCTACATTGTGTAAGGATGGTACATGAGGCAAACCTATAAACTGTGTACCTTGGCGTTTGTGTATGTGTGTGTGTGAGGCCTTGTGTTTGTATGAGAACTTTATTGTGCTGTACTGTTTAAACTTACAAAAAGCAGTTTGAACTATGGACTTCTTTTTGGTTGAATGAGGGCATTTGCTGCTTTTATATAGTCAGTGATTTAATTAAAGTTGAGGTATTAGGAAATGAATGTAGTCAATGGTCAACTTGAGGCAAGAAGAATGTGTTGGCAGTGAAAATGTCTTCGTGCTGTGAACGGTATTTTATGTGACACAGTTGTTGGATGCTGTTTTTGTAGGAGCATGATATGAATGCTGCTTGTCTAAGCAAGAGTTATTTATTCTGCAGGCAACATAAGTTAATGTTGATAATGATAACAGATGTTATGTGTTCCACTTCTATTTTTCAGCTCTGTCCTTTTTCCACCACTCCGCCTGTCCTCGTGTTTTCCTCATACATTGAACCATCCTCACCTTAACACTACATACGGTTTACAGAAGGGACGGAAATGGAAACACTGTGGACATGTGCGAGTGCAAAGTCTAATATGTGTTTGGTTGGTCCAAAGTGTTGGGTGTTCAGTGATACATTAGTTTTAGCAGTAATGAAGAAATAAAATGCTACGATTTCGTAGTAAATCATCACCACAGGAATTTAAAACATTATTGTTTTCATTTTACCATATATCCACACCTGCGCCACCAGAAAAAAATGAATCCCCTGAAGTCCTATTGCCGAAATAAAGATAGCTGAGGAGTCAGACTTTGGAAAAGGTTTTACTCGCATTACTTTCAATTTATCATATTGATTAGGCTACACAATATCGCCCACAACTGGATTTGTAATGAACAGCACTAAACCTGAGCTTCTGTGGTTGGATTGCCTGCTATAAAACAACATTTCCCTCTTCCATTTTATAAAGTTATTGTTAAATGGTTTATTTAAAAAGGGGACAGTGCACATTAATAAAAACATCTCTGTTAAAAGTGCCAAAGGCTATTTTCCATCTGTAGTCCTGTAGTTTAGCATCTGTAATGGCGAGCCATACTTTTGAGGTTGTTTTTGTGAACAGTAAAGCATTGCTCTTCACACTTGTAATATTACAACATTAAACAATGTAGTTAAGTGAGGACCCGTGCTTAACACTGGCCCTCATTTAACCTTGGTTTTAGGCTTGAGACTGAACTAGATTTGGGATTGGGCGAGGCGTCAGGGTTAGGCATGTAGATGTAATAAGGGAATGCGTTATGTCACAACAAATTTACACAAGTAACATACATATCTGTTTGTTGTTGATGCTTAACAGCGTGCAGTCTAGTCATTGTTGAGGTACCAAGAAAGTTCCTCTGTGATCTCATGCTGTTAATTTGCTTCTTAGGTAAGGCCTAATTTCTGTCTCAACGTGTTTGTGACCATGTGTATCGAGCTGCCAACGGCATCATTATTATGATTCATCAGTACACATAGTGCACTAACAGTCTTTCTCGACTTTAATCTAAAAGCATTATATGGAGGAAATTTGACTGGAAACTAAAAGTTCCATCTTCTTCTAAACACCTCTCAAAACTGACTGGAAGGAAAAGCGAGGTTCAGGCAACTTTACAGCTCTACTGTTACCACTTCCTTTACAGAATTTACTTCCACAAAAATAGCAGGGGGTGTTCTTGATTGGCACCAGCTGTCAATAATGGAGTCGTTTATTAATGCCAGAGCTGCTTGTTTACTTGCATCACAGCTGCATAAAAAGGGGTAAAGCAAGCTTACATTCAGTGACTCATACCTTATCTACAGTGTTAAAATAAGGCCCTTGCATGAATGTAAACTCCACATTTAGATTTGTGGCTAATATTTCACTCCAACGAGGGACATTCATCAAGATAAAAAAGACAATTGTTTTTTTTTGTCTCTGCTGGAGGTCAGGGAAAACCAGACAGGGTTAGTGTCAGTCCGAGACTGGAGGTGAGGTCATGCTAGACACCATGAGGACGGACCACTTCCCTGTGGCGGGCAGAGATGCTTCCTCTCATTTCTATTCATTTGACGCTGCCAGAGTTTCCCTTTTTCCAGGAAGCAGACGATGCGGTTTCACAACAGCCGGGACGAAGATATTTAGAGATCTGAAGTGTTGTCTCTTTCAACGTTAATGTCTGATGAGTCACATACTCCTGCAGGTATGCTCCAGTAAATGGGGGGAGCCAATAATACTTTAAATCAAAAGCACTTCACAATGATGGATAGAAATTATTGCACTTGATTATATAAGACCCAAGATAAGTTCCCTTGTCTTGCTCGTCAGCTGGTTGATGAATAAAGTGAAGGGGATTAGCCCCAAAGTTAGCAACAAGTCAGGCTGCCTCGGCACACTTAAGGTGGACTTATCTTTAAGGTGGACCAGCTGTTCTCCTTTATGTCAGTTTTTCCTCAGAATTTTATTTTTATTGTTACTTTTAACAATTTAACTGATAGTATGGTTAAAAGGTTCATTATTGACATATACTGCAACCTATTTTCTGTTTGTATGAGGAAAACACAATATTGAATGTTAAAATGTCAGCATCATCATGTTGTAGGTTAGATTTGTTACAATCAGAAAGTGAGAAACATCGATCGTGTCAGCCACGTTGGCCATTTTGTGGTGTGGCCGCCGATCCAGTGTGGGTGTGCGACTCAATATACATTAGGCTCGTTCGAGATGATCCAGTTCTCTCACGAGAGCAAGGCGGCCGCCGATTTTAGAGCCAGGCGCCGCATAGCCCTCCACCAACTGCGTGGCCCAGTGCATGATGGGAAACGCCTGGCTGTCGCCACATCAGAGAGCTGATTGGCTCTTAGATCTGACAGCAAACACCACGTGTTGTAGAAAATCCTTATTTTATGTGTAGTTGTAATACATAACGCTCAATTGTTGGCTATTAGTCTCAGGTTTAATCTAAAAACATATCTTGTGTGGTAGATAATACAAAATCTTATTTATACAACACATATCAAAACCAGTAGTAATGTATTTCACAGGCAGACAAAAAAAAGAACAAAGGATGCAGCTACACACACATTTCTACATAAATATATATTTATAAACACATATGAGTAAATCCAAACGTGATCTGTAAACTACAAGTAGCCTAAAGTTCGGAACTAACAGGAAGTAATTTTTTCTGTGACTAAGCGAGGCGCAGCTCTTATGAACGAGCCAATTAAGTTACATTTTTATTTACTGGTTCTTTATCAAAGCATTTCTTTATTGATATGTTTGGCTTTCCTCCACAACCTGTCAGAGTAACATATTGCAGTTATCACTCAGCTGGAGTTTTTAGTTGCTTCGCGCCTTCAGGTTCTTTCATATAAAATATCCCATATACAATAATTCTAATATTCTTTTCATCTTTCCTTCCATCTTCCCTTCTTTAGGCCTTTACACACAGGGGGCCTTTTCTTTAATGCGATCAACATGTTTTTGTTTGTTTGTCATAAATACATTCACACAGTAACGACAATATTATGCATTCAAAAGCGTGGCTTTTTTGGAACGGGGTCAATTTTGTTAAACTTTTGCACAGCAAATAAAAGGCATAAACAAATCAAGATCATCGTGATTTGTTAATGCCTTTTATTTGCACCTATATTTCGGAAAACAGCAACAACACGGAGGTTTTAACCAAGATGGCAAACTTTATTGCTCCTTTCGACCTGTCCTTTTTCCACCACTCCGTCTGTCCTCATGTTTTCCTCATACATTGAACCATCCTTACCGTTTAAGGGACAGAAATGGAAAAACTGTAGAAATGTGCGAGTGCATAGTCTTTTATGTGTTTTGGAACGTGGGGGCACTTTGGTTGGTCAAAAGTTTTGGGTGTTTCAGTGATACATGACTTTTAGTAGTAATGAAGAAATAAAATGCTACGATTTCTTTTTTATTACATGAAAAGTAAATCATTCCCAGAGGAATTTAAGTCACTGTTGTTTTCATTTGATCATTCATTCACACCTGCGCCACCAGAAAAAAAAAAATGCCCTGAAGTCCTATAGCTGAAATTGAGATGGCAGAGAAGTGTGTGTGTGTGTGTGTGTGTGTGTGTGTGTGTGTGTGTGTGTGTGTGTGTGTGTGTGTGTGTGTGTGTGTGTGTGTGTGTGTGTATCGAGCTGCCAACGGCATCATTATCATAATTCATCAGTACAATGAATGCACTAACAGTCTTTCTCGACTTTAATCTGAAAGCATTAAATAGGTCGAATTTGACTGGAAACTAAAAGTTCCATCTTCTTCTAAACACCTCTCAAAGCTGGCAGGAAGGAAAAGCGAGGTTCAA
Organism: Taurulus bubalis; assembly: GCF_910589615.1. Taxonomy (NCBI): domain Eukaryota; kingdom Metazoa; phylum Chordata; class Actinopteri; order Perciformes; family Cottidae; genus Taurulus; species Taurulus bubalis. The sequence goes on along the minus strand of NC_136590.1, from coordinate 8,358,193 downwards.
GCAACTTTACAGCTCTACTGTTACTACTTCCCTCATAGAATTTACTTCTACAAAATAACAGGGGGTGTTCTTGATTGGCACCAGCTGTCAATAATGGAGTTGTTTATTAATGCCAGAGCTGCTTGTTTACTTGCATCAAAGCTGCTCTAACACATTAATGCAAAATAAAAAAAACTATACAGTAATGACAATATAAATCAAGACGTTGTAAAACGAGTAAACATTCTTGGTAATCACATGTGGTTTAATTCTGACTTCATTTCAGCTGCATTCCTTCTTTGAGGAATCCAATAATGCCTTTGAAGCGATATGCGTTGGAGGCACAGCACATACAGTCATGCAGTCAGAGTTAGTGTTTGGACCTCCACTAAGATTGTCCCTGTATGGCCCTTTGATGTTTTTAAAGTCAGGATGATTGTATTTTATGTTATTATCTTCAGATTTTTTATTTTCATATCAATGAAGTCCAATTTATTTCCTCATGCATATGTAAAAAAAGTGAAAAGACACTTGAAAGCAATTTTCCTCCATGAATTTGAGTCCAGAATAAAGTTCTCTCTTTCTCTTAGCACAGCTCCACCCAGACTTTCTCAGCTTTGGTTCCAATATCTGCCAAAGCTAAGGACAAGTCATAAACCAAAATCCATAAAGAGACCTTCGGGTGACATCCCAAGTTTTATTTGCATTTTTCTCGGTTTACGGCTATCATCCAAGTGTCAGAGGGTCATTCATGACTAGGGTCACATCAGTGCAGAGAGCAGTCACACCCCTGTCACATGCATTTTAAAATCTCTCTCTCCTTTTATTCTTCTAGTTTCTTTAGTTTTGTTTTAAAGTGCTTTGTATATTTCATTGTTACTTTTAATATAGTAATATCTCATTTAGTTTAACTTGAAATACTTCATTTGAATAAGGTTGACTTCCCAAGTTCGACCATTGCCATTGTAAATAGCGTCTAAATCAGTGTTAGAATGTTTTTGTTGTTTTTTGATTAGTTTTTTTATATATGCATCACCGCAAAAATTACAAATTATGCACGAAATAAGATATAGTAACACCTCATTATTCGGTATGCATTAAGATGAATAATTATCCGTTATTCTCAAACGGATAGCACCGTTTGTTGTGTTTAAAAAAATGCAGCGAGGCAACAACACAACTTGCCAATTTTTCTAGCAGCTGTAGTTTGACACAGATTAGACAAAATGATTTCCAGAATTCACAGTGAATATGATACATAGCTGGACTACTGCCAAACAGCTACAGGATATTGTTTTTAAAAGGAGGAAAATAGCTGTGAACTTTGGTTGTTTGCTCAGTGAAATGGTATAAAACAATTACAGGATACTCTGTTTTGGCATTGTGTGTGTGTGTGTGTGTGTGTGTGTGTGTGTGTGTGTGTGTGTGTGTGTGTGTGTGTGTGTGTGTGCGTGCGTGTGTGTGTGTGTGTGTGTGTGTGTGTGTGTGTGTGTGTGTGTGTGTGTGTGCACGCTTCCTTCCTTCCGTAATGTGCGAGGCTTTGAGTCAGCTCTCTCAAGGAGAGGAAGGGCATGATAAGTGTAACATACTTTGACAGGAATTCCCTTGTTTAAACATGTATATGTGTGTATCTGCATGTGTGCAGCCAGTTAGGGGGAAATAACTGAATGGATCTGTGAATGGATCAACAAATTTGCAGGCAAGTCATGTTTTGGGTCTGCACTCAGAAGCCCACACACCAGCTCACCAGCAACCCCTATTCTTTTAACACAAAAACACAAACACACACACAGTCTCGGAGAAAAGCAGGGGATTCCGATCTGTCACAGAGATGACATCACAGCCAACCAGTGATAAAAACAGCTAAACAAGGGAGTCCCCACTTCCCCTCCCTCCTACACATACCAAAGAATGAACAGAGAGAGAGAGAGAGTAATGCTGGGGTGAGTGCCTCTCATTAGTTCACAGAAAGAGAGAGAGAGAGAGTCCCTTTAAGGAGTTCACATGCACACAAGCGCGCATCGACACACGCACAAACACACTTTAGCTGTGTCTCCATAGTGACTGGCTTTGCTGCCCCAGGAAATGCCAAACTCAGTGTTTCAGAGCAGCTCCCCCAGAAAGACAGCTCTCTTCTATAATCCTCTGTCCGGCCCTGACGGAAACACCTCTCGTCTTATCACTCTGCTACCTCCCTCTGTCCATTCTCCCCTCCCCATATTTCCCTCTCTCTCTCTCTCTCTCTCTCTCTTTCACACACACACTCTCTCTCTCTCTCTCCATATGCCTCACTCCCTCCACCCCTGCCAGTGGTAAATTCATTGACGTAGACAACAGAGGTAAGGACTCTCTTTCGCTCTCTGTTCAGCAATGGTGTGCTGCTTTTAAAGTGCTTTAAGTCACTGTCTTAGTTTCAGTCTGTGTGTGTTTTCCCACAGTAGACTATGGTCAGGTTTATCATTGCTGTATGTCCTGCTGATGCAGTGTGTGTTTGTGGCTCTCTGTGTCCTCATGAAATGTGTACTGTGCTCTACATTCAGGTCACTTTCTACAATGAGTGTACTTTGCCAGCTGCCATGCACCTAGATAGTGTCTGCTAGTTTACTTACCCTGGTAATGATCAAACAACCGTGTGTGCCTGTGTGCACACGTGTGTGTACTTTACAGTTCAGGCTTGTTCATCACTCTTTTCCATCACAACAGCCTTGTGAACACAGGCAGCCTGTTATACCCTTCTTTGTCCCTGTATACAGTAAACTGGGAATATATTTGCACATATACTCTACAATACTATCTGTGGTTGTGTGTGTGTGTGCGTGCGCGTGTGTGTGTGTGTATCAAATATATTTAGGATTAGAATAATACCTCCAACAGGATGTTGAAATCATTAGTTACAGTAACTCATTGCCATAGCTTTAATCATAATAGGTCATACTTTTTTTATTGTATGGCATTGCTTTGTATAAACACGCCAGCTATTTCCACCAGTTGTTTTCCTTTTGATCATGTTCCAAGGTGGAGTCTTGTTGATCTTCCTGCATTACCTCAGAACTTTGATGAAACAATGAACAGCTTAGCATGAGTACAGACAAACCAAATCAGTAAAAATCCATCTGTAGCCATTGGTTACAAAACAACACAATTAAAGACATTTGCAAATCCCCCGACAGGCTCTCCCTCATACATACTCACATCTGGATGCAAGATTGGCTAACATTCCTCTTTCCAATGTGTCCCCATCTTCCCTTTTTTCTACCCCATGCAACCCCTCTCACTTCTCCTTCCTGTCTGTCTGTCTTTCCGCCCCCGCTCTCAGCGATGAAAGAGAAGAACCCCTGGCACCGGCCGGTGACCATCATCATCACTGTGATTGGTGTCATAGCGATTGTTGCCTTGGTGACGGTAGCAGTTGTGCAGAACATGCCCCTCCACCAAAAGTACAAGGTATGGAAGAGGATCTCTGTCCATTGTCCACAAGCCAAATATGGTCTCTTGTCATTATGACCTCAACCTGTACTACTGGTTATGCACTGCCAAATAAGGTGTGAATTTTAAATCACCACTGTTCTGTTTTACTCCATAGTTTCTGCACTAAACGAATGCTATTTTGTTTGCACAGATAAGTGCTACACTTCTGGAAAGTTAGTCTGGGAGCTATGCAGTCTTTATACTTCAAGTGTTATGTGATGGAAGTTGTCCAGAGTAAACTGTCAGTACTGAACTGGAGTTCTTACTTCTGTCTCCGCTCAAGTATGGGATCGTGCTGGACGCCGGCTCCTCCCACACATCTCTGTATATCTATGAGTGGCCAGCTGAGAAGGATAACAACACTGGGAGAGTGGAACAGAAGCATTCCTGCACAGTGGACGGTATGCGCTGCACAATGTCGTCACATAGACACACGCTGCCCTCACATTCACGTACACAACCACTAATGCGTGGTAATGCAAATATTTAGGAAAGCGCACTCATAAATGTGCATGTTTACACAGTTTCACTATTGTGTGTAATTAAATATTTAAATGATGTAGCACAAAAACTAAAGTGTCTTCATGTGTAAATGCTGATGTACTTTTTGATACTAATGCATACTCTTTAATGGCTTCATACGTTGTTTTAATAATAATAATAATCTAATTGGTTATCACCTGATCATTTCAGCTTAAAACCAATTACATCCTGTAAAAGGCATCTGGAGCCAAACACTTTTTTTTAACTTATCAACATTTACAACTCCACACTTGATGGATTATTGTATTGGACGCGACATTTATTAATAATGTACTTGCATGTATGGCTACGGATGTAAAACGTCATTATAAAGGCACAGTTTATTTTGTCTTGGAACTGGCAGGGAAATCCAGATGTGTCTGTCCAGAGTGCCTCAGCCTGAAGGCAACCTTCTTATGCAACCACATCTCTCTTAATGATTAAAGCACCTTTAATCATATAATAGAAAGGTCTGTCAACCTGACTCAGCTTCTCTTCTGTACGTTGAACTGCTGCTGCCTATCAAAGCACTGTTAGTGTGTGCGGGGCTCCCTCTTCCTGTAATTTACATTGGCTAACAAAGCTTGAAGCAGAATGCTTTCATTGATACCAGCTGGCGAACTCCCATGGACAAGAGGACCAACACGCTTCTCTGAGAAAGGCTCGCTTAAAACAACACTGTCCAGTTGTTTTTTTTTTACTGTTTTTCTTGAAATGAAACTAGAGCTGTTTTTAAAGGTTTAAGTAGCTGGGCTGAGTGCAACGGTCAGCGTAAGAAAGTCAGAAAGTATTGTGATGTAAACTATAACATTGCTGGTTTTGGTCTTTTCATGGGATTTGAACTGTCAGACAGACATGGAATATGACCAGGCATGCCCTTTAACCCAGTTGCATCATCATGTAGTTTGGCCAGCTGGCAACCTCAAATAAAACCTGTGTAATACCTGGGAAGCACGCTTCCAGGAAGCGGACTCATTGATGACGTCAGCTCCACACTTTTTTTCTTCTTCTCTATAGCAATGTTCTTGCCAGTTAATGGATTTTTACAGATGAGGCTAGGATCTCTGAACTCCTGGCTCTAATTAGATTTCATGGTCTCTATTTAAGAGAAATGACTCCAACCTCCTCTTGACACTTGCAGGTCCAGGTATCTCCAGCTATGCGTCTGCTCCACTGAAGGCAGGGGAGTCTCTGAGGGCATGCATGGAGGAGGCCGAGCAGCGGGTGCCCAAAAAAAGGCACCACGAGACCCCTCTTTATCTGGGGGCTACTGCCGGAATGAGATTACTTAAGTACGGCAAACGTCCACCCACACATCCCCATGATCCATCATCAAACATGCATCCACAAAAAGTCACACACCATGCTTTTTCATGCTGACGCACTGATGCATCCCAAGCCTTCACTCTATGATTGTGTTTGTGTTGGCAGGTGAAGTGCCACAATCTGTGGCCTATTTCATATGCCTGCTTTGTGATTTAATAGCAGGAATATGTTACTGCCCGATCGATTACATACGACACAGTCTATTTATTATTTATGGGCTGCTGTATTTATTTGAATTATGGATGTGAATCAGCCTAATGAATGTGTGTTGTGCGCAGCCTGGAGAACAGCGTGGCGTCAGACAAGGTCTTTCAGGCCGTGGAGGAAGCCCTGCAAAAATCCCCCTTTTCCTATCAGGGGGCGAGACTACTGCAGGGCCAGGAGGAGGGCGCCTTTGGCTGGGTCACAGTCAACTACTTGGATGACCGCCTCAAACAGGTCTTCCCTTGTTTGTTTTCCTACTTTTAAATGTGCTTCCTGTGCATCAGTCAGCGTGCTACTGACTTTAATGCCTTTTTGTCTCTGCTGCAGGGCTTGGAAACCACCGGCGCCCTTGACCTTGGCGGGGCCTCCACTCAGATTAGCTTTGTATCCGATCATTTCGACGGTTCAGAGTCGCCCAGCAACTCCGTCACTTTCCGACTTTACGGAAATGACTATAACCTGTACACTCACAGCTTCCTGTGTTACGGGAAAGACCAAGCACAACGGATTGCTCTGGCACACCAGACTCAAGTAAATGACTGCTTTCTTCCTCTGTTGACATTATTGTTCGGGTTAAATCTAATCTAATCTGTGATCATTTAAGATTTATTAATATTCAAGAGTGATATGATATGCTGAAATGTACAATTATGTTGACTCTAGTCTCTATCTTGCTCTCTCTCTTCTAGGCAGGTCCAACAGCAGTATCAGATCCTTGTTTCCACCCTGGGTACACGGTAAATAAGGCCTACGCTGAACTCTATGACAGCCCCTGCGTATCAAAATTGAAACCACATGGAGCTCCTGCAACTTTCGAGCACACCGGGACAGGAAACTTCCAACAATGCCAGGAAGTCATCAAAAAAGTGTTTAACTTTGCTAACTGCAAATACAGGCAGTGCTCTTTCAACGGGGTCTTCCAGCCAATTCTGCAGGGGTCATATGGGGTAAGTTATCAGGTTGTCTCACTTATATCTAGTGGTATCTAGCCATGCAGATGCTTTCTTTCTAATGTAGGTAAATGGCATTGTTCTTTGTGTTGCACATTTAGAACTTCAACTGAATATATGACCATTTTTCTCCCAAAGAAATATTGAGAGTAACATAATCATCCAGAGTAACAGACATACTGCTCCTGGAAAGAGATGTTGCTGCTGTTGTTGATTTTGCATCTGTAATAGCCTCACAGCTAATTGCAAACCAAAGACATAATATCTGGCTCCCCCTATGATAATAAAATATGTATAAACTGACTACTTTAGATAACTTCCTTTTGCCTCATCTCTTCCTCCCTCTCACTCAAGGCTTTCTCTGCTTACTACTTTGTGATGGACTTCCTCAATCTGACTGATACATCCATCCCTCTGGAAACTGTCAAGGAAAAGCTCAAACTCTACTGCGCTACACCTTGGAATCAGGTCGGGGCACATTTATGCATCCGTTACAAACACAAAACACATGTCCAGCCATATTTATCTGATTTCCTGTATTGAGTCCTGCAGAATGCCTATACTTGATGATATCCCTGTATTTAACCTGTTTGAACAGATCGTGCAGCAGCATCCAACGGCAAAACCAAAGTATCTGGCTGAGTACTGTATATCCGGCACGTACATCATCACCCTGTTGACAGAAGGATACAACTTCACCTCAGCGAGCTACTCCGACATTACACTCATTGAAAAGGTCAGTAGATCACGGCCCACTCCTTTCCTTCCTCACACGTCAGAGCAGTAACACCTTTGTGTGTGTGGGTGTGTGTGTGCCCTTGGCCTTCTATCTTTCTGAGGACCTATTTGAGTTTTGGACCTTCCTCGCTCCCAGATACTCAGCCTCAACATTACTCTTTGTCCTCCTCTCTCACTTCATATAATCCCACTGCTAAAAAAAGATTATAAAGGATTGCTCAATTGAGAAAAATGAACTTTTTATTTCCCCCTGGGGATGAATAAAGTATCTATCTATCTATCTATCTATCTATCTATCTATCTATCTATCTATCTATCTATCTATCTATCTATCTATCTATCTATCTATCTATCTATCTATCTATCTATCTATCTATCTATCTATCTATCTATCTATCTATCTATCTATCTATCTATCTATCTATCTATCTATCTATCTATCTATCTATCTATCTATCTATCTATCTATCTATCTATCTATCTATCTATCTATCTATCTATCTATCTATCTATCTATCTATCTATCTATCTATCTATCTATCTATCTATCTATCTATCTATCTATCTATCTATCTATCTATCTATCTATCTATCTATCTATCTATCTATCTATCTATCTATCTATCTATCTATCTATCTATCTATCTATCTATCTATCTATCTATCTATCTATCTATCTATCTATCTATCTATCTATCTATCTATCTATCTATCTATCTATCTATCTATCTATCTATCTATCTATCTATCTATCTATCTATCTATCTATCTATCTGATGGATTGGCTCAGTCTAAAAAAAACAACAACAACCTGACCAGAAAACGTCACCTGATACGTACTTCCTCAGTTCAGTCTACCGTTATAATAAAGGGTTATGAAGTTACATTTGGCAGAAAAAGGCTCTGCTGTTTGAGGGAGCTTTTAAACAACAACAAGGATCCTGTGAGGGAACTAATCCCCCAATACGCCTACGATTGATTGTTACCAGATAGAACATTGAAAGCAGATCTATGTGATTAATGGACGACCAGTTCTACCTGCGAAGCCACAGCCATCCGCTACCAAAGCATCTTAGTGATTAAGTATATGTGTTCACTATACTGCATAGTATCTCTAATTGTAAGCCACGCCCCGTTTCCTCTCTTAAAACTAGCAATGAACAGGGGATTTCCCTTCATTACAGTATAAAGAAAAGTAAAGCTTTCACATAAACTGTGTTTAAATGTCTTGACTAAAGTATTTACTTATCCATCCATCAATTATCTGAAACTCCTCATCCTATGAAGAACAATTATGAATATGAATGGGCCTTCCTTAAGCATTTTCTTGAGGCTAATATTAAAAGGAAATAATGTGAGCAAGACAATATTACCCCCTGCTGGGCAACTCAATCGCAAGGCACACCATCAGGGGAAAATATTACAAAAACCCATTCAGCCCATGACTTTGTTACTATACTAACTTGGTCATTAAAGCAAGAAATCACAATGTACACAAAATGAAACCTAACAATTGAATTATGTTTCACACACATGCAAATACACGTCATTTAGCAGAAGCAACACATAGTTCAAGTTAAATAAATGCAAGCTAAATTGAAGTTTAGTTAAGTTAAGATGCGTCAACAATAGTGCTTACAGCTTGAAACACTACAACAACAACAACAACAACAACAGCTGCCAGCATTACTAACAATGAAAGTACAACAGCACATCAGTCGGTACTTCCTTTGGACGCCGTAGAAACCATGATAGAACTCAGGTGGGTCTAGAAAAGGTGGACATTTGCCCGCCGCCATCTTTTTTTAATCTTATCTAATCTGCCCGCCGCCATTTTTTGCAACCAGATGTGACACGACTCTGGACATGTTTATGTGACCAACATGATACAAGTAACCAGTGAGTCTCCAGTCAGCAAACACACAGAAACCAACGGTTGTTATGATGATGCAGCAACCAGAATAATGATAGTGATAAAGTAGCTAAATAATGGGAAGGCCAGACGGTTGCAGGTCAGCTGCGGTAGGATCGTGTATGAATCCTCTATGGTAGTGAGAGGTGTTATGTTTATGGTTAGAAAAGTATAACAGACAATAAAAACTGGAATTATTCAAATATTTTACAAATAGATTAATTCATAAATAAGTGGAATCAATTGCTAAGCATTTTATTGTTTGATATGTATTCGGGCAATATTATTATTATTTAATTTATTTACAAATGAATATGAATCAATAAATCAAATAAATTATAACGTTTTTTTGTTAAAGCAAAACAATGAATACATACAATACAATAAATGAAGCCTGACCTAAATATATAATTAGAAACTGAAGTGGGAAAAATCTTCTTCTTATTGAAAAAAATATATTATCTGTGTGTATTTATATAAGAAGTTTATACTTATATAAGTTTGATTAGGGTATGTTTTTGATGTGTGTATTAATATGATAAGAAAACATTTTGGTTTCAAACAATTTGGTTGAAAGTTCAAGGCTTCTTTTACCGTCTCCCGAAAGAGAACATCTTCTTGGATTAAATGAATTGCTGCAAACAATAACAAACATGTTACGTCTGTGTCACCAGCAGAACGCCATGGAGTTGTGAGAAAATGCTTATTCCTTAAGCAAAAGCATAAATATGTATGCAAGTAGAAGTGAGGAGACCACATTAAAGGTGCAGTGCACCTCAAAGCTGCAGGACATGAATACATGACAGTGATAGTTTCCCCTCTTTCTGTGTTTGTGTCCAGATAAAAGGCAGTGATGCAGGCTGGACGCTGGGCTACATGCTGAATCTGACCAATATGATTCCAGCCGAGGCCCCCGACACTCCCCCTCTGCCCTACGCCGGCTACGTCTCCATCGTCACCATCATTGCAATAGTGCTCTTCATCCTCTTCCTCATCAGCCTGCGCCCTCTCTGGACCCGCTGCTCCAAACAGCAACAGATCGTATAAAAGCACATGCACAGACGTATGCAGAGGGCGGCTAGCGAGGGAACGTCTGTGAGAGCTTGTGATGGTGTTTTTATAAGATAGTCAATTTTACAATTTTCAGCTTTCGTGGGGGGTTAAAGGTCAACGTCTTCTGCACATCAACAGTCCTGCAACTCATGTGGATTCAAGGCCATTCCAGAAGGACAAATACTTTCTCTACTCTTTCTACAGAGTGATGGACAGTTCTGTTTATGTGCGAGTGTGTGTGTGTTTGAATGGGTGCCTGTGTGTGTGCGTACATATATCAGTCTGCATGTATGGGTCTTGAATTATGATGTGAATATGATACTGTACTGTTTAAATAAATAAAATAACCTTTGTTTATATAAAATGTTTAAATCGCTTATCATTTAAAAAAAAAAAATCATCAAAAATGTTTAAAGTTGCATGTTTTATTTACATTGTATGCAGAAAGCTAATGGGATTTTATAAAAACTACAATTAAAAAGTTTTGCTCTTAAAAGTAGCAAATTGACAATTGAAACAAAATCATCTTTGGAAAGTAAATTACATCCTTTTATATCTTGTGATTTTAACCCATTGTTTCGGATTCACTAGCAGCGCATGACTAAAATGGTTCATTAAAAAAACCCTCACACCTCAGCTGTGATAATGACACATTCATGCATACATTACATTTGTTATGAACCGGTCTCCTGAGCCGCATGAGGGATAAAAACCCAGTAACTCTTTTTGTGTATAACATGAAAGCGCTGCCCTCTACTGGTGAAAGAGCACACATTACAGTATGATTACCCCATTGAAATATATTCAATGTCCAGTTTATGAGGTATAGCGAGCTAAAAATAATGCAGTCTAATACAACAGTCCTGCAATACGTCTTCCCTTTATGGAAATCATAATGTTGTTATAGTTTAAGAAAGATGTTGATTCAACTTCATGATAATTATGGAGGCTGAAGTTTGGTGCTGTTTAACTATATTGCGTTATACTGACATGTTTCTAATATTTTGTCTTAAATAACCTTTTATGGGAATCCGATCCCATAATGTACAGTAGGCCAACTGATAGTACACACGGTTCCCTAGTGCTGCTATTCCAAATTTCCTATGCAAATACCACCATAGATTATATGAAGTGCTAAGAGCGGGTGTGAAATCCTCTAGAGAAAACTGTGCCACTTTGGAATTACGGCATCAAGGCTTTGGCAGGAAGTGGAACCTTGTGGGGTTTCCCTCCGTTTGGTGGGCCCAGCCCTTCCTGTGTCACAGCTAGAGAGCTCTTATCTGCAGGGAATGGGAGCTGCATGGGAGAAGGAGAAAACAATGCCATCCCCATAATCTGTGGGTGGTTCCTCTGTTACGCCACACAATGGCTGTTGGTGTTGGCAATGGCAGAAAGCCCTTTTTAAGTGATTAAGTGACCCAGCTCACACGTATACATGTACACACACATGTGCTCAGGCTCCTTATAAACACATATACACATTTAGAGGTCAAAGCCGGTGTGTCCTGAGCAGTCAAATGCAATGTTTTCCAGACAATCTGTCAACTCAGTTTGCTCTTGACAGCAGATCCTGTTACTGGGCTGTAAGGCGTTGAATTGCTGTGCAGCCGTAAGGAAGCGGCCTGTTCGGACACAGAGGGGATGACCGGGAGGTGATCGGTCACGTGATTCGAGGCGTCGCTATGCTCGTCGCTCAGGTGATCCTGGTCGATGATGTCGGTGGTCTCGGAGTCCAGCTCCCGGACGTTTTCTTGATAGAACCTCTGCGTGAGGCGTCTCACAAGGGGAAGCTCGTAGCACGTCTCCAGCAGCACCAGCACAAACACCAAGCCCAGCAGCAAGTAAACTGGGAGAACAAACACACAGAGACAGACAAAATGGCACCACGACAAGTCAAAGCCCAGTGACTTGTAATATCACATCAAGGTTTGGTGATTAAATACAGGGTGTAGTAGCTTGCTTTGTTTAACCTGTCAATCAGAAAAGCTAAAGTGGTAAATGATGGAAAATATGATGAACCTGTAATGAACACATTATCAATGTCTAAAAAATGTTTTATATCTCAGTTAAAAGATCACATGTTCCTCTGTAGCAGGGGGTCCCAGATTGGGAGTCGATTATCTCGACAGCTATTGGGTGGATTGCCAAGGATGTTTCGTGACTCCCTGACTTTTTATCCAGCGCCATCATCAGGGAAAATGTCACTCAGTCCAATACTTTGGTTTATGAACAAGCTCCTGGATATCTAATGACATTCCCATTAGTCTCAGCTGTACTTTGGGTGTAGCGCTAAAGAGTAAATGTGAGAACGCTAACATGCTAAATTAAGATGGAATACACAGCAAACAATACCATCTGGTAAACTTGATAGCACTGTCATTATGAGCATGTTAACACTTATTTTAACGTACTCTTATTTTTTTATTATATTGACTTAATTTGACATTTTCTGTATAATGTATTATACTTTTTAACTGTGTTTATTGTCACCAAGCCAAATTCCTTGTATATGCAAACATACGTGGCAATATCCCGTTTCAGATATGCTGATATTCTGTTAGCATGGGGACGCCTCACAGAACAGCTATGGGCTCTTATTCTTGTTGCTTTTCCCTGTGAAATACTAGATACGCTCTAAAATCATTCAGTTGAAACATGACAAGAAAAAAAAAAGGTGTCTTTGGTTTAACGGCTTACAACTCATAGACTCATCCTGATTGAATTGGTCGCCATCCAACATGGTTGGGAACCACTTCTCTACAGGAGGAGAAAATGTAATAATGCTTGAGCTCTTGAAACCTTTTCTGAAATCGATGGTTTAATGGCTTTTGTTTTTTTCTTCTTTTTGGAGACAAAAGGCTTCCACCTGTAAATAAAGCAGTATATTCAGCCACCTTCCTCTCACCTGTAATGGCCAGCCTGTAGAGCTGTGGGTGTGGGTTGTCCTCTCCACTCTGGTTTTCTCCGGGGACATAATCCCCGAGGCCAATGGTCGTCAGAGAGATGAAACAGAAATACAGAGACTCCAGAAAATCCCACTCCTTCTCCAGGTTGACTAAGATCCACGCAGGGATGATGAGGACCAGCAGGACCATGATGATGGTAAGGCAGGTAGCGTGTACGGCGGCTAACTTTGATTTAGCAAAGGCCCATCGGCGATAGAAATAGGACAATGGACGCCGAGTCACCACGACCATAATCCTCTGCACTACAACGGTGAGGAAGAAGAGGGTAACTGGGATGCCAAAGATGGAGTAGAAGATGCAGAAGCCCTTCCCTACGTCTGAGAGAGGAACCGAGTGGCCATAACCTGAAAACACAAGCAAACATGCAGCGTTGCCTTAAGGGGTGTAAGATCTACACACAAAATAATAATTAGAAGACACAAAAGTGAGGCAGAAAGACAACAACATGTCTTCTTGTGGAAGACAACTTTGACTACATCTTAAATCTAAAAGCCATAACCAACTATTACACAATGTGTTATGGAGTTCCAGTGTTTTCAATTCTCACAACAGAAGAGAAAGAAAAAAACATGATAATTATTCAGCAACTCCTCTGAATTTATAAGTCCAGACATGATGGTTCTGAATATAGTCTGAAACACACTTGTATTTCTTAATGGGTTACCAACATGTGTAACTGCTATGTTAAGGAAAATGATAAGCAACAGCTAAAGAGACTTTTCACAATCTGGCAAATAAAAAAGTTCGTTTTTTTACTAACGGATGTTTACGATGCAGTAAATGCATGTATGCACTAAAGCCGGTTTTCACATTATTCTGCCAAAGGGGGAACAGTTTCTGTGGGCTTAAGAGTTTAACATTTACCAGCAGGATTGTTGCGCCATCACAACTAGTTCAGAAGCCAATTGTGGTCCTTTTAGAAAGGACCTTTTACCGAAGGATGATACTTTTATATGTAAAATGTATGAAACATGCATATTTGATTTTTTTTTATTGAGAGCAGGACATTTTAAGAACTTGAAATAAGTTTTTCTGCCATAAAAAAAACCCATGTAAGATAAGTTCTTATTTAAAAGCAGCTAGCCTATTTCCATAAGCCATAAATTACAAAAACCTTTATGAGGCGTGACTTTAAAGAAAGTGTTCCCAGATAACAGGAAATACCACATTGTTACTCTCCCACTTTAGCACCCGTGTCCCCCGGGGGCCTCTCACCTGTCGTGGTCAGCACGGTGCTGGTGAAGAACAGGGAGGACACGAAGTCCCAGTTCCGCTCGGTTTTGTTTCCCAGCACGGTCACTCCATAGTTACTGGCCTCCAGCGCGCGCACCAGCAGCTCCTCCAGGCGCGCGTCGGACACACAGGTGTTGTTGCTCAGGAAGTCCCGCCGGGTCGCCTGCAGCTCGTCCCGGAGCTCCTGCTCGTACGGCTGCTCGATGGCGGAGAAGATCCCGGCGCCGACCAGCAGGTAAGAGATGTAACCGACGACCAGCAGCGCAAAATTCAGCGCGGACTGGTGTCGGTCCACAAAACGAGCGCACCGGCCGACCATCCCTCCACCTCCCCTTTAAGGACGCTTGAGTTATCAACTGAGGGAGCTTCAATTCAACAGACAGAAAGCCTGTGTGTAAAGTCTGACTTCTATCCTCTCTCTCACCGGGGGACAGGTCTTCCTCATTCTTCACCTCACTGAAACTGGCGATGACGTCACCCATTCACCGCTCCAGGTGTGTGTGTGTGTGTGTGTATGTGTGTGTGTTCATGCACGCCTCTCCAACCGGTTTAGCAGGTTTTAGTGTTTTGAGTCATGACAAAGGATTTATTTAAACCTGAGGCTCAGCTCAAGGTCAACTTTTTCTGGAGACGGATATATTATTGGACAAAAACGTTTGTATTACAGTTACACAAAGCAGATGATGAAAAGTATGTAAGAGTCGATAAGAAAACCAAACGATAACATTAATGAATTATTTATAAGGGATTTTATAAGGGCGACATATTTCCCTGAGATTCTTCCAGGATGTGTAATCTTTAATCTGGTGTTATCAGTTAAGAAGCTATCAATTTCATTTGTATTTCCTTTACCAAGTGGTAGCTATACGTTACTTGCACTCTACATGAGTATTTCCATTTTTTGCTGCTGTGTACTTTTATTACAGAGGACACTTTTACTTTTTACATATATCTGGCAGGTTAAGGTTTTGCAGCAAACACTGACAGGGGCCATTATGTACTTTTTTGTTTTAATAATGTAAATGTAATATACTTTGTTGACAATCTCTTCCTCTGTACTTTTACTTAAGTTTGAATGCATTTAATCATATTGGTGTTTTTACCTTATGTTCTTGCATGACTATACTAACGTCAACTAACCTTTGGCAACTTAGTTTCTTCTCTCTCGCTCATCATTTGTAGTTATTACTTTCACCACTGAGGGGCGCTGGAGACCACATTTCCACAATATTATGTGAAATATAGCTCTTCAGAAAAGAAGAACGATTGAAAAAAAAAAGGTGTTTTATTATTAAGTTACCACCAGACAATTGCATAGTGCTTCTGTACTCACGCCATCATGCATTTATCCAGCCATCACTCCCTGTCATATCTGGCAATAAATAACTATTTACAACCATTTGAAAATAAAAAGCAAAAAGAAGTTACAATCATTAGAGATGCTGTCTGAGTCTTACAGTAATATACAGCGAATGAGAGCCTCAAATCAATACCGTCGTATAAAAGGTGATAGATAGATGATGACTAATTGATCGTCTTAGCCTTTGTCCAGCCAAAGCTATCAATTAGTGATCTAGTTTTCTCTCTCAGTTGTATTAAGCATTTCTGGAATTAATGTGGATCTCTGGTGGGTTGTTGAGTTTCCTGAATATCCCACGGAAATAATTCAGTTATCTGAGGAGGAAATAAAAAAAAACAGGTCACAGATATCAGAGACACATTTTTTAAGATAAACTGAGGACAGAGGCACACGGATCAGTACTTTAAACTTCTCCTCCACTAAAATTCAGAGGATAATATTGTGCTTTTTACCCCACACACATCAACGCACATGTTCTGTCTTTAAAAAATATATATATAAAATGCATTTGTTATTATATATTTCTTGTTGTAAATTGTAATCATATTATAATCTATAATACTGTGAAATTCTAACATCAATTAGGTGGAGGCTTATAATAAGCCCAGTGGGTTTTCTGAGTTATATTTGTTATCTCCGCCATGTCTGCGTAATTTTTAATTAAAATCAACTTTTACAAAAAAAGTGTCGATTTGGGTCCATTTCAGATTTGAGATGAGATGAGATTTCCCTTCTAAACTTCTCATAAGGTTTCATTTAAATAACTGTTTAAGTCCCCCTGTTTAAGTGAAATTATCCAGTATTTTACAAAAAAAAAACTATTATTTGAAAAGATTACATAAACATGTGTAGAAAATGTTGCTGCTAACATGTCTTTTATTTAAGGAGGAGAATGCAGGACTTCCCTTTGTAAAAGAGTATTTGTACATTGTTGTATTGGTGCTTTTACTGAAGTAAGAGGTCTGAGTACTTCTTCCAGCACTGATCAGCAGTCAGGACAGATGTTCTGACAGGACGTCTTACCTCTGCACTCATATCTGAGGTCTGAGAAGAGGACGTGTTCCTGAGAGAAGACAAACAGTCCCAGCCGGCCTCCAGCCAGCGTGTGGTCGTACAGCGCGCCCGAGTCGGATAAAATCCCTCTGCCCTCGTACACCACCACCCTGCAAAGCCAACACCATGTGGATCACTTTGTATAAACGTTCTAACCAACGTACATTTAGTTGTTTCTTCTTTTGCATCCATATTTGACAATTTATTCCTGAACAAAACTGAGGACATGACGTCCAACGGAGCTATATTTAAATCAGTTACAACAGAGCTGCGTAGCAACGAGCCAACATATCAATGTGAGTTTGTCCTTCACAAACAAAGAGCATGAGCTTCTTTTCAGTCTTGCATTCAATATGCGTACAGTCGCACAGCTCTTCTACAATCAGTGAGTACCCAGAATGCAAAACAGCCTCGCTTGCATCCCCTGAGATGGACTTCTTTAAGAGTATTTCTATCATTTGACCAACTGGGCTTGGCACGTCACAGCTCTGTTCCCTTGAAAACCTCCCTGTAGCACTAATACACGTGTTCTCTCTATGTGCCCATAAACAGCACAACGCACAGAGTTTATTTTTTCTTTGAAAGTCTATTAATGTGAAGTTCAACTAAATAGAAGTAGATGTGGCAGGTTGAGGAGAACCACAAACAACAAAGAAAGTGAATTACGCTGTTATAATAAAATAACTCTTGGAGATCTATGGTATCCTTGAGCACAAGCACATCTGTTTTCTTCAAAAAATATGGCAATAAATGTGATTTTCACAAATTTAAGAAATTATTCAGCAGATTACTGCTCCACTAAATAAACTACATGAACTGAACTGGTACTGTGAGTCTCAAATGTGTGAGTTAACACCAGTATCTTTGCACGTTTGAGCCCATATAAGACTTTACTTAACAGAGTTGATGGACGTTTTCGGGTAGGCTTCAATGTTTTAGAGTTTAGACACAGGAAATCCTGCTTTAATCCTCATCCTACCAACGTGTTAGGGCTGCTGCACATCCAAGAGGTATACTTTTTGTCATATGTGTTTCGTTCCTTCATCCAATTTTTCCTGATTTTGTCCCATTTTGCTTCATATTATGACATATATCATGCAAATGATGTATATGTGATGTGTAGTAAATTAGCTAAACACTGGTATGGTCCTTTAATCGCCATGCCATTATCAAAAGGTTTTAACTGTAAATAAAAATGAGAGGTTTAATGTGAATGTAGAGTTACTTGAAAGGAGCTGTTGGTCCTTTAAGGAGGACCACAAATCTTGGTGGTTTCCATGATCATAATCCAGCTGTGGTTTATGACAGCGAACGTGAAAATATTAACTCAGGTTCCAAGGGGGATTTGCAAGCAAGAGAATTAGGCTTTAACTCAAAACCGCTAAAGGTTTATATCTTAAATGTTACGTTTGTGACCATCCTTGCCAATAGAAATACATAGAACTACTATATTTAACAGAGCAATGTTTTCCAGGAAAATAATGAAAGGAAAAAGAATCATTTCTGCACTACTGCTGGATTTTCTTGGGATATTCAGGAATCTTTCTTGAATACATCTAACCACTGTTAGATCCTCCAGTGAAAAGACACTTTATTTGATGATGTCTTTGTACCTGATGAACCCAGTCTTGGGTCTGTGGGTGAGGTGCATGCGGTAGGCTGTGTAGTCCTTCCAGCCAATATTATTGGGATCATGCCACAATGTTCTGACCTGAAACACACACACACACACACACACACACACACACACACACACACACACACACACACACACACACACACACACACACACACACACACACACAATGATGTCAGGGGGGAGAGAGAAAGCTGAGCCGGTCTTCAAGGTTGTTTCAGAGCAGGTTTATCTGTTCAAACAAGACATTTAGTGTGATTTATGACAAGCAGAATATAAATAGCCAACGTGACTGATTCCTGCCTGGTGCCGGGTGTTCCCCGTGTGCCACAGGGCATTGCGTAGGTACTCTCCTGGCCCACTGGTGGAGTTTACCAGTTTAATCGAAAGTCCCGCTGTGCCAAAAGCTTTGGACGGCTTTTTTTCCCAGTAGGCCTGAGACACCTGCTCTCATGGAAAGAGAGAAGGAATGTGGAGGACAAATGTGAGTGAAGGTTAAGATGACATTTGCAACACAAAAAAAACAAAAAAAGTATTTTTATTTTATGCACTTTCGTTGCCGGTGAGAACTGCAATATAAATTGTTTCAGTGCAGAAGAAGAATATTTAGGAAATTATGGTCAAAGAGATATTTTAAGATGTATGTAGATGGATAGAACTTTTGATTCAAACCCTAAATTAAAAGGGTCATTTATATTATTCCCATTAATGAAGCCACCATCAGAGTTGTTATTATTATTATTATTTTATTATATTTCTAAATATTATCGCTTTTTAGTCAACAAATCGAAATTACTTCTATATATATATATATGCAAAAAAAACAACAACATAATAAAATAAAGAACAAAAAACACAAATACATTAATCTGCAATATATACCCTTATTCTCAAACGCATAAAGAGTGTCCCTGTGATGTACTTTACTTCAACCTCATTAACAATGTATCCCAAGTAGTATCCCCACTTTGGCCCATATTTCTTTGTCCATATGATGCCGCTTTTGCAATCTCTGTAAAGTGTTCCCATTATGTGCTTTCCCCAAAATGTAAGTCACTTTGGCTTTATCCAAAGCGACATACATTTTTGCAATTAGGGGTTTAATTGTCTTGCTCAAGGACACAATGACATGGACTAGCAGAGCTGGGACCGGGGCGCAAATCACCAACCCTCTGATTGGAGGACAGGCATGCTAACCACTTAGCCACAGTCGCCCCCGTATATGGTGTGGAGTATAATGGTAATGTAATACTGATCTGAATAGTATGTGGTTCCACAGTGAAAACGTGGTAAAGTTTTTTGTATACGTTCATGAACTTCTAACGTATCATCAATGTAAAAGGCCGCAGCCAAACCTGACCTGTTTCCACATGACGACATAGAAGCGTCGACTGGACTGGTAGGCGAACACGATGCCTGCGTAGTCGTCATCTCGGTTGGTATTCACATAAAATGTCACACTGAAGTCCACAGCGTTAAACCTGTCATATCCTGTTTCAACAAAAATATATTATTATTAATATATAGTACTTTTTATAGGGGTTACGTTTTTCTTTTTCTTTTTTGAATAGTTAATCTCACCCAAAGCAATGCCGGGGTCCGAGTTGGCCGTCTGCAGCAGCTCGGTGCCTTGGCTGCGGATCACCCAGAGAGGCTCAGACTGCGTGGTGCCTTTAGGGTCCAACAAAACAACCTGAAACTTCCTGAAGTCTGTAGACCCGATATCCTGGTTCAGTGGACATGGATCCAGCGCATCTGGAATACTGTCATTGTCAAAGTCATCAAAGCATACATCTCCACTCCCATCACCTGCAAGAGGGAGGAATTAGAAGAAATTCATTGTTTCCAAGAATAAACTACTGGAAGAGATAATGTGCAAAAATGAGAAATTCCTGTATTATGGTGGATAGATTAAAAAATAATGTATTTATGATTAATCTCACGACTGAGAGCCATAACCTGTTTATGTTTATGTCCAACATGGCCTAGATCACTGGAAACAAACTGGACGGATTTTACTGCACGGCTGCAAAATCCATTTATAACAAATCATACAAAATATCTTTCCTCTGTGACAGAAAATGTATCAGCATTTGTTCACATCTGCATCATGGTCACATCTGTGGAGATATTCTCAGTTTTCCTGATTCATTTTTAAAAGCTTTTATAGGTGCTTTTGTTTGTGTCCCGCCTAAAATCTAGAAGAAATAGTAGAAACCCAGACCGTCAGAGTCCCGCTGGTCTCTGTTGGGCACCAGCCTGCAGTTGTCCCGGTCATCGGGGATACCGTCGTTGTCGTCGTCATGGTCACAGACGTCTCCCTTCCCGTCCTTGTCGTGGTCGGCCTGGTTGCTGTTGGAAATGTAGGGACAGTTGTCGAGAGAGTTTTGGTGGCCGTCCTCATCGATGTCCTTGTTGTCGTCACACATGTCCCCCACCAAGTCGCTGTCAGAGTCAAGCTGCAGACACACACCATGTTTAAATGGTCTTAAATCACAAGTTTACTTCCACCAACACGCAGACCTCCAAGATTTCTTTTGCATGTATACAAAATAAATAAATCGTCCATTCAACTGATGTATTGCCAGTGCAGCTAATAAATTAGTTTGGTTTTGTTGGATCCCTCTGCACCTCATTCCAGATGTTCTGTGAGACAACGCTGCCACCATCAATATAAAAAATATCATATTTTCCATCAGATATATGTGTGCTTTTAAGCATTTGTGGTGTTTTTAGGAACCTGCAGTGGGTTGTGCAGAAGGGGACAGTTGTCACACTGGTCTCCAACAGCATCCAGGTCTGTGTCCCGCTGGTCCGTGTTGTAGACTAAGGGACAGTTGTCCCGGTCATTCAGAACCTCTGGAGAAAGACACACACACACACACACGCGCACAGATAAATGGCATACAATTGACGTTCACACAGAGAGCACTATAAATCAGGACTATGTTTGGGTAAATGCAGTATTTATTAATACATTTCAAAGAGTAACTTAACACTAAATCTACTTTGAATTGATCCTGGTCCCAGCCTTGCACATTACCACATATTTTATTTTCCCTTTTCCAGATTAAAATCAAGTAATTCTTTCCTTTAGACCAAATCAAATGCAGTTTGAATGGTAAAAATCCATTCTTCCACTGTGGAGATATCAACGGCTCATCAGTCACATATAAAGTGGGTGGTTTTAACATATTGACCCTGGGGAAAAAAGCACAGAGCTGAGAACATAAGATCTTGAAAGATCACCAAAATGTGTCATATGAAAAGAATATTGAGTTGTTGAACATATTTTTGTGGAAAGTGAAAGCAAAATCAATCGATTGAAGAATGTCGACTGATTGAATCAATGAATGGAATAATAAAGGTCTTAACTGAGCCAACAGAAAGTGACACGATGTATTCCTCTTGTTTTTGGAAACATTGGAACAAATGTCTCTATGTCTTTTAATCACTGTGGACTTGTGAACTGCAATGATTATACCTCTGTATTAGCATCATCTTATTATCATTGTTTGTATATGGACCAATGTGTCTGAAATGAAGTTGAATTGAATTAGTTGAGCTACCTGTCCATGCATACTTAGGGAGTTCTCTAATAGTTGGATAAGGTAACTGCATGTTCCAGGCCTGTGTTGCTCCTACCATCTCCATCAATGTCAATGCTGCAGGCGTCTCCCTCTCCATTGTCATCAGTGTCTGCCTGCTGCGGGTTGATATCAAACGGACAGTTATCACAGCGGTCCCCGACCCCGTCTCTGTCGGAGTCAAACTGCCGGGGGTTGTACACCAGCGGGCAATTGTCCTGTGTCAAACACATACATTAGTTCAAACACACACAGAGCGAGGATGTGATAAATTGGCCTGAAAGTTCCTCTGTGTCTGAGCCAGTCTCACCCTCTCATCTATGACGTCGTCGTTGTCGTCATCGGGGTCACAGGCGTCGCCCTGTCCGTCCTTGTCCAGGTCTTCCTGTCCAGAGTTTGGTAGCGTGGGGCAGTTATCCTGCAGCCAATCACAACTCAGCTTCGTGAAATCCCATCCAATCAGAACACAGCCAGCCAATCAAGATGACATTTTGTTTAATGTATTATTGTTTTACCTTTTGACAGTGATAGGTTGCATTCTGTTTGCAGGTTAATCTGGAGTTGGGCCAGCCGTCCAGATCAGAGTCTTCACCACACAGGAAGCCGTCGCCAGCGAACCCAACGGCGCACACACACTTGAACAAAACCTCGGACGCCAGGCCCAGGTACACACACTCAGCATACTTGTGGCAGGTGTGTGTGTTGTCTTTGCAAGGATTGTATGGCTCGCACACCTACAGCAAAAACAAACATTTGAGAATACTACAGACAAAAGGAAACAGTTTGTTTAAAGAGGAGAACACGTGCCTGCCTGGTTTTCTGGGCGTGCAGCAGTCCGAGGCCGTACGGCTGGCTGCCTTTATAGCGAGGAGGACAGGGCAGACAGTAGAAGCCAGGGTCTGTGTTTACACACTCTGTGACACACACACTCTCCACTTCACACTGCAGAGATAGAGGGATTAGCAATGCTCAGCATGTCAAACAAGAAGAGTAAATATAAAGATGACAGCTGATGTGTACAGGATCCGATGAGACGAGATTTAGTTCCTTCGACATGAACACTGTCTGGTTAGGTGCCTTCAGTTACAGGCTGGAGGTTGAACTCTGACCCATGATAGCTTTTACAATCTGCATGATGTGCAAAGGGGACTAAGCAGGACCAGAGAAAAACTTTCAGCATCTAAAATTGTGCGATAACAAACACTCAAAATAAATTGATGGTGGGGAATTTCCATTATTGGCATAATGTAGTGACTTGAAAAAAGCTGTTTAGCCTGCTATCATGGTAAAGAAGTAAAACATTTACTTCTAAATATGTCTCTAGATTGCTATTTGTATCTGTTATTTATGCAGAATTTACTTTATTATTCACAATTACCTTATTTAAGATTGTTTTGTTTTTTCACAAAAAATATCTGTGATTCAATAAATGATATTAGTTTCTTAACAAAATGCAAGTATTTGTTTTAGTGCCATTTGATTTTTAAACATATTTTTAATATTGTCAGTATAATGAAATAACATTTTCATATCACAATGCATATCGTAGATGTTGTCACACTAGGCCGAGGAGGTTAAGAGTACTGATGAGTAATTTAATTATTACCTCATTCTCATCTTCACAGTGAGTGCCGTTTCCATTGAAACCCAACGGACAATGTCCACACTCCCATGATCCATCGCTGTGTGCTGTGCACTCCACTCCAGGAAAACATGGATTTGAGAGCAAACATGTGTCTGGAAACGCACACAAATATGCACGTAAAGGCACAGAGTCACAATGCAAACAGTCCAAGATCACATTCATATTTGAATAATTTGTCTGTTCCGTCCTAAGCCTCGATAATTGAATAAAGGCAGAATAACTGCTGCGGGATATTATTTTTTAATCCTTTCTTGTTTGAAAATATGAATCATCCAATAAAAAAAAGATAATGTTTTGCATGTATGTAAGGCGTAGCCTACTTATTTGATCATATCTGCTTACACAGTTAGCTGTAGCTACAGCCTGAGGATTGTGGACAAGGTTAAGTTTACCTATTGGACATGGTTGTTTGTTACATGCTTCATAGTCCACAGCGTCTCCAGCACAAGGCTTCCCACCGTGCTGAGGGGCGGGGTTCAAACACTCCCGCTGGCGACTCGTAAGACCTCCGCCACACGACTCTGAGCACAGTGACCACTCAGTCCAGCCTGTCCAGCCTCCAGCAACTACACACAAACACATTGTTCACCCGTAAGCCAGCTGAGTGCTACAGTGCGGTGTGCATGTGTGTAGACTCACCAGGGCAGAGTGTATTGTTACATGGCTGCGTCTCCCTGGCGCTGCCCGTGCACCCTCTGCCTCCCTTCTGTGGCGGAGGGTTGTTGCAGAGACGGACCCGTGTGATGCTGCCATCTCCACATGTGGTTGTACACGCAGACCAAGGTGACCAAAGGCCCCAGTTCCCAGCAGGACGCGCTAGATATGAATCAAAGCACAAAAAGTTTTTTTGTACAAAAGCCTGGAAAGATCTCTGAGCAGAATTCAACACAGACCACCAGAGTGACCACCAGATGCAGAGTGATGTCTTACCTTTGCGGTCACACTTCATCGGCATGCAGCTGCGGGTTTGGACCGACGGGCCGGCACAGGACGGCTTGATGTCATTGCAGGTTCGGCCTCTTTGCTGCCCTCCACGTCCACAGGTGACCGAACAGTGGGTCCACTCAGACCACGGGGACCAGCCGTTTTCATTATCTTTAAAACCATGCACGCACATACACTGTCGGTATACATTTATCAAATATTGTGATCTTTACACACGTTGTAAGCTAATCATAGTTGCAGGAAAAACAAACTCACCGAGACAGACAGGACAGCACTCTCCATCGATAAAGGATGTATAGATGCAGGATACTGGAGGGCAAGACACCTGCTGACACATCACCTTTCCATCCTACTCAAGGTGAGGAAAATACACACACAATCAGCATTTTTAACAATATTATCTGTCAAACTGTGTTAGTTTGAGCCAAATGTGCTAAATGCCAGTCCTTGCAGAGTGATGATGAATAGTTTGCTGTCATGGCTCATGGTTTGGCTACTCCCTCAATCCATCCTTGAAAAAGCTAATGATATTTTATAAAGAGAAACAGACATGAAACAGAGTGCAGGATGAAGCGAGGATGAAATATCCAACAGAGACCAACAGAGGCAGCCCTATGAAACCATATTGGGTATAAGTGGAATGTACGGTAAGTATCTTCCCAACTTATTAGTAAGGAATTGTGGAAAATATCCTCATTCGCTTTCTTGCCAAGCGCTAGATCTGATACCGCTCTGAAGGGTGGGATCAGTCTTCTCATCAATATTAGAGCCGTGGGGTTCTTTCACTTTTTTTTGTTCCAACATTTTAACAGTCAAAGTCAAACCTTGAGACTTAATATTATGGCGTTCAAGTTTTTAAATATGTCAAACTAAATAACCAGACCTAATACACAATGAGGACTTGAGACCTGATCTAACCTATTTAATGCAGGTCATGCCTCAGTCTGTTGTCTTATCAACAACACTTGCTTGGCACTCACTCAGGAAACACCCACCTGCTACTGTTTCAGAGTGTAACAGTTGTTCAACACTGACCTGGCAAGCGCACGCGGTGCAGCTGTCAACCTCCCAGTCCTCCCCGTGCTCGTACACCCGTCCATCCTGCATACACCAGACCTCCCCGTCTCTGTCAAGATCATTGACATCAGCGCTGCCACCAAGGCCGCTACTGCCGCTACTGCTCCTGCTGCTGCTGCTGCTGCTGATGCCGCTGCTGCTGTTGCTGTTGCCGTTGCCACTGCTGCCGTTGTTGCCGTTGCTGCTGCCGTTGTTCCTGTTTCTGCTGTTGTTTTTGCTGCTGCTGATGCCGCTGTTGCTGTTGCTGTTGCCACTGCTGCCGTTGCTGCTGCCGTTGTTCCTGTTTCTGCTGTTGTTTTTGCTGCTGCTGCTGTTATTGCTCAGCTCAGCCAAAGATATCCTCATCTGTTCATTTTCTTTTGACTGAGAATCCAAAAACATAAAAAAACATTATCAGAACTACTATTTAAAGCTTCTATATGATGCTAACTGTGGTCCTTGAGACACCTTCTGTAGCGGGAAATACTACAGAAGTGTTTTTTAGTACTCTGCCGGGTGTTTCTATGACTGTCTGTCTGTGGACAGATTTTTTTCAAATGTGAAGAAGGCCACCGAATTTACACCCTTGGCACAATTTGCCGTTGCAGCTGGTGTGATCCCATCACAATATGGTCCATTAGCCTTTATTAGTACACAGAGGTCTATTGTATGCGAGTAGATTGGCAGCTGAGTTGATTAGCAGCCAACATTTTAAGTCTAATGGTATTTTCTTTGCAGGTTTTTTCCCCCTCAAAAATCATCAGGATTTACCACAAACCACAGGGCTTCATGCCAGAAAAAAAGGACGTTGCTGTTTGTTCCATTTGCTCTGGAAGAAGAGCTACTCTGTTGGTTTTGTCACACAAATTTCCCATCAAATTCAACCCCGTCAAATACAATTTAAAGCACATTTAGACAATGCTTTCTGCAATTGTTTATTCAAACACTAAAAATGTATCAAACATGTATTTTATAATGTTTTACTGGTGTTAAAATGTTACACGTAAAACCCTTTAACTGGGAATTTTCATGTGTTTTAATTATCTTCTTAAAAGGAACATTTAAGGAACATATTTTGTATATCAGCTCATTTGCATTTGTGTATGTGTGTGTCTTACTACTCTCTCCAGGTCTTCAAGCAGGTTGCCGGTCACAATACGCAGGCCTTGGATCTCAGTGAGCAAGCCCTCCAGCTCCTCGCATGGATGACGGCAGACTTCTGACGACACATTGTCGACCTTTGCACCACCCACACCTGTAGAGGAGGCACAAGCATGTGCGGAGTCTGTGGTTTTATGCTTAAGTTAATGATGGAGAAAAAGAGGTGAGGAAACGGTATGTGCATATATTTGAATGCAGTTTATACCGTGTGTGGTACCTGCGCACACAGCTGCTGCAAAGAGGAATATCAAAAGCCAGGGGGAACCTCTCAGTGGACTCATTCCTGTTCACACATAAATCACATACGCAGTCACAATAAAATATATACCACCTATCATGCTACACAACTGCATAATACAGGCAGGGCGGAAGAAGAAGAAGAAGAAGAAGAAGAAGAAGAAGAAGAAGAAGAAGAAGAAGAAGAAGAAGAAGAAGAAGAAGAAGAAGAAGAAGAAGAAGAAGAAGAAGAAGAAGAAGAAGAAGAAGAAGAAGAAGAAGAAGAAGAAGAAGAAGAAGAAGAAGAAGAAGAAGAAGAAGAAGAAGAAGAAGAAGAAGAAGAAGAAGAAGAAGAAGAAGAAGAAGAAGAAGAATTAACCTTGCATAGCTACGTACTCCTCGCCTTTCTCAACGATTAGAAATCACGACTGGTTGGCTCGTCCATGCTGCAACTCCACAGGGTCTTTGATGGAATGTCTGCCTCTTCGTCTTCTTCCTTCTTTCCTTGTCTCCTTAATTGTTTCCTTCTCACCGGACTGAGGCTTATCAGCACAGCTTTCCTTGTATAGTCCAAAATAAACTGGTAGGGAAGAGGTTGTTGAGTGGGAAGTCTGAGTGAAGAACATGCAGACAGCTCGGTTAGTTAAGTTCTAATGTGGTTATGTGTGTGTGTGTGTGTGTGTGTGTGTGTGTGTGTGTGTGTGTGTGTGTGTGTGTGTGTGTGTGTGAGTGAGAGAGAGAGGCAGGAGCCATATATTACCCGTCTGTCTGGCGATGAACTGGGCTGCATATCTCCCAGTGAGAAACCCAGCTGGATGGAAGGAACTTGTGTGTGTGTTTCAATGCAGGTTTCCCAGACACATCATTTACACTCTTGCCTCTCCAAACTGAGAGATGCACGCAAACATGCACTCGCACATTGATACACACACACACACATACACTTATTGGCTGCCTGACTTTTTCCAATATTTTAGGAGCGAGAAAACTGCCATCACCATAAATCACTAGTGAAATTGAGAAGCTTGATTTTGTGTGTGTGTGCGTGTGCGTGTGTGTGTGTGTGTGTGTGTGTGTGTGTGTGTGCATTTTTGACACAATGCAAAAGATCATGAGGTAAAGATGAGCAAGCTGGTGGAATTCAAAAACATCTACTCCCTTTGGGACTTTCATCTCTCTTTCCTAGCGCACTTTCTCTCTCTCTCTTTTTCCTCCATCACTTTCCTCCCTTTCTCCCCCCCTGACTCTGTCTCCCTCGCTCTCCCTGTTTGGTCGTCTCCCTGCTGAGTCAAAGAGGCATCATCATCCTGAATCATATTTTCCATCTGTGGATTCCGCTTGTGAAATAATGAATCTCACAGATGTGTGCACACACATGCATGTACACACATGCAAGCGCCTGTGCCCGTACAAACACTTCCCCAGATACGTAGAAACGTCACAACGAAGAACAAATATATAGGAACAGACGTCCTCCTGGAAATGGAGACAGTGAAAGCAGGTGCTGTCGCTGCTCTGAGAAGCAGAAAAAGACTTCAGGGGAAGATTTGGGTGAGATTGCTTGGCAAAGTCCGGCGTGGCACTCTTGGACTGATATGCCGAGAGGAGACACATTCTGTTCTGGGATCTCTCAAAGTATGTGACTCTGCCAGTCTTCCCCTGTGGTTATAGACAGAAGCGTGTTAAAATAAAGGGCACGCTCTGTGAGACTGAAAGGTGAGACTGATTAAAGGTTGCAGGACTGCTGCAGAAGGCCGGGTTGAGAACACTTTGTGCAAATCAGACAGCTTTTGCAGCAATTTGTCCCATTTCTCTGAAAGTAACCAGACCAGAGAACCTCAAAGGCTTGTGCATTATGCTCTAAGCCCTCGGCGTTGAGCAGCAACCTTACATGCCAGACAATAACGTGCATTTGCTGCACCGCTCTTAAGCATGCACTGGTCAGAGAATTACATGGGCTTAAAGTAAATGGATTTACACGGAAGGGTGCACAGTAATGCAAGAATGGAGAAGGTCGGGGACAAAGGTGTTGCCGGATATCATGGGACTGGGACATTAAAGTCAGTGTACAAGGTAAACAAGTGTGTTTGTGGTGTGCAGTGAAATCACACAAGCATGACTTTGCTTGCTGAGCTGCTGCATGATGAAGTAAAAAGAAAAAAGGTTTTCTTTTCCGATAGAGGTAGGTGAGGATAAAAGGCGCCAGACAGACAGAGCTTGTACCAAATAACAGACACAGTGGGTCAGTAGAACAGTAAAGGCGCATTAATCCATTTATCAGATCATCCTTTTATTCTGCAGATTAGTTTGCGGTGCACACATGCAGCGCCTCTGGGATTTGTAGTCCAGAATGATGCCTTCCAGGCTTCATCCTCCTAGCCCACACATGAAAGCCTTCATGTATCAAAGCCTTGGACTCAGTGGTGCTGAAATCAAAGTCAGACCACTGAGTAATGCACCACCCTCTCTCCAGCAACCTGTGGGCTATAGTAGTCATGTTGTCCGTGCGTCACGGTAAGTGCACAAGGCCCTGCGTGCGCGCGCAAGCAGGCAGGCAGCCGGTGGATACCTGGAGAGGTGACGCAGCCCTTGACATTGCAAGTCGGAGCGGAACCGGTAGTCTGCGCGACCAGGGCTTTGCACAGCTCAATTATAGCTCTGACACACTTTCCCCCTGTGATCGCCTGCCTTCCACCTGGTCACTGGACACAGCGGATTATTAAACCTCCAACTTCGGCACAGCGCGTCTCAGAAGGCACAACATTCATTAGATTGAAAGGGGAACGGGGCTTTCTTTACCTTTTCTTCTTTTTTTTACGCATTCAGCAGAAAGGTGACCTGCCATATCAGTGGGATATGACTGTGGATGAGGGTATGGCTGGGTTTGTCCCTCAAAAGGAGATCGTGTATAACGGCCTGCTGCCGTACTCCGGCCGGATGGAGCGGGAGGCCACGGAGCTGCTGGCGGAGATCAAAGCGAACCTGTCCAGAGCTGTCCTCCTCAGAGAGCTGTGGCCCGGGGTCGCCTTCTGGTCTCGGAAGCTCTTCTCGTAAGTGTTGAAGCCAGATTGTCCTCCAGATACAAACTACATCAAGTGAAACCCAGTTACTCACTCCGGATTCATAATAGGCTGGAATTGAAACTGAAGTATATTTCTCTCAATATGTGTTTCCAAACCAAAATGGGCCACAGTTGAAAGATCCCCCATGAAATTATAAGCTTTACAAATGTGTAATAGTATTTGTCACATTTCAATTATGTTTGATTTAGTGCTTTTCCTTACATGTGGCCACAGCTATAATACATGTTGACTATAACCCAACTATTTGCACTATAAGGTCCTCCAAAAAGGAGAAAGCTGTGCACTTAGTGTGTTTTCAGGATATGGGTCAGCTGCAGGAAGCAGGAGGGGATGGACTGTCCCCGCACGGTAACCTGTCCTCACCTCTGCCCTCAGGTTTCTGAAGCTGTACGGCCGGATGTTCAGTAAGGATGACCATATTCTCTTCATCAAGCTGCTCTACGAGTTGGTCACTCTGCCGGACCTGGAGCCTCACATGATGCAGAGCTACGCCAGGCTGCTCATTCAGCTTCTCAAGTGGGTGTGACACAAACACACACACACACACACACACACACACACACACACACACACACACACACACACACACACACACACAGATGCACGAGGTATATCTGATTCCCTCACCCTCAGCAGCAAGGTGATGGAGCTGGGAGAGCTGCGGCTCCTTCGCATTAATAAAAGAAGCCATGTTGAGGTGGTTGGTTCCAGCATCTGTAGCCTTTTTTCCCCGCCCTTTGGTGTCCTTTAATATAATGAGATCAGAGAGCAGCGCGGTTGGCAAACATCACTGTGCTACAAATGGTGAACCGATGTCGAGTCCCATGACGTGTTAAAGTGGATTTTTCACTTACCTCTCTGGCATTTGGATTGCTGCCATTTTGGAGCTTTAAAAAGAAGAAAAACAAAAGTAAAGCACTCAGAGAGCATATCTCCACAATCCTCTGAATGTGTGATTTCAACTATAGAAAAAGTTGCATCTGCATCAAATTAAACAAAGTGATGTGTATGAATTCAAGTCAGTGCAAGAGGTGAATTCATAAGAAAATAGGAAACAATTCAAAAGAGCCTAATCTTCAAACTATATCAAAAGGGAAGTGTAGCAACACTAAAGTTGTGATAGACCTTTAGTTTAATGTGGGCAACAATATTAACCTGAATCGCTGCCCAATCAAGTCTGTTGATGGAGTGAAAATGTAAATGTCACTCAGTCTGACTTTTAGATGACAGCAATATGAACTGCATGTATATGTTTTGTAGAGGTTACAAAACCACATGACAATCTACTTTAGTCTATGGAGGACAGAATAAATACCTCCAGTATATAACCAAACTACTTCATTACAGGTAAAGGTTCTTAATTCATTAGTACTTAATAGGACTGTATGAAAAGTACAAGTAGTTATATAATGTATAACATTTCACTGTTTTACCTTTGAGATGGAGCTAATTTTAATTTATAGTCCAGTATTATCCCGTGTGCCCTGGCTTTGGGCTTCCTCAAAAGGTCACAAAATACATATTGTGGGGGCATTAGAGGATTGATGTGGTGCAGGAAAGAGAAAAGAACCAAGTTATTTTCTATTTGGTCTTTTCTTTTTTTTTTGAGGCATCAAACTGTTAGAAGTAACCTTTAAATCTATCTTTTTGGTAGAACTGTTAACAACTCATAGGCATCTCAAGCGTGACATGGGCCCCAACTAGATGCATTTTTGGTAAGGAACAACGAGCCAAAAAGATTGGGGTTTTGTAGCCAGAATATGTATATGTTTTTATATATATAATCTAAATCTGAAATGAAACTAGTAACCACAACTGTCAAATACACGGGGAGTAAAAAGTATTTCCCTCTGAAATGTAAAAGTTTAAAATAGCACAAAAAAATAGTTGCACACCCACGCATACGTAAAAAGAACATTTATTACTCTTTAAGCTCTGACCTACATCTTAACTCCCTGCTTTTGTCTCCTTAAATAATGAGCGACTGCAGGGTATTCTCCTCGACGGCCACATGCATCACGTCCTATTTGTCTTCAGCTGTTTCCATGATTTTCACATCCATCACAAAGCGTTGTCATTTGTCTGAGTGTTTTTCCATTAGATGAAAAGAGAAAGATTTGGGCTAAACGTACATGCAGTGCCAGGTCTCACAGCTGAGACATATTTGATACTCAACATCACACATCAGGTCTCAATTGGTTTCTTTTTATTTTCATCCCCCGCATTTCCCCGATTGTCTCTTCTTTCCTTCAATTTAACAATTTCCCCAATGAGAGTCTGTTCCATATCGCTGAGATGAATGACAGAGGAGACGCCAAGAGGAATGGGAGGCTGTGGAAAGTGTGCACATTTTTCAGTGCAGGGACTCTTAACCTTTCTGTGGAGTTTATTCCTATATAAATTGTAAGTTTTACAAAGAACAAAGTAATAAGACTACAGAGAAAGCAATGTGGAAGTTTCTCAGGAGGATTAAAAAATGTGCGCCGCTCTAAAGCTTATAATAAAAGTACTCATCAGTTAGGGTGCAATTTAAAAGCTTAACAGGGAGTTTGAAAAATAAAGAATCATGAGGTCACTTCACTGCGAGCTGTGTCTTAAGTCTGAGTCTACACCTGCAAACTACTAATGCCTGCATCCGTCAGTCCCGCTGTGCTTTATTGAATACAAAGACTCACAGTGCTGCATTTGCTGACTCGTCTGGATGTTGATAGTCGTCACGTTGAGCGCTGCCTGCGAGGCAGTGACGCATTTCCCCACGAATACAAACTCTTTTCAGACACCCCGTAGTTCCTCACTTCCAAGCTTCATTGTTACAATCATTTTGTCTTGATTAGGGGGGTCTCTTTCAAAAGGTTTGAATATCAAAAGACTTGGACTGAAGTCCCTTTATGAAAACGGGCCAGAGTCAACAATTGGCTTCTTTCTCAAACAGGAAGAAGGAACTGCTGTCAAGGGATGACCTACAGTTGCCGTGGAGACCGATTTACAATCTGCACGAGAGGATCGTCTACTCCAAAACGGAGCACCTTGGACTCATCTGGTTCCCCAAGTATGACGGTTTACCATTACATTGACTTGTAGGGAGCCTTTGAATTGGATGCATTTTAAGCCCAGTTATTTCATTTTTAGAATTACTTGTTTGACATTGGGAAATATGCTTATTTGCCCGTTGCAGAGCATTAGATAAGATTGATGCCACTCCCATGTATGTATGGTAAGTATAAAGCTACTGCAAGCAACCAGCTAACTTAGCTTAGCATAAAGACTGTAAACAAGGGAAGATAGTTATCTTAATTGGCTCTGTCCACTTCAGTGGGCTGGCTACTGGTTGTACCGTCATATTTACCGTACAGACATGACAGTGGTATCAATATTCACATCAAACCCTCGGCAAGAAAGCAAATAGGCATATCGTTCACATTAACATAGCTCAAATACAATTGTAATCCAAACCCTAAACCAACATAGTTAACCTCTTTCTTGTCACAAGGTTGTGTGAGAGGCAGCAAAAGAACACTTCAATGATTTATTGACAAAAGTGAAGATGCAAAAGCTTACAAGCATAGATAGAAAGTCCAAACAGATAATCCACAGGTAATCAGAAAAGGTTGCAGGGTTCAGGTGACGCTCCCAGGTCAGAGAGCACAGACAGCACCATTGACAAACTGAGCAGTGGCTGAGGAAAAGGGGCTGGACCATGTACTGCAGGGCTAATCAGGGGAAGTGGAAACAGGTGAGCAGGTGACTGTTAAACCAGTGGGAAGCCAGGCCAGACTAAACAAACTGCAGTCCTCATGACACTTTGATATAAAACGTTGCGAGTGGATATATCAAATAGTACTCAAGTAAATTGATTAGTCCATTGATAGAAAATAAACGTGTTGGGTTTCAATCCCGAAGAACCAATAGTTCCACTGGAGCTGCTCAGTGGCTTGATACATTAAATATTTAATTGTTAAGGAAACTCAATTATCAAGCAGAGATGCTAAACATTCTTACTTGTGCCTTTCCATCTTTTCTCTGTTATATATTGCTCACTCTCAGTCTATTATGTTTGGACTGCTGGTCAGACAAAACAAGCAATTTTTCAATATTACCTTGGGCTTTTACTGTCGAAAATAATAATTGAAAAAAAACAAATGAAATATGTTGCAACCTGAATATTGACGGTGTTTTTTTTTTTTAATCCTGTGTGAATGCATATGTATTTAATAATAAAGTAAATGCAGAATTCCTTCACAAACTCACACACCTCCTCTCTCTGCTTGTTTGCAGCTCAGTGGACCACATTTTGAAGGCTTTGATCAAAAGCTGCCGACTGTAAGTCGCATCCTCTGTGATCACGTAATTTGTTCACGGGATAATGTGTTGCTTTGATCTCCAGTTGAGCTGTGTGTTTTAGATCAACGTGTGTGTGTGTGTGTGTGGGTGTGTGTGTGTGTATTCCCACTTGTCTTTGCTTGTCTGCATCTGTTTATGCTCACGTCTGCCTTTCCTGCGCGTGTTCTTGGGAATTTCGTAGGTATTTCCCTGCGTCGTCCACCAAGGAGATGCTGGCTGAGTGGCGCCCCCTTCTGTGCGTGTTTGACATAGTCATGCAGAAGGCCGTCAGCAACATGGAGCTGTTCCTGCCCACCATCATGCCCCCGGAGGAGCACAGCCAGGGCTTCCAGTAAGTGGGCCAACTTGAATGGCTCTGCTTAGAAACATATATTATACATATAATAAGTGCAGCTTGTGTTGGCCAGAGCTAATATATTAAATCGTAATACTTTCACGTATTTTGGTTGGATCTTATGACCATGTGAATAACTACATTTTCAGGCTCTGTGAGCGTGTACACCTGGGAGTTTCAATAAATAATGTTCTTCTTGCACCCCCACCCTTCCTTGTTGCTAATAGTTTTGTTTCCTTGGAAAACCTTTGCCGCCTCTCTCTTCTCACCCCTCATGGTGGCGTTCCAGCTTACCGATCCTCAGCATTCTTCAGTTTATTTGCTCTTTCGCAAGCTATTTGTCTGGATTTAGTCTTGGATTCATCCGCAGTTTCCGTACACTTTCCACAATTCATCATCTTTAATACTCTATTTTTCCGTTTCAGCTTTTCTCTTTCTCTTCCAGAATTGACGAGGGAAGGAGGGAGTTCATATTTCTGGGAGTTGAAGACAGATTAGGGGAATACAGCTTCAGGTGTGTGTGTGTCCGTGTCTTTGAATATAAAAGTGGTGTCTTTGTGCATTTGTTTTTCAGGTTGTGGTTTGATGAATTGATGACTCTTTGGATGTCGGTACAAAATCAACCAACCTGGGAAACGGTGAGACACAAACACACACACACACTCACACACACACACAAACATACTTTTGGGAATATTACATTGATTTACATGTATTTCCTGCAGGCTTAACATAACCGCTAACTAATCCAAACCTTCATCCTAACTTTTAACTAAACCTTACCCAAACCTTAAACCTTAAAAATGTATTCACCCAGGAATGTAGTGATTACCTCTATGGGGATATTCAATTGTCCCATTTTGTCCCCCCAAAAAGGAGTGTTCCCACAATGTATATGTGTAAACAGAAACTGTCCCCAGAAGATGGGTAAAACATGCCCACGCACACACATATGCTGAATTAGGTTATTTCTAAACATTTATTTAAATTTTGTGGCACCTAGTTCACTGTTCACCTGCTTGAAAGTTAAAGTCTATATGCCACAGCAAAGCTAAATAAAGTTGAAATCACTAAAAATCCCACCTTTTAAATTGCTGTATAAACCTACAACAGCAAGTGGTTGTTTTTTAAAAACATTTTTAAATGATTGAGCAATGAACTACATAGTTTTCAGTTTCCTAATCGTGGATACAGTAAATTGGAATGAAGCACATTTCTTGACAATGATTGAAATGTTGAAATGTTATTGAAGCATTAGTGGTTTCCACTCGGCATGCAGAAACGATTTTCCCTTTGTGCCTCCGCTCTGCTTTGACGCAGCTTCCTGGCCTGATGCACACTTCATCTCTTCTTGAACATCTCTTCTTTTTTTCCAAATTGGCTGTCATTATTATTTTTGAATGGCGTCCTTCACTCTTGTGAAGGTTCTCTGTACTCGCAGTGAATGTGTGTCTGACGTTGTCTCGCAGCACCTAGTGAACCTGTTTGCTCGCCTCGCCAACGACGACATCGGCTACGTGGACTGGACCCCTTACATTCCCACAGTGAGTCATTAGCGTCAGCAGCAGATGTGTTGATGTATTTCTTCGGGGTCTCGTGATCGAGGTGAAAACTCTACACTGTATGTGTGCAGATCTTCACCAGGATTCTGCGCAGTCTGAACATTCCAGTTGGGGTCAGTAATATGGTGGCACAGCGGTATCTCACCAACTCCTATGACATCGGACACTTGGTGTTGTGGATCACAGCACTTCTGGTACCTGCAGACTTTTTCTCCGAAGAATACATAACAATATATATATATGTCCTTGCTACTTAATTATATGAATTACGTTATTTGAATCTGTGCAGGGAGGACCAGGAAACCCAGCACAGAGGGAGCTGACCTGCCTCTTCAACAGCATTGCCTCCTTCTACCATCCTTCCAATCATGGTCGCTGGCAAGTAAGTCACTCTTTCACTCACACACATGCACGCACACACACATTTTCAGCTGCTGGCTGTCAAACTCCTTTGATTTATAACCTGCTGTTTAGGACTTGGCTGGCTTTTTCCGCACTAATAACAGAATAATAAAATGCACAACTGCAGGAGAAAAGAACAATATCACAAATCTGTTTACAGCAGACTGTGCGAATGTGTCTCATGGTGATAACGCTAATGTTGAGTGTGTTTGTGTTTGTGTGTCTGTGTTTGTCTGCAGTTGCGACTGATGCGCCTGCTTCAGCGGCTCCCGGCGAGTGTTGTGCGCCGTGTGCATCGGGAACGTCACGCTACCCCCAGCTGGATCATGCTGGTTCCTGAGTGTCAAAGGCTGACTGATGGAGACTTGCAGGAGTTCACCCGTAGCATCACCGGCACCGCCCTGCTGGCCATGTTCAGGTATTGCACTTAGGGAGACGAAAACCATAAACATAACTGTACCCTGTCCCTCCGTATGTAATCTTCCATGGTTACACCTGTGTTTCTGGATAACTTTGAACACCTATTACTTTAAGGAGTATAACACATGTACATGCATACATCCACACATATGCATTTGTATACACACGCAGACTTATGTGATATATACTATACATGTAATTACAAATATCTGTCTGTACATGCATAATAGCTAGTGAACCAAACTTGACATGACATGATGAGCTTGTCTTTGTTAGTTGTTGTTGTTGTCAGTTATTTATTTATAGAGCACTCTCAAGCAAGATACAAAGTGGGCGGATAATAAAACACACTAAGAAGACATAAGAGGCATTGAAATAAAGAACATTGAATAAATTGAGGAACAAATATTTATGCAACATTGTGGAAAATCGTTCGTGAAAAAGTAAACTCACAATAACAGTCAAACAGAAGAGAGACACTCAAAAATAAATAGATGCCATTCTGTAAAAATAGGTTGTAAGATGACATTTAAAATGTTGTGCTTGTGCTCTAGTGAGTGGGAAAACCGCTAAAAAGTATTTCTACTCGGACAGGAATAGACGCAATACGTGTCATGTGGAGGCAGGTGTGACTGTGCACCACTCACTCGCACAGTGAGTGGTGCACAGTCACAGCCGGTGGTCGTGTTAATCCACATTTAATGACCCAAATTGAGATAGAACTTTGGTTCCTAAATTCCTTCCGACTGCATAATGTATTTTAAACCTTACAGTGGATTTTATCTCAACAATACACCTAACAAAACCCTTCCCTGTATTTTGGTGATTGGCAGGGCTCAATTTGTCTGGAAAAAAATAATGTTTTGGAGACATATAGGTTACATATAGGCATTATTTTTATAGCATTTTAATGGCTCTATTTACATGTGTAGTTGGGAAGTGATTTAGATTAATACGTTTAAATGCAATGGCCGTCACAAGCCCTCAGCGACAACAAGCCTAATCTGGACAAAGACAGGTCATTTGTGATTACCTGTGCAAGTGTGTGTGTTTGTTGTTGTCGACGCTGCACTGTATGTTGCTCATCTGCCCTCTTGTGGTGATGTGCAGTAAAACCGGCAGTGCGGACGCAGCCTACGCTCTTCAGAACCTGGCTCTCCTCACACCAGAACTCGTCATACCACCTGTACTTGAGAAGTAAGTGTTAGTTTGAGATATCTGCCATAAACCATGTCAGTGTTCTGTCAAAAAGAAATGTGTAACATGAATAGAATTTAAAAGGCATGGAGTTTGTAACTCCTATTATTAAGTTTTGTCTTAGTTAGATTTGGCGGACAATCATGCTTTAAGTTTTGGAACTACAGCCCCCATGTTTTGGGGGCTTTATGGGATGTAAACAGGAAGCTTAAATGTTGCCTGTAGTTGAATATATTTCTTCCATGAAAAGTATGCTGAATTAGCTCCTAGCGGATCCGGTTTGCAAAGTACCCATGAATGTACAGACAGCTATCACTGGATTAATTTGATACTGAGGAAAATGTGAATCAGTGACCAAACTCTACAATAGTTTCCTCTCCGTTGTTTTGAGAACGCCAACATTCACCTGCCCCTCTGCATCCCCCCTCTTCACCTCTCCCGTCAGCTCGCTTTATTTTTGACCTCCTCGTATCGGTGTATAACAGGACCTATGCAGCAATGGAGACCTTGACGGAGCCGCACACCCTCACCGCCACGCTCAGTTGCATGATCGGCATGGCTCGCAGCCTGGTTTCCCCAAACAACCATTACCCAGAAGGCCGTGGGCACGTACTTCCACTGCTCATGGGCTCCCTGCCGGGGATTGACCCCAACGACTTTAGGAAGTGCATGGTGAGTAATGGATGCAAAGATTATTAATGAAGAAGAATTGTTAGACAAGTAGACAATACAGCTCTTGCTGATTAAATTCCCCTCTCGTGTACTCTGGTCTATCCCATTAATAATTCCTGAAAGTGCAATGAATATCTCAGTTTGAAGAACTTGCAATTACTGAGGCCCGGTCCTTAGTTTCTGCTTGGATTGTAAAATGGATTGGTTTCCTTTCTTGGTGAGCTCATTGCTACATTAATCCATCACACCAGAATGAATTGATACATTTGAAAAAGTTATTCCGCCGACATCTGGGAGGTTATTTAACGTGGGCCTTGATCACGTCAGATGATGTAAATTGATCTGTGTCCCATTGTGCGGCTCCGTCCAGATAACGTTCCAGTTCATCGCCACCTTCACCACTCTGGTGCCTTTAGCGGATTGTTCGTCTGCTCCTTCTCAACACAGGGATCTCACAGAGGTACACACACAACACACATGAACAATTTAGTCCTGAAATAGATTAAATCAACATAATATATAAAACACGTTGAGCAAAAGCCTTGAAGTACTTGGCATCCACCATTTAAAGACCTTCTCTTTTTTTTCTTAAGGGGAATAGTTGGATATTTTTGGAGAGTTAGCTCATACGGTTGATACCACTCTCATGGATATGCAGCTTGTTAGCTTAGCTGAGCACAAAGACTGAA
The DNA here is from genome assembly GCF_910589615.1 of Taurulus bubalis. NCBI lineage: Eukaryota > Metazoa > Chordata > Actinopteri > Perciformes > Cottidae > Taurulus > Taurulus bubalis. Next base: position 8,318,483 of record NC_136590.1, on the reverse strand, counting down.
AGCGTGGAAGCAGCTAGCTTGGCTGTGTCAAACGTTAACAAAATTCACCATCAGCATCTCTAAAGCTCACTAATTAACAAGTTAACTAGCTAATTTAAGTTGAAAAATTAGGCTAGCTGTTCCCCCCTGCTTCCAGTCTTTATGCTAAGCTAACAACCTTCTGCCTTCTGCTTCATATTTAGCATACAAACAATAGAATGGTATCTCGGGACAATAGCATATTTGTGTATTTCCCAAAATGGTGAACAAAAAAGTGTCATATGATAAAAATCCATTCACTAATAATTTATATTTCTCCCTCTCAGATTGAGAAAAATCTGTGTTTTGCATCAGCTGAATTTGAAGACTTCGTTCTCCAGTTTCTGGACAGGTATAGACGAATTAACAATTCAAACTGTCACTTAGTAAGGCTGTGTTGTCAATGTCTGAGTATGAATGTATCTCTGTCTGTTTGAAATGCCCCGCTGCATCGCTTGCTCTGCTGGCCACGTATTACACCCTTTTTTTTTTCTCACCATAAGGCTGTTGACATTTTCATTGCTGACAAGTGTATAAGTATGTGCTTGTGTATGCAGGTGTTTTGCTCTGATAGACAGCAGCACCCTGGAACAGACGAGAGATGAGATGGAGACGGATACGCAGACTCAACTGGAGAGCCTGGTGGAGCTGGGCCTGTCCTCCACCGTGAGCACCGTCCTAACGCAATGCTCGACAGACATATACAAGGTATTACACACACTCTCTCTATCCATTAATCACAAACTAAATCTTCTGACCCTAACTAGACACTTCTAATACAAATTGCAAACCTTGAAAACTAGTTTCCTAAAGCTCTCACTATGAGCGCCACATCGGTTTTCAAATTTCTGCCAACGGTTTTGATTATTTCACTTGAGAGATTTCTGTATTTCGGAAAATACCTTTCACCCTTGTTTGAGGTGGGCGAGGCTCAGTTGGAAAAAGATGATGTGACTTGCACTGTGCACCAATCAGGATTTAGCAACACTAGAATGTCAAAATGTATTGATGGTTGTGAGGTTATATATTTATGTTGCCACTCAAATCTGATAAAACTACACCCTAACGTTTAAAGTCATTACACTACAATAAGTTACGCTATTGTCCAACACAATTCACATTAAGTTAAGAAAACCCACCATCAAGAATCAAAACACAAGATTGAAACATGCTCTCTCTCTCACCTTAATAAAAACGTCTTTATACCCACAGATTAAAACTATTTAATTTAAGCTATTAATGATTCATGATGCATTTATCTTCATAAATCAAATGTTGGTGTTGTGTGAAACACATGCAGTATAACATATGTAAATTTTGCCTTTGTGTTAGACGGCGTTGCAAAAGGTGTATAACTTTGCCTCCTCCAACATCTTTGAGACGTGTGTGTCAGGAAGGATGGTGGCTGACATGTGCAGAGCGGCAGCGAAGGTATGTCGTATGTGTTCATCAGCTTTTTATTTGTAACTCTTTGCCTCACGTATTTTACAGTAATGTACTCTAGATTTGTGAATTTCACTTTGTAGATCATACATTTTCATGTTTCATATGTTGAAAATGCAACCCTATAAGGTCATGTCTGACCTTTTTTACATTCTCATTTACTGTATTATTTTCCTTCTTTTCAGTAGTCTTATTTTCTGCATGCTTGTCTTTCTACTTGGGAATCTAATCACGTTGTGTGTGTGTGTGTGTGTGTGTGTGTGTGTGTGTGTGTGTGTGTGTGTGTGTGTGTGTGTGTGTGTGTGTGTGTGTGTGTGTGTGTTTGCAGTGTCATCCCGCTGAGTCTCTCCGTCTGTTCGTCCCTCACTGCTGCGCCGTCATTTTCCAAATTACTGACAGTCAGTACCACACTGTGTGTGTGTGTGTGTGTGTGTGTGTGTGTGTGTGTGTGTGTGTGTGTGTGTGTGTGTGTGTGTGTGTGTGTGTGTGTGTCTAGTAGATACAACTGTAGTGCGTTTGCATGGAAACCGTACAAGACCTCTCAAATGTATTTTTTATCTTGAGATGCTTGTTCACTGCTAAATGAAACCTGCAGTTTTCAAATCAAATCTTTGTCAGGTTTTTAACACTCCATCAGATCGCAGAACAATTAAGAGCTCTTGTGTGACATAATTACAGTATTTAAATGTTAAGTGAAAGTAGCTTTATAGCCATATATTATGTGTTTTACAGTGTTATTTCCATGAAAACATTCAAATGTGTGGAATTATGAAAGATGAATTAAGGTGAATGAATTAACAGCATGAGCACAGTCATGCTAGCAACTCCGTGAGGCTGCACATGCTTAAGGATAGCTGTGTTTGGAGCTAAATGCTAACTTTTGCATGTGAGTATGCTTACCATTACATTGCTAACATGTGTTTAGCAGGTATAGTGTTATAGTGTCATGTCCACCATCTTAGTTTAGTGTTTTAGCATGCTAACATTTGCTCTTTACCACTAAACAAAGTACAGCCGAGACTGATGTCATTTTGTTAAATATTTGGTCAGAAACAACAAATTGGATTTTTGACATGATGCTGGCTCTAAAGGAAGAGTCAAGGGATCAACAAAGTTATTACAGTTCTTCCTACGGGGAACATGAATGTCTGCAGAAAAAAATTAATAACAATCCATCCCATAGTTGTTGAGATATTTCAGTCTGGACCAAAGTGGCAATAGAGCTAGCGTGACTAAAACCTGAAAACAACAAAAAACAACAAAAAAAACACATCAGCAAAAGGAGCTCAGTCTGTCAGGGGAGCAATACAGTACATTATTCATCTCATTTATTGTGTGTGTGTGCGTGTGTGCGTGCGTGTGTGTGTGTGTGTGTGTGTGTGTGTGTGTGTGTGTGTGTGTGTGTGTGCGTGTGTGTATGTGTGTGTGCATGTGTGTAGATGAGGAGCTGCAGAGTGAAGTCGAGCTGGATAAGGAGCTGTTGTGGAATCTCCAGCTGCTCTCCGAGGTGAGACGAGGATCTATCACTTCCCAAGGGCTACAGCGCTCTAAAAAATATTAATCCTGCTAATTTATTTTATCTAGTCTGTCTCTTAAAATGTTATTTAGTCTTAATATGATTGGAATGTCTGCCAGAGGGTTCTGCATATCTTCTTCATTCCATTACAGATCACTTTGTTTTAATAATATTTTGGAGCCGTGTGCTATTTCCTCAAGACTGTCTATTCTACCTTGATTCAAGGTCTCATTAAGTGTTTCCACCAAACTTTAGAATATATGAAACACAAAAAAATATGTGTATATGATTGTGATATTGTATGAGAGAAGAAAAAGCTGAAAATGCTATTTTTTGCAGCGTGCGGCCTGCACGGTCATAAATATCAAGGAGCAGAACATATTGATACCCTTTCTGTTTTGTTTTATTACTCCTGGGAGCTTAATGCGAGTAGGAGCGAGCCAGATGCTGTGATTTAGTGGAGAACCTCAATATTTAAGACACAACTCTCCATTGAATTGCCTGTTTGTGTGCGTGTGTGTGCATGTACTTCTGTGTGTGCTTGTGTGTGTGTGTGTGTGTGTGTGTTGTTTTCAGGTAACCCGTGTGGATGGTGAACAGCTGTTAAAATACCAGGGGGACCTGGAACGGATCGTGTGTGTGTGTGTGCGTCTGCGCTGCAAACGGGCGTACACACTCGCCTGCAATCTGCTAGAGCACACACTCCGGTCGCTGTCCCTGATCTATCCCACCGAGTACCGCAGCACCTCTGGAGGCTTTGATACTGACCTCCCGATACGGGTAAACACAATGTCTGCAATTGCTGCACAGGGGAATATTAGTTTACCGCCATTATTTAGACTGACGAAAGTTAAATCCAGTCCCTCGACTCTTAACTGCATAGTTTCAACTCTGGCTTATTTGCTCACCTCCTAGAGTGCAAATTGGCTCTTATAACGGTTATTACAGTATCTATTCTGGGACAGGAACAATCAGGTTTTCTTGGAAACAACAAACGCCACCAGTACAACCTTTAAAACTGCTCTTTCTCACAGTTTAATTAAATTGGATGTTACAGGCAATTTCCATCGCCAGGCAGAGAATTAGAAAGCATTCATCAATTTAAAATGAAATGTCGATACCACTAATGCTCATACTGCTCTCTCTTTCTCTCTCTTTTCTCACTCTCTGTCTCTGTGTCTCTTTATCTCTCGATTTTGATTTAACTTTGCTTTTTTTTGCACAACCTGTGGTTCGGGACCCCCAAAAAGGCCAAGAGATAAAAGTGCTCACAAAAAAATACAAATCCCCATGAGTGAATACTTTTTTAGTTTTAGTATACTTTTAGTTAACTGCAGTCCCTTGCAGGAAGATATTAAATAACAATGCAGTACAATTAAAGCAGTTCAATGCAATCAATTACAATTAAAAGCAACACACTTACAGTACATTACACATTCAAAATATACTTCCCTTAGTGTCCCTGTTGGAAAAAACTGGTGGCTTCATACAAAAGTTTAGAGCAGTTATCACATGATTGGTTTGTCTCGTTTTTAGGTTTTCTTTTAAGCAAACAAACCTTGTGCATTCTTTACATACAAGCAAACTAAGAAGTTAACACATTTATCGCACAGTCATGTTCATTTAAATAGTTTTATTTTCTTTATGTTGACTTGTGCTATTCTACTTTTTTCAGTTTTTTTTTTAATTTTAGGACTCATTCCTGTTTGCTAACATTAGCCATCATAAGCTACTGGTCAAACCAGACCAAGTGAGTGAAAATGTGCATTTTCTTGGTTGTAAACAAACTTTTAATTATTTTTTAGAACAAATGTGCTAAATCCTTCTTTGAAAAAGTTGCGTAATCTCCCCTACAGCTTCTAAATGCACGTTCAAAGAGGATTTCTCTCATGTCTGTTTTACTTTGTGGCAGCAGGAGAGAAACGGAGCAGCTTGCCCTGCAGTATTTCTGAGAAAAGCTTTTTTAAATTCTATTTTGTCATGTTTTTGTACGTGAGTGCAAGGGAAGTGTGTTTCTGTTTTGATGTTGAGGTGGCGGTAACTACAGCTACCTTCCTCTATTGCTTTTAAAAGCTGACCTCTTTTCATCTGCAGCTCGCGGTCACTGATTCTGTTTTTACTTCGTTTTTAGTTGGATTCATGTGCTAGTCTGTCATCCGATAATAGATCAGTTTTTTGGCAGAATGTGTTTACATCTGTCCATTGTTTAGTGTACTTATCCTTAACATGTGTTAAAAATATCCGTGGATGACACAGGTCTGTGGTTTTGAGGCAGACTGGTTGTGCTGGTTTGCTTGCCAGTTGTTCCAGTGGAAATGTTCTATTTCTGCAAAAATTTCTGAGAAAACATCTCTCTCTGTCTCCAGGACTGGGGCAGAGCTGGGGATGTGGCAGACTTGGGTGTGTGTTGGCACGTGCCCGAGAAGGAAGAGGAAAACTTTGTTTTCCAGCTGTTGTCCCGCCTCTTGCACCCTGAGCTGCAGCGAATCAAGGGCCACGTCTCTGGAGATCAGCCAATGAGCAGGTGTGCTGTTGTTTTTCCCAGTTCTCCATTTGTAGATGTAATCAGGCACACGCACAAACAAAACAAAGAAACCCTTAGCCTTTCATAGCTGAGACATAAGATTCGTCTTCATCCAAAAAAATTAAACCTGAACATTAACATCTGTTTTTAATATCTGTCTCAACGTTCTGGATGAAGTCAAATTAAGAGCACAGAGGGGTTGAAAAAGTTGGATTCGGCTGCTCAAAAGTATTTAAACACCACTGTAGAATTGCACACACAAATACTGCTCTGAAAGGACTGTAACATGTGATCTACTTCACAGGGAGGAGCTGTTGCAGAGTCTTGCCATTGTGCAGCACTGCCTTCTTGGAGCTGGAAGCATGCTGCCCCCTCTGGATGGACCGCACGTATCTGACCTGTGAGTCCTGCAGCTGCGCACACATATAAAAGCACACGTTCTCCTGCAGTCTTGTCACGTTTCGCTCCTTGCATTTTGTTTCTCCTCAGAGTGCCCTCCATGATCAATCTAGGGGAGATCAAACTGCATATAGGTGTCGACTACGGTAAGAAAACACAAGCAAGTCGCCCCACACAACACAAACGCACAAGAATTTGCGCGCTGAGCAGTTTCTTGTGGGTGATAAGGCTGCTCATCATGCATTCTGTGTCCATACGGGACGCCTGTGTGTCTCCTCCCCTCCAGATGATTCACGGGAGAACTACAGAGAGTCCATCTGCCAAACCATGAGACTGCTGCTACGTGAGCGAAGACTTTAATGCCACTACACTCCGGCTCTAAACTCCACACTTTGTTTGGAGCGTGGTTGTGATGCACAATTAATCAATATCCACTTTTCCAGATCACATCTTGGATTACTCGGAAGATGACACAAAGTCACTCTTCGTCATCATTAAGGTGATTTTTCTATTATTTATGTGTGAGATGTTATTATTCAGGCCCTGCAAAGGTCTCATGCATCCTTTTTCGGTCTGTCCGACTACAGATCATCAGTGACCTCATGTTTTTCCGAGGAACTCACAAGAAGGAGTTTGACTCACGTTGGAAAAGCTTCTCTCTTGTCAAGAAGTCCATGGAAAACAGGGTGAGTTGGAGGAGTGCAACAAGGCTGCTGATTGTTGTCAGCTTCAATGAGTCACTTGCAGGGTGATTGTACGTATGTTGCCTTTCTTTCGGCAGCTTCATGGGAAAAAGCAGCACATCAGAGCACTGCTCATCGACCGGGTTCTACTCCAGCACGAGGTCAGTTCAACAACACCTGCACTTTGTGCAGGGTCACAGATATAATCACATGCATATGAAGAAAATGGTGGGCATTGTTTTTTTTAAATAATATTTGAATATTTAATTTTTGTGTGAATAGATGAGGAAGCTGGTGGTTGAGGGCAATGAATATAAAGTGGTTCATCAGGAGCTGCTTTGTGATCTGCTGCTACTTTCTACCAGCACTTACAGCCAGGTAAAACTGACACGAAAAATTAGCAAGAATAATTCAATCATATACTATATGTGTGGCACTCTGAGATTCTTTGAAGGAAGAGTGCGATAAAAATTAAATGCATTATTATTAATCAGAACATCTGCCGGTTCCCATTTTACTGTTGGTATAAATATATCTCTGGTGAATAGTAATTGTGTTGTGCATGCATTTGTGCTTGTAGGTACGTAGCAGGGCCCAACATGTGCTGACGACCGCACTGGCAACTTTTAGCTTCTCCTACAGAGACCTGATTCCCCGAATCCTGCAACTGCTCTCGCCACAACACACCACTGGCACACCACAACAGTTTAAGGTACCAAACACACGCACACACACACACATACACACAGCACATTGTGACAAGCAAAGTTGACGTGAACTTGCTCATATTGGTCCCTGTCCGTGGTGCTGAAACTTGAAGTTAGTCCAAAACTGCATTTGATGGCTGCATTGTACTCCCTGTACTGTGGTCCTCAGCATTGATTTTGAAAGTTTCGCTGCTTGTTTTGAAGGGAGGTAGGTCTCGCCCCACCCTGCATTGTTGACCTTGTCTCTCCTTACACTCCTGATCTTAGCCTGACCAGTTTATGTTGACTATCCCCAGGGCTAGACTGGAGACAGAGGGTGATAGCATAGGGTACATTTACTGTCAGAGCACCAAAACAAAAGTCTTCTTTTGGAAACCAGGCGAGCAACACCAGTATCCTCTTTTTTAACACTCTTCTAAAGGCTCACTCCCGGCTTTTGTTTTTGTTCTGGTCAATTAAACATGTATCGTGTATATTTTATGTGATCTTGTGAGTATGTTCATCATATTATCGGAAGCACTTTTAAAACGTATTTTTTAAATGCGCAATATATATATACATAAATATTATTATTGCTGTTATGCACAATAGGCTTAATGTATATCATATCAATGCAAAAATTCTAAAGCTAAAGCTGACATGCTAATTGCAAATAGTCAGCATGTAAAAAGAAAGGAGCAGCATAGTTCCTGTGCTTCAGGGTTTGTCGATTTAGCACTTTGTAATTAGCTTCATTACGATGAAGAAGAATGAAGTTCAAGCCTAATTTCTAAAGCTGCAGAATGTAAATAATAGAAACCTGAATGCTGCACTGAACATGTGACCAGTATTTTGCACATCATCTGAGCCGCAGAGATACACAGGATGTGTCCTTCAAATTCAGACAAAAGGACACATTTCTGTGACGCAGACTTTGAAGGATCCAATCTAAAGCCACAGAACTTGACTGTCACTTTGCCTGTGCTGTCGATGTTTCTACCGCCATATACATGCAATATATACATACATATAATCTGTCAAGTGTCTTTATCCTGTGTGTGTTTCAGGGTGCGTTGTACTGCCTGCTGGGTCTGCACAGCGGTCCCTCTCCGGCCAGTGTAAGGGACTGGGACTGCGTTGGGGAGGTGTGGCCCGCTCTGGTGCGCTGTGGCCTGTCGCCCTCCATGACCTTGGAGGACCCGTCCATCGGTGGACTGCTCGACGACGTCACCGACCGCATTCATCGCCAGCACGACACCATCGGGATATATTTTACTGTGAGCAACAGGTTCATTAAAAGTCATTGCACGATCCTCATCTGTTTATTGTTCTTAATTGCTCCCCTTTGTTCTCTTCCACCTCCAGGTGTCGGAGTCATGTGTAGAGGTAGCAAATCACATCATGCAGTCTACAAATCCCAGGCCTTGTTTAGAGGCGGCGTCCATGGAGGAGCTGAAAGAAGGGCTTCAACGTCAGCGAATCAGAAACGTGGTTGCTGCAAGGTAGGAAAACTGGTGTTGTATATGTACATTCATTCAGTTTGAATTCCCTCTTTGTTTTTCTCAAGGTTACAGAAGAACTAGAGCACCATATTAGCATGAATTATTATAATTACCATTTTTATCATTTGTCGTAGGAGGAGAATCACTACTTACTAACGCATCTTTGTCTTTTGTACAGGAAATATGAGAAGCTGGTCAACGATATCTTGGATTGCCTTGAAGACAGTAACTTGTAGGTTATTTGTTATATGTACTGTAGATGCACTTGCTATATAAATGTTAATCAAATAAATGTCAGAATGCATTATGTAAGTTATGTATTATATTCTGTATTTAAAAGAGCTTTACTTATCAACAATCAGTCCCAGTAAATGTTGTAAAAAATACATATATTTTGTAGCAGAGACTCAGAAATTAAAGATTACAGGCAGAATTCCTTTTCTGTTTGTGTTTCAGGCCCTGGAAGTTTGAGTACATGGCCACAGACTTGTTGGGCCTCCAACTGAGAGAAGATCACCCACCTCCCCCTGACGCCGTCCTCTTCTTCACACAGAGCCTCACACATGACTCCATCAGCATACGCAAGGTCCGCAGCTGTGTGCGTGTCCTGTTTGTCTGTCTGAGTTGGTGTTTGTGTGGATGAAGAGTAATGGTGAAGTACCTGATATTCCACAGGGGTTTTAATGATGGAGATGGGGTGACTAATTACACATTTAAGCATAAAAGATGCCTACTTTACCATTTTAAACAACAGAAAATGATGGATGTCCTTAATGACCTTGTTTATCAGAAAAAAATGCAACTTTGAAGATTTTCACTTCACAAACATCACAAAGAGAAAGAATGTGTCTTTCAAAGGTTAAATATATATTTTGTAAAGATCTTTCTTGAGCTGTCACGACCATTTGTATTTTATTTGTCCAGCTGTGAGTAAGGCCTTCTTTCCCTCTGTGCATTGCATTGTGGGGCAATAGTGTCAATCAACAATACAGCATTTTCTTTTTATATGCATCCTGACTTTAGAGGTTTAAGGTCAAGTTATATAAGTTTAGTGTACAGAAATGAAAAAGCAAGTTACCAAAGATGCCTGTGGGAAAAGTCTGAGTGGCTAAAAACTAAGTTTACAATTTAATAGTAGCAGCAATATAATACAAGACAAACAGCAGTGCCACAGAATGATGTAAAGCCGAGACATTTCCAGAAGCTGCTGTGTTTGTTTATGGCTCTACTCTACCACTCTATATTATTTCCTTCTCGTAGGTGGCCATCTCAGCAATGGCCGGCATCCTGAAACAGCTAAAGCGACCAAGAAAGAAAGTGTCTGTGAAGCCGTCAGACATCAGTGAGTATAAACACAAAATAACAGTTTTAAAATGAACAGCTCTTTAGTTCTTGCCAGGCCGTAATTATTGCTGTAAGCTCTTCTCTCAATCCAGCAATTTCAGCGTTAAATACACCATGATGTATGGTCTAATTGTGTGCTCATTTCCCATTGAATGAGCAGCAAGACCAGAATATGAATATACATTTGCTCTAGATGAGAAAATCTTTCCTACTGATTTTTTTTTTTTCATCGAGAAACAGGGCGACTTTCCAACAATGGGCCGTCACCACAAACACACACTCACCTTACAAGCCAGACATGCGTGACCGTGTACTTTATTGTGTTTGCATGTCTGTGTAGGTGGCATAGAGGATCCAGAGGGGGTGTGTGTTGGGGATCGCGAGGGGAATCGCTGGCTGCAGTACGACAGCAACAGCCTCCCTCTGAGTGAGGAGCAGTGGGATTCTCAGCCGTATGTGGAGAAGACACACTGTGGCTACTACTTGTGGCCGAGGTAAAGAGAATGACTTAGCGGTGAGGCGGTGCATTTAGAAAGTGGAAGGCTGATTGACTGCTTGGTTGGATGGAGCTAAATAGCTGATTGACTTAACTGCCTGGTTGATTTGATGCTTGCCTCTGTGGCTTTGTGGCGAACTTAATGTCCGACTAACTGCTGGATGACTGATCTGGGCGGCTGGATAACTAGCGGGGTGTTGAACTGACTTCCTGTCATGGCCTGGCCTAGATAAGGCTCACTGAACGACTTACTGCCTGGCCTAGATAGAAGAATTGATGTATATATGAAGGGCTGGCTTGCTGACTAACTGACTTTATAATCGTTCATTTATCCTGGCTGCTTATTTAAAGACAGGATGTGTCTATCCATATTTCTGTCAGTTTGTTGTTATCTATAAATCACAGCAGCCTCTTTTTTTTTGGTCTCCCGTTCTTTCAGGGAAATGATGATCCATGCAGCTTCGGAAAAGCCAAAAGATGACCTGTCGTATGAAGAGATGAGCGAGGTGCTCGAATCGCACACCACACACACACACACACACACAATCTACCACTGATGCCTCAGTAATATAACTATTATTACAGTTGGTGTTTGTGTCTCACTCAGGGAGAGAAGATCATCTTTGAATATTTCTCGGACCCAGAGTTTATTGACCGGCTTATAGAGTTTCTCTCTCTGGAGGATCGGAAAGGAAACGACAGCTTCAATCCCCGACGCTTCTATCTCTTTAAGGTGCAATTTAAACTCTCAGCCTCAATCGATCTGGCAGACCTTTTTTACAAAGAAGTGACACAGCATACCACCGCTAGCCAAGTCTGAATTGAGCTAAGCAGAGATGGAATTTCTGTCATCAACTGCTGTGATTCATTGTTCTCCGTCGGACAGCTGACGGCGTCAAACGAATGACTGCAATATGTCTTTTTTTTTGGTTCATAAAAAAAAAAAGGTCTTCATGCTCATGTTTGATTGACAGGGGCTGTTTTGTAACTATGGAGACGCGTTCCTGCCGCTACTGTGGCCTCACCTAGAGCAGCTTGCCAGCGACCCCCATGAGAACTCCCAGCGCTGTGTGTGTGAGATTACTGCAGGACTAATCAGAGGCAGCAAACTCTGGAGTTTCAGCAAGGTACTGGAGACTCACACACACACAAATACACACGCTACACTATTTTTTGATAAGAAAAGTCAATATTAATAAAAACTTTCATTATTGTGTGTGTGTGTGCGCTCAGGTGGACGGGTTATGGCAGCTTTTGTGCCCTTTGATCAGGACAGCGTTAACCAACATCACAGTGGAAACCTACACAGACTGGGGCACCTGCATCGCTACTGCCTGTGTGAGTTGCTCACATGCATACAAATACACCACACACACAACACAGCTTAGGGCTCAGGAAAGAACAATGGGAATGTACATATATATTTTCCTTATAAAAAATGTTGAAGAATGGAATTTGAAAAGTCAATAAAACAAGTGAAATGCCTTGACAACTAATGGGTGAATTGCCATGAAATGTGTACGGGCGTTCATGTTCCCCTCTAGATAAACTGTAAAATATAAACGAGAGACTCTTTAACTTTCTGTCTAGTGCCATCATCAGGAGAAACATTTAATAGATGCAGTGTTTTGTTTAATAACCAAATACTTGCACAACTTGATTTTCAAGAGCTCCACGATATGAAGAAAATACACGATAACGTTGAATATCGCGATAATGATATTATTTGTAATGAATTAAAAGGAATTTCTGCTTTTCTGCTGTTGTCAGTGTACTGTGAAAATAACACAATTGTATGTGTTGAAATTTAATGGAAATTATTTCCAACATTCTTGTATTGAACAAATAAAACTGAACTCGAATGGTGCAGTTTTCAACTCTCTTTCATCAAACTCAAATCCCTGACTGTAATGTTGTAGTCTTTAGGGGATTTATGTATTTATTGCGCAAGTTGACATGAGGAGAATGTATATGTATTGTGCAGCCCAAATTCTCATGTAATTATGACATTTCTGTATGCTAACCATGAGATTGGAACAATGGTTAACATTACACCTGCTAAATCTCAGCATGTTAGCGTATATAATAAAAAAAAAACACTTACAATGTTGAACCGGGGACTACTTTCTCTATTTCCACTGTCAGTAAAGCTCTCAGTCCCTCAGTGGATGTATTCACGGTACTCACCTGAAATAATATTTCTAAAAATAAGCCTATTTTGAAATGTCTGCTGTACAACAGGAGGGCCGGGACCCCAGGAAACTCCACTGGCTGTTTGAGCTGCTGATGGAGAGCCCGCTGAGCGGAGAGAGCGGCTCGTTCAGGGACGCCAGGTGTGTGTGTGTGTGCGTGCGTGTGCGTGTGTGCATGCATGAATAGCTTTACGCACAGAATATGTGTTTATGTCATCTACACAGTATTTCTGAGGTTTCTGATTTCAGGCTGCAGTAGTAACCCGAGCTGACGTATGCTGAGCTGACGTGCTGCAATAACACGAAAACGCTCCATCCCCCTCCCTCTTTGTCTCTGTCAGCTTGCTGTATGTGCTTCAGGGAGGTCTGGCCCAGCAGCAGTGGAGAGTCTCTGAACTGCTGCACAGGCTGCTGACTTACCTGGAGCCCAAACTCACCCAGGTGTATAAGAATGTCAGGGAGCGCATTGGCAGGTAACCTGGTGTTATCTCCTCTGGGCTTACATAATCGTGGTTAAGTAGGTTAATCTAATTAGTTTGTGTGCGCTGTTTGGTCTGTTCAAATCTAAGCCTCTTTGTTAATCAAGTGTTCCCATTCTGTATTTGTGACTTTTCCTTTTCTTTCCTCTCCTCCCTCTCTCTCTCTCTCTCTCTCTCTCTCTCTCCAGTGTCCTGACCTATATCTTCATGATAGACGTGGCCCTGCCTCACACCCGGCCCACCTCCTCCCCACACGTGGCAGAGTTCGTCACTCGGGTCTTAGAGCGGCTCAAGCCGCTCACGTCAGAGCCGGAGATCCACAACCACGTCCACGAGGAGAACACCCAGGAGACGGGCGAGCGCACCCAGGCTGTCAAACTGCTCAAGACGGGTCAGAATGTGGATGCAAGCATGTGATGCGAGTGGTGGATGGACATGGTGTAGAAAGTGACTTTGGGAAAATGAATGATGAAACAAACTAAAAAGTGTGATCCCTTCCTGAGTAGATAGAGGGGGATTTCAAGTTGGTGTGTTCTAGCCTTTCAAATTAAAGTTATGGAGTCAAACTCAATATTTGGGAGGGTGACTAATATTAACATTTGTACTTGCCAGGTAGTGCAGTGTACTAGATTGTATTATTGATTTTCCTCTCAGATACAGTTTCCAGTAAGAGTTGAATAAATTATTGTCCAGTTTTTTTCAGCAATCTTTCTTTTTTATTATATTTAATTAAATGGTCAGTTCCCCCAGATTATATATATTTTTTATTCTTTAGCTATGCAGAAAGTTTGTTTTTTAGTTGCCTCTTACATCTCTGCCTCCACACAAATACAGCGGAGGTGGACTTTCATCCTTGGTGCTTACAGCGTTGTAATATCCCATTTACAAATTTCAATAACAACATTTTTTTTGCAATAAGAGGCGGCAGCAGAAATCCCTGCTATTTTAAAACCTGGGAAAATAAAATCTAAACTATGTGCATAGTTAGATACCACTAAAGGTATTGTAAGCAAGTAAGCAAGGCCGTAGCTACCACTATAGAAACAATTTGGAGGTTTAAAAAAATTATTTAAATTTGACTACTTTTAGCTGAACAAAAATCAAGTATTAAATATTTCCCACCAGATGTTTATTCATTGCAGAGTCAAATTTACGAGAGAAAAAATTTGACGCGGAAGTTAACTGAATAGATTAAATATGATAAGTGTTTCATAATTATAGCATCTTACTAAACTTTATACATTTAGATTTAATGTTATTTTGCCACTCGAAGTCAAGCAGGTGTGATTCTAAAATATTTTAAAATTAAATTCATTGTAGTTTTGCAGCAGATATTTTATTTTAGATCAAGATGTCTTACTTTAGTTCTTATTTTAGTGTATTAGCCCCTACTTTAGTTATTCATGGTGGTATATCACATTTTTTTGTCTTGCATTGTTGGTCTTTCAGTTTCTGTTACCACCCTAATCTCCATTATACAGATAAATATCTTGTTATGAAATTATCCAAATCATTAGATACCAAATCATGATAGATTGTGTTTTATCACCAGAGCAATGCGGTAAGGTCACAGCGCCAAGTCTGTTGTTTTTATTATTTGGCAGCAATCCAAACTATCCTCAATGTGTTTGTCTCTGTCTGTGTACCATTTGCAGTGTTGAAATGGTTGATGGCGAGCACAGGGCGAACCTTTACCACTCCTGTTCAGCCGCAACTACAGCTTCTGCCTCTACTCTTCAAAGTACCCCCCCCCCCCCCCACACACACACACACACACACACGCACACACACAGGTCCCAACGCAGCATTATTACCCACTCAATCTTACTTGCCCATTACACTCAATTTCTCTCTTCATTTACTCAAAACGGTGCGTAGCTCTGTGTCTTCCTATCTCTCTCCATCTCTCTCTCTCCCTCTGTTTCTCTCTCCCTGCAGATTGCCCCGGTGGAGATTGATGAGAGCTATGATGAGATGAAGCAGGATGCTCGCACGTGTCTCTCTCTCATGTCCCAAGGCCTGCTGTATCCTGAGCACATCCCTCTGGTTCTGGCAGCGCTGGAAGAAGTAATATGCAAACACACACATACTGCCCCACCTGCCTGCTGTCGGTGTTCAGAGCATAATTCTGCCATAGGTGTTGTTAGCCTAAAAACAACCTGTGCTTTTTTTATTTTTTTATTACTTCGTGGTGCTTACAGTTTTTCTCCTGTGAGTTTTGCATGCGAGTGGCACCCCTGATGAGAAACTCTCAAATGCTATCAGAATATCTAACCATGCGTCTGCATATTTTGTGCTAGACCGTATGAGAACACATTGCAACATTTTTGTATTTCACTTTTTCTTTTTTATCGTGTTGCAATCTCATGTCGTGTGCACAAATTATAGAGATAGCTTGACATTTTGGGAAATACTTGCTGTCTCGCAAGTAGAGGAGGACAGTTAAGTGACCGTAGACTCTTGGTTTCCAGTCTTTATGCCAACATGTTAGCATTAGCATTGTTATCATGTTTGCATGCTTTCTTTCAATCATTACACATTTCCTCAAACTAGACAACACAAAACAGCAACAAATAAATACAAAATTATACATAACAGCATAACAACCAACTATACAAACAATCAGACAAGGAGAAAAAAACACGGACATAAATCAGACATCATCATGTTTGCATTCTAGCGTTAGCATTTAGCTCAAAGGGCGCGGCCTCACAGAGCCGCCAGCATGGCCGAAGACATTTATTGCTGTTTTGCTCGAGCTAAAAGCTTTTCATTATATGACAGGTGACAATAAAACTTAATAAACTGGTAGAGAAGCATTGAACTGATACAACCTGATCTTCTTGTACTCACAAGATAATAGCTTGTGGACACGTTCTTTGAATCTTGTGTGCACAACATATTAACTTGTGTCTACGACATCATATTTTGTTTGCACAAGAACCATGAAAGTTAAAGGTCTTTCTCTTTCTTTCGCTCCCTGTCTGTCTCCCGTCCCTCTAGATGGCCGGCAGCAGGTCGTGGCATGCACGCTTCTCAGTACTGACCTACCTCCAGATCATGGTTTTCTACAACTTGTTCACCCTGCTCAGTGTGCCTCCCGAGGTGCTGCGCATCCGGAAGCTGGTGATGCAGCTGCTGCTTGATGAACAGCTCGAGGTAATGCATGCACAAAAAGGCAGCAAACATTGGTTTAAAACAGCCACTATTCCTCTGCGAGGTATAATTGTCAAAGGATTATAAATGGCCTCTTATTGTCCCTTGGTTTCTCCTCACTAAATCTTAATCCCTCTTTTCTATTCGCAGTTATTGCTTAAAAATAACCCTCTACCTCTCTGCTCAGCTCTCAATTTATTTTCCTGTTTTGGTGCCTCTCTCTTTATCTGTGGTATCAGGGATGTTGATGAAGCACTACGGCCGCCGTGCACTCCTTTGTAGCTAGTTGTTATTTCAGGGATCTAAAAATAACATAATTTATCAATCTAATGCCCAAAATATAATTTGGCAAGGCATATATGTTTTGACTCTTCAACAACTGTTAATTATTCATATATATATATGTATTGAATGCAGTAAAATCAACTATACAACTCATTCACAGAATATGCGTATTTTTTTTGTGCATTAAATGATGCACAAAAAAATTTGCATCATTTGTGATGTGCACAAACCGTGCTTTCAAAACCTTCTTTAACTTGTCTCTTCTCCATTGATCAGGATGTACAGGTCAAAATAAATAATCGTTACGGTTCACCCGGGTTGTCTAACTTGCAGTTGCTAAAACAGTTGCTTCTCTCAATATTTCTTCAACTGTGTAAGTGTCCAGCTGGTCAATGTGTTGTCTTTGTCATTGTCTCTTTCGATGCATCAACCGTCACTCAGTGCTTATTCATAATTTATGCAAAGTGATGCAGGGAGGCAGTGATGTTCAGCAAGTGAATTTCACCTCAGCTCAACTCAGCATCCATCTCTCCTCCTGCTCCCTCCTCCCTCTCATCCTCTGCTCATCTCTGTCCCGTGTACCTTTCCACCTGAGCTTCTTGCACTCGCCTCTTTTGATAAATTGTGCATGCGTTTCACGCCCTAAAACTGCCCCGTGCTTTCCTTTATTTGTCTGTCCTGATCTTCACAGGTCTCTCTTTTTCTTTCTCTCTCCTTGCTGTCCCTCCCTCCATCTCTCTATCCTCCTCCCCCTCCTTCTCCCTGTAGGTGAGGGACATGGCAGGCACCACCCTCAGTGGTTTACTGCAGTGCCAGTTTTTCCCTATGGACTCCAGTCTGCAGACACAGCTTCAGACGCTGAGTCAGACTCGCCTCCCCAAGGCAAGAGGAGAACTGGCCTCCACAGGTACACACACACACAGACACAGACAGACACACACACACACACACACACACACACATGTACGTGCACGTCACTATCATACAGTGAGGCAATCACAGTAATACTTGCCCTATTACCCTTTCTTATCCGAGGAGAATTGTGAACCTTGAAATTCAAAGGCTCATTTTAACTCCATTTTGGTGCGTGTGTGTGTGTGTGCGTGTGTGTGTGTGTGTGTGTGTGTTCGCAGACTTAGTGCGGCGCCATGCCGGAGTGCTCGGCCTCAGTGCGTGCATCCTGTCAAGTCCCTACGATGTCCCAGACTGGATGCCTCAGATACTGATGGACCTGAGCGACCATCTCAACGACCCACAGCCTATAGAGGTACACACACACACACACACACACACACACACACACACACACACACACAGAGACAGACAATAGTGTACACACACACTCGTATACAAACATCGAGCTCAACACAGTGTGAGCTGAAAGAATACAATTTCATTGTCCAATTGAGGAGAAAATTGTGTCTTTGGCCGTTCTTCAGGCATGAAGAAGACATACAATGTAATCCGTAATGCGGAGTTTGAATAATACATTAGCGCCAGTGATGATGATAATTTACTGCTTCTCCTGTTGCAAACTGAAAGAGATGAGAAAGAAAATACAATGGAATACAGTTAAAGATTATATTTGCGAGAAGATGAATTACCCGGTCTGGTACGAACGCTTCTGAGAAGAAGAATCGTTCGATATACGAGTGGCAGGAGTTGATTTTGTGCAAAATAATAAGCATGTAATATCTTGGTTTCTTCAGGCAGACTAACTAATCTGTAGTCTAAATCAGTTTTGATTGTCATGCCACGGGCATCCCCTTCCTTTCTTCCTTCCTCCCCTGGAATCTACTCATTTTGTTTGAAGGCCTTGCTGTAAAATGAATGCACTCAAAGTTTAAGTCGTGCATACATCCTCAGTTATACTGAACATCCGTTTACGTCCCTGTCTTTGTGTCCTTGTTGAACCTCGCTAACTTTTCCCTCCAAACTTGTTTCACTTTAAATCATTTCCACGTTTTTGTATTCAAATTGCTATTTGTGGCATTTTATCATCAATAAATTATTCTTAGCTCATTAGTTTTTAATACATGTAAACAAATGCTGGAAACGTTGTCAGCTGCTGTTAGCTTCTACCCTGCGTGCCACATCGTGTCCCCAGATCAGCGAGTGGCAGCGCCGTTGTTTCCTCCGCTCAAAACAGGAACTATTTACTTTGCAAAGTCATTACTCTGCCTTGTTCTAGTTCCACTGGTAAACGTGAGGGTGGCTCTCGTTGTAGGAACTGAAAGTGGCTGTTATCAAAGGCTGTTTTTCAGTTGTGAACATGTTTTTCCCCTGAATAACAAATGAAGCAACAGAAAGAACTATCAACACTCTATTTATTGCTGCAGTTTACTGCAGTGTTTAATGGAAACGTCCTCATTTTGAGAGCCAAACTTTAAAATGTGCATTTTTACTCCAGTGATGGAATATTACAGTCCTCCACGGCAAAGGAGCTCCGCTCAATCTGTGAGGAGGCTGATCTACTGTGAATACATACGAATTTGGGTTGTATTGTTAACTCCCTTCAATAAATTGTGATTAAAAAATAACTTAAAATCTCTTGTCAAAACCCAAATTATGTTTGTTTGTATGTATGTTATATATGTTACTCAACAAACGTGTGTTACATCTTAGTGAACAATGATCATTTAAGAACTTAATGTCAATTTATGACTTCATGAAATATACTGGTGTTGAAAAAATCAATTTGATTAAATTTTATGTGAGTCTGAAAAATAAGGCAGGGTGGGAATTCTTTACCTGTATTTCTCCATTATCATAATGTATTGGTCATGTTTTGCAAGAAATAATTCGTCACTTCAGTAAAACTAGAAATACCGCAATGTAGAAATACTCTGTCACGGGTAAAAGTCCCGCATTCAAAACTGTACTTCAGCAAGTATTTTAAGCAAGTATCAAGTAAAATGACTAATTATACAGAAAAATGCCCCTCTGAGGATGTTTTATTATGATATATTATATTATTGGATTGTTGCTACTGTTGAGGTGGAGCTGATTTGACTACTTTCAAATCAATCAAATAACAATGCAACATTTTTTTTTAAAAATAATATACATAGTAAGTAGAGTTTGAAATCGTGTGGATTTCCCTCTGAAATCTAACCAAGTATACAGTGTATATACAGTATATATATATATATATATATATATATATATATATATATATATGTATATATGTATATATATGTATATATGTATATATATATATATATATATATATATATATATATATATATATATATATATATGTATGTATATATATATATATATATATATATATATATATGTATATATATATATATATATATATATGTATATATATATATATATATATATATATATATATATATATATACACACAGTATATCACCTTGTGGTGTCTTGTAAGCCTTTGCGAGATGGGCGTTGATGTACTTGTGTCATTTAGTCACAACAATGTTTATTTTCCCATTGTGTCGGTAATGATGATGTTGATGATGTTGACGATGATGATGTTTGTTGTTCCAAGATGACCGTGAAGAAGACCCTGTCGGAGTTCAGGCGCACGCACCACGATAACTGGCAGGAGCATCGGCAGTGCTTCACTGACGACCAGCTGCTCGTGCTCACGGACCTGCTGGTGTCGCCGTGTTACTACGCCTAGACAGCCAGCGGCCTCGCCGGGTCCTCCACCCACGGGCCGTCCCGTCAAAGACTAACGACACCCTTTCACAGCGCTGCGGTCCTCAAGCCGGGGGCGACTGTGGCTCAGTGGCGAGCAGGGTCGTCCTTCAATCAGAGGATCGGTGGTTCACTAGCCCATGTCGATGTGTCCTTGAGCAAGACACTTAACCCTAAATGTCTCCCATAGCTGCGCCTACGGTGTATGAATGGTTGATAATCCTGATGTGGCACCTTGCATGGTAGCTCCTCTCATCAGTGTGTGAATGGGTGAATGATGTCATGTAGTGTTAAAGCGCTTTCAGTGGTCGGAAGACTAGAAAAGCGCTGTACAAGTACAGGTCCATTTACCGTTCAAATAATATTGTAGCAACATCGATGTTGGCCTTCAGTAAGCCCGGCAGAAAAGCCACCCTGGACGAGGCGGTTTCAAATATCCAACTTACTTGGTGAGTTTATTTTGTCTCGCCAAGCAGCTCCATAGCCCCAAAGGTGGCCACTTTACTTTTAAGATAATCCCGCTTTAGGGGGTATCTTTTGTTGCAGTTGTATAATATAGTCAGTCACTCATTTGCCAGAAACCTCTGTATCTTTTCACGTCACTATTCTCATTAATAAAGTATTCATAATTTACCAAATACAAGAAAAACTTAAATGATTAAATTAATATTTAAAAAAATGTCATTGATCGTATCAAATACTTTAATAGTATTTCTACAGTTATAATGTCCCCACACTTGCAAAGCATTACTGTATAAAAATATACATGAAATAATGTCGCAAAACATGACGTAATCGATTAAATGTATATACACCTATAATAAGTAATAAGATGTATAACATGTTGACACAGGCTGCTGTAGCTCAACACTGAGAATTGTTTCCTGTTGAATAAATTCATTGCATCATTTGTAAAAAATAGAGATGTATTGAGTGTGACATGCTTTGCATACATTCATATCACATATATGTCCTCAGTAGATGACGGATGCTGTGTATGTATGTATGTGTGTGTGTGTGTGTGTGTGTGTGTGTGTGTGTGTGTGTGTGTGTGTGTGTGTGTGTGTGTGTGTGTGTGTGTTAGAGAAAGTCAGGATCACAGATAGAGCTGTCGTCCGTGCATGCGGAGCTGTTGTCTTTGACATGTTCACTGTGCTGAGACGTACGCTGGCAGAATGAGAAGAGGCACAGCTGTTTAGTGTGATTACAGTGTGTGAGAGTGTGATTACAGTAGTATGATGATGATACCTAATCTGAAAGTTGAAAAGGACAGATCAAGGATATTTGCAAAAAGTAAAGAACTTTGGAAAGAGTTCTGATAATGTCTTCTAAGAAGCAAAAAGGTGTTTGGGCATGACTGCTTTTCCTAAACTAATATTTAAGCTTTGTTTTAGATTGTCTGACCTTGTACTCCTTCTTAATATAATTTAAATGAACTAAATTAGTATCATTAAATCAGAAAGGCAAGGAAATCAAATGGTCATTGTTTATTATATCTCCTGAGAGATTTTTTTTTTTTTTCTTCTCACAAGTTTTGACCCCAGATAGTTCACCAAGCGCAAGATGTTTTTAGGTTTCAAAATTATTCATGAAGACAGACACAATGTTTATGTAAATGTGGGTGGATATTCACTCAGAATACATTTATTAATTCAAAACATTCTTCATTTGCTCTGTTTTATATTGTACAAAGAGAAAATTATTAAGTTTATCCAAAGCATACTTTGTGATCATTCAATGTGTAGTTTTAATTACAGTACCTTCATGTATTGTTTTGTTTCAAGCAGCTTTCAATAGATATTATTTGTAATTTGTTTTCTGCACGAAAATGGTGACATTTACTTGTAGTATGACACTTGTAACAGACTTGTAGCTGACAAATCTAGCCAGTTATATATCATTGATCACATCTTACTAGTTTTCTGATCACAATCAGCCCGTTTGAGTGTGTGAGTGTTTCTGACCGTTGTGTAGTCTTTCTTTCACTAAACTTTCTAGAGAAAACAGGTGTGTGTCTGAGTCCTCAGGCAGAATTGTCCTCACAGCATCAGCCAGCTGAAATAGGTACTCCGTGTTTTGCCCACTTGGACCGGTAGAGGCGACGATCTGGTTGGCTATCTCCTCCAGAGGGGCGGGGCCGAGGTAGTCTGGATTGTCCTGAGATCCGATGTAGAGCAGCATCTGGCTGGGCGGCGGAGAAAGTGGTGGACGGGGGTGAAAGGTCACCGAGATGACCTGATAACCATTTTTTTCTCTGTAGTCAAGGTAGCTCTTCACTTCCTGCTCCCGGCCCGTCGGCAGCTTGTAAGCAACGCCCCAAACACACCCCTTAAAAAGAGGGAAAGAAGAAGACAGTTAGCTTGGCATCTGTAGGAAAGAATGTAGAATAACCAGGCGGTAACTAGTGAGGCCAATGCAGAAGAGTTCTCTAATTCTCTCTACTGGCCAGCAGGGGGCGACTTATTTTTGTTGCAACAAGAAGTCAGATTGCATGGAAGTCTATGAGAAAATGACTCTACTTCTCACTTGATTTATTACCTCAGTAAACAATGTAAACATGAGTTTATGGTCTCAATCACTAGTTTCAAATATAGTTAGTTTTCATATGGTCACTCTTTGCAAAAAGCCAAGATGGCGACGGCTGTAATCCAAGATGGCGACGACCAAAATGCTGAACTCGAGGCTGCAAAAAGCAGTCAACAAACCAATGGGTGATCACGACGACTACATTCATTTCATTTTTTAATTGTTAATTTTTAACAGTTTTGATAATTAAATCATAACTGTTGTTTGAAAGCAAAAATGCCAAAAGCTTACCAACTACAGCTTCTTAATAATGCATATTTGCTGAGTTTCTTAATTTACAATGATGGTAAACTGAATAGCTTTTAGTTTCAGCCCTATTTGTATTGACATAATGTTTATGAACACAAGTTGACTGCCATAGACGATGATTTTTAACCTCATAAGTAACAGTTTTAAGATACTCATCAGTCACCTCTGAATGCATGTTTTTTAGATGCTTACCATGTTCTGGCAACATTACACACTCTGTATCTCTCAATCGTTTTCCCATCAACTGCAACAAATTATCTCTCATCCAAGGTCAGAATACAATACACTGTCTTTTCCTTTGTTTCTATAAGATGCGATCTCCTTTCCTGAGCAGCAGTACAGCACTCTCGTTCCCCTTGTTCAGCATGTGTCTTTGTCTCACATCAGGCATATATGCCAATAACTAAAATATCCATAACACTGTGACAGTCCACTGTTCCATAAAGAAAAAACGGATGTAAGTGACTGCAACTTGAAAACTGTGTTCTCTTAAGTGCAATTTCCTAAACACAATCTTGCTGTTCATGTAGTTGCAATGCTAGTTTGTTGGCCTCTACGCTGCAAGATATCTCTTAATTATTCAGTAATAAATAACAAGGTGGTTGAATTATGACCGTCAGGTGGGGATAATCTATTATTACTGTATATGAATAACATGATATATTGTTTGCTTTGTTTCCTTTCCCCTTAACATAATTTGTCTTCTAATACAAACATCACATTCATATGTCAAATGTAAATAATATCAAAAGATGTATTACTCGTACCTAAGCTGACAGGACATCTACTTATTAAAAATGACAAATCTTTATGATAGGTTAGGGATTCAAATACAAGGAGGGATTACTCTTTGTTTAAATGTTCATTTTTTTCTATTTGCATAGAGGGTGTACATATTGTAGATATTGTGCGCATATGTGACATATTACAAAGGACTTAATCTTATGTCATTTAAAAAATAAAAATAAACCTCAAAGACATTTAATTTGATTAATTATACGTTAGTTGAAGGAACATTCATGGGTAATCATTTTAATGATCAAATAATCTTTTAGGTTATTTATCAATACTAAAGACCAAACATTCGCTGGTTCCAGCTTCTCCAATGGGAGCATTTTCTGCAGTTTTCTGCTTCATGTTATTGGAAACTGGCTAAATTGGGTTTCAAAGTGTTGGTTGGACAAAACAAGTCATCTAAAGACGTCACCTCGGGATGAACATTATTCACAATTTCCTCGAACAAAACACTTAATCGAGAAAGTAATTGGCAAAGTAATAGACAGTGAAATTAATCGTTAGTTGAAGCTCTATTACAAAGTAATGTACGGCACCATTAGGTTTAGGAGGGGTATGTCTCACCTCAGGATTCTCCACCAGTGTCACCACCCGGCCAGGCTGTAAAGGAAACAGACAGAGGGGCAAGCTTTAAAACATCAGCAAATACACATATAGTAAAGCAACCAAGTAGGAGTATATTAATATAAAACATTTTTAAATGACTGTACATTAACACTTAACAAATGTCAACAAAACAGACTTTTAATGGGAAGGTTATATTACAAGCTGCAAAAGCATTTACACAAATGAATAACCTGGCATGTTTAGTATAACGTTACATTCAGTAGGATAAACAATAAACAGGGTTTTAAAAGCTAACTAAATGGCAACTTTCTAAACCTTTGGTTAGTTAATACTTAAGATAGTAGCAGTGTTACTACAGCTTGTTTAATAGTCAGCCAACGTTACAGTTACTCCACAAATGCATTAATTTACCAAGAGATGTTGAGTAACTTTTCCCATTAAATTAGATATTTAACCAAGAGGATTCATGCCCTGCTTTCCCCGTTTTTAGTTGTGCCCCCTTTATCAACAGACATGGCAACCTTGCATCAGTAGCTAATTGCTGTCGTCACGGTATAACGACTGGCAGGCCGTAACGTCACTTATCCCCAAAGACAATAAAGTTCACTCACCTTCCCCGGTACACCCCGGTGGTCGGTGCTGCCCTGCCAAAACCGGCGGCTGAAGCCTTTTATGAAGCCAATTCTTTTTTCCTCATAAGGAAAATCCACTTTCCATATGAGAGACCCGTAGCCGAAAACCCACATGAGGAAAGATGGTTAAACAGAACTAAATTACGACGTTAGAGTCTGACTGCCATTTCACAGCGAGAGCCATTTCATAACACATTAAATGGCACGTACACCTGCAACAGTAAACGGTATTTTACCGCTAATCTGCCCCTGTACTAAATACTGTCAAGTCATTTTGGTTACGTAACTACAGGTACTTCCGCTCAATAGTTTTCAGTATAAAACATTTTCCTATCTAAATGCACATATTTTGATAACGTTAACACATAGAGGAGTTCTCGGCAGCTAAAAACAATACAATGTTGCTTTTTTATAGTATTTTGTATTTTTAACCTTACGTCGTACCACAATAGCTTAACTTTAAGGAGCCTTCCACTTTTATTTTGAAGGCAATCGCTATTCCGGATGTTTCTATTTCAGTACAAAGTCTAATAATGGACCGGACGAAGCGACAACTACATCTACTTTTTTTTCTCCACCCCTTTAAGAAAAAGTTGTTGTGCCTTTTTTGAATTAGCAAATTGCCATGAATTCCCATGTTTGATAAATGCACGAAAAACGTTGATATTGTAATATTCCTCCAACCTGTCGAGAAAAAAGAAATCCCGGAAAGTGTTGAATATTGTTGCGAGAAAAACAAGTTATAAAGTAGCAGCACACAGGTCCCAATTGACTTGAATGTTTTAAATTTAAAAAGTGTATTTGTTGAAAAATGTGGAATAACAATAAAGATTAAGAAGTGGATGCAAAATTCACTTTTTTAATGCTTCCAGGATTCCTATCCAATAATACATTAAGACATAAAACAAAACCAAACAAAACCAAAAAAAGCAATATGAGCTTCAGTCCTGACACCAGGGGGTGCTGAGTTTCTATTTCCCTCAGTGTTTCATTGTGTATTCTCCCAAATAGCATACTCCTCTTGTATGCGTGTGAGCACTGATTCAGAACCAAAGAAAGTGGACAGCCACAGTCTGGCCTGTGATTTTTGCTCCATGTACAGCAGCCGCGCTCATTCTTCTGCCTCTGAGAGAAGCTAGTCAGCAAACATTGTATGTAACTTACCAGCCTTGCGTTTGAAGGGGCAGATCGGTGGTTGTAATGCACATCTGGGCTGGAAAATGCTGCAGAGGAAACATCTGCCACAAAGACAAGCTTGTTCAAGACACCAGAACCAAAGCTGCTGCAGTGGAGCTGCTCACTAAAGGTCAGCTCTCAGGTGGGAATGTGTGTAAATCTGTGTGACGCATAGATCCGAATTAATGTCAGAGCACTTACCGTAATGTAAATCAGATAAATGCAGCTATATCAAATATTGCATGTTCCCTGCTGTGAAAATGATCAGCCTTTTATAATAACTGTGAACCTCTACAGAGCAACACAAGTGTATGTACAGGCTAAATCCTTCTCCAAATATCTTAAACCGCAAGCATACATAATTGTGAACTCATTTGTTTGTGCATCAACACCACAAAAAGCTTACAAACTTTCCCTTGGGCTCACCTTTTAAGCACTATTTATCTTTGACAGGACAAATATTGTATTTAGCCTATGTCGTAATGTATACATTTTCATTATTATGACAACATAGAAATTTTGATAAATATAAACAGTCCCCTTTACAGCCTGTTTGTTGTCTAGTTTTCATGATGCAAAATAGGTTTTATTTTTATCTGGAAGAAACTCTGCACTAGATGAATTTGGCAAATGTGTTATCTCTTGTTTGGAAGATAAAAAAGTTGCAGTAAATATGAAGATAACTCAAGAGGAATGAATGTGAATACAATTGGCTGGAGACAATAGTGTGAGCAAGAAAATCATTCCGTTTTAAACACTGAAGCTTTTAAATTCTAATATCGACCCTAAGCGATTCAGAAATCCACATTAAATCTACTGTAATTCACTCTTCATTCCTGATGCTATCAAAAGAGTCACTTTATCAACGGCTCAATCAAACTAAATCAAATAAGTAATTATTCCAAAACAATTCATCAATGCTGGTATGTACTGGTGCTTTTCACTTGTGTCTTCCTTCATCAGCGTTTTTCTCCCATTGTTCATACATGTTACATTATTTTCAATTTATTCTCATCTTTTCCCTGTTCTGCACCTTTTTGTGTTCCTTCTCCAACTGCAGCGCCTTTGTTAAACTTTCTTGGTGTCTTTAGTCTTCTGTTTATTCATTATTTACCAAGAAAGAGGCGCACTCCACCATTTTCTCCTTTGTTTAAGTCATTTTTAGTGGCTTCCGTTCATTTAGGAAAATCTGCATTTAGGGATACTCCACCAATTTTACACATCAAAGCCAGTTTATTTAACGTGATAAGTCGTATAGAACACAGACTTTAAAAACAGCCGTATAAAGCTCTCCAAGCTACTGCTCATTTCCTGTTTTTTTACAGACAGTCAACGTCTGTTTCTTTTATCCAGTCGTTCCCTGACGTAATCCAGTTTATACTGTAATCATGGCAACAAACGTCCCCTTACCTTAACCAAGTGGCTATTTTAACCCAAACCCTGGTCTTTCCATGATGCAAACACAGTTATGTTTGTGCCTAAAGCTAAGCACACCTCAACCATAGAGGTGTAACATCAGGAAACATTTTAATTTGTGTTGCAACAATGTATTTTGTTGCAATTTGAGTTATAAGTGTGTTTGTTACGCAAAATAACGGTGTTTGTTACGTAACTTACGGAGGTGGCATTAGTTAAGTACTTACATAACAAAAGTGAAAAGAAAAATATCTCAACATTCATTTTTGTTTTCACACAAAACATGTACAGCAGTCTTCTGGGTAAAAGCCACTCATCCATTACACCGTTCCTCCTCGTGGACTTTGTCTCTCCTAACAAAACAAGAGTTCCTTAGCAGCAGCCCTGCATGTCCTGGGTCACGATTACCTGGGTTAAATCCAAATTACAGCGCATTACTTTTTATAGGTTTAAGTACGAACAGTGAATGAGAACAGCCTGACTAAGGAATACAAATCAGGATATCTCAGTCGTTGCAGCACCAATTGTTCAATCTGTTGCTCCTTCATCATTATAGGAGAGCAATACTTTATTTAAAGAGTGCCCCTTTAAGACCAGTTACACTCCGTCTGTTTTCTCTGAGTGGGCTTTCTTGTTGTGTTTCTTTCTGCGGTCTCTTTAATCCATTTACATTGTGCATTGCTGAATGGAGCTGTCAACATCCAGAGCACCGTTGTTCTGTTCAAGTTTGTTTGTTGCAGCCAAGGTTAAAGGTTATTTAAGAGGTTCAGACTGGCCAGCAATCATTTAATTAGTTTTTATTGCTCATAGTGATATCACCCCAGTTGCTTTCTGTCAGCGTTGTAAAGTGTCTACATGGTAGTTATCTCCTCAATCTGCTCTTTGAAACCACATTTCTTTAGTTACTGGAACTTCTTTTTTCCACCAGCAACCTTTATAATCATTGAACTAACCTTCGATTTTTTTTTGTACTTCTGAAGCAATCAAGGTCTACAAAACCCATCCAAAGGTTTCCTCCATACTGACTCACTCTAGCAGCAGTGGTTGCACACACAAAAAAAGCTTTTGAACTTCTGACTCCATCTCAGCAGCCATAGAGAGGAATTAGACGGCCGAGTCATAAAAGTCCACTATATGTCGAGAGCAGAGTTGAATGGGCCATTTCTGGCTCTGAGGCCTCAGACGGTTTGATCCTGAACTGCTCATATGACTCCTGAGACTTCGCTCACATACAGGCTCAGGGAATGCAGCCACATCTTTCAGCATGGTTGTACTTGCCCGAGAGTATGATTCAATTTGGGGTATAGCAACTAATAATGATGATGTGAAGGACTGTAAGATAAGAAAGTAATTATTAGCAAGTCAATATTATCTATTTTGACTCCGCTTTTACACTGAGACTGCAAAAAAACTCATCTGTGAAAGTGTTGGACCAGCACAAGCATTGGCTAATTAGAATAACAGAATGAGAATCATGTTTGCTTTGGCATGACTGATATTCGTCCTCCGTCTTCAAACGAGATGTAATAATAGAAATGATGATAAAATAGAAGGTTTCATTGATGATAAATGCTGTGTTCCCCCTTGTCTTAGCAGCGAAAAAGGCCAAACATTTGGAGTCAATATGATGATAGAGGCTTATGTTAATTCAGAATTTCAATATAAAGTTGAAGTTTCTGCCAAAATAAGGCAAAAGCCAGCACATGTCTTGAAAAAGGTCTTTTGACTGAGATGGTGGCAATGAAATCAACGAAGAAGTAAGGCAATGTGGATTCTTCTATTTAAAAAAAAGAATATATATATATATATACCTAAATTAGATTACTGCTGATCTTAATTTGTTTTAATAATGAACCACAGGCTACTTTTCCTCATTGACTGATAACAAAATAGTAGCCTAAAACCTCTGTCAGCAATGCACTTAAACATTACTCTCTTTTCCACTTTTCATTTTTAACTTAGATAAATTAAATTGGGGTCATTGTAACCTTTTGAAAATTGTGTCCAATCATTCAACACATGTTTTTTTATTCTTGCTGCATGTAGTGAGCAACTACAAAGATATATTCCTCACTTGGAACTGACATCGCTGAAGGGATTTGAGATATTTCCTTCCCAAAATTGGTATAAATAAGGTTTAAATCCAGTTGCTGCAATGGAAACTAATACGCTAAAGCTTCCTCAAGCTTAGCCAAAGTCCATAACAAAGTCCATAACTTTATCAGCATGTTTGAGTGAGAACCGTGAAGTGTTATAGGAGACTGATCAGAAGGGACTTCCTTTGATATTTATTGGCTGCAGGATTGCCCAGTTTAAAATGATCCATCTTGAGAATAGCAGAATAGGTGACAGACTGTGACCCACAGGATGTGTGGATTGTAAAAGTGTAAATATTCAATCTTAAATTGAAAAAAAGGAACAATAAACATCAAAGTAAAAGCAAATGTCAATTTAAAAGTATGAATTGCTCAAATGGTATGTTTTGAATGGAACATTATGCAACCATTCAAAATGAGTTTATAAGTAAATAAGGTCTGTGGTTGACACAAGCGTAGAAACTGTCATGTTTTGTTCTATGATAAAAAAAAAAAACATGTCAGCAGATACCCCTCTCATACATTTTGAAGCTTTTGTGATCGGGAGTTAATAAAAAGTGGCTAATTGAGACTGCAAGACGTCATCTCACCGACTAGTCCGCCTTCCTTAAAGCCTCGTTGTGCAGACTCAGGCTCCTGCGACCATGGCGTAGTTGGTTTATAGCCCAACATTTGCTTTTTACTTCTAGTGTTTGCTCTTCAAAAATAGTAAAAGTGATGTTTATCAAAAAATATCATGCTGAAGAAAACGTATATGTATCATAAACGTGTGTTTGCCACAGAGCTTATTTTGAGAAATAATCAAAAATCCAATGGAAAAATTCCATTGGCTTTTTGTCAGTGATGCTGACTTCAGGGGTTGGCTTACAAAAGTGTATCATCCCTTCAGCATTTGATCATGAATCAAAGTATTGAACACATTAAATTCATCCAATAGGGAACATTAAAGTCTGCACCAAGTGTCATGGCAATCCATCAGAGAGTTGGATGAGACATTTCAATCTTAACAACAAATGTGAACTATGTGGTGGTGTTAATGTGGAGGAAAATGCAAGGCATTTCTAATCACACCAGTCAAGTCATTATGATTCATCCTCTGGGCACCATTGGTATTTGTACCAAATGTCATGCCAATCCATCCAATAGTTCTCCAGGAACGCCCACAATGTCTAGCTCGTGGTGGCACTACAGGAAAGGTCAAGGGGGCACCAAGGTTATTAGGATACATGGTCTGGATCCATTCATACAGTATCTGTACAATGTTTTCAGACAATACATTTGATAGTTCTTGAGGTATTTCAGCCTGTAATAGAGTGGTGGACCGACCAAATGACATACAGTAAAGCCACGCTGAGGCATCAGTATTGACTATTCAGGCACAACTTTTGGTGGAAAATAAAGTCTTACCAATGTGCTGGCATAGTTTTTGCATTGGAAATAGAACCGCCTTGGGTCTTAGGTTTAAGAGCAGAGATGAGTCAAAGCCAGAGCTGGGGGACAGCTGGCTTGGAGTCAAAATGGAGGCTGGGCCAAAGTGGAGTCATGGCCACATCAGAGCAGAGCCGGTGTTGGCACCAATCTGGCCAAAGAGCCACTGAGGAGATGGAGCCGAGATTGAGCCAGAAACATTTTGAGCAAAGCTGGAGCTGATTCCCATCCTGGAAATGAGTAGGAGTTGATGTCAGAGAGGGAGTCTCGCTTTTACTGAAGAAACAGGAACTGATGACGAAGAAGATGATGAGTGGAGTCTGAGTTGCGTCAGAGTGGAACCAACCGGGTAATTGCTGGAGAGGAGCCAGCGTAAAGCTGCTGAAGTCAGGGAGAGAACTGGAGTGAGGAAGAAAAGATGCGATGAAGAGGTGTACAAGACTGGGGATTCATCAAAGTTCCTTTCTTTCTTACTTCCTTTCTATTCTTTTTCTGATTTTTAAGATGTGTTGAATTTAGAGGCATAGAACAGTGTGAAGCCGACGGAAAAAAATGGTGCTGTCAGTGAATATGTTGAGCTTGGCAGGTGAAGAGGACTGATTTGTGATAATGAAAGGGAGTCTGTCACTCTGGCTAGAGACAGAACATTTTGCTCTGGACACTTGACAGACTCACTGGCTGCTGGTAACCACAGAAAAGAACATTTTCTTACTCTTTACTGTAAATATTGTCATCTGCTGTTCTTATTCTGACCTTAAACCTTGCTACTACTATGTCAGAGCTTAAAAGCTAACCAGTAATTAATATAATTTTCAAACGATGTAATGTCCTGTCGTCGAATGCCTTGAGGCATCATGACTGACAGTTTTGGCTCTTTGTCCTCCTCCATCAAAGTATATCCTCTTTTTTTTTCTTCCCAACGTTCAATTAAAGCCATTTTTCAAAAAGAACATTTGTTGTTTTTTCTTTGTTGATATTTTTCTTAGCTATTCACCTTCCCAGCTAAGAAAGTGACCAGAATATTCCCCTAAAGTTCTTCCCCACCTCCAAATGACAATCCACGTTAGCATGTTTAATGAATGGATTGCAATGACATTTTGGACAGACATTCATGGTTCCCAGAGGATGGATCTTCCTGACTTTGGTCATCTTCAGACTTTTCCTTTTTTGCCAAAAGCAGGTTGAAGCTTTCAATCTCCCTGTAAAACATCTCAATGTCCACTGGATTGATTGGCACAGAATTTGGTGCAGACGTTCATGTCCCCCTCAGGATGAAGTGTAATCACTTTGATCCCGCAACTCTTCATCTCGCTCCAGAATCAGGTCAAAATATTACTTTGTCCATGAAGTCTTTTTCATCCTTACATCCTGCTTTCTTTTAGCCATTTTACAGATGACCCGTTCTTCTCTCTCTGACCATAGCCTTCTGAGGAGCCTCATTTTATCTTGTACTTTTTCCTCAACTATAAGTCCAAGAGAAGAGACAAAGCAAAAAGAGATGTCTGAAAAAGAAGTCCAGAAAATGATGCATGTAGTCAGATAACACTACAGTATAACGCAGAGCTTATAATGAGCACAATGACATGACATTGACAAACGTCTCTGAAAGGAAAGATAGGAAGCAGCTTCGAGTTCACAGTATGTCACTCAGAAATGGATAGTTTATAATGTGTAAAATGCCACAGAGCCAATTCAAAAAAGTGGTATAGCAGACTGAGGAAATGAAATCTTGTTGAATTATCAAGGTTTTTTAGTTATTTATAGCAATCGGTGCTATAATGAAGAAAACCAGATTTCCACTGCTTTAACTACTGATAATCATCATATGTGGGTTGAAGTGTTGATCATGTGTTCCACAATCAGCTGATTATAACAGATATATTACTTACACAGGGCTGCTGATTGAATGTCCTGAGAATCTAGGAGACAATATCATTTAGAGAAATGTTTGACGCTAATTCGCTTTCTTCCTGAGTGCCTTTATGTCGAATATTAAGATAGAAATGTAAGAAAAAATAGAGACGCACTCAAAGACAAGATGGAAAAGATATTGATTAATTTAATAATTTCAAGACCATTCATTGGTGTGTGTTCCCTCCCTCTCTCTCATCCCAAATATTAAGATTGACCCAGCAGCTGTATGTAGCATAAAGAGTGAAAGTGGGGAGAAACAGCTAGCTTGGCTCTGTACATAAACTATAAACCAAAAATGTAAATAAGACAAGGAAATAGCATATAACCCTAAATAAAAAAAAACAATTAGTCGCAAAACGAATGAGATATATTTGTGTGAATCAGTGAGCTTTTTAGGTGCTGGAAAAAAGCTTTTTTATACTGTCGGAGTCAGGCTAGCTTACCTGATTCCCTTATTTCCAGTCTTTATGCTATGCTAATGAGCGTGGTCAGACCAGTCCAGTTTGTTGTTCAAGTGAACACCCAAGTACTTATAAGATTTGACAATCTCAATGTCCAGTCCCTGGATGCTCACCGGTACCGGAGGAGGGCGTTTACCCCGGCGGAAGTCCACCACCAGCAACACTACTCTGTATTTGCAGAAAGCTAGGACCAGATACTAGGTTCGGAGGAGCAGTTTAAAACTAGTTAAATAGAACTAGCACCTAAATACAGATTAATCATCTGAACCACACAAAATGGCGGCGCTGTTCACTGAACCATGCTAACCAGGCTAACCTTGAACATGCCTGCTGCATGTAGATTCTCAGTTCACTTCACAAACAGACAAATGAACAAACTACACCATATGAACTTATTACCACCGTCTTAGTTTAGCTACGGGGCATTTTGGCTCCACATTCAACTTAAGAAACGTATTTCTGAACTTATTTGCTTGACTCTTTACTCATTTGAGACCTCTCCTTCGCTTGTCTCCCATGATCCCCTCTCTCTCTCTCACCCACACCAGCAAGGCGCTGCAGTAACGTTGGGTGCTGTATTTCTTAAAGGAACAGTACACAAATTAAAC
Organism: Taurulus bubalis; assembly: GCF_910589615.1. Taxonomy (NCBI): domain Eukaryota; kingdom Metazoa; phylum Chordata; class Actinopteri; order Perciformes; family Cottidae; genus Taurulus; species Taurulus bubalis. The sequence goes on along the minus strand of NC_136590.1, from coordinate 8,284,160 downwards.
AAGTAAAACCAACAGTGTAAACCACCATTCTGAGAGTTATTGTTTAACCTTTTATTTGTTTAAGGTTATATTAACCTGGGTTGCACTAAGCTAACTATGTCCTATCTGCTAAATTACTCATTGCCTTCGTTGAGTTGATTGGTTAGGTTTAGGCATGAGGAGTGAGATTTGTTAAGTAAGAATGTCAGGGTACGCTAATAGCCAGGATTCTTTTATTAACTGTAATTAACCTGTAATTTCTCCACTGCGGGACTAATACAGGATTATCTTATCTTAACTCTTGGCTGTAGCTAGCTTTGTGTTTCGTGTATACGTATGACAATGTGGTATCTATCTTATCATCTAATTCTTGGCAAGAAATCGACTAAGAGCATTGAGACAAGCCTTACATGATGCACAAAACGTATCACTGAACCTGACAATACCATCTTTTACTCGTAATTCAACACATATTGACATTTCCATTATCTGTAAATGCAAAGGCATATGTTTTAACCACCACCTTGGACCTATTACTATTTATAGACTCTCTTTCTTTCAACCCACCATCTCCTCGTTTGTTTCATTTTATTGTGACAGGTTGCGTTATAAGCGCTGAAGTGGAGGCACAAATGGAAGGGAACCAGTTTGTAGCTTGCGGAGATGAGGTGGCCATGACTGTGTGATGGGTCAGATTGGAAATTTAGCCAGGCCACTAGGAGAGGTAATTGTTTTCCAGGGATGGCAAGGGTTACATGTGGGAAAGCTAAAGGAATAAAGAGGGAATGAGGCTGGAGACTGGAGAGGGAGGATATGAGTAAGTAAACGACATAAAGAGCCATCTTCTCCTCCTCCTCTTCTTCTGTCATTTGTATCACTGTGTCCCTCCTCCTTCTCTCCTCCCGCTACTTGTCCTTATCAGATAAGCGAGAACGCCTTCTTTCAAAAGGTGCTACTAGACATCTGCAATAACTATGTGTGTGTCCATGTGTGTGCCTGTGTGTATGTGTGTGTGTGTGTGTTTTCATGACAGTTATGGGAGCTTGTCATCGTGCTCCTCTAGATCAATGGAGCGCAGTTGCCTAGCAACCTGCTGATAGGGAGGGAGGAGGCGAGAGGGAGAGAGGCAAAAGATTAGAGAAGAGAGGTCTAGAGAAGGAAGGGAAAAGGGAAGAGAAGTGGGTGAGATCAACAGTAAAGAATGCTGTGGTTGGATGACGGGGAATAAGACAGCAGAGCTTAGTGTGTCGAATCTGTCTCTGTGTGCAGGGAGGAGGGAGGTGGTGTGAATGCATGAATTGTGCACATGTGTGTGAGTGTATGTGCAACAGTAGTTTTAGACTGATGAGTTGATGTTGATACTATCACGCTGAAATAGAACATCAAAGCGCTACCATGGTGACGCCAGCAGCACACTTTCTCTCATTTAGCTGCTGATTTAATTATCTTTATCTTAAAGGGGAACAAAGTGGTTAAACGCACTGCATCGGGAGAGAGCGGCGGTAGAGATAAACAGCAGGGAATGAGCGGGGGGAGGGGGATGTGGGGGGCGAAAATGGAGAGGGAACTTAGAGGGAGATGAATTTGGACAGGAGGAAATGAGGAGAGGGCGTGAAGAAAGAGAAGGGAGGAGAGCAAGGACGAGGCGAATGAAACGAGAGCGAAGGAGAGATGGATGGAAAGAGAGTCTGATGATCAGGTGTTTGGTTGGCCTCATGAGAGATGCACACATATGCTCCAGATTGCCTATGATATTTACACAGTCTTCCTCCCTCTGCCAGGAGGAAGGAGGAGGAGATGGAGGGATGTGAAGGGATGATGTGGTGTCATTATAAATGAAAGAAAAGAGGGAGGGAGGGAGGGATGGAGAGACAGAGGAATAGCCAAACATCCCAGAGGTATACTCTGTGACTGCGTTAGAATAACATGTGGAGGCAGAGTGGCTGTTAAACTTTATGGAGGATTGAAAATGGACAATTAGCATCTCAACGATCTCACTGTCACCTGGAACATTCTCCCCCGTTGTCATAGTAACCCTGCTCTCCCTGCCCACACTTCCTAATTCATGCTACCCATCACTGCATTGGCCTGAGACAACATACCTGCACCTTTATGCTCTTGCACGCGCACACACACACACACACACACACACACACACACACACACACACACACACACACACACACACACACACACACACATTTGGGCCACTTTGTGTGTGTAATCAATACAAACTACATTTGGTGTGCTCCTGGTCGGGGGCTTCATTAATAATACAGCATGCGATGATGATACAGACAATAGAGCGCATCCAACTTTGTAGACAGTTTGGGAAAGGCCCTTTCTTGTTTCAATATGACAAAGCCATTGTGCATTAAAGCAAGGTTCATGAAGAAAAGGATTTCCAAGTGTGGAAGAACTTGACTGGCCTGCACAGATCCCTGACTTCAACGCCCGTCCGTCACTTTTGGGAATAACAGGACCACTGACTGGGAGCTAGGCCTTGGCACCCAACATCCGCACTCAACCTCACCAATGGAGCGACTGCGAGCTAGTTCAGGCAACTCAAGCTGCACTGCTACATCCACACGAGACAAGCCTCCTCCTCCACATCGTCCACCAAATTCCCAATCCCAATTTGGCGTTTTAATTAAGCCGCTGCTCATGCCCCATAGTTTTGGAATTAGGTGTTCAACAACAAGCCTTTTCCCCAGCAACATACATGTTGTATTGGCACAGACTTTGTGTTATTAATAATGTTAATGATGGCTGAATTTAAGGGTACCAGTAAGCAGAGACAGTGTGACAGTGAGCCAGCACCCTGAATGAGTTCAGCCTACATTCATTTTGTTTTTCAAACCTGTGTCAATATGTCTTCCCTGATTAAAGCCGATCATGTAGACCCTTTTACAGCCTGCCTGAATGTGCATGTTGGTAATAGAGGTGGCGTTTTGCCCGTCCATACGAGTTAGCAAGCTTTAAACGCTGAATTAAAACTATAAACAGCGTTAACAAGTGTTACCTGGTCACTTTCAACCGAAGAGATGGTCCGTGGTTGATCATAGAAACTTACATTAATGGTTGGCGTAGATAATAAACACAGGTGAGTGTGTATTTTAAATTCATAGAAGGCTTTTACAAGGACGCCTATGTTCTGTGCGTGTGGCCACGGACGCATTCGACTGTTTACACCAGTTTACACGTCCACTCTTTCCACCGAAACACTGGTGGTGCCTTTGGCTCAAAACTATTAAGCGTGTTAATACCCGTGAACAACAATTTTTGTGTTTGTAGCACCCATTTAAAAACTCAACAAACTCAGAACTCTAAGTCTATGTCACGGTATTTGATGTTCTGTACATGACCACAGATAACATATTTTAAGCATCTAGTGACTCGTTAGCTATTAATTTCAACGTCACATGCTATCTCCACCAAATACATGTCTAGTCTGCCACTAAATATTGGGCCATTTATCGAGTCTACCTACTCACTACTAGCACACAGACCTGGACAGCCGAATTGTTTGGGTTTCATTCATAATATTTCGTGGTTATTGCCCTTGAATAGCTTGACAAGCTATTGCACTCAGGCGTTGCCAAACTGCATGAGCACATGACATTTGACACCACCGTTTACAAACAGTATAATGTTTGCGTGTCTGCATAATTTTGGCCAGAAAATGAATGAAATCCCATTGTGTGTGTGTCAGGGTGCTGGAGTGTTCTCCGCGTGTGCTGTGCAGTTATCGTGACATTTTTCGAGGGTCGCGAGATCAAAGGTGAAAGGCGAGCATGTGTTACTGGTTTCCTTGTTTATTAGCCGCTCTAAAAGCCTGTTCCGCTGCACAAAACTGGTCTGACCCTTGACCCTATACTGTAGGGCATGCGAAGCCGCGGGCTGAGAGTGGCTGCATCGCCATGACTACCAGTAGCCGCTCGTAGGTCAAGATTTATAGTAACTCTGATGCACACAGACATACTTGAAGCTACGCACACACACACACACACACACACACACACACACACACACACACACACACACACACACACACACACACACACACACACACACAAACACGTGTGTCCTCTCATTCAACCTCTTCACCCACACTCACACAGACAGTCTGACCAGCTTTGTTTGGCTCTTGTCAGTCACTCTCCATCTGCTGGTCAGATGATCAATGCTAATGCCTGTTGAGAGTTCTAATGACACACAGATCTATACACAGATGGACTGTGCGTTTGCTGTTGCGCCTGTGCACGTGTGTGAGCGTCCATGGGTGCATGTTTGTGCACATGAGCTAATGTTATTTGTGTTTAGAAATTGCAATTCTTTGATGAG